>NW_026040047.1:1030000-1745000 GCF_023375975.1 Astyanax mexicanus | reverse complement strand
TCACTAGTCAGTTTTCCATTAAGAACGAAGTGTTGATGTACAGACCTTATTATGGTGTCCCTGTCTCCATGCTGTTCTTGCTGTGTGATAATTTTACGTTTTAAATGGTTGATCTCGGTGTCGAGGCTCTTGGCTGTTCTCCTTATATCTATTCGCTCGGGGGAAATCTCACAGGCCTTTTCTGTGGACGCCTGATAAACACAGAGCATAATAAAACATTAAGGCATTTCTGATGAAGGTTTAAAGAGAGAGAGCATACTTTTTACAACTTATTTTAATAACCACAATATATTAAATATAAAGATTTTTATTATAGTATTTGATAAACATCCAGTCCTGCATTTCATGCCTGCAAACACATCCCAAAATAGTTGGAACAGAAAAAAAACATTTTGCACTCTGTAATGTTGCCATTACATCTCACCACACGTTCATGATTTCTCTTTACAAATCATTGGTTGTTCAGATCAGTAATTTCAGTTAAATATATCATATATCAGATGAACACAGTGATATTTAAGAAGTAAAAAAAAGTTTATAGGATTCATAGAAAGTGTGCAATAATTATTTAAACTAAATTAGGCAGGTGCATAAGTTTGGGCCCCCCTGTTTTCGTTTTATTAATTTAAATAACTTAAGCTCTAATTACTAGAACACAAAATGTGTTTGGTAAGCTCATTGACCCTTGACCTACATTCACAGGTGAATCCAATTATGAGAAAGTATTAAGGCGCCAACTGAAAGTTTTTCTCCTCTTTGCATATTCTCTGAAGAGCAGCAACATGAGAGCCTCAAAACACTTAAACTCTCAAAATAACCTGAAAACAAGGATTATTCAACATCAGGGTTTTTAGGGGAAGGATATAAAAAGCTCAGAGATTTCAGCTGCAGTTTCCACTGTGAGGAACAGAGTGAGGAAATGAAAGAACCACAGATACAGTTCTAGTTAAAGACCTGAAGTGACAGAACAAGAAAAATCTCAGATAATCAGAGAAGAATGATGGAGAGAACAGTTATAGTGAACTCACAGACCTCCAGACCAGCTCCAAATACCTACATCATCATCCTGCTGCAGATGGAGTCACTGTGCATCACACACGGTAAGGTTGTGCACAAGGTGTGTAAAACCCTTACTTACACACTGCACTTATGTTATACCTGTAACTGTTGTTCCTTTTCCTCCAGTGTGTTTCTCTGTGTCTGGATTTGGGCAATGTGTGTTTTACGCTTCTCCTCATAATGTTTCTTATGGTGCTTGCTCTTCTCTACTTCTTGATCACTCTTACTCAGCTCCTCCTGCACACAAACAACAGCAGCCCCCAAACAAACAAACAAAAACACAGATGAATAAAATAAAATCATGTACAATAACAAAGACATTACTACAGCTACCAAACCAAATCATATTTATTTAGATAAATTACAGAAATGTGGTTTTAGGACAAAGAATCAGACAAAACTCTGAACAAACAACACAGAACCTCCAGTGAACAACAGAGTAAAACTCCCTCAGAGCTGCAGGAGGAAGCCTGACCTCCAGTTACACTGACGGTCAGATGAAGTCACTCATAAAGCACACGGGACAATATTAGGCTTTTAATGATTTTCTAAGTCAAATAGAACATACAATAGGTATCGTCAACAGAAAAAATACAAATTTGGAGCAGTGATACTAAAACTCACATTATGGGTCCTATTTTAGTGATCAGGTGAGCTGTGCACTGTGTAGCTTAATTTAGGGCGTGTCAGAGTGTCTTTGCTATCGTAACGATCAAGGGCGTAGGAGCGGGTTTGATATTGGGGGGGGGGGGGGGGGGGGGGACACATTTGCTAATATGAACCAAAGCCCAAAGCCAAACCTTTAATCCTAAATAATCCTTTTTTTCTGTATTCTGTATTTATTATTAGTTACATCCATATAAAGGTAATTTTACAACCTAAACATGTTACTGCTCATTACATTTACTGTTGCTAGAAAAAATTATACGTGAAAGGTCTGAATAATATACATATGACAAAAACTGATCAGTTATCAGCTAATATTTAAAATAATAACAGATTTGATTATTATTATTATTAATTATGTATTGTATGTTGTATATTTACATTTTCTCAAAACTGACTAGCATTGTGTCCCGCACTTTTAATTGTTTCTACTGAAAGCACCTCTTATCATGGTGTCCTTTTATGAAACGTAACTTTACGTTTCATAGGGATTTTTGTCAGAAGTTAATAATAACGTTAGACGTCAGGACATGTGTTCTTACTGTAAACTACAAATGAACAGAAGTCAGATTAGATCAGTGTTTCTTAACCCTGTTCTTCCATATTCTATTGCATACTCCCACTGTTCTGCATATTGTAGAGCTTTCTCTGCTTTAAATGCACATAATAAAGTAAGTGATGGTATGATGTGTCTAATACACTGCTGGATATACATAATGATTGATTTATGATCAATAGGGGGCTAAGAGATCTTAACAGGTAAACTCAGTAAAGGACTGTTCATTAGCTGATCAGTTGGATCTGGTGGAAAACACAATTTTAAGGGCAGTGATCAGGGTTAAGAAACTGCTTTTAACTACCAACATTACCCAGTGTTGTACTAAATTCTGTCTATCCCCTACATCCAGCTTCTAGCTGACTGAGTTATCTAAATGAATGAAAATTAAATAGGTATTAGCTAGTCAGGTACAGATTAAGCTGAACATGATATGGTTTTGTTTTTCCTAAACTAAGCTAATTCCAAAGCTAGTTCCAAAGTTAAGCTAACTGACTGTCACAGGCTGTAATTTATGAAGCACAGAGTTGGTATGTTTTGATTAGTGCATTTTTAACCAGCTATCAGAAACATAGCAGTTTACATGTTTAGCCTAGCGTTACCTTTCTGTTAGAAAAATCTCCGTATATTCATACCTGGTTTAAAATCATCTGCTGTATTCCGCGCTGCTAAATCTCACAGCAGGGGAGGGGCTCCCCCCCACCACTCTCCTGTGCGCTGCAAAACCAGCAAGCTGATTGGCTGTTTCTATTGAGAGGCGGAACTTAATTCCTGAACCGATTCTGTCCACGAAGCGGGAGTCGGATTCAGCAGCGGATTCGGCACAAGCACAGCGGCACCTCGCTAGCGACAGAAAACACTGAGGGAGCTGCAGAATTAAGTATCTCTCTCTCTCAAAGATGCATGTGGAAGGCGTGAAAATAGACTGCCTCTAACATAGCAATTAGCATCATTACGTGATATGCGCAGTCTGCAAGATTGTGTCCATTGTCTTTAAATTGGCCAAGAACTAAGTTATAGGTATAGTTATCAAGTTAATTATAACTACAATCAGGAAGCCACTTTGACAAAATTGAACAGGAAGTTCTCCTTTAACAAAACAATTTTTTTTTAAAGGTGAGAAACATGCCAATACCCCAAACCAGTGTACCTGTGTCCAGCAGCTTAATCCAACTTTTTCTTTAACTACAAGATTCAACTACAGAATTGAGTCTTTGTCTTCGATCATTCAATGGATCTAAACTCGCCGCTTCCAGCGGTTCCAGAATGCATGAGTCTCAATCTGAATCCGATCAGCAACAGCAATTTACTAACCTGCTAGCCCTGATACTCATGTGCCTTTGAGTGCAAAGGAAAAGTAAACTTGCAGGGCTTGAACTCAGCTTGAATTAATAGTAGGTTAATTTAGGATGTAACAGGTAAGAGACCCATTAGTGTGTCACTTGCCATTCTGTTCAAGAGTCAGGTGAGCTACCTGGACGTGGATCTCCCAACGCTCAGGAGGAAACGGACTCGCTCTTTCACGCTGTGGAGGTGCTGCAGCAGCTAATTTACGGAAACAGCAAATCAAACTATCTACCATTTTTAAGGTAGCAGGAAAAAAAATGGTCCGGCAACAAAAGTGAGTAGATAATACTAGAGCATTATGTAGGAAAGCCACAGCAATAATTTCTGAACAGATGCATCATCTCTTCCTTATAAGGAGTTTGAGCTTCTCCCTTCAGAGCCTCTGATGAACAAAAAGTGTTCGTCCGCCATCAAACACTTTAACAAATCACACTAATTTGTACCGGACCTGTATGAGTTTGTCATTTATTGAATTTTTATTTATATTTATTGATCCTTTCTGCTGTGCTGTACTGCAGATGTGTTTGTCATTTAAAATGTTCATTTGAAGATAAAATCCTCAAAAACAAATTCTGGGTTTGGTGGGATACTAAAGCCTCATTGTGTTCTGACCTTAATGGGTTCTGCCTCCTCAGCCACGCTGTTTAAGGTCTCTCTGTGCTGCCGGTACAGCTGTTCTGCTTCCTCGTGCACTCTCTTCGAGGTGAGCATCTGCTGCCGCGCCGCCTCACACTCCTCACGACACGCATCTAACCTGCTGCTCAGCTCCCCCAACTCATCCTCCTAAAACACACACACACACACACACGCACACACACACACACGCACACACACATATATATATATACATATACATATATACACACAGAGTTAATAACCAAGGTTATGAGGGTTAGTGCTGCTGCTGCTGCTGCTGCCGTCAAAATCATTCACATTCAGTGAAAAATTACTATACTTACATTTTTCAGATTATCAAACTAATTTCAATATTAGACAAAGATTTAAAAAGATTAGACCTGAGTAAATATAAAAATCACTCTTTAAATGACGATTTATTTATTAAGGGGAAAAGATATCCATAACAATTGAGCCCTGTGTTAACAAGTATGTGTCCTCCCATAAATTAACTGTGAATAAATGGCACTTTTTGGAAAGCTGAGTTCAATTTCACTTCTAACCACAATCAGAACTGATTACTGATTCCAGACCTGTAGTATCAATAAATCACTTAAATAGATCCTGTCTGACAACAGATGAGAAAACAAAGTTATTGATCAGTAGCTCCACACCTCCTTGCTAGAATCTGGAGAGCCCTGATATTTAAAACGAGACATTAATTTATCCTTTAAGCTCGGTTTAAGGGATCTTTATAGTTTTAAAAGATTGTGGGGAGAGAGCGGAAATTAGTGACATCCTGTGGTAAAGTATGGAATTGCAAGTAAATGCACAACCCATCCTCACACATATTAGCTCATACCACATAAATAAAGATTAATAACGCGAGAGTAAGGAAGATTAACCCTTAGTTCTTTAAACAGATTTTTTTTGTCTGCATATATATAACGTTTCCTTGCTTTCCATATCTTATTATTCTTTATAGGTACGATATGTAGTATTATTTTTATTCTAACGTGTGTATTTCACTCGGTTTATTTTTATTTTATTTGTAATATGTGTTTTATTTTATATTAATTTTTAAATGAAAAGGCTAGCTGCCTCTCATTGTTCAATTCCCAAATTATAGCATTTTTCAGCAGAACAATGCTCATCCACACACAGCAAGGATTTCCCAGGAGCATCTTCACCAGAGTGCAGCACTTCCTTGTCCTGCCCATCTTTTTATCCCAAGGAACTAGAGCCTCCTTTCACTTTTACAGATTTTACACAATAAATTCATCCCTTCACTCTAATTCTGTAAATCACTAAACACATCTTGGCGCATTATTTCTTTGGCCAATAAACACATAGATATTAAAGATATTATTCCTGTAGATATTATTTGCAGTTTTTGTACTGAACATCACTACCCTGAAGAATTTAATCTTACTCTTCAGTAACACATGGTATTATAATATGTAGAAATAGTGTAGAAAGTTACCAGAGGCTTCAGGTCCTCTGACTGCGGTTCCTCTACGTTCCTCAAGTCATTGATCTCCAAACGCAGCTTTCTGCAGCGATCCTGCAGCAAAACCAAAAACACCCAAAACACAGAGTGGTTTTACAGTGTATTTCACAATCACTGCACTTATAGAATAATGCCTGAACCAAGCCAAATAACAATGTGAAGAGTTTTAGATTCTTGTTTTTGAATGAAATGATAATTATTGATTATTGTTGGATCATTAAAAGCTCAATAATGTGATGTTTTCGTCTTATTAATTCTACACAGAAAAATGTATACTTGTAGTAGTCGTATCTCCTTTGCTGTCTGAAGTTCTGTACTGTATAATATAATGCTGCTTAAATTACAGGTATATTCTCAATTAATTACTGAATTATTATTATATTTCAATATTGTTCAGATATATGTTAGTGATCTGTAGGCGAGGCGTGCACCGTGTAGCTCCGTGCGTCACTTGCCATTCTCTTTAAGAGATCTCTGTCTTTGGTGGATTGCTATTGTAACGGTGCAGCTACCTGGACGTGTCCAACAAACTCTTCTCAGCAGAGGAAACTGAGCTGCTGGTTGACGCTGTGAAGGAGCTCCAGCAGCTCATTTACGGGAACAGCAATGTTATTTTATTTACTATTCTGTTTATTGTTGATGTAAAAGTTGGGTTTGTGCTGCTGTGTGTTCATGTGTGTGTAATAAGCGAGGATGTAGGCGCAGTGTAGCGCAACTGTGTTAAAGATAGCGATGACCGTCTGACTGTTGGTGTCTGTCTAGGTTGTATTCAGTCAGTGGAGCATCAAGATAAACAAAACTCCAGAAATTTGCCTGACCACCACACCATCAGTGTAGGTGTATTCTTAAACTTTGTCTCTATTTAAATGATGCAAGCAAAAGGTGTTTAAATGAGTTCAAAAAGACAAAGGATTTTATGGAGAGTATTTTAGAATCAGTGATTGTTGAGCATTTTTCTGACAGTAAACAGGACAAAAGTATAAAGATGATTCAGCAGAAACCACTGTAAACAAATCTGAAGTGAAAGTTTACCTTCACTGTTTTGTGATCATTAAGAGCTCTCTTCAGCAGAGCTTCAGTCTGACGAATGTTGTCTTGAACGTCTCGAACCTGCTGCCTGAAGCCCTGCACCTGCGTCTCCTGAGTTCTTATAGCTGCTTGTAAATTCCTGCAGAGCGTCAAACAGATAAAGAAAAGCTGAATATTAATTCATAAGCAGAAACATATTAATGAGACACTGAGCAAAGAGAAAACTCCATGTCATGTTGGAACAGGAAGGGGTCGTCCCCAAACTGTTCCCGTGATATTTGGAGCATGAAATTGTCCAGAATTAAGAGTTTCTTTCAGCAGAACTAAAGGACTGAGCCCTACTATTGAAAATCAAGCATCAACCATAATCATTATCCCCCCTCTACCAAACTTTACACACTTGGTACAACACAAATCAGACAAGCACCGTTCTCCTGGAAACAACCAAACCCAGACTCGCCGATCAGATGACCAGACAGAGAAGAGGGGAACACAACCTCCACTACTCTCGAGTCTTTTACACCACTGAGCGCTGGACATTAGCGGCATCCTTAGATTATTAGCAAAGAAATGATCATCGAAATGACTATAAAAATAATTAAACAGGTGATAAACTGACCCATATGATGTACAATCCCAATTGTAAAATGTACAATTAAAAATTTTAGAATAATGCCTTTTAATGCTTTTAAAATGTTATCAAATAACTGACCATAGAATGCCATATAACAATCCTCTGATGTAATTCATGAGTAATTAAATAGCTGAAGTGGTACCTGATTTCCTGCTCCACGTCTCGGCTGAGGTAGTGCGCCCTCTGCTGGTCTGAGGAATAGTAGCGGTTGCTGTAGACCTGATCTCCTTCACGAGTAAACGCCTCTCTACAGTTACGAGGAGGATTTCCTCCCTGCATCACTCTCCGAGCATCTTTACTGTTCTATACACATAAAAACATTCAGATCAATCCCAGTCAGATCCCATTACTGCCGTCTTTACACAGTTTATTTTCACCTGTTTAATTAGTTCAGAAAAATACATCTCAACTGAACTTTAGGAGCTTGTTATGGTTTTGTTATGACAGTTAGCCATTGACAGTATCATAATGAAAAGCTTGTTTTCTTTTACCATATTTTTCGCACTATAAAGGTGCACCGGATTATACAGCGCATTTTAAGAGACACTTCAAGGAACATCTAATTCAGCTGGTCCTACCCCAATTTACAAAGCCAAATACCCAACCCACTCGTTAGGACTCCGCCTTCCACTAGTGATGCCCGAATACTAGAAGCAGGAGAGTAAGACTAGCACATGCCTCCTCAGACACATGCGAAGTCAGACTCCGCCTCTTTTAGAAACGCTCAGAGGAAAGCGAAGCGACTTGGTTCTGATACATCAGCTCACAGATGCAGCCCTGTGCTGAACGACTTCACCCTTTGGAGTACCAAAGAGCACCATCTACCCACCCAGAGAGAACAAGGCCAACTGTGCTCTCTCAGGGCTCCGGCAGCTGATGGCAAGCTGCATGACCAGGATTCGAGATCTTCTGATCATAATGCCAGCTGGACCACTCGGAGCCCCTAAAGACTTTCTTCAAACAAGCGCTGGATGTTAATCTACACAGATTTCTCTCTTGAAAACTGTTTATTTGGGAGAGAAAAGCGCTTCTGTTTATTTACAGTAAGCTTAGATTTACATAGACTGGAGCATTAGCATGAATTAACTAAATGACAAAATAAAAATGTTGGCTTAAGTGTCAGATCACATTTACTTTATATTAAGGGTTACTTAAAATTTAAGTACCAAACACATTTGATCAAAACAGAGAGTTGAATTCAAGTGAATAGTGATGTGATCCAGATTATGTAGGAACACATAAGGAATCATGTAGTAACTTAAGTGTTAAACAAACTAAGTATTTAGATTCTCTTATCTGGAGAGCTGTTAAGTTGTGGTTACTCTGGTTGGCTGGTAACTCTGATAAACGTATCCTTTCCTGGGGCAGCCCTAATGAGGGCCAGTGGGGCAATTTGGGGCAAGTAATGAGGTTTTAAAGCTGGCGAAAAAGGACTAATTTAAAAAGCATTTGTGGTTTAGGAAGGAATTTTAATGCATCCAGAACATCTTTATGAGAAATGGATTCCGCCTGTTTTGGACCAAAGACAGAAAGGGTCATCATGCCAGTCTGTCATAATATGGGGGTGTGTCAGTACACTTCATTAATGCAGAAAAAAAATCCTCTTAAATTTGATCTTGCTCACAAAACATTTCGTAGTTTGATAAATGAGATGATAAACAGTACTTACTTTAATAAGCAGCACAGTCTCTATTCCCCTCATATCAATCAAGCAATTGGCCACCACTGGGTTGTCGATGTCCAGGGCCTGAAGAACTGTTGGGAATTCAGGATGATTTACAGCCCTGTAACAGTAGAGAGAAACCAGTGAATCATTTTAACTGTATTTTTATCTTTACTATTGTTAAAGCAGGGGTCTGCAATTTAGTTTGGCCGCGGACAGATATTTTCCATATATTCTGTTTTGTAAAATGAAGTGTAATGGGATGTAGTGCTACAGACTAGTAGCTCTCCAGCCCAGAGGGTTGTTGAACCCAATTGCAGAACAGTTGATCTAAAAAGCAGGTAAACCCGCGAAAAAAGGAAAAAATAAATATATAAATAAACACATTGCTTGCGCAGTTGCACTCCAATACACTACTGCTACAAGACCCGGCTAGTGAATAGGGACACCGCAGGGAAAAGTGCCCTTATAAGGATATAGGGAGCCCAAGAATGGGCAGAAAAATGAGAACAGTGGAAACTAAAGTAACACCGAGCACAACAGAGAGACAAGGGAGGAATGTAAACAAAAGCTCGCCAGAGAAGCATTTAATTATTTTTTTTATTATCGTACATTATAGTTCAAATAATCTCACGGGCCAGATGTTTCATGCTTGCAGCCACATCTGGCCAGCAGTAAGCCTATTGCCGACCCCTGCTTTGGATGATCAATATATCTGTAGATGATGCATGCATCTTCCTAAGAAATGAGAACTTTCTTAGAACACTGATACATGTATAAACACTCATATTAGAGAGAGGAGAGACTCATAGCTTTATAAAGGGAAATGGATGAGTTAGCAGCTCATATGTGGAGCATCTTTTGCTGGAGTGGAGAGTAAACAGCTGCTCTGAAGTTCATGCTCAGCTCCAGGAGGAGAAAAAAGGACAGGTGGTTTGCTTTTGCTGTTTTTACAGCTATAGCTGCACAGATGCAGCGAGAGATGCAGTGTGGGTATGAGAGAGAAGCATGTAGCGCTAATGCTAATGCGTTAAAACAAAAAGACGCATTAGCATTAGCGCTAACAGATTTGACTGTTTACATTCATGATGCACATTCGTGGATTGGATACGTATCTGATTTAGGACCACATATTAAATTGACTCAAATCTGATTTGGAAAAATCATCATTATCATTCATGGCATGTTCACACAGCCATAAAAACTCAGATCTGAGACATATTGAGCAAAAAATAATAGATTTAAGTCACTTTAGCCTTAGCTTCCCTGTGTTTGAGCCGTGGTAAGGCCCGTATTCACGCTGCACTGTTTTTATACCTGTTACTGATGTTGTACGGCGTTTCAATAAATTCACTGACAATAATCTGAGGTCTTCGTCCCTGTGGGAAGCTTCTGATCATCAGAGCCTGTAGAACTCGCTCATCTGCGTAGTTATCACAGCAGAACGCCAGCATCAGAGCCTTCAGACAGCTCTCCACTGCAAGAGCATAGTCTGCATCCTGCAGCCGGATACAGAATCCTGCACACAAACCACAGAGAAATCACCTCAAAATCACACACAATAAAAATCACTTCACTCACAGATAGGGCTGCACGATATTGGAAAAAAAATGTACATTGCAAATGTTCTTCTTTCGGCAATATACATCACAATATTAAAAAATGCAGGATCCATGACGTCACCAGCCCCACCCACGCACTGTTATGCGTCCTGACCAATCAAGAGTCAGAGCCGAGCTCTCAAAACCAGCATAAACGTCCTGTTTAAGATCATCCACAGCATCTCAATAATCCAGACACTAACTAGATCCTCCAAAACCTGCATTTAGTTTTATTAATCCATTCAGAGGTGATTTGGGTCATTGTCCTGCTGCAGAACCCAAGTACTCCTGAGCTTGAGGTCATGAACAGATGATCAGATATACTTCTTCAGGATTTTCTGATAAACAGCAGAATTCCTGTTTCCATCTATTACAGCAAGTTATCCAGCAGCTCCATATCATCATCATCACACTACCACCACCATGTTTTACATTCAGTATCATGTTCTATTTCTGAAATTATGTTAGTTTCACACCAGATGTAACAGGACACACCTTTCAAAACAATTCCACTTTTGTCTCGTCAGTGCAAAGAATATTAACCCAAAGTTCTTGAGATCACCAAGAACCATCATTAGTGAATATTTACAAAAAACAATAAAATTCCCTTTGAACATATCTTGTCTTTGTGGTGAATTTAAGTGAATATAGGTTTAAAAGGATTTGTGAATAAACATATTCAGTTTTTATTTATGATTTACACAGCGTCCCAACACTGGAACAGTTAAAGTTACAAATAAAAACAGATATGAACTGAAACCGTTTTGGCTGTTTTTGTTTTTTTACAGTGTGGAAACTGTGTTTTCTGGTCTTACCAAGCGGCCCAACAGGTTTTTTGCGGAACTGTCCTTTGCGATGAGCTTCGTCTATAGCGGCTAAAAACGCCGGCATCTGCTCTCCAAAGCGGCGGAGTCCACCGTGCCTACTGCCCTCCAGAGCAGAGAGATCACGCTGCTTAGAGTCTACAGCACGCTGCAGATCCTGCTCCTCACGCCTGCACACCACAGACAGACAGAGAGACAGACAGCACAGAGAGACAGACAGCAAACAGACAGAGAGACATACAGACAGCAAGCACACAGACAGAAAGTTTAGTTTAACTGTAGTTACCGCTAGCAACACCTCCACGGCAAAATCTGCACACTGTATTATCTAACCGTAACACTAGCGCATTAATAACCAGCAGGTTAGAAATATACATAACTGATGATAATCACAGTAGCCCTGTAACCGATCATGAGCGAATAAAAAAACAGCCCAGGTAATTTATCTACTTTTTACTTTTAATGTTACAACTTTATGTAATATTACAAAACTATGTAACTTCATGTAATTGGTTTATAATCAAAAACAATGAAAAACCCTCTTGAACCAAACCCAGATGTTGTACTGACCTCATCCTGCTGAGGTTGTCTTTGGAGCTGGTGCAGGCCTGCTGGAACTGATCGATCTGCTGGGCCAGCGTGGTCTCCTGGAAGATCAGAGCATCCAGCTCAGACTGGAGATGATCCATCTGCTGCACGCGGGCCTGACTGTCCGCCGCACTCGACTGAGTGATGCTGAGAGAGAGAGAAACCATAAATCAGCTCATCCCACACGGCGTGAACACAACACGTACCTGAACACTGAGAGCACACCTGAGCTTCAGCTCACTGATACGCCGGGCCAGCTGCTCTTTATCCCGCTCCAAGTCCCTGACCGCCGTCTTCTGCCTGTGAAACGCAGCCTAAACCACACACACACGCACACACACACACGCAAACACACACACACGCACAAACACACGCACACACACACACACAAACACACGCACAAACACACACACGCACAAACACACACACGCACAAACACACACACGCACAAACACACGCGCACAAACACACGCGCACAAACACACGCGCACAAACACACGCGCACAAACACACGCGCACAAACACACGCGCACAAACACACGCGCACAAACACACGCGCACAAACACACACGCACAAACACACACGCACAAACACACGCACGCACACAAACACACGCACGCACACAAACACACGCAGGCACACAAACACACGCACGCACACAAACACACGCACAAACACACGCACAAACACACGCACAAACACACGCACAAACACACGCACAAACACACACACAAACACACACACACACACACGCACACACACACGCACAAACACACGCACAAACACACGCACAAACACACGCACAAACACACGCACAAACACACGCACAAACACACGCACAAACACACGCACAAACACAAACACACACACACACGCACAAACACACACACACACGCACAAACACACGCACAAACACACGCACAAACACACGCACAAACAAACGCACAAACACACGCACAAACACACGCACAAACACACACACAAACACACACACAAACACACACAAACACACACACAAACACAAACACACACACACACGCACAAACACACACACGCACAAACACACGCACAAACACACGCACAAACACACGCACAAACACACGCACAAACACACGCACAAACACGCGCACAAACACGCGCACAAACACGCACACGCACGCACAAACACGCACACGCACGCACAAACACACGCACGCACAAACACACGCACAAACACACGCGCGCAAACACACGCGCGCAAACACACGCACAAACACACGCACGCACAAACACACGCACAAACACACGCACAAACACACGCACGCACAAACGCGCACGCACACACGCGCACGCACACACGCGCACAAACACACGCGCACAAACACACGCGCACAAACACACGCGCGCAAACACACGCGCACAAACACGCGCACACGCGCACGCACACACGCGCACGCACACACGCGCACAAACACACGCGCACAAACACACGCGCACAAACACACGCGCACAAACACACGCGCACAAACACACGCGCACAAACACACGCGCACAAACACACGCGCACAAACACACACGCACAAACACACACGCACACACGCACACACGCAAACACACGCACACGCGCAAACACACGCACACGCACAAACACACGCACACAAACACACGCACACGCACAAACACACGCACACAAACACACACGCACAAACACACACGCACAAACACACACGCACAAACACACACGCACAAACACACACGCACAAACACACACGCACAAACACACACGCACAAACACACACGCACAAACACACACACGCACAAACACACACGCACAAACACACACGCACAGACACACACGCACAAACACACACGCAAACACACACGCACAAACACACACGCACACGCACAAACACACACGCACAAACACACACGCACAGACACACACGCACAAACACACACGCACAAACACACACGCACAAACACGCGCACAAACACACGCGCACAAACACACACGCGCACAAACACACACGCACAAACACACACGCGCAAACACACACGCGCAAACACACACGCGCAAACACACACGCGCAAACACACACGCACAAACACACGCGCACAAACACACACGCACAGACACACGCGCACAGACACACGCGCACAAACACACACGCACAAACACACACGCACAAACACACACGCACAAACACGCACACACGCGCACAAACACACACGCACAAACACACGCACACGCACAAACACACGCACAAACACACGCACAAACACACGCACAAACACGCACACACGCGCACAAACACACGCGCACAAACACGCACGCACAAACACGCACACACGCGCACAAACACACACGCACAAACACACGCACACGCACAAACACACGCACAAACACACGCACACGCACAAACACACGCGCACAAACACACGCACACGCACAAACACACGCGCACAAACACACGCGCACAAACACACGCGCACAAACACACGCGCACAAACACACGCGCACAAACACACGCACACGCACAAACACACGCACAAACACACGCACACGCACAAACACACGCACACGCACAAACACACGCACACAAACACACACGCACAAACACAAACACGCACAAACACACGCGCACGCACAAACACACGCGCACGCACACACGCGCACAAACACACGCGCACAAACACACGCGCACAAACACACGCACACGCACAAACACACGCACAAACACACGCACACGCACAAACACACGCACACGCACAAACACACGCACACAAACACACACGCACAAACACAAACGCGCACAAACACACGCGCACAAACACACGTGCACAAACACACGCGCACAAACACACACGCACAAACACACACGCACAAACACACGCACAAACACACGCACAAACACACGCACGCACAAACACACGCACACACGCGCACGCACACACGCGCACGCACACACGCGCACAAACACACGCGCACAAACACACGCGCACAAACACACACGCGCAAACACACGCACAAGCGCACGCACACACGCGCACGCACACACGCGCACAAACACACACGCACAAACACACACGCAAACACACACGCACGCACACGCACACGCGCAAACACACACGCGCAAACACACACGCACAGACACACACGCACAGACACACACGCACAGACACACACGCACAGACACACACGCGCACAAACACACACGCACAAACACACGCACACGCACAAACACACGCACACAAACACACACGCACAAACACACACGCACAAACACACGCGCACAAACACACGCGCACAAACACACACGCACAAACACACACGCACAAACACACACGCACAAACACACACGCACAAACACACACGCACAAACACACACGCACACGCACAAACACACACGCACAAACACACACGCACAAACACACACGCACAAACACACACGCACAAACACACACGCACAAACACACACGCACAGACACACACGCACAGACACACACGCACAGACACACACGCACAGACACACACGCACAGACACACACGCACAGACACACACGCACAAACACACACGCACAAACACACGCACACGCACAAACACACACGCACAAACACACACGCACAAACACACACGCACAAACACACACGCACAGACACACACGCACACGCACAAACACGCGCACACGCGCACAAACACACACGCACAAACACACACGCACACGCGCAAACACACACGCACAAACACACACGCACAAACACACGCGCACAAACACACGCGCACAGACACACGCGCACAGACACACACGCACAGACACACGCGCACAGACACACACGCACAGACACACACGCACAAACACACGCACAAACACACGCACAAACACACGCACGCACAAACACACGCACACACGCGCACGCACACACGCGCACGCACACACGCGCACAAACACACGCGCACAAACACACGCGCACAAACACACACGCGCAAACACACACGCGCAAACACACGCACAAGCGCACGCACACACGCGCACGCACACACGCGCACGCACACACGCGCACAAACACACACGCACAAACACACACGCAAACACACACGCACGCACACGCACACGCGCAAACACACACGCGCAAACACACACGCACAGACACACACGCACAGACACACACGCACAGACACACACGCACAGACACACACGCGCACAAACACACACGCACAAACACACGCACACGCACAAACACACGCACACAAACACACGCGCACAAACACACGCGCACAAACACACGCGCACAAACACACGCGCACAAACACACGCGCACAAACACACGCGCACAAACACACGCGCACAAACACACGCGCACAAACACACGCGCACAAACACACACGCACAAACACACACGCACAAACACACACGCACAAACACACACGCACAAACACACACGCACACGCACAAACACACACGCACAAACACACACGCACAAACACACACGCACAAACACACACGCACAAACACACACGCACAAACACACACGCACAAACACACAAGCACAAACACACACGCACAAACACACACGCACAAACACACACGCACAAACACACACGCACAAACACACACGCACAAACACACACGCACAAACACACACGCACAGACACACACGCACAGACACACACGCACAAACACACACGCACAAACACACGCACACGCACAAACACACACGCACAAACACACACGCACAAACACACACGCACAGACACACACGCACACGCACAAACACGCGCACACGCGCACAAACACACACGCACAAACACACACGCACACGCACACGCGCAAACACACACGCACAAACACACACGCACAAACACACACGCACAAACACACGCGCACAGACACACACGCACAGACACACGCGCACAGACACACACGCACAGACACACACGCACAAACACACACGCACAAACACGCACACACGCGCACAAACACACACGCACAAACACACGCACACGCACAAACACACGCACAAACACACGCACAAACACACGCACAAACACGCACACACGCGCACAAACACACACGCACAAACACGCACGCACAAACACGCACACACACGCACACGCACAAACACACGCACACGCACAAACACACGCACACGCACAAACACACGCACAAACACACGCGCACAAACACACGCACACGCACAAACACACGCACAAACACACGCGCACAAACACACGCGCACGCACAAACACACGCGCACGCACAAACACACGCGCACGCACAAACACACGCGCACGCACGCACACAAACACACACGCACAAACACACGCGCACAAACACACGCGCACAAACACACGCGCACAAACACACGCGCACAAACACACGCGCACAAACACACGCGCACAAACACACACGCACAAACACACACGCACAAACACACACGCACAAACACACACGCACAAACACACGCGCACAAACACACGCGCACGCACAAACACACGCGCACGCACGCACACAAACACACGCGCACAAACACACGCGCACAAACACACGCGCACAAACACACGCGCACAAACACACGCGCACAAACACACACGCACAAACACACACGCACAAACACACACGCACAAACACACACGCACAAACACACACGCACAAACGCACACGCACAAACACACACGCACAAACACACACGCACAAACACACACGCACAGACACACACGCACAGACACACACGCACAAACACACACGCACAAACACACACGCACAAACACACACGCACAGACACACACGCACAAACACACACGCACAAACACACACGCACAGACACACACGCACAAACACACACGCACAAACACACACGCACAAACACACACGCACAAACACACACGCACACGCACAAACACACACGCACAAACACACACGCACAAACACACACGCACAAACACACACGCACACGCACAAACGCACACGCACAAACACGCGCACAAACACACACGCACAAACACACACGCACAAACACACGCACACGCACAAACACGCACACACGCGCACAAACACACACGCACAAACACGCACGCACAAACACGCACGCACAAACACACGCACACGCACAAACACACGCACAAACACACGCACACGCACAAACACACGCGCACAAACACACGCGCACAAACACACACGCACAAACACACACGCACAAACACACGCACACGCACAAACACACGCACAAACACACGCACAAACACACGCACAAACACACGCACACGCACACAAACACACACGCACAAACACAAACACGCACAAACGGGCACAAACACACGCGCACAAACACACGCGCACAAACACACGCGCACAAACACACACGCACAAACACACACGCACACAAACACACACACACAAACACACACACACACAAACACACACACGCACAAACACACACGCACACAAACACACACAAACACACACACACAAACACACACACACAAACACACACACGTAAAATGAGCATCAGTAAATTTTACATTTCATTTATAAATCAAGGGAGCAGAGTCTGGAGGAAGTGTGGAGAGGTCTAGTGTGAAGTTTCCACCAATCAGTGATGGTTTGGAGAGACATGTCTGTCATCTGCTGGTGTTGATCCACTGTGTTTTATTATCAAGTCTAAAGTCAGTGCAGTTTTCTTTTCCCACAAAATCTTACAGCACTTCATTATAGATTATGTTTGATCAATAATACACTGGAGGTTCGTGCTATAATGTGTAATATTGGCACTGCTGTGCTGTGGTTGTAGGTTGTAGATCAGCACAGCAATGACAATATTACACGCTACAACAGGAACCTTGAGTGTTTTATTGTGATTATACCACAGTTCCATTATTGCTGTTTATTGAAAGATTTCGAGTTAAAGAGGAGGAGAAAATAGGATCTAATTGGCTGATTGTGCTGTTTGGTTTGAAATGCGCTGCATTGTTGCTAGGTTACCTGTATGAGGCGGAGTAATACCTGCAGAGCTTCAGTTACAGTGCATTACCGGCTGATAACGGTACTCATAGATCGCCTCTCAGCCAATCACATTGCAGGGTCAGACCTAACTGCGGTATAATTAACATTAGCCGTGTTGGTGATGTACGTTACCTCAGTGGTTCTGAAGGCTTTGCTGCACTCCTGCGCTCGGCTGCGATACTGCCCACACTCCGGCTGCAGCTTCTGCACGCGCTCAGTAACGCTCTCCAACTGGTTGTGGAACTGCTTATACCTCTGCTCAGCTTCTGCTACCTTCTCCTGTACAGGGTGGGGGGAGGAGTTTAGGGGTTTATGGGGTTCATTTTCACAAATAAGTCTTTTATGTTTTCAGTTTATCAGGTAATAATCAGTGAAAATCACCTTCCACTCCTCCACTTTCTGATCATACTTAACAGTAGATCTCTCCTCCTCCGCCGTCCTCTTCCTCATCTGCTCCACTTCCTGCTCCATTTCACTCACCTGAAGAAGAGCAGAGCACAGAGAAAACACTAACGATGTGCAGAATTATCCTGTTTAACATTATAAATTAATATTTTAACATCTAACACAGTCTGAAACTCCACAATCTAAACAGAAACATTTACTCAGAACATCAGACTGCTCATATACTGAGATTTGGAATACCTGAAAAACACAGCAGCACAGTTTAGCCTGTGTTACTGTGGATACACCACATACAAAAGCTTGAATATTACATTACATTATACTTTACTATATTATATTATGGAAAAGATACACTGCAATTGTGTAGTAGTTTTTTTTTGTTTGCTTTTCATTTAAAAGCTCCATTAAAAGTCATTGGGCGCACTGGAATACAAATGACATTTTAACAAGATTTAAACAAGAATGAGATTTAAATTTACCTATAAGATTTTAACAGATATAACGTGCAGAATAAAAGAAGAAAAAAAGAAACTTTTTGTATGTTTGTGAAAAATTAATATAATAATATATAATATAATAATACTGTGTAAAAGGATTTTTTAAATACTGTGATAATATATATATATATTTATAATATGCGTGTTTACCAAATCAGAAAAATAAAAAGGTTAAGTCTTTAATTATTTAATAAAACACTTCTTACCAGAGCCCAGGCCATCTGATGCTTCAGCTTCTCCAGTTTCTCCTGCATGTCATCAATAGAGGCCAGATTCTTATACTTCTCCTCCTTTTGCTTATATTTACGCCGCAAGTCCTGCAGAATCTTTAAGAGAAAAGTTGAATTAAGATTTAAGAATTAGGATTTTCCTTTTTACCATACATTCATAACACGCACCAAATACTTAATTACACTATATTTGTATATAAAGTGAATTTTACATTTTTTTTTTTAAATAAAAAATGATAAGATTATCCTGTCCCTGTAGGTTAACACTGGTTTATTTCACTACTAATAAACAAATGTATTAACTGAATGTAGATTAAGCGGTTTTATTATTTACACAAAAAATGAAGAGTTAATAACGGGTAAGAGCTGTTCACCCTGCAGTCTTTAACACTAACTCTGAAGTGTATAAAGATGAGCCGTTACCTCCTCATGTTTCTCCACTGTGTTCTGGGTAACAGTCTTTGTCTCCATAATGTAGTTATAATCTTCTTTCATCTGCTCCAGCTGAGTGGCCTTCATAAAAAACTGCAGGAGGAGAAAAAAAGAACACTTTTACTAATCTCTCATTTAGGATGCTATTTGGGCTAGTTGGCATCTCATTTTACATGATGTAGTTTCTGAGAAAAATTATGTCCACATATGTGGATGTTAGTTTTATATTTCGATGGAACACAATAAAGTCGCAATTCCACAAAACAACAATTGTACGGCTCATTTAAAGTGCCGCTTCAACACGAATACATAAAGTAAAAAACAAACATTTACTGTAATTACTGTTTCTCAAATGTCTGAACAAAATCAATACTGTAACGTGTTAAACTCTCCTGCCACCACTAGGTGACAGTATAATGGCCTCATACGAGGACACCAGGCCCTTATAGAGCCAAACTTAGTGTTGCGATCTAGACAACCCAAAATGTGATGTCCAAACGTGTTGGCAGTGATAATACTGAGAAAAACAGCACTTTTTCCCATCTGCACAATAAACTAGAAGTGTGTTCTGGATCCACTTACTGATTTATTTAACACAAAACTTCAATTCCAGTCTGAAGGCTTCTGTTGTCACTTCATCTGTATAAAGTGCACTTATACAACAACCTTTTTGTGTTGTAAATACAGAGAGGACTTGTGCAGCCTCTCTCTCTCTCTCCATCACACATTAACGATGCGTCACCAATTTTTTTATTTGTCGATTTTTCGAATCACTGAAATCTTTGCCATCAGAATAATTCTCCCGCCAATTTTAGCTTATGAGAGGAAGGGAAAGGGTTACGAGTGGGAGTAAGAGGAGGATAAAAAATTTGAGTTTTCTTTTTAGCGCTACTTTCTCATTTGTCTTATGGCAATGCATGTATGCATTTGTTGGTCTTTCTTCTGCAAGAGACTCTTCAATAAATTTACATATGAAAAAATCTGTTTTTATGCTGGACCAAAACGTTAAACAACTTAATAAATGAACATGAGTTTTTATTCCAAAACATTTCAAATGTACTGTAGTAAACTGCATTCTAATTGAGGCAGAACTAAACCACCAGTAAAGTAAATGAAATATCAACTACATCAGTATAAACATGCAGAGCTGATGCTTACTCTGTACTTATCTCCCTCTCCTTTAGAGTGGAGGAAGTGTTTACTCATTTCCTGAGTCAGCACAGAAACCGGATTATCCACCTGATGAAGAAATGATATATTTAACATATATCAATACAAAAGTTTATTAAAGGATTTATACAAACCAAACACAGAACGTACCTGAATACTGAAGTGATCAAGAATAGAGACCAGTTCCTCCTTTTTTGAGGAAACAAGATAACCTGCAAAAAAACGTTACATTTTACCCAAATACTGCAGTTCTGTACCTAAAGTGTAGTTAAAGGTGAGTGAGGGGGATAGTAGAGTATAGAGGGTGTAGTTAAAGGTGAGTAAGGGGGATAGTAGAGTATAGAGGGTGTAGTTAAAGGTGAGTAAGGGGGAGAGTAGAGTATAGAGGGTGTAGTTAAAGGTGAGTGAGGGGGATAGTAGAGTATAGAGGGTGTAGTTAAAGGTGAGTAAGGGGGATAGTAGAGTATAGAGGGTGTAGTTAAAGGTGAGTGAGGGGGAGAGTAGAGTATAGAGGGTGTAGTTAAAGGTGAGTAAGGGGGATGGTAGAGTATAGAGGGTGTAGTTAAAGGTGAGTAAGGGGGAGGGTAGAGTATAGAGGGTGTAGTTAAAGGTGAGTGAGGGGGATAGTAGAGTATAGAGGGTGTAGTTAAAGGTGAGTAAGGGGGATAGTAGAGTATAGAGGGTGTAGTTAAAGGTGAGTAAGGGGGAGGGTAGAGTATAGAGGGTGTAGTTAAAGGTGAGTAAGGGGGAGGGTAGAGTATAGAGGGTGTAGTTAAAGGTGAGTGAGGGGGAGAGTAGAGTATAGAGGGTGTAGTTAAAGGTGAGTAAGGGGGATAGTAGAGTATAGAGGGTGTAGTTAAAGGTGAGTAAGGGGGAGAGTAGAGTATAGAGGGTGTAGTTAAAGGTGAGTGAGGGGGAGGGTAGAGTATAGGAGGTGTAGTTAAAGGTGAGTGAGGGGGATAGTAGAGTATAGAGGGTGTAGTTAAAGGTGAGTAAGGGGGAGAGTAGAGTATAGAGGGTGTAGTTAAAGGTGAGTGAGGGGGAGGGTAGAGTATAGGAGGTGTAGTTAAAGGTGAGTGAGGGGGAGAGTAGAGTATAGAGGGTGTAGTTAAAGGTGAGTAAGGGGGATAGTAGAGTATAGAGGGTGTAGTTAAAGGTGAGTAAGGGGGAGAGTAGAGTATAGAGGGTGTAGTTAAAGGTGAGTGAGGGGGAGGGTAGAGTATAGGAGGTGTAGTTAAAGGTGAGTGAGGGGGATAGTAGAGTATAGAGGGTGTAGTTAAAGGTGAGTGAGGGGGAGAGTAGAGTATAGAGGGTGTAGTTAAAGGTGAGTGAGGGGGATAGTAGAGTATAGAGGGTGTAGTTATAGGTGAGTGAGGGGGAGAGTAGAGTATAGAGGGTGTAGTTAAAGGTGAGTAAAGGGGATAGTAGAGTATAGAGGGTGTAGTTAAAGGTGAGTAAGGGGGATAGTAGAGTATAGAGGGTGTAGTTAAAGGTGAGTAAGGGGGAGAGTAGAGTATAGAGGGTGTAGTTAAAGGTGAGTGAGGGGGAGGGTAGAGTATAGGAGGTGTAGTTAAAGGTGAGTAAGGGGGATAGTAGAGTATAGAGGGTGTAGTTAAAGGTGAGTGAGGTGAGAGTAGAGTATAGAGGGTGTAGTTAAAGGTGAGTGAGGTGAGAGTAGAGTATAGAGGGTGTAGTTAAAGGTGAGTAAGGGGGATAGTAGAGTATAGAGGGTGTAGTTAAAGGTGAGTGAGGGGGATAGTAGAGTATAGAGGGTGTAGTTAAAGGTGAGTGAGGGGGATAGTAGAGTATAGAGGGTGTAGTTAAAGGTGAGTAAAGGGGATAGTAGAGTATAGAGGGTGTAGTTAAAGGTGAGTAAGGGGGAGAGTAGAGTATAGAGGGTGTAGTTAAAGGTGAGTGAGGGGGAGGGTAGAGTATAGGAGGTGTAGTTAAAGGTGAGTGAGGGGGATAGTAGAGTATAGAGGGTGTAGTTAAAGGTGAGTGAGGGAGAGAGTAGAGTATAGAGGGTGTAGTTAAAGGTGAGTAAGGGGGATAGTAGAGTATAGAGGGTGTAGTTATAGGTGAGTGAGGGGGAGAGTAGAGTATAGAGGGTGTAGTTAAAGGCGAGTGAGGGGGAGAGTAGAGTATAGAGGGTGTAGTTAAAGGCGAGTAAAGGGGATAGTAGAGTATAGAGGGTGTAGTTAAAGGCGAGTGAGGGGGATAGTAGAGTATAGAGGGTGTAGTTAAAGGTGAGTGAGGGGGATAGTAGAGTATAGAGGGTGTAGTTAAAGGTGAGTGAGGGGGAGAGTAGAGTATAGAGGGTGTAGTTAAAGGTGAGTGAGGGGGAGAGTAGAGTATAGAGGGTGTAGTTAAAGGCGAGTGAGGGTGAGAGTAGAGTATAAAGGGTGTAGTTAAAGGCGAGTGAGGGTGAGAGTAGAGTATAAAGGGTGTAGTTAAAGGCGAGTAAGGGGGATAGTAGAGTATAGAGGGTGTAGTTAAAGGCGAGTAAGGGGGATAGTAGAGTATAGAGGGTGTAGTTAAAGGCGAGTAAGGGGGATAGTAGAGTATAGAGGGTGTAGATAAAGGTGAGTAAGGGGGATAGTAGAGTATAGAGGGTGTAGTTAAAGGCGAGTAAGGGGATAGTAGAGTATAGAGGGTGTAGTTAAAGGTGAGTGAGGTGAGAGTAGAGTATAGAGGGTGTAGTTAAAGGTGAGTGAGGGTGAGAGTAGAGTATAAAGGGTGTAGTTAAAGGTGAGTAAGGGGGATAGTAGAGTATAGAGGATGTAGTTAAAGGTGAGTGAGGTGAGAGTAGAGTATAGAGGGTGTAGTTAAAGGTGAGTGAGGGGGAGAGTAGAGTATAGAGGGTGTAGTTAAAGGTGAGTAAGGGGGATAGTAGAGTATAGAGGGTGTAGTTAAAGGTGAGTAAGGGGGATAGAGTATAGAGGGTGTAGTTAAAGGTGAGTGAGGGGGATAGTAGAGTATAGAGGGTGTAGTTAAAGGTGAGTAAAGGGGATAGTAGAGTATAGAGGGTGTAGTTAAAGGTGAGTAAGGGGGATAGTAGAGTATAGAGGGTGTAGTTAAAGGTGAGTGAGGGGGAGAGTAGAGTATAGAGGGTGTAGTTATAGGTGAGTGAGGGGGAGGGTAGAGTATAGGAGGTGTAGTTAAAGGTGAGTGAGGGGGATAGTAGAGTATAGAGGGTGTAGTTAAAGGTGAGTGAGGTGAGAGTAGAGTATAGAGGGTGTAGTTAAAGGTGAGTGAGGTGAGAGTAGAGTATAGAGGGTGTAGTTAAAGGTGAGTGAGGGGGAGGGTAGAGTATAGGAGGTGTAGTTAAAGGTGAGTGAGGGGGATAGTAGAGTATAGAGGGTGTAGTTAAAGGTGAGTGAGGGGGAGAGTAGAGTATAGAGGGTGTAGTTAAAGGTGAGTAAGGGGGATAGTAGAGTATAGAGGGTGTAGTTATAGGTGAGTGAGGGGGAGAGTAGAGTATAGAGGGTGTAGTTAAAGGTGAGTGAGGGGGAGGGTAGAGTATAGGAGGTGTAGTTAAAGGTGAGTGAGGGGGATAGTAGAGTATAGAGGGTGTAGTTAAAGGTGAGTGAGGGGGAGAGTAGAGTATAGAGGGTGTAGTTAAAGGTGAGTAAGGGGGATAGTAGAGTATAGAGGGTGTAGTTAAAGGTGAGTAAGGGGGATAGTAGAGTATAGAGGGTGTAGTTAAAGGTGAGTGAGGGGGAGGGTAGAGTATAGGAGGTGTAGTTAAAGGTGAGTAAGGGGGATAGTAGAGTATAGAGGGTGTAGTTAAAGGTGAGTAAAGGGGATAGTAGAGTATAGAGGGTGTAGTTAAAGGTGAGTAAGGGGGAGAGTAGAGTATAGAGGGTGTAGTTAAAGGTGAGTGAGGGGGAGGGTAGAGTATAGGAGGTGTAGTTAAAGGTGAGTAAGGGGGATAGTAGAGTATAGAGGGTGTAGTTAAAGGTGAGTGAGGGGGATAGTAGAGTATAGAGGGTGTAGTTAAAGGTGAGTGAGGTGAGAGTAGAGTATAGAGGGTGTAGTTAAAGGTGAGTGAGGGGGAGGGTAGAGTATAGGAGGTGTAGTTAAAGGTGAGTGAGGGGGATAGTAGAGTATAGAGGGTGTAGTTAAAGGTGAGTGAGGGGGAGAGTAGAGTATAGAGGGTGTAGTTAAAGGTGAGTGAGGGGGAGAGTAGAGTATAGAGGGTGTAGTTAAAGGTGAGTAAGGGGGATAGTAGAGTATAGAGGGTGTAGTTAAAGGTGAGTAAGAGGGATAGTAGAGTATAGAGGGTGTAGTTAAAGGTGAGTGAGGGGGAGAGTAGAGTATAGAGGGTGTAGTTAAAGGTGAGTGAGGGGGATAGTAGAGTATAGAGGGTGTAGTTATAGGTGAGTGAGGGGGAGAGTAGAGTATAGAGGGTGTAGTTAAAGGTGAGTGAGGGGGAGAGTAGAGTATAGAGGGTGTAGTTAAAGGTGAGTAAGGGGGATAGTAGAGTATAGAGGGTGTAGTTAAAGGTGAGTAAGGGGGATAGTAGAGTATAGAGGGTGTAGTTAAAGGTGAGTGAGGGGGATAGTAGAGTATAGGAGGTGTAGTTAAAGGTGAGTGAGGGGGAGAGTAGAGTATAGAGGGTGTAGTTAAAGGTGAGTGAGGGGGAGAGTAGAGTATAGAGGGTGTAGTTAAAGGTGAGTAAGGGGGAAAGTAGAGTATAGAGGGTGTAGTTAAAGGTGAGTGAGGGGGATAGTAGAGTATAGAGGGTGTAGTTAAAGGTGAGTGAAGGGGAGAGTAGAGTATAGAGGGTGTAGTTAAAGGTGAGTGAGGGGGATAGTAGAGTATAGAGGGTGTAGTTAAAGGTGAGTGAGGGGGAGAGTCGAGTATAGAGGGTGTAGTTAAAGGTGAGTAAGGGGGATAGTAGAGTATAGAGGGTGTAGTTATAGGTGAGTGAGGGGGAGAGTAGAGTATAGAGGGTGTAGTTAAAGGTGAGTAAGGGGGATAGTAGAGTATAGAGGGTGTAGTTAAAGGTGAGTAAGGGGGATAGTAGAGTATAGAGGGTGTAGTTAAAGGTGAGTGAGGGGGATAGTAGAGTATAGAGGGTGTAGTTAAAGGTGAGTAAGGTGAGAGTAGAGTATGGAGGGTGTAGTTAAAGGCGAGTAAGGGTAGAGTAGAGTATAGAGGGTGTAGTTAAAGGTGAGTAAGTGTAGAGTAGAGTACAGAGGGTGTAGTTAAAGGTGAGTAAGGGTAGAGTAGAGTATAGAAGGTGTAGTAAAAGGTGAGTAAGGTGAGAGTAGAGTATGGAGGGTGTAGTTAAAGGTGTGTTAGGGTAGAGTAGAGTATAGAGGGTGTAGTTAAAGGTGAGTAAGTGTAGAGTACAGAGGGTGTAGTTAAAGGTGAGTAAGGGTAGAGTAGAGTATAGAGGGTGTAGTAAAAGGTGAGTAAGGTGAGAGTAGAGTATGGAGGGTGTAGTAAAAGGTGAGTAAGGTGAGAGTAGATTATGGAGGGTGTAGTAAAAGGTGAGTAAGGGGAGAGTAGATTATGGAGGGTGTAGTAAAAGGTGAGTAAGGGGAGAGTAGATTATGGAGGGTGTAGTAAAAGGTGAGAGTAGATTATGGAGGGTGTAGTAAAAGGTGAGTAAGGGTAGAGTAGAGTATAGAGGGTGTAGTTAAAGGTGAGTAAGGTGAGAGTAGAGTATGGAGGGTGTAGTAAAAGGCGAGTACCGGTGTTACTCTTCAGTTTGTAGGTTCTCAGGCCTTCGCTGGAGATGCGCAGGTCGATGGTGATGGACTCTCCGAACACGTCGGGTTTATAAGCATCTTGGCCTCGGTTCCTCAGAGTGATGGAGATTTCTGCAGAGCTACATGGTGCAGTTTACACATGCAGATAACATCAGACGTGAAAAGCCTCTCACAAAGAAAAAAACAATTAAAGAGAGAAGAAAATAAAAGAATTAATTCTAATGAAGGAACAGTAAAATAAAGATAAGTACCTCTCTCCTTCTTTAACAAAGCCTTTGAGTGAAGAGCCCCTGTTGGTGGTCTGTGCTTTTCCTCCCAGACCCACAATCAGAGCCGTCAGTATCGCACTTTTACCACCTAATATACACACAATGTTACAATCACTATAAAAACAGATACAACTGGAAAAGTGCATTTCCTGTTGCGCAGCTAAAAGGGCTCTCACCGTTCGCTATGGTCATTGCTATGATGTTGCTAGATGCTTGCTATGGTGTCTGTGGAGGTTGCTAAGGTGTTGCTAGGTGGTTGCTAAGGCGTTGCAGTGGTATCCATAGTGGTTGCTATGGTGTTGCTAAGCAGTTGCTGGGTGGTTGCTAAGCAGTTGCTGGGTGGTTGCTAAGCCATTGTTATGGTGTCTGTGGTGGTTGCTAAGGTGTTGCTTTGATGTCTGTGGTGGTTGCTATGAAGTTGTTAAGTTGTTGCTAGGTGGTTGCTACGGTGTTTCTAGGTGGTGGCTATGGTGTCACTATGGTACTACAAACACGATAATGACAGAAACAATTAACCAAAATAATCACTCTCAGTTTATCTCATCTAAAGTAGCAAAACCACAAACATGGTTTCTTCTTTTCATTCTTTTTTTTTTTAAGAGAATCACAATGTTTGATTAAATATGACTGAATTAAATATTTAGAGAATTATGCATTTTTTCTTTTTTAATTATTTTAGAGTAGACGAAGGTCATCGAGCATCATTTTATTGTTCTTGGTCTATTTAAGTTTAATGCCTGTGGAGTGCACAGCCTTATAGTTGTTTGTGTTTTGCTACAGGTCAGAGGTCACTAACAGGCGGAGCGTGGTCCGGGTCCGGACCCAAACCGATAAACTACTGAAAGGAATTTAAATCTGACCGTGTTCATTTAAAGCACCAGATCTTGTCTTTACAATTTACATGCTTTGAAGCAGCGCAGTAAACTTACAGACCAATCACGTGTGCTGTAAGATCACCAAACCCTCTCCTCAGCCAATCAGATCTGTGCAAATGCGGGAGCGCAGAGCACACACAGGAGAAGGAGGCGGCAGTCAGAGAATAAAGCGAGAAAGGCTGATTCAGATGGTGCGCACCAGAAAAAGTATATTAAAATGAAAATACTACATTTATAAAACATACTAACAGTAATAATATTAAATAAAATTAAACTGCTGTTTTTAAACAGAGCTGATATTTTGGCCAAGTTAAGCAAACATATACTCCATATACTGTACGATTTGTTCTTCATGTAATTATTATTATCATGACAGGCAGGCCTAAATCTAATATAAATAAAATTAAATAGAATAAATAAAACATTTTTTAACAAAGTTAACATACAGATTCACATTATTAGACTCGATAAGTTAAATTATTATTCCTTTTATTGTGCGAAAAGTTGATAATATAATTATTGTGGAAGGCCTATTTAAAACAATGAACATTGTTGAAATATAGAACTGAATAGTATGTGTAATTTGTTTTGTCTTTCAGTTGTTGATGACATTAATAAAACACTAGAACTACTATAAGCTTCTTCAGTAAACAGAATAAAACACTGAATTATAACACAAGTTAAAATTAACGACTGGACTGGACTGAGCTGAACTCTAATTAAACACCCCTGCTATAGGTTCATTTGTTTAAAATAATTAGTTTATTCTTAAAGTATTCAGATTTCTTAATCATTGTTAATTATATTATATTAGAGTATAGGGAGAGATCAGTTCTTAATAAACATTGTTCTTAAATAACAGGTCTATGCTTCTTCAGTGTTGCAAAGTTAATTAACATAATTCTGAAGAGACTTAACTTATTTAAACAGCCTGAAAATTATTTTTAAAAGCTCAGTTTTAAAGTGCTATTTACTTAAAAAAATATCTGGTTTAATTCAGGCTCCGGCTCGGCCCTAAATCTACAGTTTTTTGGGGCTGATCTGAGCTGTAATTTCTCCTAAAGCAGTGGTCCCCCCCCAGTGGGCTGCAGCGGAGCTACAACTAGCACTGAACAGTCCTGTCATTTCTACAATGCTGTATAAATATCATCAGAAATGTGCTCAGCCCAGATCAACCGATATTAAAACCAGTAAAAAAAACTCAATTACTCACTTCCATTGTTTCCAACAACGAAGTTCACATTTGAGCCGAACGTAAAGGGACCAAGCAAAGAATGACACATGAAGTTCTTCAGAAAGATCTTCTCTATAATACCAACTTCCCCTGAGGCCTGAGGGAGAAATCAACACGATGAATAAAACAATACAAACAACAAAGATTCACTCTACAGCCTCAGTAACGTATTTATATATATATAGTGTGTGTGCGTGTGTGTGTGTGTGTGTGTGTACATACACTGTCTCCTCGGCTGTCCTGAATGGAACATATTCCTTCTCCCTCGTTTTCTGATGATTCTGCTGTTGAAGGTCTCACTCTTTTTCGTGGACCTTCTGAAGTTTGACTGCTCTTCCTCTTAGACATCTGCACACAGTAAAACACACAATGTTTAATGTAACAATCAATTAAAAACATTTAAACATTTACAAGACCCCATGAAAACCTTCAGTCCACCTCCACGCCTGTATGTGCCTCCCAACAGATTTCATATTATCAAAAAAAATATATCAAACAAATATAACCTGAATAAATACAAAATGTTTTAAGTTATTATTTTTATTAAGGGGAAAAAAACAAACAATCCTAGCCGTGTGAAAAAGTGTTTGCCCCATAAATTAACTGTGATTAATCACACTTTTTAGAAAGCTGACTTCAATTTAACTACTAACCACAATCAGGCCTGATTACTGCCAGTCCTGTAGAATCAAGACTTCACTTAAATAGAACCTTTCTGACAACATGAAGCAGATAAAAGATCTCAAAAAGCAGCACATTATTAAGAAGAAACTCAACAACAGGTGAGAAAACAAACTCACTGATCATCTATCAGTCTGGAAAAGGTTATAAAGTTACTTATAAAGCTTTGGGACTCCAGAGAACCACAGTGATTCACTATTATTCACTAATTGAGAAAACACAAATGGAACACTGGTGACCCTTTCCAGGAGTGACCGACCGACCAAAATTACTCCAAAAGGGCATAAAGAACTCATCCAGGAGATCCCAAAAGAACCCAGAACAACATTTAAAGAACTGCAGCTCTCACTCGCCTCAGTTAAGATCAGTGTTAATGAACATTGTACTGAGTGTAAAGCATGGTGGTGGTAGTGTGATGGTCTGGGGCTGCTTTGCTGCTTCAGGATCTGGACAACTTGTTGTAATATATGGAAGCAGGAATTCTGCTGTGTGGGTCATCATTCATCCGTTTGTTTAAAAAAAATTCTATGATTTAAGAAAAATACAATGCACATGCATATATAGTGTTTTTTTCATAAATGCCAATTATTTGAACATGCAGTCAACCATCCCTTTAAAAAGACCTTTATGAGAGAAAATCAAAGGAATTAGAGGACTTGTTTTTTAGCATGCTTTTTAAATGTCACATGAGTTTTGGTAACAGGACTGAGAAAAACTGTCTTCAGATTAGAAACCTTGTAAAAGATACAGTAAAGCTGCCTGAGATTGACCAGTACATGTTTTGAATAGTTACATATACACTCACTGGCCACTTTGGCACACCTTGCTAGTATTGGGTTGGAGTACCACTTTTACCTTCAGAACTGCATCACGCAGTTACTGCAGATTTATCAGCTGCACATCCATGATGAGAATCTCCCGTTCCACCACATCCCAAAGCTGCTCTACTGGACTGAGATCTGGAGACTGTGGGGGAGATTCCAGTACAGTACAGAACTCTCTCATTGTCGTGTTCAAGAAACCAGGCTGAGATAATTCTCGTGCTTTATGATATGGAGCATTATCCTGCTGGAAGTAGCATCAGAAGATCATACACTCTGGTCATAAAGGGATGGAGGACATGGTCAGCAACAATACTCAGGTAGGCTGTGGCGTTGCTCAATGACATGATGATCACTTGGTACTAAAATGGTACCAAAGTGTGCCAGAAAAAAAAATCTCCCCCACAGCATTTCACCACCAGCCTGAACCAGCTGCTGATACAAGGCAGGATAGATCCATGCTTTCATGTTGTTAATAGCAAATTCTGATCCTACCACCCGAATGTAGCAGCAGAAATCATCAGAGACTCATCAGACCAGGTAATGTTTTTCCTTCTATTTAATCTTCTATTGTCCAGTTTTGGTGATTCTGTATGAATTGTGTGGAGCAGCACCTGCTGTGATTCTTCTGCTGCTGTAGCTCATCATCCTCCTCAAGGTTGGATGTTATGTGGTTCAGAGATGCTCTTCTTCTGCAGACCTCGGTTGTAACGAGTGGTTATTTGAGTTACTGTTGTCGTTCTGTCAGCTGGAATCAGTCTGGCCATTCTTGTCTGATCTGTGACATCAACAAGGAATTTGCTCCCACAGAACTGAACTGATATCAGCTCACTGGATATTTTCTCTTTTTCAGATCATTCTCTGTAAACTCTAGAGATGGTTGTGTGAAAATCCCAGTAGATCAGCAGTTTCTAAAATAACTAGACCAACAGCCTGGCCACGCTCAAAATCACTTAAATCACCTTTCTTCTCCATTCTGATGCTCTGTTTAATCTGCAGCAGATTACCTTGGCCATGTCTACATGCCTAAATGAAGTTTGAGTTGCTGCCATGTGTTTGGCTGATTCAACATTTGTGTTAATGAGCTGATAGGTTTACCTAATAAAGTGGCCGGTGAGTATATGCGTTATTAGATTCAGAGTCGAAAAAGATTAAAAATTAAGTCTATTTTAGAGTTACAACAAGCTAAGGGCCCATATTCGGTTTAATGGCCCACAGACTGCTTTAGTAGGAGGATCCCAAAGTTCCTACAACAAAACCCAGCAGCACACGAGCAGTTCTCCCAGCTCCACTGAAACCCCAGGAATCAGCCCGGAACTCCCCGCAGCTCCTCAACACCTGTATTTACCTGAACACCAGCTCACCTCCATATAATCCATACTGTACCCAAACACACACACACACACACACACACACACACACACACACACACACACACACACACACACACACACACACACACACACACACACACTCTCTCTTAACTAACACACTCCGCCATAACAACTGTTAACAATACCCGCCTGATAATAATAACCCCTCTAATATACTGCAACACTTCTCTAATACTCTAGTATACTCCTCTAATACTCTGTAATACTCTCAGTAATACTCACAGTGATACTCCTGAATCTCCGGCCGCCGCCTCTACCCGCGCGCTGCTTCTTCTTCTTCTTCTTCTGGTTCTGCGGGTTTCGGAGGATCAGTGTGAGCAGCGCCTCCTACCGACCCACCGCCGCACTGCTTTATACGTCTTTATGTGCAATAGTGCATCTAAAAAATTACAATATCATTGAAAAGTTACTTTATTTCAGTAATTCAGTTGAAAATGTGAAACTCATACATTATAGAGATGTATTAAACACAGAGTGATGCACTTTAAACGTTTATTTATTTTATTGTTGATGATTATGGCTTACATCCAATGAAAACCCAAAAATCAGTGTCTTAGAAAATAAGAATTTTATATAAGACCAATTGGTACTTTTGGCATTGTGGGCAGTCCTGCTGAAAAATGAAATCCTCTTGACTTTGGATATAACTCAGTGGATCAACACCAGCAGATGACATGTCTCTCCAAACCATCACTGATTGGTGGAAACTTCACTCTAGACCTCGAGCAGTTTGGACTGTGTGTCTCTCCACTCTTCCTCCAGACTCTGATCCCTTAATTTATAAATGAAATGTAAAATTTACTGATGATCAGTGATGGTTTGGAGAGACATGTCATCTGCTGGTGTTGATCCACTGTGTTTTATTATCAAGTCTAAAGTCTTCACAGCACATGCTTCCCTCTGCTACTGATAACTTTTATGGAGATGTAGATTTCATTTTCCAGCAGGACTTGGCACACTACCCACTCTACCAAAGCATCAATTGGTCTTATATAATATTCTAATTTTCTGCAAAACTGATTTTGGCTTTTCAATGGCTGTAAGCCATAATCATCATAATTATCAAAAATAAAAGAAATAAACGCTTAAAATAGATCACTCTGTGTTTAATACATCTATATAATAAATGAGTTTCACTTTTTGAACTGAATTAATGAAATAAAGAAACTTTTTAATGATATTCTAATTTATGAGATGTAAGTGAAGCAAAGTAAAACACAAAACTGAGGGCAGTGATTATTTTTTGGGCATGAGCAGAACTGCATCACACATGCTGTTTATACTGTCAGTGGCGCAAAAAGGGGGTATGCAGCCTATGCGACGCCGAATCAAAGCCCCAAATAAATGTGCGGAGCGCGGTGGGAAAGTAATGACAGGACGCTGACGATTTTAAAACGCATCTCAACCCCCTCCTCCCTTTACTCCTTTCTTTTTCTCATCCTTACTTTTCTCATCCTTTCTTCTCCTCCTATTCCCTTTTCCCTTCTTTCCTTTTCTCACCATTTCTTTTTCTCCCCTTCTATTTTCTCTTTGTTTCCTTTTCTCCTTTTCCCTTTCTTCTTTCTTTTCCATATCTTTTTTCTCCTCCTTTTTCCCTTCCATTTTCTCCTCCTTACTTTTCTCATCTTCCCTTTCCTCCTCCTTTCTTTTTCCTCTTCCCTTTTCTCCCCATTGTTTCCTCCTTTCTTTTTTCCTCCTTACTTTTCTCATCTTCTATTTTCTCCTCATTTCTTCTCCTCCTCTTCCCTTTCCTCTTCTTTCTTTTTTCCTCTTCCCTTTTCCCTGGTTTCCTTCTCCCCTCATTCCTTTTCTTCTTTCTTTTTCTCATCTTTTTTCTTCTCCTTTTTTCCTTTTCCATGTTCTCCTCCTTTTTATCCCTTTTCCATTTTCTCCTCCTTACTTTTCTCCCCTCTTCCATTTTCTTCTTTCTTAACTCATCTTCCCTTTTCTCCACCTTTCTTCTACTCCTCTTCCCTTTTTTCTTTTTCCTCTTCCCTTTTCTCCCAATTTCTTTTTCTCCTCTTCCATTTCATCCTCCTTACTTTTCTCCCTTCTTCTCTTTTCTCCTTTCCTTTTCTAATTTCTTTCTCCTCCTCTTTCATTTTCTCCTTTTTTCTCATCTTTTCTTTCCTCTTGCATTTTCTTTTTCTCCTCTTCCAATTTCTCCACCTTTTTCCTCTTTCATTTTCTTCTTTCTTTTCTCATAATGTTCTCCTTTTTTTCCTCTTCCATTTTCTCCTTTGTTTTTCTCCTCCTTCCTTTTTTGCTCTTCTCTTCCTCTCCTTTCTTTTTCTCCTCTTTTTTTCTTCTATTTGAGTCATTTTTAAAATTGTGCTACAACTATCAGTTTTTGGGTTTTGGCAACAGCAAAAACCTGTAATATATAAACTGCTAACACTTTATAAAAACTTAATTTATTAAGAGTGCTTAACAGAACTTATTAAATTGCCCTAATTAAGATATTATTAATCATTACCTTTTTTAAACTAATGTCTCAAATCATTATTATTTACAAGTGTTAATATTTAGTATGTATTATTGTAGTATTAATTAATAATTAGTTGAGACATTACTTTAGAACTATGTGTATTACTGTGGTAAGTACTGTTAATGACCCTAGAGTAACTGAAGCACTGTGTGTGTAGTGTGTAAACTTGTGTATATGTAAAGTGATTGATACAGCTGTATATCACAATAGCCCTGCCTGTCCTTCTTTAGGAGCCGCATATAAAACCTCAACTCCACTAAACTTACAACACTGTTTAAAATGTTAATAAAAGATAATAAAAACAGAATGCAGTGATTTGAGTTTTATGAGAGAGGAATTTTAACCCATTCGTGTCTGATTCGGATTCTAGCTTTTCCACCAGTGTGGAATGGGCTTCTTTCCAGTTCTGAACCATTCAGGGCATTTCCACTAAACAATCAGTTCTGTAACTCAAAATGTTGTTCTCCAGCTGGAAAAGTAGAACATTACGTTCTTTAGCATCACCTGAGAGCTGTTTCCAGTTCTTATGAGCCACAAACAGAGTCGTTTGAGGTGCTAAAGATAAAGCACATTTAACAAGTCAGCTTCATTTTGGAATAAAGTTCTGTGGACTGATGAATCTAAAATTGAGTTAAGGTGGTTATTTATGCATGGAGGAAAAAGAACACAGCATTCCAACACAAACACTGTACTGCTCCCCACAGTAATATCTGGTGGTGGTTCATCATGCTGTGGGTCTGTGTGATCAGTGCAGGTACTGGAATCTTGTTAAAGTTGAGGGACTCATGGATTCCAGTCAATATCAGCAGATTCTTCAGAACAATGTTGAAGAAATCTGTGGTGTGATTTAAAGCAGCTGTTCATGATCAGAATCATCAAACCTGACTGAACTGGAGATGATTTATAAAGAAGAATGATCCAAAATATCTTCAACCAGAAGAACCAGACTCTCATTGGAAGCTGTAGGAAGAGTTTAGAGGCTGTTATTTCTGAAAAAGGAGGATCTAATTAATACTGATGTCATTTTTCTGTTGGGGCCCAAATTTATGCAGCTGCTTAATTTAGTTTAAATAATTATTGTACATTTTCTGTAAATCCTGTAAACTTCATTTCACTTCTCAAATATCTCTGTGTTCATCTGATATAAGATATATTTAACTGAAATTACTGATCCAAACAACCAATGATCTATAAAAGAAACTCATGAACATTATTTTTTTCGTACCACTGTATATATAAATAATAAACTTGTGTTTGCAGAGAAATCACAAAGTGACACACTGTTGCTCTTTTTTTACTTTAATCAGGCTATCTTCAGCCTCTCTGAAAAAAACATTTTTTTACATCATCAAGAAAAATGGAAAAAGACAATAGAATGAAAATCTCAGTCCTCCTTTTCCGTTTTCCTGTGTCTCTCTCATTTCTCCTGCTCTCCTGGCGCTGCAGCAGGTTCCACGAGGTTGGCACTGGGGTGTTTAATTCACGTCCTGTCAGATGCGCGTCAGCTGGTGCCAGAGTCCAGACGGTAGAATACTTTCCACTTTCTCCATGATGAAGTTTAGAGGAGCAAACAGAGTCCCAAGAAACTGCAGGAAGAGGAGAGACATTAATTTGTGAAAAATGTAAAAGCAGTTCTGCAGGAAAGAAGTTTAGTGAATATCACTTCTGTGAGATCAAACAACGATTCAAATATATACACACAATATTATAAAAACTTTACAACTCACATCCAATGTGCCTTCCATGTGGTGCATACTAGTGCCACCTAGCTGTGGTTTGTTGTAAAACAATTAAGCGGAAAATTTTTAACAATATTTTCTTATTGTTTAATTCAGAACATGTAATTTAAAGGGTAAAGTTCATAAGCAGATGAATATGATGTAGATATAAAGTTGGAGCAATAAATAAGGTGTTCATGTGTTCGATAGCTAAAAAGCTAAACGTAAGAAAGCTAAATGCTGTTCTTTGGGTTAAATGGGTTTTGTCTTTAAACAATGTAAATTCATGTGTGCTGTTTTCTGAAGCAGTTTGTAAAAAAAAAAAAAAATCATTGTATTTGTGTTCTTTGCAGTTTACAAACAAAAAACCAGCGAATGAATGAACAAAGAATTAACCCAAGAAATAAGAAAATTTAAACACTTTAATTACATCCCTGTGTTCAACTTTTTTTGGATTTTGTGTGTTGGCTATCGGTCATTGGAGTGTAAAGGGAACACGCATTTGGGACAGAGTACTCATTGTATCACTCCTTGCAACAAAAACACCACAGGTATCCATCTAGTGCTACAAGAAGACTACATTAAATGGCTACAAAAAAAAAAAAAAAAAAAAAAAACATTATTCCTTCAAGGTCTGAAAGCTGACCAAAAGTGTGATCTTCAGCAACACTGTACAAACTTCAAATTTAAATTATTACATTTTTACTATTTATTAATTTAGACTTTATAACACAACCTTTTTCAGAAATCACAATTTTTATGGTGTTTAGTTTTTTTTTTATCTCTTTTTATAAGCAGTTCTGTTTTCACATTCTAACATATAATTAAATACGCTTCTTTCTAAAGCAGAACTTCTGGATCATGTTATTGATGTTCTTCAGCAAATCTCAAACATTAAGAGACATTTAGCCTCTACTCCACACCAACTTTAAACTGCTGAAGCACTCACTGCTATAAAAATGTTCTCTCAGGGCTGGAAGAGAATCATTATTTATAACAGAAAATTCTATTCTGGACCTGTTTTTTAGGAGTAAGCTGGAACTCCATATTTTATATTTCCTCAGACTGAGGGAGAGTATATTGGCTGGCCAGTTAAAAGGGTGTTTTTTCTGTTTACTGCAGTTTCTAAATTTTGAGGGTGTGTGTAGAAGATCTGCTTTATTTGATGCTCTCAGGGCAGTGAACTGAACCAGACATGTTGTAATGAAAAGACAAAACTGCTGACTGTTGTATTCATGGGATTTCTCACAACGCCCCGATCACGCCGGACACAGTCCTGTTCTTCAGCTAAAAGAACCAATCAGCCCAAATATAGGTAAACAGACCCATGGAAAGAGCTGGGTTAAGGACGTTCAGGTGAGGAAACCTGATTACATTTTATAGAGACTAAATTATTTATTATCTAATAATTTCAGCCTGTTGATCTGCTTCTCCTCATCCATCATCCACAGTGGAGTTTTGTGAGAAAGACGTGATGCTCTACAGGGCGTAGCCAGCCTTCCTCCAGTGAAAGGCTTCTTCTTCTTGGGAAGCAGTCCTGTTCACTAAGGAACCGAGTAATGCTCAGTGTGCAGACACAATGCTATTTTAAATGGACAATAACACAACACTGAACATCTACAGGTAAATAGAGCTGTAAGCTGTACTGTGAGTTGGGTCATTTTGTTATGAACCAAAGACCTGTAGCTCTGTGTGTACAGAACACAGGCTGTGAGTTTATATGTAGAGACGTAGATTCGATTATCATCATTAGCTCATTCTGTTCTGTTCACTGGAGGAGAAACCTGTGGTTTTAGTAATACTAAAATAACACAACCATAAAATATTATTCAAGACAGAAGGAATTATTTTCTTAAATATTATTATATACTATTATTCAATATTAATCCTTTATGGCATGAACTATATTTTGTTGTTAGAGAAAGGAAGCTCCCAAAAACATGCAGGAGTTTTCTACCTGCATAATGTGAGACAATGAATGAAAGAAAAAAAAAAACACTGTTTTATTTTACAACCATAATATAGTGAGCATATATACAGCAAAAAGTACTTTTTATTTTTAATACAGCCAAAAGTAATAATTTATTGGACATAGATATGCCTTATAAAAAAAGCATTTAAATAATAAAAAATAAAACAAAAATCAATAAATAAACAAATAAATGCATAAAAATAAGGTATGGTATGGTGTAAAATCTTGCTCTCAACACAGTTTACTGAAACAGAGACACATAAATCTAAAAAACGTAGAGATATATAAATCCGACTCACTGCCTTAGCGAAGACTCCCATGAGCTCAGGGAACTGGTGTGTGAGGAGAGCGAGCATCGCGGTGAAGGAGCAGAGGCCTGCTGTAAACAGAATGAAGAAAGGCAGCTCCTTCTTCGGGTACACAGAAACTTCATGAAACACTGCTTACACACACAAGACATGTTACAGAGCGTTAGCCATCACTTTTTAACCACAACATTACTACATTTTACAACATACAACATCACAATTTTACAATTTTAGTTTGCTTTTGTGTTCAGCACAATGATATCTGAAATGTGTCTATTTTGTTTGAATATTGGCGACATACTCAAGGTGGGGTATAAACTTCAAAAAGCTTCTGGAACTGTGAGAACTAACAAGAGCTTTCTAGAACTTCTAGTTTAAATACAGTTACCATAAACTAATCGTTTCATCTGATGTTCTGCTGAGTGAACTGCTGTACAGCTACCGATCATTTAGGTTTAACCCCAGCTAGCACTGCTGGAGCAGCATTAGAATTAGCTGCTAACCTTGCTTAGCACAGCTCTTTTGATGTTCAGAGGTGAGTATACTGGACTGTAGTATGCGTGTTTACTGTGTTAAAACAAGCTACGTGGAACAAACCGCTAGCCAATATCACCCTGGATACCGGAACACTCAGTGTTCCTCAGTGTAGCTCTGTCGGGCGGCATTCGCTAGCACTAAACGCTAGCGCTTGCCTCTAGTAAATGCTAATGCTGCTGCACCCACCCTTAGTTTTCAGAAAAGAAATCTGTGTAGATTAATATCCAGCTCTCATTTAACTGTTTGTAAAGAATTACAGTTTTGTTTGCTTAACTTAGCTTCACAGGACAGACCTGCTGAATTAGAAGGGAACCATGGCACATCCCCTATTCCTTACTAGTGTTGCATAAAATATGCCTTATAATCCAGAGCACCTTGTGCATGAAAATAGACCAGAAAATATTATATATAAATGCATTGATAGTGCGCCTTCTAGTGCAAAAAGTACAGTATTCTAATTCAGCTCAGACAGGTGTAGAGCAAATATAAACAATAAAAACAAAAATATTAATAATAATAATAATAATAATAATAATAATGTTTAGAGAGGAAAATCTCTTACTTGGTAGAAGTTCTCTGTCGGCGGTCTCTGTGCAGATGGGGTACGGATAAAACAGATGCCCTTTTTCTAAAGGGTAAGGAATCATTCTAAAAGCTAGAAGACAAGATTAAGTGTACAGTGTAGATCAGTTCTATCATACAAAAGTCATGTTAAATTTAATTAACTATAAAATTATTCAGCACCCAGCAATACTGCATCACTGTGGGTCAGATATTTTCCAAGCCATTAAGTGGCGGGCCACAAAAAAATCTGTTTTTGGAAAAAGAAAGCAGGTAAACCCAGCAATAAATAAATAAATAAATAAATAAATACACTGCTCCTCATACGGGATTAAACCCCAGTCAACAGGGTCACGGTTCAATACACTACCGCTTCTTCGGCCAGTGAATTGGGACATGGCCGGGAAAAACGCCCTAATAAGGAGATGAGGAGCCCAAGGACAGGCGGAAAAACGAGAACGGGCAAAAACTAAAGTCATACATTATAGTTCAAACAATCTCACGGACCAGATGTTTCCTGCATCTGGCCCACGGCCCGCCTACTGCCGACCCCTGCTATAAAGTATATGATACAAAGGGTACGGAAAGTATTCAGACCGCTTTACATTTTTTACTCTTTTTTTCATTGCAGCCATTTGGCTAAATGTAAAAAAGTTTAATTTTATTTCTTATTAATGTTACATTCAGAAGAAAAAAACTGAAATGTAGAGATTTTATCAAAAATTGGGTTTAGGTCAGGGCTCTGGCTGGACCAGTCAAGGATGGTCACAGATTTGTTCTGAAGCCACTCCTTTGTTATTTTATAGCTGTGTGTTTAGGGTCATTGTCTTGTTGGAAGGTAAACCTTCATCTCAGTCTGAGGTCCAGAGCACTCTGGAAGAGATTTCTTTTATACTTGGTCGCATTTATCCATCCTTCAGTTGCACAAAGTGGCCCTGTCCCTGCAGCTGAAAACACTCCATAGCTTGACGCTTCCACCACCATGTTTCACAGTTGGGATTGTATTGGGCAGGTGATGAGCAGTGTCTGGTTTTCTTCACACATACAGCTTAGAATTAACTCCAAAAACCTCAATCTTCGTCTCATCAGACCTGAGAATCTTGTTTCTAATACTTGTGACCTGTGACTGCGAGGCAGCCCTCAGGGGCGGGGTTATTTAAATGAGTAGGCTGTCTCTCCACAGTCTTTCTCCCTCCTCTGGTCTCTACTGCGCAGACTCGGGTATCAGGATCGCCAACATGGAAGATTTTAGCTTCATTTTCATTGAATGAATGGAAACGGCGACACGGCGTCCATCATTTTTACAGTCTCTGAATTAAACAGTTAAATATCAGTGTCACAGCAAAGGGTCTGAATACCTATGAGCATGTGATATCTCAGTTTTTCTTCTTTAATAAATTTGCAAAAATCTCTACATTTCTGTTTTTTTCCTGTCGAGATGGGCTGCTGAGTTTAACATTAATAAAAAATAAAATGAACTTTATTGATTTTAGCAAATGGCTGCAATCAAACAAAGAGTGAAGTATTTAAAGGGGTCTGAATACTTTCCGTAACCACCGTATTTTCACATTTAAAAAGGTGAAGTAAATAATAATCTGCAGGATACTCACTGCCCTCCCACGTGCAGTGCAGCAGGTTGAGCGCTCCCTCCACTCTCTTCCAGTGCTGCAGGTGGAAGAAGGCGTACGCTATGGCCTCGCTGTCTCCTCGCTTCAGGATGTGCTCTGGAGGCAGTATCAAACTTTTCATCTCTAAGAGGTACTGAAAAACACAATTACAAACACACGTTAAACCCAGCGTCCTAACGCAACACTGCTCATCATTATTCTTTCATTAGTACTATTAGACTGATGGGCGGTGTTAGTGTGAGTAATTTACTTTGGGCACATGTGGGTTGAATTCGACTGCTCTGTGAATGGCTTCCACTGCATTCATCTCTGCAGTACTCAAGCCTCGCCGAGACGCTGCCTCTGGAGAAAATCTGGAGAGATGGGGGTGGGAGGGGAAACAGTGACCGAAAGGTCCAGCTAAAACTGTATTAAACGTAGCAATATGTAGAAACATCTGAGTTTTAGATTAAGTAAAAAATAAAACACTGTTCCAACACAATAAAAATAACATTAGAGGTTCTATTTCCAACCTGAAATCCAGCTGATTTTTCACAGAGTTAAAGTTAGAATTAGAACTAGGGTTAAGTTTTGGAACATGGTTATATTTGTTATTAAAGGGTAATGGAATAATGGGTTATGGTTAAGCACAGTGTAGCGCCCCCCTGTGTGGCTGATCGAGATGAACAATTTGCACATCATTAGACTATTATACACAAACCACATCAGATCCAGAGAATTTTTAAATAATTAACAACTATTTAACTAATAACACACTTATATTACACACACATCTGTCTATGACATGGCACCAGACAATATATAATAATGTGTAATCTGAACCACACATACTTAAATTTTCATGAACAGGTTGGTTAAGCATTTTAAGCAACAAAAGCACCTCCTACTGAAGTACACAAACACACTCAAACTAACTGGTTTGATCTCACGAGAATAAAACGTGACGATATTTCTCGTCAAGCTTAAACCTGTCTCGCGGGAAGTAAAAACAGTTTAAGAGGGATCTGGCAACACAGTAGCGATCCAGCGAGTGGAAAGAAGAGGAAAATTCGGGCATTTGCATAGAACAGAGGTCACTAATGGGCGGACCGCGGTCCGGGTCTGGACCAAAACTTACTGAGAAGGATTTTATTGTATACGTGCTTTGCGGCGCAGTAAACTCACAGACCAATCACGTGTGGGGTAAGATCACCAAACGCTCTCTTCAGTCAATCAGATCTGTGCAGACGCGGTAAGGAAAAAATAAATAAATAAACACACCGCTCCTCAGGCGGGATCGAACTCGTGTTGTCAGGGTCGCGGTACCGCTGCTCCGGCTGTTGAATTGGGACGCAGCCGTGAAAAAACGTCTTTATAAGGAGATAGGGAGCCCGAGAACGGGTGGAAACTAAAGTAACGGCGAGCGCGCTGGGCGTGAGCACTTAATCATAACACAAGTTAACAATCGGTCCAGACCTTCTCTAACTGGACCATACTGAATTCTAAATAAATACCCCTGGCATAGAAGATGCTTCTGCTACTTTTAAGTTGTATATCTGGCTGCATTTTGGCTCCAGCTGTCTCTGTTTGCACTGTCTAGGTTTTATGGTTTGGTCTGCTGCCTTTAAGGTAGAAAAACATTTAAAATCCTAAAAACACATCAAGTTTTCCTGCATTGTGTACCCAGACTCCCAAAAATGTAAACACTTACTTGTCTGATACTGCTCTGGCTTTAAGAAGGGCAGCTGTGTAGCATATCGTTGCAGATTTTGGTAAGCTAATGTCTGTAGAGGGAATATAAACTAAAGTTAACAACAAATAAAAATAATAGAGCAGTTTTCTAGAACAAGAAGTCTTAAAGTACCTTACACAGTGCAACCATTAATTAAACTGTTCGTTTTTAACAGTAATAATTAATACAACTCTACTGTTTTAAGAAAAATAACACTACGGAACATTCTGATATTCTAATACTTGCATTTTTATTTGCATATTTAATTTTAACATAAATAGAAAAGTCAATTCCGTCAACTTACCATCATATTTGGCAAGTACTGCTTGTACATCAGCGTAGTTCTGAAGCTCTAAGAGGGACTCCAGTAGGTTCTCGTGAATATTGAACATACTGAGGAGAGGGAACTCCTTCATTAACTGGAAAGAATATAGTTATTATGCACAAGCCTGCAATCTACTCATTTTTTAGAGCATGGATGAACATCGAGCGGCTTCACTGAGACATCATTTACATAAATACAGTTCTGGCTTCATTTCTGCATCTCGTCACTGAACAGCAGTTTAGTTACTTTTCAACATTTTCATTTACCGTATTTAAGTAAAGCTAAGCTAAGTAAACAAAGCTGTAATATATATATATATTTTTTTTTAAGTCAAACGAGTGCTGGATGTTAATCTACACAGATTTTTCTTTTGAAAACTGTTTATTTGGGTGAGTAAAGCACTTCTGTTTATTTACAGTAAGCTTAGAATTCCAGATTTCCACCAAGGCTGGGGGCAGCAGCATTAGCATTAGCAGCTAACAACGATAATACCCACATCTGAATGGTGAAAGACCTAGCGCTTAGCATGGTTAGCGGGTAATGCTAATGCTGCTGGAAAACTAAACTGAAACTCCTGTATAACTCTGTACTTCAGCAGAGTGGCTTTACTGCTCCTTAATACCTGACTGATAGAATTAATACATTATTATATTATATTATAAGGCTCACTGACGATTTTTGTCAGTTTAAAATGAAAGAATTTTAAGTGCATCTTACAGTGCAAAAAAATAGGTATTATCACTGTATAAAACAGAACGGATTATGGTACTTCTGACCCATCTTCTGACCTTCTAAAATACAAGTACAGAGTAGCTTATAGGACTTCCCCAGACGCAGCATCAGGTTTCAGACAAACATATGATATAAACTACAGGCCCTTTAGCCTCCAACAAACTACACAGAAAGGCACACAGCTGTGTTTTGTATGCTCTTTGTTCTCAAACTAAGAATTATACAGTACATAATGATCAGTTAATTTTTCTGTGCATTACTGGTGCTACAGGCTTTGTGTGAAAATTGAGAAATAAGAATTATGATTCGTAGTTTTTTCTTTCCAAGGCTCTTAAAAAGGCACATGACGGAGCATACACTGATGATACTTTGCACAGCCTGATGTCTTACTGTACACATATAATCATAATATTATTTTCCAGTACTAAATCCAGCAGCTATGAGGTATGGTGTTCTCTTGTCTGAAACCGGATGGTGGGGTATAACGATGCCTTTAAATGAATAAAGTACACAGAATTAAAAAAGGATTTTCTTTAGTTACTCACATCTCTCATCATTTTCACTGCTTCTCTTGTTCTTCCAAGTTTTCTGGAGCACATAGCTAGCCTCCTCTTAATGTACACCAATACATTTGTATCCCTTCCTGAGGAAAGAAAGGAATAATTAAGCAACACTCAGCCATGAACAGACATGCCAAATTCATTTCTAAGTAGATTGCTGAATATCAGGTTAAGAATTATCCAGCACATTATTAAAAAGTGAAAGGACAGTGGGGAAACATCTTTCAGAAAGGGATGTGATCATCGATCACTCTGGCCCAAACCCATATTCACCCTCCTTGTGTTAGGGCATCACCTGTGATGACAGCTGAATGAGTGAGACAATTGGCCTAGCTAATTTTGGAGAATTTTGGAGAAAAACAGGAAAAAACAAAAACCAAAACAGAGGGCTATGAGAATCACTGGCAAGACTGTGACACAAGCAACCAAAGAGACCTAAAAAAGCTGAGAACCTTGTTAAAAATCACAATAACCACTATATTACAATAGTGTAATAGTTAGTGGTGTAGTTTCAATGTTTAATTGCAACAGATGGCAGATGCTGCATCATTTAAGGTGGAATGGAAAAATAAATAAAATAAAATAAAAGCTAATTTCATCTCCCCGTTGATGTTATCAACTAGGAGTCTCTGCTTGTTGCTAAGCTGTTTCTAAGTGTTTGCTAAGGTGTTACTATTGTATTCATGTAGGTAGCTATGTTGTTGCTAAGTGGTTTCTAGGTGGTTGCTAAAAGGGTGATAAGGTGTTGCAAGGTGGTTGCTACAGTGTTGCTATGGTATAGCTATGGGGCCCATGGTGGTTGCTATGTTGTTGGTAGCTATGGTGTACGTGGTGGTTGATAAGGTGTTGCTATGGTATCTGCGGTGGTTGCTATGGTGTTGCCAATGGTGGTTGCTAAGTAACGTATTTGCATAAATCTGGTTATGACAGGCATAGCTATGGATCCTAGGTTGCTCTGGCTGTGCGGGGTGCCCATAAATTTTGACCGATAGCTGCTTTATCCAATAGCTCCTCCATACATACACACTACTGGAGCTCTGGCTGGGGTGCCGGGGTGTCCAAACTTTTGAGCAGTAGATGCTCCATACACTGTTTCTTAAAGTATATTTTTGTTACTACTGCAATCACACTTATTAATTGCTGCACCACCTTCCCCCCTTTCTGAAGGCATCCAATAAAATACGCCCTAAAATTAACCAGCAGCAGCTAGGTTGCTGAACTTTAGCACTCCACTGCTATAATTGCCATATCTGTATCAGGTTCTTGAATACTTAGGGGGAGATTTTAACCCTTTCTCTATTAACTCTGTTTTAAGGGAAGGGTTACACTCCTAAACAAGGAGTAGGGTACAAATTAGAAATTGGACTGGTCCATAAACTCACACCTTATATCCCTTCCTCTCAACGTCCTTAAACCCTGAATGTCTTCAGAAAGCTAATCAAAGCTAAAGGCTCTCCAACCAAATATTAGTGTGTGTAGCATTTTTTGTGTCCAGTCAGTGTGTACATACGTATAGTGTGTGTGTATGTGTGTGTGCTATGTTCACTCACTGTGCTGAGCTTCGTACTGAGAGCCGTGGTGCTGAAACTGCTGGCTGCGGCGGTAGCAGCCTTCCCCCACTTTCAGAGCCTGTTTAAAGAGCTTCTCTGCCTCCACGATGGTGGTCGCCTCCTCTTCAGCTAACAGGATATACGCTGTGGCCGAGCTGCAACATGAAAAACAACAAACAAATCAGTTTTATACAAACCTAGAGTTAACTTTCTCTCAGTGAGGCTGAAGTCTGTTACTGTACAGGACACTCGTGCACAGTGATACATCAGATCTACTGAAGAACACTACTAACGGTTCTGCAGCACTAGTGTGTTTGTGTAAAATGTAGGAGAGGGATACTCACTCCTCCTGCTCTAGAGCTTCATGAGCTGCAGAGATCCGTGCCTGTGGGTTCCTCTCTCTCCATGCCTTCTGCATTACTAACAAAACACAGAAAAACATCACACACATTACAATGGAACATTTAGAAAAGAAAATTATCGTCAGTGCACCTTATGTATAAATTTTAAGGAGCAGTAAAGTCACTCTGCTGAAGTACAGCTTTCTACAGGAGTTTCAGTTTAGTTCTCCAGTCATATTAGCATTAGCTGCTAACCGTGCTAAGCGCTAGCTCTTTAGCCATTTAGAGGGGAGTATTATCAACCTGTAGCCTGCTGCTAATGCCGGCTAGCACTGATGTTGCAGCATTAGCATTACACGCTAACCACACTAGGCACTAGCTCTTTCACTGTTCAGTGGTGAGTATAATCGGCCAGTAGCCTGCTGCTAACCCCGGCTAGCACTGATGTAGCAGCATTAGCAACTTTCTCCAGGTTTGCATAGGGTTAGGGGTTTCATGGACGTGCAACCTGTTTGAAAAGGATTAAATGATCTGCGTTTTACTTGGCTATCCCACAACTCTCCATTTCTTTCTTTTCAGATATTCCTGTGTAGACTTTTACCTTTATCAAAAACATTCAAAAGATTGAGTTAACTTTTTGTTTTAATATGGTAAAAATGAAGGGTGGTGTTTGATTTGAGATATCAGTGGTAAATGTTTTGGTGCTTACTAGCATCAGCAGAGCGGATGTGGTCTGAATCGCAGGTGAAGAAGGTCTGATGGTCCTGTGCTGAAAGATTCATGTCATAGTATGTGAGAGGCTCTCTACCGGTAACCCACGTGTATCTGCAACGACAACAACAGACAGAAACATCTTTTAATTCATCAAAGGCTGATCACAGAAACGTTAATTATACAGTGTAGTCTCAGTTAAAATTCACAACAAGTTTGTGATTGTGGTTTGATTGTGTTCATCTAACAAATAAACTAATCAGTTGTCTAATTAGTGGACAAAAAGTGGTAAAATTTAGCATATGTAGCAAACATAAAACGTGTAAAAACTGAATTTGCTGATTTTTTTATGTAATCCTGTCTGGCCATTGTTGTTCATATACTAATGCCTCTCAAAAATTAGATCATTGAAAATTTACTTTATTTCAGTAATTAAGTTGAAAAAGTGAAACTCATTATTTAGATGTATTACACACACAGTGACATGCATCTCTGGGGGGAAAAATAGAGAGCACTTAAAAATGATGAGTTTCTTTGATTTTTACCAAATTAAAATCCTGGAATATAATCAAGAGGAAGATGGATGATCACAAACCATCAAACCACCAAACTGAACTGCTTGAATTTTTACACCAGGAGTAAAGCAGCATAAAGTTATCCAAAAGCAGTGTGTAAGACTGGTGGAGGAGAACATGATGCCAAGATGCATGAAAAAAACTGTGATTAAAAACCAGGATTATTCCACCAAATATTGATTATTTCTGAACTCTTAAAACTTTATGAATATGAACTTGTTTTCTTTGCATTATTTGAGGTCTGAAAGTTCTGCATCTTTTTTGTTATTTCAGTCATTTCTCATTTTCTGTAAATAAATGCTCTAAATGAGAATATTTTATTTTGGAATTTGGGAGAAATTTTGTCCGTAATTTATAGAATAAAACTGTTCATTTGAAGGGTTTCCCCAATTCTTAGGGGGAGGATTTTAATCATGCCTATTTTAACTCTGTTTCAAGGGGAAAGGTTACACTCGAAAACAAGGGGTAGGTTAAAAATTAGAAATAAGATTGGGCCTAAACCCGCATCAAGATGGGATTAGTTCTGGGGTAATTTTCTCTTTTATGGGGGTTTTTATTCTCTGTGATTTTATTCCCGTCCAGAACGATCATGTAGGTGTTTTTATCAGACGTCCTCTGAGAAAATTACAGGCTGAATTATCTCCTGTTTTTCTCTGAACTCCGTGGTCCTCCAGTAATTTTAGTCCCGTCCGGACGCACATCTCTGAGTTTCATCAACTCACGATTAATAAAACAGCTATTTGTCCACTGCTGCGCGCCGTGATTTGCACGTCGCGGTTTCCACGGAGATCCACGTTAAAAACACAACAGCGAGTGGAAATGGAGGAGCTACTGAACGTGATGTCATGTGACCGAGAAAACCTGAAAACTCACTGGTCCTCCTGATTTTTCAGTTTCAGTCTGGATGCAGGAGTTTTATTACTGAGTAGAAGTGTGAAATATTTTTCACAGACGTCCCCCTGAGAAAATAATCCTGTCTGGACAGGGCTTAACTATTCCCCAATTTTACTCCAAAAGGCCAAAAAGGCTAACACAGAGAGGGAAACATGCAGACAGTGCTCTGGTTACAGGTTTAAAGTTGTTTAGGGGCATTAGACGAAGCTTCACTCCAGACAGGTTTTTAAAAAGTCCAATCTTTCTCCAATCTATAATTTTTGCCTTTCAAACAAGAAAAAACACTGGACGAAACACTATTCCCTACAGAACACAGTGACACACTGAAATTACTCTCATCAGCTCAGATTCTACTATTCTACTAACCTTTATAGAACATGTTTATCTTAACTGCAATAGAGGACGTCCTCTAATTATACAATCAGTAAAACATGCATACGGTTTAATACAGTACGCGATGAACGGTAAAAGAGAAACTAGTGCTGGGCGATAAAACGATATCAATAGTTATCGAGGAAATTATATATCGCGATAGCTATAAAAAGCCGGGCGATAGGATTCGATAAACTTTATTTTCTATTTCCCGTTTAAGTAGCGCAGCAAACAGGTGCAGCACGCGACCAGGCAGTGCTCTGAACTGCTGCTCAGCTCAGCACGCCCCCACCCATCACCCTACCAATCGCCCCCACCCATCACCCTACCAATCACCCCCACCCCCTCACTCTGAACTCCCCACACAGCTGATCCATACTGCGGCTACTTCTCTCCCGTTTACTGGATAAACATCATTTATATAATAAGTTCATCTGCGCTACCAGAGAAAACTCACCTCCTTTTGCTTTATGTAGCTGCCTGCATTCAGGAAGGGGAATAATCCTTTGATTAAAAATAATTTTATAAAAAAGTGCTATTGCATTTTTTTTTAGTTTATATATTTGTCCCCTTGTACTTGTTTTAAGGGCCATACATGTGTCACTTATGAGTAAAAAGAAACCTTTAAGTGTATCAGAAAGTGATTTGATTTATATCGTGATACATATCGATATCGGCTGATATGGAAAACTATATTGTGATATGATTTTTTCCATATCGCCCAGCCCTAAGAGAAACAAAAGGTTTATGTTTAAGCCGTCATAGCAAAAATGTAAGGGGGAAACTTAATAACTCACCGGTTATATTCTGCTCCTCTAAATAGATTTAGAGGATTTCTCCATACCTTACATTCTAAAAGAAAAGAGAGGGGAAGACAAAAATATTAGGAAACATTAAAAGTAAATCAGTTAAGAAGTACAGTATTGCTTAAATACAAGATTGCTTTAATGTTTAGACAAGAAAATAAAATGAAAAGAGCAAAAATGGACTGCTGATAATAGTAATAGATCTTTACCTGATACACTCTGTCGACTCGAGTCTGCATCTCCGTTACTTGTGTTTAAGTTGTTTGGAGTGCTGTTATCTATTCCTCCCAGCAGAGGGCGCAGGTGACTCACAGACACCTGCTCGATGAATGAAGTTCCGTACTTCCTGAAGTACCACCACTCAAATATCTGCAGAGGAACCAGAAACACACACACACACACACACACACACACACACACAGGAGATCAGTTACATCTAGAACCCAATAAACAACTGCAGCCTGTCCTGAACTGAAGACTGATCTCAGAGCAGTCCAGGATAAATAATATTCACATCACTTCTCCTATCTAACTCATTATCAGTTCAAAGTTATTATTAAATTATTAGAAAGTATTATATTTTGGAATATAATCAACTGTTGCACACGGCACGCTATTAACACACACATTATTATCACCAGAGAGAGCACAGAGTGTGTAAGAGAATGATAAACACTCCTTAAAATATACTGTACTGCAATTAGTTACAGAGAATATAAAAGCTACAGTCTTCTGGTGGATGTGTACTCTGTGTAGATACACAGATTGTAATATGAAATAGGGTTAACACAATTCTAGATAATATTATTCACACTGGGGTAAAATATTAAAATCATTAACTCTGTAAGACATTTTCATAATGTACACAGTAAATCAGGGTTACGCTAAATAAAATAAATCTAATCAGTTAAACACTTTTTAACTGTTTAAATTGAACAGTCTTGCTTGAACACAGACACAACATTATCTGTGAGGAATTCGGCAGTAATTATTTCTCTAGGAATCACCACTCAATGTAAATAAGATTGATTATTGATTATTAGACACTTGATGATCAGTAAATGGATTAGTTTAGAGTCTAGAGAGATTGCTAATAAACAAACATGGAAACACGCAGGGAGGTGAAGAACCACTTAACGGCAAATACAGGCAAATAACAAGGAGAGCTTAACATATGAAGTTAAAAGGGCCACAATGTGAAATTAAATAATGATTATTTCATGTTTTAAAGAGAACAGAGCACAAAGACAGCTGGATCAGATATGCTGCTAAAATGCTTTTGCTTTTACTGCTAAAACTATGTTAACTGACAGGTTTCTCAGTAATTTAAGTTTCCCCTGAGAAAAAAAGCTGCTTTACACACAATATCCACTAGCATTCTAACCTGTTGATTTCTCTCTATAAGGCACAATAAGCATTACCATGAAACTGATATAGCGCTGTCCCACAGCCATGAGAATCACATGCTCTGTAATGTGATAAGTGATGTGTTTTATGCCAGTAAAATGTACAGCTTCCAATTAAATTACTTTGCAAACAGATTATAAAATCACTGATAAAATCTGATAAAACATTGGCTCCAATAGATTAAAATGTCGCATGGCAGTTTTTTTTAAATAAAAAAAATAAAATAAACAAATACAAAGTGTGACTACAAATCACATATTTAGTTTTTTTTTTAATCTGTTCATGTTCACAAAGAAGCACAATATAACCTCCCTTACAAACACTGAAATTAAAGAGAGCAGAAATGTAAGAGTCTGGACACTAATGAGTGTGTGTTCAGTCCCGTTTACAGAAGAGAAACACACGGCCTGAGTCCGTTTTCTATTTGTGAAATACTTCCACTCTTTCCTCACGAGCAGGACTGCAGAAACGAAAGACAAACAGTCCATCTTCCACCCAGATGTCCCAGCAGAAGAGACAGAGCTGCTACTCTCATTCTGTTAGACTAACATCCAAAATAACTTTCTTGGTTGAGAGCTCACTGTATCTGTTAAAGAATCTTCTAAACCATCCCATCCCAAATTTCCAGTCATTAGTATGGAGTGATACAGGCTACAGCTCTACAGCAGGTGTGAAGAGAGTCAGCAGAACGCTGGGAGACTTTTCTTCTGCACTGATAACATTACTTAAAATCCTTTAATTCTTTCATTTCACCAAAAATCGTCAGTGCTCCTTCATTCTACCAGTCAGGTATTAAGAAGCAGTAAAGCTTAATAATAAAAACGGTTTAAAGGTGCACTTAATCATTCTTTAAAAATAACTCATTTTTACACTATAAGGAGCACTTAAAATCCTTTAATTTTCCCAAAAATTATTTTATTCATCCACAGGGGCTCAACCAGAAATCAAAATGTCCTACAAACTAGACAGAATTGTCTGACACACACAAAAAAAAACATTAAAAGTAAAAATCTAAAGCAACTTACCAATATAAGTCCTGAAATCAATGATGAAGTGCCAGTTAAAGCCACGTAAAACTTGGGAGTTAAAGTATTTAGGAACATGCTTACTGTGGACAAACAGAAGACATGGAACAGGTTAGAAATGACTACAGAGCTGCAAGATCTACTACAAAACTGTAAAACCATGCATACATGTCAATTAAATGTGGTGGAACTAAATGCAGCTAGTCTTTAAACACAATTCAATTCAAATTAATTAGGAGTTCATAGTCCAAGTATAAAGTATAAGTGCAAGCAGAAACACAAAACATCAGCCAGACGCAGAAATATGTTCATTTTCTGCATTACAGAAATGTTACGTTAATTCAGCTCCACAGTACAGAACAGGCATTCGTCAATTTGAGGTTAATGTGGGAGGAGCTTCAGTGGTCTGTTCTCGACAGTTTAGATCAGCTGCAATCACCACTAAAACAACAATAAGCTTAAACAAGGAGCTCATCAATCACTGACCAACTAAAACTCACAATCACCCTCAGCTTTATTATAGATGTAAAAATGTTATATTTATTCATTAAATATATGTACATCTATAATCGTATATAGCATCGCATAGTTTTCATTTTTTTATTACTTCTGTAGTGATTAGCACTGATCAGCATGGTGGTGGTGTATGAGTGGTGTACGTCTTATTGGACAATATATGGGTTTGATGAAGGGCTGCACGATATTGAAAAAAATTGTACATTGCAAATGTTCTTTTCAGCTCCAAGCTCTCAAAACCAGAGAAAAACTGCAAAACAACAGTAATCAGTCTCTTAATCTGGCATTTAAATGGCTTTTTAAAAGGTAAATAAGAGCGCTTGTTTTTCTGGGATTAAAAGCGTGAATTCAGCTGTAACTGGAAATATCTGCGCTGCAAAACTGTGCTGGACTGAGGTGCACAGCTTTCCACACGTGCTCACGTTTACAAGCACGTGCCCAACCATGTGGATGGAGGCCATGCAGTTACCTCGTGTTTACTCCTGCTTCCACTTATGCTTCCCCTCCCCCTCGTGCTTCTCAGGCAGTTACTCACACAGACACAGAGACAGCGCTGTGTATCTACTTTGCAACATGACGTGTTTGATTGATTTAATTGCCTTAGGTGACATTGCATATCCTGCGATGTGACTATCGTGCATGCACACCTTGTGTTGACTATGCGTAAACGATATATTGTGCAGCCCTAGTTTTATATATTATTAGTAGGGGCTGTCAACGTTAAAGTATTAACACGTGCAATTAATTTGGAATCAGAGAGCGTTATTAATTTAACGCACATTAGTAATGCCACCAAGTTTGAACGCAACTTCAACCATATTCTGCCTCGCCCCCGCCAAGCATGCTGGTTTTTTCTGGAGCGGTTCACTTCCTGGGAATTGCAGTGTGGGTGTGTAGTCACCCAGGTGCTGCAGCAGCATGGTAAGTTCTCTCTCTCACTCATTTTGGTTGTTTTAGCGTGGCCACCCGTTTTGTTTTTGTGTCATGACCAAGCAGACTACAATAAATGTCCAGCAGTTTGCTTTAACCCATTTTCTAAGTAAATTTCAGAAAGTAAAAAAACACATACTTGGCTAAAAAAAAAAAATGCATTGACGCAAATATTCTAAAGGATGTTATTCATTAATTGTATCTACGTTTTCAGAGATTATTTCAGTACTAAAACGGATTGCTTTAGTAACACTGCAGGCTTTTATACAGAGAGGTGAGAATTCTTTTATAAGATCCAGTTTGGATTTGGCCTCATCATAGTACAGGTACTGAATTACTCTGCATTACCTTCTGAGTAAAGCTGCGTATCTTGTAACTGTATCTTGAAACTGTACATCACGCTACCCTGTAAATACGGGATAGGAAACTCGGATGGGATCAGAGAATTAGCTCATTCTTGCTCTGTTTATAAATATAGACGGTTACAGGGTGGGGATGCTTTTATAATGATTTGCCTCTCAGCACCACAGTTTTACATTTCAAATGAAATCAATGACATGATTGAAGTTCACATCATTCATTTAAAATGTAATAGATTTCAGTCTCACTGTGTTGATATTAAAGCACATGTCCCTGAATTTCAGAGATGTGTAATACGGGAGACTGATAGGATTACTTGGGCTTTCTTCTGAGCTTTCAAACCTTGTTAATATAACAGAAAGAGCTCCGTCTTTCAGTCAGACAGGTGTAAAGACCACTTTAAGTGCCTTGTATGAGGCACATGCGCACTAGAGTTAATACACGCTGAGAGGGGCTGCCCTACTGCTTCTGTTCTCCTGGATGGTGATTGGTAAACTGTGGAAGCTTTCCAGCCCAATAACTGGTCTCTACTAGACAGTAGCATCTCTCCCCCAGTGAGCATTCGCCCACCGGCCCAGCCATTTACACTGGCATCAGTCGAACCTTATCAAAAACAGTGTGCAGAAAGTGTTTACTAAGTAAGAGTACACTGGAAACTCTGGTGTGAATTGGACTTTGGGTGTAGTTAAGCATGATAAAGAGTACTAACCTGTTGAATACTACACCTCCGCTCTCCCGCACAGCTTTCTGAGATACAGTAATGTTGTGCTTTTTGCCCAGCACTCTTTATAACAGGCGCTTCGGGGCATATTTTGTCCTGATAAATCGCTTTATACACCGTTATCCAGCTCAAAGTAGCTCCACACATTCTTGGTAGAATCTGGAGGGCCCTGATATATAAATTGAGGCATTAATAACTTAAAAAATGCACAAGAAGCTTATTAAAAACCCCTGTTTACATCCAGTAATGCTAGCTTCAGCTTTGAGCACCACCATCACTGTACTGATAATGACAGATATATGTGCTTTCATACTGAAAGACTTTATGTTTTATACTATACAAATATATGTGTGTAGAGTTGTGATTATTATTGGTGTATTTTGTATTTTATTGGTGACTTTTTTCAGCGCAAATGAATGCACTGGGTGCCAGTGCTGGCTGCTACGCCAGAAGGCAGGCTATGTGGAGTCTATGTATATACTTTTTATGTTATTAATGCCTTGTTTTAAATGTCAGAGATCTTTGGATTCTAGCAAGAAAGGTGTGGAGCTACTCTAAATCTTGATAAGGGTCAAAAAAGTGATTTATTGGGGCAAAATATGCCCTGAAGCGGCTGTTTGTACAGAGTGCTGGGCAAAAAGCACAACATTACTGGATCTCAGAAAGCTGTAGGACAGCGGAGGTGGGCTATTCAACAAAGGCTAGTCCTCTTAGTTATTAGACTTCATGGACAGAAATGCAAAGTACACTACAAATACAGAGCAAACAAATCACAGGATTAGAAAAGAGCAGAGCAGATTAATCTGTATCAGAGTGATATCAACAGAAAAGTGTGGAGAGAAAAAAAGAACCGCCATAAATCTAAAGCATTCCAACTCTTCTGTGGAAAATTACTGAACTAATATCATCTAATATCAACAGCAAGACAATTATTAGATTTATTAGTAGAAGGTGTAAATCTAAGGTTAAGGCATATCCACTTTTTCATATGCTTTCCTTATGGATATTTCTTTTCTGTGTTGCTGGGCTCTGTAGTTCTCACTCTAAGCTAGCCTTTAAGCTAGTATCAGAGAGCATGGAAGATAAACGCTCATATCTGAGAGACTACTCAAATGACTGGTGTTCCGCTGTGTTTGGACTTGCAAACTGACAGCTAGTTTTAGATAAGCTAGCCAAGTTATCTAACAAGCTAATCATCACAGCACAGGCCATGTTCCTGCTAACTGAGGGTCAAATCATGTTCAGAACTTAAAGATTCACAAACTGAACTCAGCATAATGCTAACCTATGGTGTGCTTAGTTTCAGAGACCTTAAAAAATTAAATGCTGAAAGGCAAGTTTTAGGTTAACTAAGTTAGGTAAAGCAAAGTAAACAAACCTTAAATTCTTAAAAACGTTTTCCTTTAAAGTTAAACAAGTGCAGGATGTTAATCTACACAGATTTCTCTCCTAAAAACATTTCACTTGGGTGAGTAAAATGCTTCAGTTTATTTACAGTAAGCTTAGAATCCTAAATTTCTCCAGCACTAAGGCTAGAGCATTAGCGTTAGTCATTAGCATTAGTCACAAACCGCTAGGGCTAAGTGGTTAGCAGCTAATGCTGCCCAAAAATGCCACACTGAGGAACTGAGGAGTTTTCCAGGGTTTTTCAAGTCAGGGCAGTATTAGCTAGTGGTTTGTCCCACGACGCTTGTTTTATCAGGTTAAACACGCAGACTACAGGCTGATAATACTCACTTAAGCTTGCGTTTAGCACAGTTAGCGGCTAATGCTAATACTGCTTCAGCCTCAGTTACTGGAGAAACCTCACTGAAACTCTGTACTTCAGCAGAGTGTCTTTACTACTCCTTAATACCTGACTGGTAAAATTCATACATTAGGAGCACCGGATTATAAGGTACACTGACGATTTTTGGGGGAATTAAAGGATTTTAAGTTCACCTTATAGTGTGACAAAAAACGATATCTTACTGTATTTGAACTGTTTATAAAACTGAAATTGTTCGTAATACAATATGATAAAACCTTAAATGAGTATCAGTATTTATTTGTAATATGAAAAACACAGCATGCTGTACATTTACATAAGAAAAATCTTTTTATATTTAGATAATATAAATATCATTAAACACATTTAATCTTCGTGGTATTTTACTGCTTCAGTAAACTGCACTGGGGAACTTCTGAAACTGTTTGCACGTTTGCACTCGTAAGAAGAGGAGAGGTCATAGGTGAAAGAACATCACGGGTAAGATGGCGGATGCCTCAGTGTGTCTGAGGTGGAACAGATTCTGCACACCTGCACCGTGAAAGAGCTTCTAAAGAAGAGCATCACCTCTACAGGAGATAAAACTCAGCACAGCATGTCTGCATCTGCAGAAATGATTAAATTAAGCTCTCTTACTTCAGTAGATCAGTCTAACACTAGAGCAGCGCAACGCTGGAAGATTTATTATACTGAAAGGAACCACAGCTATGTTCAGTAATGTCACGATATGTGAAGAAAATATTTCTTTATTCTTTATATCTGAATGAAAACATTGCAAATCTTACAGCTCATTTATTATTACAGTTATTACAATACTCTCCTTTTATTAGAAAGCATTTCTGTCTAGTATATATAATATTTATGTATTTATTAAAAAATATACAGACGCTGAGAGAAATACTGTACACCTATGATAAACAGTGAGGCAAAATGACAACTGTGTTCCTCCAGACTTCCAGAAAACAAAGAGAAACGCTACAGAGAAAAGCTACAGTCAGACGCAGAGGTTTATTTTGTTTGAGCAGGTCTAGCTAACTGCATGCCTGCCGTACTGTGGAGCCGTAGCAGAGACAATAAAAGAACAGAAGCAGCTCAGGAGAAGACAAAGAGGTATAGAATGGAGGAGAAACACATGCTACAAAGGAGAAAGCAAGAAATGTGTTCTTCAAAACAAATCACAGCTCATGTAGACAAAATGGTTGACTCCAGATCCTAGCCTTGAAACATATCAAAATGAGCCGTGAAAAACAAAAAGACAGAAGAGACGTAATAAAAGAATACAGCTAAAAACCACAGGCAGGATGACGAGGGATAAACAGACGGACAGAGAGACACAGGCAGCTGGTGCAGAACGGGCCGGAGGACGGGGTACTTACGCGAGGATTCTGTGCCAAACATGGCTGGGCTGGGTGCTGCGATGGAGAAAGAGAGAGAGAAAGGGAGGGGGAGAGAGAGAGAGAGAGAGAGAGAGAGAGAGAGAGAAAGAGGGGAGGGGAGGAGGATGAACAGGCAGCTACTCAGCAGGGGTCATCAATGCACACAATGCAGCCGGCCTGCACAGCGCAGGCCAACCGCCGCTCTCCTGCAGCCGGCAGCCTCTTGCTCGCTCGTCCTCAGCAGCGCCTCAGCCTCACGCTGCCATGGAGAGACCCAGCGGCCGCAGGACGTCCACAAAGCACACGCCGGACCCCCAGCCGCCACCACGCTCAGACCCAGCCAAACACCGCGGTACACCAGCTCACTCCAATCACTCTTACTCCCTCCACTCTTCAGCTCTTCTCCCTCTCCCTCTCGCCTCAGACACAGCAGATGAAGCTGCTGCAGCTGAAGCAGGGCGTCTGCGATTGGTCGGGTTAAGCCTGCTGGGCGGTAAGACAATAGCTATAGAAAAGCTTGGCGTCTGGACACTGAAAAACCACCACACAACCCAATACATTTTAACCACCATCTGTACTGCTCCATTAAATTACTTATTAATGTGTTCACAGATAAAAGTAAAAAATACTTCTAAATAATATTTACGCTTAATCAAGCAATTGAATGCATTTGTTTTCGTTTTGATCATCAATAGGAAGCTATCTTTGAACCTTAGGCCTATCTCTTAGGCTACCTGATTTTTTGCTCAATGTTGCTCAGATCAGATATTTTTATGGCTGTGTGAACATACTCAAATCAGATTTGAGTCACTTTCATATGTGGTCCTAAATCAGATACATATCCCATCTACAGATTAATGTGTCTTTTGTGCATCTCTTGGTGCAGCTGTGCAGCTATAGCTGCAAAAACAGCAAAAGCAAACCGCCTCGACCTGAGCATGAACTTCAGAGCAGCTGTTTACTCTCCACTCCAGCAAAAGATGCTCCACATATGAGCTGCTAACTCATCCATTTCCCTTTATAAAGCTACGAGTCTCTCCTCTCTCTAATATGAGGGTTTTTGTTGTTGGTGAAGAAGGAGACGTTTATACAGGTATCAGTGTGCAGCATGTGAGACGGTTCAGGAACAGATTCGTTCACATTACACACAGATACAGATCACTTACATTTACAGTGAATGTGAACCGTCAAAAAATCGGATTTGAGCAAAAAATCGGATTTGAGCAATGTGGATTGTAATTTGAACATAGCCCATCATTAACAATATAAGATTCATTTTAAGACCATTTTGTGACACTGAAACAATGATGATGTCATAGCGTAATTTAAATATCCTACACAGATAAAACATGAAACGCTTATATGCTTTAATAAACTCTTCTCACCAAAAAACAAAAACAATGAGCAATACAGAGATCAGCTGATTGGTATCATATCATTTTAATAAAGTTATGTTAGAAGGCACTACATCAGAAGCTACTGACCACTACAACAGGTAAACATCTAGCTGCTAAAATGATTATTAATACATTAGGTGATCTACTTTAAACCCTTAAAATGACTTGAAAGAAAGAGTGCTATTTCCTCTACATACAAAGACATATTTCATTTGTTAAATCAAATATATAATTTATTTAGTTCCTTTATAACAAGTGCTCATTCTACAAAAACACAAAACACCCTGCTGCCCTATTCTACCCATCTCCTCCCTCAGCTCAGCTCAGCTGCTGTTCTAGGGTCACAATACGACTGCATTAATTACACAGTCTTTCAGCAGAGGGTGGTGGAGGGGACTCTCCACTCAGGAAAAACACAGAGAGCAGGGCCACTACAGCACGATACTACTCCTAACAATATCAAAAATTCATAAAACCTCTACAGAAAATATGGGTCATCACCTAAAGACCTCACGGCCCTTCAGTCTGCACTGATCCAGCAGCGCTCAGGGAATCCAGGCTCTAACCTGGTAACATCTGAAGATCCACACAGTGGTTAATGACATTTTATTTTATGTCATTTTATTTTATTTCTCTCTTTAAAGCAGCAGGGATGTTTTTTTTATTCTAGGTTACGCCTGCAGTTCAGAATGTAATTCACATTTTAACCACTGCCAATAATTTAAACTAAGTAATTTTAAAAGGTGTACTAGACAATTCTATATAATACTTCACAGCATCTGTGTAACTGAAGGGAATAAAATACTCCTAAATAATCAAATATCAGGAATGGTGGATTTATTTGAGTCAGCTTATATAACTGACGCTATTTTCTGGTCTATTTTTATACAGCAGAATATAAGACACATTATGCAACACTAGTAAGGAACAGTGTTTTCACCATGTTTTCCTTTTAATTCAGCAGGTCTCGCCACTGGATGGTGGTGGGGTAGGCTAATTAAGTTAAGCTAAGTAAACAAAAATGTAATTTTAAATTTGAAATCTGTTTATTTGGGTGCGTAAAGTGCTTCCGTTTATTTACAGTAAACTTAGCTTCCCAAATTTCTCCAGCACTAAGGCTGGAGCATTAGCATTATCTGCCAACTGCTAGCACTAGCTACAATAGCGCATGACTGCGCTACACTGAGGAACCATGAGTTTGCCAGTAAGCCAAGATGATATTAGCTAGAGGTTCCTCCATCGCACTCGTTTTAACACAGTAAACGTGCAGACTGCAGTCCAATATACTTGCTTCTAGCTAGCCTTTAGTGCAGTTAGAGGCTAATGCTAATGCCGCTCCAGCAGTGCTAGCTGGAGTTAGCAGCAGGCTACAGGCTGATACACTGACCTCAGAACTGCAAAAGAGCTAGTGCTTAGCGACTAATGCTGCTGGAGAAACTGAACTGAAACTCCTGTATAACTCTGTACTTCAGCAGAGTGGCTTTACTGCTCCTTAATACCTGACTGGTAGAATTCATACATAAGGAGCACCTGATTATAAGACGCTCTGATGGCTTTTGGGAAAAAATTGCATCGACAAATTTGAAGAAACATACTGTGATGAATTCTGTCCGTGTCATCTAGCGCTACCACCCACACAAAACACCAAACTCTGCAAATTAACCATTACAACAACATTACAGTGAACCTCTCTGGAATTAACAGTTAGTTTGGAGGTGAAATTAGACTCAGGTGTTTTCAATCCGTAAAAGCACAATCAGGTTTGAGAGGGCGTAGTCTGTTTTATTTAAAGAACAGTGATGGACAACAGGAAGTGTATCATGGCACATTCAAGGGAGATTTCTGAGGATCTCAAAGAAAGAGTTTTTGATGCTCATCAGGCTGGAAAAGATTACAAAACCATCTCTTAAGAGGAAATACTCCACCAATCCACAGTCAGACAGATTACTGTGCACATATGGAGGAAATTCAAGACCACAGGAGCAGCTGTTTTGCTGCATCTGGGCCAGGACAGCTTGACTTTATTGATGAAACAATGAACTCTGAATATCAGAAAATTTTAAAGGAAAATGTCCTGATATCTGAACTCAAAAGAAAGGTGGGCCATACAACAACACAATGAGCCTAAGCACACAAGCCGTTCTACCAAAAAATAGTTAAAGAAGAATTAAGTTAATGTTTTGGAATGGGGCCAAGTCAAAGTCCTGAACTTAATCCAATAATAAACAGTTACCAGAAACGTTTATTTGGCGTTTGTAAAAAAATCGGTAAAAATGTTCACATATGTTTACCACCCACAAATATGTAATATAAGATCATTTTAATCAAAACATAAAAGTATACCAAGTATAATATTTTTGTCTAATTTGTTTAACTGAGCTTTCTTTATCTACTTTTAGGACTTAAGAAAATCTGATGATATTTTTGGTCATATTTATGCAGAAATAATAAAAAATAAAAAAACATTTTGAAAAATGCTAAAAAAAAATGGAGAAGTAGTTTAAGAGGGGCACTGGGTGATGTATGGGTTTAGGTGCGGAGCAAAAGAGAGAGCTGATTGGGCATAGCAATGTGCCTCTGATAGCGGTGAGACGCAGATGATTGGATGTCAGCATACCCAAGTACACAGACACATCATCCAGGCCTATGGCACAATTAAACCCGAGAGATCACGTATCTTTAGGATCAATACACATCAATTTAATAATTTGCAAAATATATTTTATATTATATTTTATATCCTTAAAAATGTAATAGTATTTAAGCTGCTCTACACAAAACACTAAAAACAGCTGGGTGCCATCAAGCTTGCACACTTTTTGGATTCAGGATCCTTTCAATTCAAAGTCATATTATTATTCAAATTTAGGAGTGTTGCTGCTGCATTCACACCACACTACAACTTGAGTGTATAGTAAAGCGTACACATTTTAATTTTGGATGCAATGCACAATGTATTGTAAAATACAGCAGTGCATGACACAGATCGCATCACCAAACATGCACACAATTTAGACTCTGGATAAAACACAAAATCTAATTACTATTATCTATTAACAGCATTTTATTTTTACATTTTAAATTGTTTATTGATTTGTAGCTTCATTGTTAAAAACAAATAATCTGCATTCAATCCAAAAATAAAATGCAGTGATAATGCGGGACTGCTTACACCAGACGCATTTTTAATATGGTATCTAAACCAGCTAAAATAAATTTTAATATCTAGCAATTATTTAAATACTGCAAAACATTAAAGGGAGGTACATATGTGCTAATGCCTAGCTGCACTATATACACATGCTTGTTATTATATGTAATGCAGCTAAAATGCTATTCAATTTTAAAATAAATAAAAAAAAAACTAAAATTTTTGCATTGCATCTGTGTGCATGTTTGTTGACACCTATCTAAAATAAAAAAAATTAAATAAATAAAAAATAACAAAAGTTTGCATTGCATTCAAAATCCAAACGTGTACATGTTTGCTGACAACTATAATATATACACAGTTGTTTTTAGTGTTCTGTGTAATATAGCTGACATGCTACTGCCTTTTTAAGTTTATAAAATATGGTATAAAATAGATTAGTATGTATTTTGCATAATACTAAAGGGTGTGCAATTTCCACTGACTAATAAATAAAAGTTACAGATAATTAGATGTGTATAGATAATATAGATATGGAGCTACTAGTGAATAATTCTTTAATTCTAAAAAGGCGTTATTAAATTTTCACCCAAGCAGTGAAAGGACCGGTGTGGGTCTCTTCGGCCACTTCGGTAGTATTATTTAAAAGCATTGTTTATTATATCAGCCTCCGCTCAATATCAGAAATCATTTTATATCTACAGATCCACACTATCAGTTTGTGGTTATATTTTAATGTTAAAACTAAGGGGACAGACAGCTCCGTGCTGTGTGCTCCAGGTTAGATATGATTCAGCTGTAGATTTATTAGCGGTGCTGTTAGTAAACCTAAGCTAGTTCTGATAACTGAGTTTACCACGAACTTCCCGTTAAAGCTTCTTCAGAAATACCGCACAGAACTGAGACCTGAGAACTTCTGTTTATTCATAAGATTAAAGCAGAAAGCTCAGAGATACACAAGTTTTATAACTATACAGAGTTTTACAGGCTGGAATCAATAAACAACAACACCTAGCTCATCATAGCTTAGCTTAGCCTAGCTTAGTTTAGCCTAGCTACACCATAAAGACGGAGCTACAGTAGCTCAGCTACCCCTCCAACCTTACCCCTACATATATAAATAAATATTAAAGTTTATAAAAATAATATCAGAATAAATATAACCACAGATAGCCACAGATAACTAACCACAGCTAAAGAGCTACACCCAGCTCAGCTATGTTAACGGACTAGCCTAGCGTAGCTTAGCTTAGTATAGCATAGCAGACTAACAGTGAAGTTAACAGTTAAACAAACTTTCCACGGCACGTTTCCCTCTAACTCTTACCTTAAACTCCGTTTATCCGCTGTATCTACCGGAAACCTGCAGGACTCTTCCGGAAAAGCGCGCAAAACACAACCAAACTTTACCAGAGAAAATACACCAGCAGCCTGCATGACTTACTATTCCTCAATCACCCAGCCCCGCTCTCATTAACCCCGCCCCTGCTCTCATTAACCTCGCCCCTGTTAACATTAACCCCGCCCCTGCTCCAATAACCTCGCCCCTGCTCCCATTAACCCCGCCCCTGTTCCCATTAACCCCGCCCCTGCTCTCATTAACCTCGCCCCTGCTCATACTAACCCAGCTCCACTCACACTAACCCAGCCCCACTCACACTAACCCCGCCCTGCTCACACTAACCCAGCTCCACTCACATTAACCCAACACCACTCAAACTAACCCCACCCCATTCACACTAACCCAGCTCCACTCACATTAACCCAACACCACTCAAACTAACCCCACCCCATTCACACTAACCCAGCTCCACTCACACTAACCCCGCCCCACTCACACTAACCCCAACCCTTCCCCACTCACACTAACCCAACCCTACTCACACTAACCCCGCCCCGCTCACACTAACCCCGCCCCACTCACACTAACCCCAACCCTTCCCCACTCACACTAACCCAACCCTACTCACACTAACCCCGCCCCGCTCACACTAACCCCGCCCCACCCACACAAACCCCGCCCCGCTCACACTAACCCCGCCCCACTCACACTAACCCAACCCCACCCCATTCACACTAACCCACTCACACTAAAAACAAGAACTGTGAGTATAATCTGTTATGCCCATACAGCAGTATGATGCACATTCTAGCAGGAAGTCAGAATTTGGCAGAACACTGGTTATGGATGAGAATATACAAAAATGCAAATATCAAATCAGTCATGTAATCAAATCTGACTGATCACATTTCTGTCTTATTCCCACAAATCAGATATCTAGGACATAAAATGAAAACAAAATCCATATGCAGAAATGCATGTTTCAGCGTTAAATTCACCGAATTAAATTCACCTGTGGAGGCTGTTGATATTATTAGGGCTATGGAAACAAATCAGAGACAAAAGTATGTGGAACAAAGGATAGAAACTGAAAGTTTAATTTTTTTTTTTTCTGTGTCAAAAACTACTGTGTCTCATTATGCTGCATATGATATGATATAGCACACCCCTATTAGTGCACTAGCTAGCTAGCCTGACAGTCGCCATGGTTACTGCAGAAGACATTTTACTGACATCACGGCTGTGACATCACGGTTGTGACATCACGCACCTCAACATTCTGAGGCAGGAGTTCCATCAGGCCTGTTACAGACTTCATTCATATTATAATTCATTACCACATATATATCCTAAGTATATCTTACTTATTTTTATATATGTAATCTAATACAAAATCTAATTAAGGAACAGTTAAAAAGACATACATATAAATATATATATAAGAAGTAGAGATAAAGTATAGAGAGACAGGATATTTAATTATCAGCAAAATAACAATTTATTAAAGCAGGGATCCCTGGGAACATCTTCCAAAATCAAGAAAAGAGTTCAAAGAATATTTCACAGACACAAGCATTTAAAGACCAAACCCCTCCCTCACAAGTGTGAAGACACCCGTCCTGAGTCCCCGAGATCTGATTTTAACTGATTCATTACCAATACTTATTTGTATTTGTAAAATTGTATAAAGTATATGTTCTCTTGCTAGCATTACTTAACCCAAATTCGTGTCGTTGCCATGACAATATGGTTATCTACTCGCCCAGCTGCAGCCTAAAAGTTACTTTGAGAATTAAATAGAGGAGTTATCAGCTTGGTGTCTCCGGCCGGCTGCCTTCTCACCTGTTACATTAGTAGAACCCTCAGTACCCCTTACACAAACACAATGAGCCTTTTTACTGAAACATTATAAAACCTCTGCTACTGCTACTTTAAGTCACAGCATATCTCTGATAGTTATTAGAAAACATTGAGCACACATTTTATTAAAGCAATTCAATGTTATACCCCTGACTGACTCCCTCACCTCTCAGTCACAAGTACAGAACGTCCCATTATACAAGACAATATAGCAAAGAGTTTTACTGGCAGGCCCTGTTTTGTAAGTAATTATTTAACAATTAACAGTTACTTAAATATTGATTAAGTTATAATTTAGCAAATTGTTATTGAAATGTTATATACACTGCTCAAAAAAATAAAGGGAACACTCAAATAACACATCCTAGATCTGAATGAATGAAATATTCTCATTGAATACTTTGTTCTGTACAAAGTTGAATGTGCTGACAACAAAATCACACAAAAATCATCAATGGAAATCAAATTTATTAACCAATGGAGGCCTGGATTTGGAGCCACACACAAAATTAAAGTGAAAAAACACACTACAGGCTGATCCAACTTTAATGTAATGTCCTTAAAACAAGTCAAAATGAGGCTCAGTATTGTGTGTGGCCTCCACGTGCCTGTATGACCTCCCTACAACGCCTGGGCATGCTCCTGATGAGGTGGCGGATGGTCTCCTGAGGGATCTCCTCCCAGACCTGGACTAAAGCATCCGCCAACTCCTGGACAGTCTGTGGTGCAACGTGACGTTGGTGGATGGAGCGAGACATGATGTCCCAGATGTGCTCAATCGGATTCAGGTCTGGGGAACGGGCGGGCCAGTCCATAGCTTCAATGCCTTCATCTTGCAGGAACTGCTGACACACTCCAGCCACATGAGGTCTAGCATTGTCCTGCATTAGGAGGAACCCAGGGCCAACCGCACCAGCATACGGTCTCACAAGGGGTCTGAGGATCTCATCTCGGTACCTAATGGCAGTCAGGCTACCTCTGGTGAGCACATGGAGGGCTGTGCGGCCCTCCAAAGAAATGCCACCCCACACCATTACTGACCCACTGCCAAACCGGTCATGCTGAAGGATGTTGCAGGCAGCAGACCGCTCTCCACGGCGTCTCCAGACTCTGTCACGTCTGTCATGTGCTCAGTGTGAACCTGCTTTCATCTGTGAAGAGCACAAGGCGCCAGTGGCGAATTTGCCAATCCTGGTGTTCTCTGGCAAAATCCAAGCGTCCTGCACGGTGTTGGGCTGTGAGCACAACCCCCATCTGTGGACGTCGGGCCCTCATACCATCCTCATGGAGTCGGTTTCTAACCGTTTGTGCAGACACATGCACATTTGTGGCCTGCTGGAGGTCATTTTGCAGGGCTCTGGCAGTGCTCCTCCTGTTCCTTCTTGCACAAAGGCGGAGGTAGCGGTCCTGCTGCTGGGTTGTTGCCCTCCTACGGCCTCCTCCACGTCTCCTGGTGTACTGGCCTGTCCCCTGGTAGTGCCTCCAGCCTCTGGACACTACGCTGACAGACACAGCAAACCTTCTTGCCACAGCTCGCATTGATGTGCCATCCTGGATGAGCTGCACTACCTGAGCCACTTGTGTGGGTTGTAGAGTCCGTCTCATGCTACCACGAGTGTGAAAGCACCACCAACATTCAAAACTGACCAAAACATCAGCCAGACAGCATAGGTTCTGAGACGTGGTCTGTGGTCCCCACCTGCAGAACCACTCCTTTATTGAGTGTGTCTTGCTAATTGCCAATAATTTCCACCTGTTGTCTATTCCATTTGCACAACAGCAGGTGAAATTGATTGTCAATCAGTGTTGCTTCCTAAGTGGACAGTTTAATTTCACAGAAGTTTGATTTACTTGGAGTTATATTGTGTTATTTGAGTGTTCCCTTTATTTTTTTGAGCAGTGTATATATAAATAAATAAATAAATAAATAAATAAATAAATAAATAAATAAATAAAATAATAATAATAATAATATATGCACTCATTAAAGCTCTGATCTTAACAACAGGGAGATGCTCTTGTTCCAGAGTCAAACACAGAGGCTACTTTTACATTCAGCTCAGATCAGATTTGGCTAACTTGGCGGTTCACAATCACAAATGTAAGTAATGTGTATCTGTGTGTAATGTGAACCAATGTGATTTAGGACCACAAATGAAAGCGACTCAAATTTGATTTGAAAGAAAAAACTGGCACGTTCACACAGCCATGAAAAAAATCTGATCTAAGCTACATTGAGCAAAAACAATAGATTTGAGTCACTTCAGTCTGGTAATGTAAATGTAGCCAAAGAGAGCAAAATGGAGTTTGAAAAAATTAAAATGAATTTGCTAGTTTGTTATATTTAGGAATGTTGCTGTGCTCAGATTTAGGGTTTTAGGTCATGTATTCTCTGCTTCTTCTTCATGTTCTTACTTCATTATTCTGCTACATCCTCAATCTGGTAAAGGGGACATGTTAAGCTAAAATCACTTTTTCTATGATTTGGTATTTCCGCTTTTTTCTGTTAATCAGCTGAAAGAGTTTAGGAATAATATGCTTCTATGAGCTGTTTAGATGCTCCTCCCATGTTGTGACATGACAATTAGTAAACCTGCATAGAACCACCCTGACACCAACCCTCACCTGTCAACCCTCATCAGAGCCCCACCCACTAGATCAGATGAAGAAATGTCATTTCAGTCTGCTGGTTCGGAACCTCAGATAGTACACATCAAGATTAGCCAGCAGACCTCATCTGAGGGAGGGATCTGTACCTACTGTCTGTGGCAAGTCAGCAGATGAGGCAGATGTGAGTTTTTTTAAATAAAGAGTTTTGTGTTTCTATCACAGCTAAGCATGAAGTAGCTTGTTTGTGTTGAAACACTGCTACATTTTGGGACCAGTGTTTACATGAAGGTTAATAGGTAACACTAAGTGTAAAGTTTGTGTTAATTATTATGAGTTACATGTAAAGTCCAGGTCAACTATGACTAATATAACTGTTCATTTCAATTCTGGAAGTTTTTTTAGCCTGATTTTTACATGTTATTTATGAATTTTGCTTTGCTTTGTGTTTTCATCTAAAGGACATTAATTGTAAAAAAAAAACAAAAAAAACAAGAATGGACAGGAAGTGGTGGTGTCTGCCATTTTGTTTTGTGTTGCTTGCCAATGTTGGGGGAAAATGCAGAACACTGCAGAACAAGTCCTAGGATCTGATCCAATTCCTCCCACACTGTGTTTTCACTGGTCTAAAGCAGATCGGACCCAGACCCTAACCCTGTCCCTAATCCTTCAGTTTATGGGAGAAGTTGAATCAGCTCCAGCCCTATCCCCTGGACTTGTGGTTCTGCAGTGAGTAGTGTTTGCAATCTAATATTAATGTGTGATAAACCCTGAGCCTAAATGTGGGCTGAGACCAGCAACGGCTTATTTGCATAAAAGTGGCAGAGCCCTTAAACGGCTCATTCTGAAAGGGACTGAAACTGGTAAACCTATATATTTGTTCTAACTTGTAATAACTTAATGTTTAATCAGAAGTTAATTATATGCTTCTTGTTGTGCTGTAAACTGTCATTCTAGTAAAGATTACAGAGGAGATCACACTTGCTTCCGAGTTCTGAGCGACACCCCAGTAATTAATTTAGTTCAATACTTATCAGTATACTTTGCTATAAAACGTGTGTATTTCCAGCATATTAAGTGGTATCTCCTCCTGATATATGGGGCTGGTTATAAAATAAGTTAAACAAACCATTTGGCCTGAACAAACACTTTTTAAATTTAGATTTACTGAATAATAACTTGAGACTTCACAATTCATATGTATTTAAAAATTCATTTTTCAGTAGATTATTTCTTAAACAAAGTAGCACAAAATGTAATATTTAAATGTCATTCAAAAGTTATTTATTTATTCACCCTCATCATCCTGTAAATTGATGGTCTCAGTCTCGCAGGTAAAACGATGATGAGATTTTTTAAAGGCACATGCTATTTGCACCCGGGTGTACGCAGCAGTGTGTGCTATTTGCACCCGGGTAAATCCAGCAGTGTGTGCTATTTGCACCCGGCTTTACATAGCAGTGTGTGCTATTTGCACCTGACATTATGGTTTTAGAAGAGATTAGTACTATTCTTTTGTGTTTTGTGACAAAACAAATTTTACTTACAGATTATTTTACAAGAGGTGAACATACTTTTGTTTGGGATTATGGGGTGGACCTCAAAGTTTGTTCTTATTGAATTTAGTTTTTCACTTGGGAGTCTCTTCTTTGTTTTTCTTTACCATGCTCTTAGAATTTGAATAGCATTTTAATTATCCTAAGTCGCTTGCCACTAATGACAGTAATCACATGCTACAGTATATACTACATTATAATATACACCGCCAGTGATAAATTATAATATTAAAACAAAATGTAAGTTAATATAAAGTCTGTAGCACCCTTATGTAGCACACTGTATAATGTGTGTGTGTGTGTGTGTGTGTATACAGTGAGTCCAAGAAGTATTTGATCCCTTGCTGATTTTCTTCGTTGGCCCACTAATAAAGACATGATCATTCTATACTTTTAATGGTAGATGTATTCTTACATGGAGAGACAGAATATTAAAAAGAAAATCCAGAAAATAAATCTAAGGAATATATATTAATTGATTTGTATTTCATGGAGTGAAATAAGTATTTGATCCCTTAGTATTCATTAGCAGTTCTGGCTTTTACAGACCAGTTAGACACTCCCAATCAACTTGTTACCTGACCTGAAGCCACCTGTTCTCACTAATCACTTGTGTGAAAAACACCTGTCCACAGAATCAGACAGATCACACAGATTTCAAGTCTCCAACATGGGTAAAACCAAAGAGCTGTCACAGGACCTCAGAGTCAGAATTGTTGACCTTCACAAAGCTGGAATGGGCTACAAAAAGATTAGTAAGGTGTTGGATGTGAAAGTAACAACTATTGGTGCAATTATCAGAAAGTTTAAAGAGTATAACATGACAATCAACAGACCTCGGCCCGGTGCTCCAAAGAAGATTTCGCCTCGTGGGGTGGCAATGATGCTGAGAACGGTCAGAAATCGTCCTGCAACCACTCGGCAGGAGTTAGCAAATGACCTGAAGGCAGCTGGGACCACAGTTTGCAAGGAAACAATTGGCAACACTTTGCGCAACAATGGATTCACATCCTGCAGTGCCCGAAAGGTACCCCTGCTGAAGAGAGCACATGTGGAGGCGCGCCTCAAGTATGCCAATGATCATTTGAAAGATGAACCAAGTTATTGGGAGAAGGTTTTGTGGTCAGACAAAGGTTTCTTAACATGCCTATACCAGGCGTGAGCAAGTGGGGTATAAAGCCCCAGCATTGAGCTATAGAGAAGTGGAACTGTGTTCTCTGGAATTATGGTATTTTTAGGTTGAGGTGGGATGTGGAGTGGGGGAGTGTGGGGGCAATGGGAAGAATGGGGGTGGGGGTGGTGGGGGGAAATGGGAGGGTGGGGGGGAAATGGGAGGGTGGGGGGGCTGGGGGGGACCTCACAAGATTTAGTCTTTATTAGTCCCTGCTGCTACAATTCGATCCCGAATGTATAGCCGGATCTCGTTCAATTGGCTGTGGCTTATGGATGCAGGAACTCCAAATTTCAAAAGGGCTTCAGCATTCTGAAAAATCACACACAAACACACACACACACACACACACACAGAGTGAACACACATCCACTTCTTTTTAAGAAGCTGGTTAGTGAATTCAAGTGTTTTGTGGAACAGGAATATCACTAAAATCTGCAGGTCAGGTTGTCTCCAGGAACATCAGGTTGGAAAACACTGGACTTAAGCCAGGCCTACAATTTAGTGCTTGATCAGAAGTGAAAGAATTTTGAGAGAGCAAACAAGTATACCTTTTTACCCTACGATCAAACTCCAGAATAACAAGCTACTTTTATTTCACAACTGCGCCCTCAGCACAGGGAAATACATGGCAACATAACATTTGCAACGGCTAATTTGTCAAAATATTCTCTTTTTCAAATTCACAGTTTACTGTAGTCACATTTTCAAAACTCTAAATACACATCATCTGTCTGTTGTGGACTATACTACTGATATAATTCATTTTGCTATCTAGAAATAAGAGTTGGCTTAATCGTTCGCTGGAATAAAAGAAATCGTTCGCACGAATTAGAGAAATTGTTGGCATGAACTGCTACATCCTTCGCTCGATTTAATTATTTTTTTTTACCCACGGCCCCTCCCGGCCTCTGTACTAGCCAGCAATAAGCTAGCTAGCTAGCTAAATTAATCAGAATAAGCAACAAAATACAAAACTTTTTACTTAATAACTAAAATAAGGTTAGATACAAGTTACCTAACTGCCTCAAACTTTAATTCAATCAAATAACTTAAACTGAGATCCAGCAAAACACTAGCTTAGCTTATTCGTTTTCAGTCAACAGTGTTCGATAGATAATAATTCTCACACTCTGTCTTAAATATTTATCTTAAAATGTAGAGTTAAATTGAGTGATGGGCCTTTTATACATAAATAATAACCAAATTCTGCTTACCATTTCCTATGGTCTCCGTTTCCCCATCTGTGAATTTGCGCCTTTTCGCTCCCTCGCATTCATTGATAGACATGCGCAGATGAGTTCTCTTTCTTTTTTTTTAATTAAGGGGTGAAAATAGCCTTGCTGTGTGGCACGTGCTATTTGCACCCGGGTGCAAATAGACACTCTGTTTTTTTTTTTTTTTTAAATCTCACTGGGCTTTCTGAGTTTGGTAGCAGAGGAAACGTGTGGGGTTACAGCCGAACCGCTGCTTTATACAAAACTCTTTTATCACCCTGACTTGCAGTTTTGTAAAAAACTGTTGTATTCTTTATCATCATCATCAGTTGGTAACAGAGTGAGTTTCAGGTTCCCCAAACTCCTGAACAAAAACATTAGTAATGATAATCATAGTGTTTATCTGATTACTGGGTAAGTTCTATTGGCTGGTGGTGTTCCTCCATAGACACATTCTAACCATTTGTTCCTTAGCTCTGAACTAAGGACTTAGCTCTAACTGATGTGTTATTCGCACAAAATACGGTGCTTTTCCTGATCGACTCGTATTTCTAAGGTTGAGTTTCATGTGCAGCATCATAAACAACTCAAGGACCTACTGTATTTCACAAAGAACAAGAAAAAGGATTTTAGGAGAAGAAGAGCTTTAAAGTAACTTAAATGTAAACGACATTGTTTTTAAAAAAAAAAAGTTTAATTCCTGATTTGTACACAGTAACATCTATAGTGTTAAAATCACAGTGTAAACATGTTTTGACTCCCTGGGTGTTATCCTAACAGATCTCAGTGTTACAATTCACATAAAGTTGGAATTATTTGCCAGATTTAACAAATTTCAACTCCTCCCAGTGTTATTCTGTCTCACAAGCTCCACCTCCACATTTTACTACACTCAAAATTCATCAGCTGCTCATTTTCTTCATGATTCAGTGATAGCAGCAGGTGTGCCTTTTTTCCCTCAAACTCTCCAATTTGATAAGTAGTGACATTAAATATATTTTGTATTGTTTTACCATGTATTAAATTTGTTTTTAATTCTAAATATTGTTTAAATGCATTTTTATTAATCATGTGGAATCCTTTTTGGGCTCCTTTAGTTAGTTAGCTAGCTAGCTAGCTAACGCTAGTTGAGGTGAAACTGGAAATTTCTCACAATAAACTGGTTACCTAAGCTAAGCTGAGGAGAAGAATTAACCTACGTTCTCTTAAACAACTAAACTTGCTCAGCTAGCTGATGTGAAATAGGGACTTCTAATAAGAAAAAGCTAATTTGTACAATTTGTATTTGTATAAGAAAGACTTATTTGTTTAAATAAGCGTTGGGTTAATCTTTTTAGGTGTGCTGATGTTTATTTTCTGTTTTTATGTTAATGTTTGTTTTTGTTGTTTTGATCTTCTGTAAAGCACTTTGTGACAATCTGTCTGGGATAAGTGCTATATAAATAAATTTTACTTACTTACTTACTTACTTAATGTAGCTGGTTAGCTAGCTGACGTGAGCGTTAGCTAGCTTTCATTTGGGTTAAATTGGGAACCTCTTGCCAGAAAAGGCTAGGTTAGCTAACATAGCTAGCTAGCCTAAGCTTAACTAAAATGAATGGGCAACTTATTGCAAGAAACAACCTAAAGTTAAGTAGTTTGCTAGCTGAGGTGAAATTGAAAAGTTCTTTCAGGAAAACCAACTCTAGCTATCCAGCTAAACGGTACGGTTGTTAAATTCTGATGTTTGAAGTCCCAGCATGAAGGCTAGCTACATAACTTCTGTAGCTACCATTTAAGGTGGATTTGTTTTCTGGTCCACCTTAAACTATGCAATAGGTAAGTTTTGCTGTGTTTGAAATTACTCCTGTTGTACTCTACTGCAACTTGATTCATATCTATGAATGTGTTTAAATGTGTTGCATTTTTAATAAAAATACCAGGAACCTTAACAATAAAAAGGATACATTTTCATCTTAATTTTTTTTCACTATTCAATGTCATTAATACTAAGTTTAACACTTGAATACTGTAATATTTACTTTTTGTTGTGTGGAACCATATATACTCCAAATGGTGTAAAAATGAACTCTTTAGGTTTTGATATAACACTAATAAACACTAGCATGAGTAAACGGTACACTGCACAGTGCCATTTAACACTGCTCTCAGTGTAATTTTACTCTCTGTAGAGTGGGACCAGTTGATACTGTGTAATTGTATAATTCTGATATAAAGTATAAGACAGATGTTTATGGCTGCCGTGGCACCGATATGAAAAGTTAAAGTGAGTTAGGTACATGCTGACGTAATAATTCCCTGAATTTATGCCCAGCTGTGTTTCAGGGAAGGCCAGGAGTTTACAGTAAATACAAACACACAACAAGCAGCCAATGAGTTCACCACTTACCCCAGTGTTTCCTAATCCTGCACATTTCAGTGGTTTCCCTGCTTTAACACACCCGCTGCAGCTCTGAATGGAAACTCAGACAGTGTTGAGTTTTTACATATAGGTCATTTTAAATTAACTGAACTCACATTGATATTACACCATGTTCCGAATTATTATGCAAGTAATATTTTTCTTAGAATTTCCTTAAAGGTCAGTGCAAATGACAGTCAGTATAATTTAAAGTCATGACCGGATAGAGTATAAATCCAATTTTATTGAACAAATCTCCTGATGATAACAGTATATATTTATCAAAAATAAAAAAAACTCAAAATGCACTGTTCCAAAGGACTGTTTGGAAATTAGTTATCATGTACAGCGGGTGAAACAAGTATTGAACACATCACTATTTTTCTCAGTAAATATATTTCTAGAGGTGCTATTTACATGCATTTTACATCAGATGTCAGTAACAACCCAAGTAATCAATACATGCAAATAAATCAAACCAAAGATTTCCAGAAATTAAGTTATGTGTTATAATGTGGAATGGCACAGGGAAAAAGTATTGAACGCGTGAAGAAAGGGAGGTGCAAAAAGGCATGGAAAGCCAAGAGAGGTTCAGTGCAAAATGATGGCCAGGTATCACACAAGAAACATCTCATGATGAGTAAAAGTAAAGAGCTCTCTTTATTGTTGCAAACCATAATGATGGCATTGGTTACAGAAGGATTTCTAAACTTCTGAATGTTCCTGTGAGCACTGTTGGAGCCATAATCCGGAAGTGGAAAGAACATCATTTCACCATAAACCGACCATGACCAGGTGCTCCTCGCAAGATTTCTGACAGAGAAGTGACAAGAATTATCTGAAGAGTTGTCCAAGAGCCTAGGACCACTTGTGGAGAGCTTCAGAAAGACCTGGAATTAGCAGGTACAATTGTTTAAAAGAAAACAATAAGGAATGCACCAAACCGCCATGGCCTGTATGCACGCTCACCACGCAAGACTCCATTGCTGAAGAAAAAGCTTAAAGTTTGCTGCACAACATTTAGACAAGCCTGTGAAATACTGGGAGAATAAAGTCTGTTCAGATGAGAAAAAAATAAAACTCTTTGGACGCCATAATACGCATCATGTTTGGAGGTAAAATAGCACTGCACATCACCCCAAAAACACCTGCTGGAAAATAAAATCCACTGACTTTAGACTTGATAATAAAACACAGTGGATCAACACCAGCAGATGACATGACTCTCCAAACCATCACTGATCATCAGTAAATTTTACATTTCATTTATAAATTAAGGGATCAGAGTCTGGAGGAAGAGTGGAGAGACACACAGTCCAAACTGCTCGAGGTCTAGAGTGAAGTTTCCACCAATCAGTGATGGTTTAGAGAGACATGTCATCTGCTGGTGTTGATCCACTGAGTTATATCCAAAGTCAAGAGGATTTCATTTTTCAGCAGGACTGCCCACAATGCCAAAAGTACCAATTGGTCTTACATAATATTCTAATTTGATTAATAAAATCTGAGGTTTTCATTGGCTGTAATCCATAATTATCAACAATAAAATAAATAAAGTAATAGACGCTTAAAATATATCACTCTGTGTATAGTACATCTATATAATATATGAATTTTACATTTTTAACTGAATTACTGACAGGGGCGTCGCCTGGCCTGGGTTCCGGTGCTTTAGCCCCAAATAAATTTCCAGTAGCCCCGAATCGTTTCGCTCAGCTCAGCTGTATTATTAATCAGGAGACAGGCCACTGGCCGTGTGTGAATGGAAAATCTCTAAATGCCAATCACTGATAAAGTTCCGCCTTTCAGGAGAAACATCCAATCAGCTTGCTGGTTTTGCAGAGCATGGTGGGCTAGTAGAGAGGATGGAGAGGATGTTTGAGGGTTTTTAAATCCTTGCAGTGGGTTTCAGTGCTGATGTTAAAACATATCTGAATATACAACGATTTTTCGAAAAGAAAGGTAACGGTAGGCTAACCATGTAGTCAAGGTTTGAGAAAAAACCTATGTATGTTTAACTTGCCCTGATGTGCCTGATCAGCTATTCACTATTTTATTTTCAGATAGTTTTGATTCATTTAGGATTGCAGGATTACTGTAAACTATAAATAAGGAAAATTAATTTAGGTAACCTGTTAGCTAGAAGCTGGATGTTGTGGAGAGACAGAATTTAGTACTATACTCAGTTTAAATGAGTTTATTAACCCTGGTCTCTGCCCTAAAATAGTTTTTCACCGGATCCAACTGATCAGCTAATAAACTACACATTATAGTGTTAAACATTATATATCAGGATACTTATTGTAATATATATAAACATATTATTAACTGGGCTGAGCCACAGATCTTTACATACCCAGGCAGTGCCCCTGATTACTGAAATAAAGTAACTTTTTAAGTGCCACCTTTCTGTGACTGATTTGTTATTTACTGGTTCTGGACACTAGATGTCAGTATTATTACAAACTGCACACTTACACATAAACTCCCCAGTGCTTTAGAATATCAGTGTGATGTAATGCTGGATACTGAACAGCAACACTGACACACCATCATGTTCCTCTCCATATAACAACATCAGCCCAGTTCATGAAGAAAAGAGAGAAAACAAAGTATTTACTGAAAAGCACAACAACCATGACTTGCTTTAGATCATATACATTTAGTGGCCAACATTATTCAAATAGAATCGGCTTCATATCAGTCTGAATTCCCTGTGGGTAAGTTGTATAGCTACAGTTTAAAATGTACAGCTTGTACATTATAAAAATATACCATGCTGCTCTAAACAGTAAATGTTGTGTTCTCCATTTGACAAATCAGCTGATTTAAACTGATTAACACTCAGATGAGCAGTTTGTGCTCGTGTTGAGTAATGTGTAATTCTTCCTTTAATAGTAAGGAGTAACATTTATATATTTTTTGATCATCATGTATTGTTGGAAATACATTATGATGTACAGATGTGATTCATTTGGAAACACGATTCCATCAATTTTTATCCCCCCCCAAAGCACAGTTTGTTTTTCTGGAGCGGTTTGCTTATGGTGAGAACGTGATCTGGTCTTGAACCGACCCAGCTATCATGTATACTTCTTATTAATTGAGCAAAACTGCTGATAAGGCGCAGTTTAATCTGATGTATAAGACAAAAAACGTGCTATAAACAGCTCCATGCTGTTCACACACTAAGAGCGTGGTATGTGCAGCGTTTACTGCTCACATCTGCGCTGCACGTCCCACTGAAAACACTGTGTTGACGAGCACATCAGTACATTTTCAGCGTTCTAGGTTAAAGCAGCTTCACACTGCACAGATATACAGGTATACAGACTGGATTACATAATTTTCTCACTATATTTACTTTCTTGCTCAGACACCAGACAGCTCTGACCAATCAGAGGAGACAATGTGCTCACGTGGTTTATTTGTTCACATTTTGGTGCGTTTTTATGCCTGTGTGAAACCAAACCAAACAGAGGTAGAAACGCTCCAAATAAACAAACTCATCAACTGATCCAGATCATAAAAACTTTCACACCTACAGGTGTGAAAACACTCTTTTATACTTAGCAAATTCAGTTCTAATTCAGAAATCCTTACAACCAAGCTGAGATGTTTATAATAAAGTAAATTTTTTTTCCCTTATTCAATTTATCATGCATTCTTTATTCCAGCATCCCACGATGACTTTATCTCCCCTCAAACATAGAAGTTTATACTAGTACAGTTGCAAGAAAAAGTATGTGAATCTTTGGGATTATACTTGTATTTCTGTATAAATTGGTCATTAAATGTGTTCTGATCTTCATCTAAATCACAACAACAGACAAACACATTCTGAGGGTCAACCAGTTATTAAATCCAAAGATTCACATACTCCAAACAGGAAGTGACATCATACAATAAATAACTAGAAAAAATAACACAAATTTCTTCCAAAAAACACTATAAAAAGTAAAGTTAATGGTCTTATACACCTTCTTTGCTTTTTACAAAAAAGTTAACTTGATGCATTAAGCAACACACTCCCCGCCTGACCTATGTGAGGTCACTAAGAACTTGCAGAAAACCTGATCAGTCCGTGGATAGGAGTAAAACAATGTCTGTTATTGGCCTCAGAAAGGTTTTTACATTGTCTTGATCAGTGATCTTCACCTCAACCTTCCTTACATGTCCATCGTTACCAGGGAATGTGGAAATTATTTTAGCCATAGGCCAGCAGTTCCGGGAAGTCTGCTTATCCCTGAGCAGGACTATGTCACCAACTTGCAGATCCCTTTTTGGCACTGTCCACTTCTGTCTTTGTTGTAATGAATGCAAGTATTCACGGCTCCAGCGAGCCCAGAACTGGTCTGCAAGAGCCTGAACTTGCCTCCACTGCTTTGTATACAGGTCCTTACTTGAAAAGTCTCCAAGTGGAGGGGGAACTCCAATCCTCTGTGTGAGTAGCATTGATGGTGAAAGTATAAAGGGCTTTTCCGGATCCACAGAAACAGGTAGCAGCGGTCGTGCATTCATAATGGCTGTAACTTCTGCCATAAATGTGCAAAGTACATCATTGGTTAGGTGAGTATTCAACTGAAGGAACACTGAATCGAGGATTCTTCTGGCAATGCCGATCATACGCTCCCAGGAGCCTCCCATATGAGAGGCATGAGGAGGGTTGAATTCCCAGCTGCATCCCTTCTCACTATGGTATCTCTGCACAGTTTTGTCCATTCCAAGCTCCTTGCACGCTCCCATAAAGTTGGTGCCACAATCGGAACGGAGTTGCTTTGCAGGCCCTCTGAGTGCAAAGAAGCGCCTAAGAGCATTTATGCAGCTGGATGTGTCCAAGGAGTCAATGACCTCAATATGCACAGCTCTGGAAGACATACAGCTGAACATGATGGCCCACCGCTTGCTCTCTGCATGTCCTCCTCTAGTACGTCTGGCTAAGACGGACCAGGGTCCAAATACGTCAAGTCCTACATACGTAAAAGGAGGGGAGGTTGTAAGGCGTTCAGGTGGCAGGTCTGCCATGCGTTGTTCTGATAGCTTTCCACGCAATCTGCGGCAAGTTATGCATTTGTGGAGCACGGAATTGATTAACCTCTTGCCTCCCAAAATCCACAGTCCTGCTGCCCGAACTGCTCCTTCCGTCAAGTGACGGCCCTGATGTCTCACCTGCTCATGGTAATGCCGTGTTAGTAGTAGAGAGATGTGACTCCCTTTGGGCAGAATTACTGGCTCTTTTTCCATGTCAGCAAGGCTAGAGTGCCTGAGCCTGCCTTGAATGCAAATGAGATCATCCACCAAAGTGGGGCTGAGTTTATGCAAAGGACTGCCTTTGGGTATTACTTTGTTGGCTCTGAGGGTTACCAATTCTTTTGCAAAAGCTTGTCTTTGTGTGGCTTTTAGAATGACATGCTTTGCTTTGTCCATCTCATCTGGAGTGCGAGGTAAATTACATCTGTGCCAGCCCTTGCATGTTTTGCTTTGATTTGAGAGTTTAAAGGATCTTGCTATGTGGATAAGGAAAGCAATTCCTCTTACCAGTGAGGTGAAGGTGGAGAACCGATGGAATCGATCAGAGGTAAGTGTTGGTTCTTCCAGGTTGGTAGCACAGGTTTGTATTTGTGGACGTATTTCTGGGTCATTCTCGGGTTCAATTAGCTGAAATGTCTCACTTGTCTGTGTTTTTTGTGCAGGTGGCTGACACAAGAAAGAGGGTCCGGTGAACCATGAAGACTGGGTGAGATGTATAGGAGATAAGGATCTAGAAGCATGGTCAGCAGGGTTTTCCTCTGTACGTACATAGTGCCACTGTTCAGGTTTTGAGGACTGCAGAACACGCAGAACTCTGTTGTGGACATATGTATAGAATCGCTTGGACTCATTACAAATATAACCAAGGACTACCTTACTGTCTGTGTAGAACTTGGTTGCACTTAACTTCACGTCTAGTTCATCCTGGATAAGGTCTGCCAATTCTACAGCCAGGACAGCAGCACAGAGCTCAAGCCTTGGGATTGTAGGGCTGCACTGGGGCGTTAGCTTTGCCTTGCCCATTACAAATCCTACTTCACTTTGTCCATCTTCCTGAACCACTTTCACATATGCTACAGCACCAATTGCCATTTCTGACGCATCTGAGAACACACACAATTCTGTGTGTACTGCTTGAGCAAGTGAGATTGTGGCATACACACGTGGAATGTGAAGGGGTTTAAGATCTTGAAGTGAATCTCTCCAAGTTTCCCACTTGTTCAGTTTATCCGCTGGGAGTGGTACATCCCAGTCAGACAGCTCAGAGGTCAGTTCTCTGAGGAGGGCTCTTCCCTGAATAGTGATGGGTGCTAACAGACCCAGGGGATCAAATACACTATTGACAGTCGAGAGAACTCCTCGTCGGGTGAATGGCTTGTTGGCTGATGATACAGAGTATGTAAATGTGTCCGTTTTGACCTCCCAAAGCAGACCCAAGCTCCGCTGTGTAGGTGCAATTTCTCCATTCAGATCCAGATCCTTGATGGCTGATGCACAATCTTCTGGAGGGAAGGCTTCCATGACTGCCTCACAGTTGGACATGAACTTGTGTAAGCGAAGGTTTGATTCTGCAAGCGAGGCCTGTGTTCGTTTAAGCAGGTCAACTGCTTCAGCTTCAGATGGTAAGGATATCAAGCCATCATCAACATAAAAATGCCTTTTAATGAACCTTACAGTATCAGCACCATGCTTCTGCATACCTTCTTTGATGGCTCTTTGCAGCCCATAGATGGCTACAGCAGGAGATGGCCTGTTGCCAAACACATGGACCTTCATTCGATACTCAATATCCTCCTTAGTGATGTCATTATCCTTGTGCCATAAAAAACGAAGGAAGTTGCGGTGTTCCTCCTGCACTAAGAAACAATGGAACATGTGCTGAATATCTGCCATGATAGCCACCCTCTCTTTCCGAAAGCGAAGAAGGACACCAAGAAGTGAGTTATTGAGATCAGGACCAGTGAGAAGCACATCATTGAGGGAGACACCAAGATACTGGGCACTTGAATCGAAAACCACCCTTATTTGGTTGGGTTTCTGTGGGTGGTAAACCCCGAATGTTGGGAGGTACCAGCATTCCTCACCTTCTTTCAAGGGTGGTGCTTCTTCAGCATGGCCATTGGCAAATATCTTCTCCATGAATGCTATGTACTGGTTCTGCATCTCAGGTTTTCTTTTAAGCATTCGTTGAAGGGATGTGAACCGTGTGACTACCTGCACTTTGTTGTTTGGCAAAACCTGGCGTGGTACTCTGAACGGTAGTGGTGCAATCCAACTGTTGGTGTCATCCCTGTAGACATTTGTGTCCATTATCTTTAAGAAAGCTTCGTCTTCTAATGATGGAGCAGGTTTATTGTCATGTTCTGTTTGAGCAAACACCGTCTGTCCCAGCATTCTTTCCCTTACCTCGTCAGACCTGTAAAAGCTCTGCTGCAACTCCTTGACATGCATTAGGCTTGGGCAGGGTGGAAAAATTGAATGACGGCCACTTGCCAGCACATTGGTCTTGAACACATTAATTGTTGGCTTATGTACACTGCCCAAACACACATCTCCTACCACTACCCAGCCTAAGTCTAAGCGCTGGGCAAAAGGGGCGTTGTGTGGTCCATTGACCTGTTGCCGAACCTTGTGAACCCTCAGCACATCTCTTCCAAGTAGCAGGAGTATTTCTGCTTTTGGGTCTAGTTCTGGGATGCGTTTGGCAAGGTGACGGAGATGAGGCTGGTGTAAAACTGCATTCGGCGTTGGAATCTCAGATCTATTGTTCATGATCTCATGACACTCGATGAGGGGTGGAAGCGAGATGAGAATCTTGCCATCCAATGACTCTAACTGAAATCCTTCTGCCTTCCTGCCATTTGCTTCAACCATTCCGGAACAAGTTCTGAGGTTGTATGAGAAAGTGTTGCTCTTCACATTGAACTGCTCAAAGAATTCTGGTCTGGCTAATGACCGATTGCTCTGGTCATCCAGAATTACATAGGCTTTAATGGCCTTATCCTTGGAACCCTCAGGGTATAATCTTGCAAGGCAGATCTTCGAGCATGAGCGATTCCACTGACCTGGAGCACAAATTTCTGTGCAGCTTGTTCTGATGACAGCAGTGTTAGAATTATCTTCCTCCCCGCCATCCTCTTTTGGCGGTGTAGGAGCCCTACTTGTTTGAGGTGGTGGACCTGGATGCATGGCTGCAACATGACCAGTGCTACTGCATTCAAAACATTTCACCATTAATTTGCAGTCTTTGGCTAAATGGGAGACTGAAGAACAGCATTTAAAACAGATGCCTTTCTCCTTCAGAAGGGTCTTTCTGTCATTAAATGGCTTGTTTCTGAATGTCCTGCATAGTTTGAGGGGGTGCGGTTTGTTGTGTACTGGACAGTTCTTACTAGGGTCATCACTGGTTGCAGAAACATCTGTTTTATGAACTGAGATGGGCCTGTTGGTATTGAAACTCTTTACCATGTATTTGCCTGGTTTTGTGAGTGTAATGGTACATGTACAGATGAACAGTGCAGGTGGAATGCAGGGACATCAAAAAATCTTCAGCCTAAACGGCTGTGTGAGATTAATTTCAGACACCATAGAGCAGAGGAGACGTATGAGTGCAAGGACAGGGCAGTAGAATCTCAGTCACTCCCAAAGACACCACATCACCTGTCACACAAAGAGTTCAAAGAGAGTGTAGAAACAGCTCCTACCAGGCCACTTTTTCTTTTAAAGAATACTTTACTGGAGAAGTGTTACAGTGCCACTCCTTTAAAGGGGCAACCTTGTGGGCAAACAAACACAGTAGATAAAACAACCTTTGTGGCACACCAAACTCACAGTAATGATCTAATTTGTGAAAAATGCAAGGCATTCTACCAGGCATACATTGAGGTTACTGATGAAAAAGCAACTCAAATTGAATTTGAGACAAGAGAGCAAAGTGCATCTGATTTGTGGCACAGTGCAAGAAAACTCAGAATTACAGCTAGTTCTGCAAAAAAGGTTCCAGTACATACTACCACAAAAAAAGACAAATTTCTATGTGAGCACATGTACCCTACCTTTAGAGGCAACTATGCAACCAATTATGGGAAAGAAAATGAACTTATAGCTTGCAAACAACTCAAAGACCAAGGGATGAACATTTCACACAGAGGGACTGTTATAAGTCTCCAAGAACCTTGGCTCTCAGCAAGTCCAGACAGAGTCATTGACTCCAGTGTGCTTCTTGAAATAAAATGTCCTGTGCCAAACAAAAGCCACACGTCACTAATTGATCAGCTTACTCATAAATGCAGTGACCTCAAATTAGTGGATGGAAAGCTGCAGAAAACTGGTAGCAGAGGATACTACATGCAATTGCAACTTGCAATGTTCTGTACATGTCTGAACACAGCCAGGTTGTTCATCTGGACACCTAATGAGAATGTTGTTCTTACAGTTGACTTTGACGAAGTGTATGTACAGGAGCATGTACAGCGTCTGAAAGGTTTTTACTTTTCATGTATGCTGCCTCACCTTGTAGATGAATTTGCTGGGGGGCGGTTTACACTGAATAGCAGATATGTTGACATTATGAGAAAGGTCTAGATTAAAAGTATAATGTGTGCTGTACATCAGAATGACATCTCTGAATGCATTTGAGCTGTGTAAATAAATTACAATCATTTTTATGTAAAGCATGTGCAAAGTTACACAGAAATACAATATTTTATTCTGTTTTATTCAAATGATCTTCACTACAACAACAATACAAATCACAAGTTAGAGGCAATGTAAACAATTCATTACACAGAAAAGGTTCAAAAGCTATTAATGGTTTGCATACTGTTATGAAAAAAAAAAACACTAAATATTTTACAAATAAATAATCAACTTTAGTGCACATTCTGTACAAATATTCACAGTAGGGAGTTAAACATGCTATTTGTGAAAGACTGTGTTTAAAGATTTGTAGTTACATGCATCAAATATATTGTAAATTGTCATGTATAAAATTTGCTGATCAATTAAACACTGGTAATGTATTACATCCATGCATTGTTCCAAGATATCTTTCTCTAGACATTTATTTGTCTGTGTTTTGTTACAATATATTTCTCAAAAAACAGGATCAGTGTCAGATCTGGTGCTTTGTATGGCCACAACTTTTTAAATTTAATGTAGAATACATATAGTAGTGTTACTTGTACCCTTACATAAAATTACTCAGAATCACGAATAAGTTCATCCCTCAGGTTCACAAGGGCAGCACATACTCTGAGAATTTTGTCTATCTTAGGAGCCATGGTAATTGGTACAACCTGTGACAGAATTTTATATACTTTCAAACGTCTAATTGCTCTCTCCACATGGATTCTAACATTTGCTATTCTTCTAGTTGCAGTGACCTGTTCCTCAGTGAGCTGAGCTCCTTTTTTAGTGAATGATGGCATTACTAACTTTACTTTCCTTTCAAAGAGTACATCTCTTATTAAAAAGCCCCGGTCTGCCATTACTTCATCTCCAGCATTCAAGTAATCTAAAATCCCACAGTCCATTGTTAGAAATTTATCACTGCATCGACCACCATAAGCTGCAGAGATGAACATGATAAGTCCACATGGGGCAACTGCTACAAGATATTTTACTGTGTTGTGTGAATAGTAATGGCTATATGATTCTCCCCTTGAATCCAAGTTTTTGGGTTTTTGTAGTAGGCTCTCGCTGCAGTCTAAAATACATGTAACATTTGGAAATGTTTTAAATGCGGCTGGCATTGTTGCCTGGATAGTTTCCTTTGGAAGCCATGGAATAAGGGGTCGTAAGACTTCCTCCAATTTGTCAATCCAATATGAGATGATCTTACTTGCCATACTCTGTGATACACAGAATTGCCTGCTCAGATCTCCTAACACACGGTTCAGTTCCAATTTCATAAGGGTCAACAGTAGTTGGTCTCCTATGGGCATTGTAAACGCACTGCTGTTAAACATTTCCATTGTTGAAACAAGGGTGTCAAATGTTTCAAGTTTTAAGCCAGTGTACAGCAGGGAATCTGTGTCATTCTGAAGCATGAAGTACCCAAAGTCATTACACTGTGTCATCTGGTCCCGCATAGCCTTTTCCTTGCCTGTCTTTGTGTAATCATGATCAAGTAGGGTGCGGTCTTCCCACTGTGTGTGAACGGAGTGGCACTGTGAGGCAGATGTACATTGACTGCTTTCAACTCCTGAGGGTCCTGTGTCAGAGGGTTCCAGGGGGAAGGCCACACAGCAATCTGATAAGAAATTTTTACACACACAATAAATACCGACAAAAAAGTATACAATTATATCTAAATAGCAAGAGGAGAATTATATCACTACTTAGATCCCTGCTAACAAATACAACTTGGTCAATTCAAGCTAGTTAAGATAGTCAATCTGGTCAACTAGCTCCAATTTTGACCTGCATATGGTATGTTTTAATTTCAGTTTAATGGCTTAGTTGGTTAACAAGCATGACCAACTTGACCAAGCTAGAAAAACATTATGACCAAGCTTAACCATGCTGGTCGACTAGTAAAAGCATACTGGCCAACCGACATCATCAAAATCTAATTCCACATACACTATGCTGGTAAAAAGCTGGTTAACCTGCTGCAAGACAATGTTGTAATACCACAAAAAAAGTTAGTAAGGGTTCCGCACAAGAGAAGAGTTAATCACACTCACGAGATTCACCGTCTGCATCTTCATTAAGGTTGGTGGCTGTAGATGCCGTTTGGCTCACCCGAACTAGCTTTCTTCTCTTTTTTTCTGGTGGTCTTTCGTAACCCAAATACAGCTCCGGGTCAGGATGCAGCTCTGTAGGCTTCTTTTCAACAAAGTGAAACGAGCAAACATATATCCTCTTTGGAGGATATTTCAGTTTTAAAGCTGCAAGCCACGCTAGGCTCCTTCCCTTCTCCTTCGGTACGGAGTGCAAAGCATAAGGCGCCGGACACGGACAGTGTTTACGAAGCTGCTGGTGTTCAAAACATGTACTTTCCAACAACAACTTCAACTTTTTTGAGTTGTTGTGGCACCCGACAACTGCACACGTCGAGCCTGAGCTCATTTTAGAAGCACGTAATCCGTATCAAAGCCAGCTGTATTCGTCTCACTAGCAATGTTTTGGTTAGCAGCGCTGAAACGCTAGCGCGAGCGGAACCAAAAAACCGGCAAACGGAAGTAGTGGGACGTCATGGACGCCCCCCTTGGGATGCCCGGAAAAACGTGAATAGTGTTCTCGTGCAGAGTGCTGCAACTCTGACTAAACACCAAGTTAAACCAGAGCCAATGAAGACAGAGTCGCAGTAAGCTTGACCATTTATTCACTCTTCTTCATTAACATTGAGGTGAAAACTGTAAACAAACAACACAAAACACATGTTCTGTCTTAATTATACATTACATTGTAGTTGGAAGCAACAATGTGTGTACAAAGCTGTCCTGTACTCTGACTAGCAGTAACCATGCGGTTAGCTTCTCACACAGCTCAATGCATTTTTAACTAAATTAACAAACATAATTCCTAACCATATCAACACGGGTAGCTGAACTATAACACAAGCATTTTGTTAGATGAACTTACGGCATTGCCTCATTGAAATGTGCCTAGGATGGAAGTGGATGAGCTTGACTAGCCTCCTGACAAGCAAAACAGCAGCTCCTGAAATCCCCCGGAAGTGACCCAAACAGGAAGTGACATCATACAATAAATAACTAGAAAAAATAACACAAATTTCTTCCAAAACACACTATAAAAAGTAAAGTTAATGGTCTTATACACCTTCTTTGCTTTTTACAAAAAAAAAAAAAATAAATAAATAAAAATTGTATTTAATAAAAATCTAAATAAAGTAAAAAGTTAACTTGATGCATTAAGCAACACAGACCAATTTATGCAGAAATCCAAGTATAATTCCAAAAGGTTTACATATCTTCCATTCATTCTTTTATTTAGTTTTAAATATCCACTGTAAAAGTGTGCTTCTGAAGAAGAACAAGTTCGATTAATCGCAGTTAATCACAGAATATTGCTGAGATTAATCTGATTTTTTTATTGATTGACAGCACTATTGAGCGTAATCTATTTAGGCTGTGCTTTTCACGAGGTCAAAGTAAAGTTAATTACCTGTGAAAAAGTGTTGGAAGTTTCCACAGTTTCTTAATAAACATTTGGAACAACACAGAAGCAGTGGTGACATAAACAGCTGTGGGCAGCCAAAACATGTGTGTTTGTGTAGTCTGTAGTGTGTATCGGAAAAAAGAGAGAAAAATAGATGATTCTGTTTAGTTCCAGAAGAAGATGTGGGACATCTCATAATGATATTTTTCAGATTATCAAACAAACTTTAATATCAGACAAAGATAATCTGAGTTAATATAAAAAGCACTTTTTAATTTATAATTTGATTTATTAAAGGAAAAAAAAACTATTCCAAATAATCTAGCTCTGTGTAAAAATTATTTGTCCCCTAAATCTAATAACTTGGTTGTGCTCTTTACTCCTGGCGGCAACAACTGTAATCAAGCTTTACTGATAACGAGTCTTTCTCATCTCTGTGGAGGAATTTAGTTCCACTCTTCTTTACAGAATTATTTTAATTCAGACACACTGGAGGATTTTCCAGCATAAAAGTCCTGTTTAAGATCATCCACAGCATCTCAATCAGACTTTAACTAGATCCTCCAAAACCTGCATTTAGTTTTATTAATCCATTCAGAGACAGTGAACTTGTTTGTGTGATTTGGGTCATTGTCCTGCTGCAGAACCCAAGTACACCTGAGCTTGAGGTCATGAACAGATATTCTTCTTCAGGATTTTCTGATAAACAGCAGAATTCCTGCTTCCATCTATTACAGCAAGTTATCCAGCAGCTCCATATCATCATCATCATCATCATCACACTACCACCACCATGTTTTACATTCAGTATAATGAGCTTTTTCTGAAATGATGTGATAGATTTACTTCAGATTGGGGTATAATGTGTTGCATTTTGAGATCTGTTATCTGTTTCATGTTGTCAGACAGGTTCTATTTATTCTATATTTATTCTGCCTACACCCTCTTATATCTGCAGCTTGATGATCCTCCAGAGGTTCTCTACAGGGTTCAGGAGGTCAGGGGGAGATGGAGTCACACCATGAGTTTCTCTCCTTTTTTCTCTGCAGCATGAGATGGAGCATTATCCTGCGTGAAGATCATTTTGCTCTGGAACACACGGTTCTTCTTTTTGTACCATGGAAGAAAGTGGTCCGTCAGAAACTCTTTATACTTTTATGAATTGTGTCTGTCTCGCAGACACTGACCAGCGTAATGATTTATATACAGTGTGCACTGCATTAAGAATGTGTCGTAGTTCTGTACTATCACTTCAGAATATCTGTTAATTAACTATATGAACTATTCAGGTTTAACCTCCTACATTGTGGGAAACACAGATGGAAATAATTAAACCTTACATTCAGATTACAGATTTTATTTCACCAGAGCAGACTGGGTTCATGGCTGCTGGGAGTCACTCTCCAGATACTTCTGAGTAGGGGTGAGACAAAGCACTGATCTCTCAAAAATGTGATGAGATTTTAACAATAAATATATATATTGTTTTTATTTCAAATTTGAAATATATGATTAAAAATATTTTTTATTTAAATATTATTAAATATAGAATTTTTTATTTGACCATCACTGATCATCAGTAAATTTTACATTTCATTTATAAATCAAGGGAGCAGGGTCTGGAGGAAGACTGGAGAGACACACAGTCCAAACTGCTCGATGTCTAGAGTGACGTTTCCACCAATCAGTGATGGTTTGGAGAGACATGTCTGTCATCTGCTGGTGTTGATCCACTGTGTTTTATTATCAAGTCTAAAGTCAGTGCAGTTTTGTTTTCCCACAAAATCTTACAGCACTTCATATCTTACAGCTTCCCTCTGCTACTGACAACTTTTATGGAGATGCAGGTGGATTTCATTTTCCAGCAGGAACACTGGCACACTGTCCACATTGCAGAAGTACCAATTGGTCTTATATACTATTCTAATATTCTATAGAGGTTTTCATTGGCTGTAAGCCATAATTATGAACAATAGAAGAAATAAACGTTTTAAATAATACATCTGTATAACATATGTATTAAGATTTTCTCATTTTTCAACTAAATTACTAGAAAGAAGTAACTTTTTAAAAGGCTGTTGTGTCTGGAAAAATATTTTCAGCAGGACGAGCTTATATGTTATATGTTGTGTAACTTTTTATTAAGATTTGCACCACCGACACACAACATTATTCTCTATAATGAATAAAGATTAACATTGTGATCTGGAAGACAGTAGACAACGAGTGCTGATATCATTTTTATGACAGAAACGTGGGTAAAATCAAGACATGAAATCAATTAATTACAGTATCTTTTCACAGATAATGTACTAATTCCTGGAATTGTGTTTCATGGGGGGAATGTTTGCTGACCTAAAACAGCAGGACCATGGAGCTCATACCAAATGTAGCTTTCCTGATTTACTATGTGTAAATATAGAATGGTTTCATTTCATATTTAACCACATTTAAGTACAACAGGCCACCATTCTACAGTTTTACAGTGTTTCTAAACAAGCTTGTAGATTTGATTACACACATGGAGAGTTTTAATAGAGAAAACAAAGAAAGAAAGATGCCACCTTAATAGATCATGTTTATGTAAAAGATAAACATGATGTATTTGGGTCTGTGTGTGTGTGTGTGTGTTTGTGTGTACTGGCATCTCAGCAGGGTAGCAGCAGAAATGATGGGGGATGGGTTTTGAGGCTCATATAGCTCTATGTTTAAGGGTGATTCTTAGGATTTGTGCACTTTTAGTCCCGGGTCATATTTTAAAAAATAATTGCAATTTTGGACAAATACCTCTTTCTGTAGGGAAATGGTGATAGAAAACTCTTTTTGAATATGATTTTTCAATACTTTTCATCCACCTGGAAATTGCAAAATCACTATTTTCTCCTTGTCTTACCCCAGAGTTTCAAACTTCCACAATGAAAAAGGTTAAAAATAATAATTTATATGAGAATTGTTGATGCAGCTGTAGTAAGGAATACTGAAATAAATAAAATATATAAAAATATTTGATTTGAGTCCACTGTCAATATTATTATCACAGCATTGGCGTCATTTCCACCACAATGCCTACTTTTCCTTTAAAAAAGTTCTGGTAAAGATTGTTTAGGTTGTTTCCATGGAAATGTAAAGTGACATCAGAGCACATGTTGGACATGGAAGCCACTTAACTTTCCACTCACAACTGTTGAAGAAAAAACAAGGTAAATATTGCTTGATCAGCAAATATATTTGTTGTATGTCATTTCCAAACACAAATTTAACATGAAAAGCTTTATTTTGCTGCATGAAATGCTAACTATCAATTCAAAGCTAATCACTGAAGCCATCATTCATTTTTTATTAAAAACAGTAGAAATGTCATTTCCACCTCAGTCATTTCCACCACACTTCAGATTATAGATATGAGTGATATAGATTGTTTTAAGTAAATAAACTCATTTAATAGGCCCTATACTTTTACTATATACTATATATACTTTATACATTTACAATGTACTTCAATAAACACACACACACACACACAGACAGATACAAAATAGTTAATAACTAGAAATACGAATTTTTTGCATTGCAAGAATGAAGGTTAAAAGTTCATTGATTTCGTCAGTATTGAATCTCAAATACAGTTCTGATTATATAGCGCGCGCAAGTTTAGTGTTCATTGAGGAGAGACTCTCTATTGACTCTCATTTATTTTGAAGTATTCTTGCCAAACCCTCAGTTTTTGGGTTGCTTTTCACATGTTCTGGTACAGTTCTGTGAGAGTTTAAAGATTTTGTCAAAAAGCCAGAATTTAGATGTTGGCTTATTGCAACACTAAAGTGAACAGGTGTGGTTGGTTTTCACAGGGTGTTGAATAATTTATGTTTTTTTCTAATGAATATAGCTAATTTTTCTCTATGTGTTAAGTCATTGTCATTTCCATCACCGCGCATATTTTTCACAAAATTTCCAAAAATTTGTCAGCTCGTATAAAAATATTTACATTTATTGATGACTTGCATTATTTTATGTAACAAAACAAATGATTTATTATTAAAAGTACCTACCCAAAATAATACTACATTTCACATTGTGAAAAATGTACAGCATTTGATCCTTAGGACAGTTAAATTGGGTCATTCAGAAATGAATTATTGTTGTAAATAGTCATCACTGGTACAAATAGTTAAGTTAATGGTCCTAGAAAATTCTACAATGTTTAAATTATTGCACTGGTTATTTATATGTGTTAAATGAAATGTGGGGGAAATGACTTTTGTTTATTCCCGAATTTGTTTATTATAAAATGTAAAAAATAACCATTAGTCTTGTAAATTTAGTTTGAAATCTAATGGATCTCAATACTACAATGGTTATTTAAACATATGAAGCTGTGTGAGTTAAATTTGTAGAATGTTTTTTCACTCAACACAAGGCCAAAGGTGCACATAATCTAAGAATCACCCTTATAGCAAAAGTCACATGATATATATGTTTGTTTATTTCAGTCCCTTTAGGTAAATTCATGGCCGAGCTATTATCCACAGAGTTTTGGAAGCTCCGCCCACATACATTGATTGGCATGGTGTCGATACGCTGTGTCCACATTCCTCTTTTTTTGATGATTATTTTCTAGCGTGCTACATTTTTTTGTTGTAAGACCACAATCGAGATGATTAGATGTAAAACTTTAGGACTAGTTTGAAATAGGTCTCTTTTAAACAATTGTAGAATCATTAGCAAAGTTATCAGGATTACTGTACAGCATCAGATGATGTTACATTTTTTTGTGTCACCTGAACATTATGTGAAATTAGCTCATTTTAGTGTTTAAAAAGTGAACAGCACTGATACTTGTAGATGCTGATCCAGGACACGTTAGTACCTAATATCACTAATACGCCAATTTTTATGTCAATCAGACAATGTGTGGCAAGTTTTTTGCTGGTTATAGCGCCACCTAGAGGTTCAGTTCAATAAAACTTTTTGAGGTTCAGCTCAGACGCCCCTCAGTGGAGAGGTGTGTGACGTGTTGAATTATTCGCTAAAAGCGTTGTTGTGGTCTGAATTCCAGCCATGTTTTGGGCGGGGCCTAAATGTGTTCAAATTTCTTTTTTTATTTTATTATTATTAAATATCTGGTTCTTGGCTTTCATTTGATACCATATATGTGTTTGTGGGGCGAAATTCCAGAGAATAGTTCTCGCCCAAAAGTTTGTGTGAATTTCCATATTATGCAAACTAGCAAACTTATGTTTGCAAATTTGTAGGGTATGGGAGGGGCTAGTACCTGTTGACAAAGTGTAATGTCCGTTTGACTTACGGTTGGTGCTGTGGTCTCTATTTATTTAGAGAAAAGAAGAAGAAGAATCTGAAGAACCCGAAGAACTTGAACCCTAACAAAAACATTAGGGTTCCCGCACTTTTGGTGCTTGAATATATATATATATATATACAGGTGTTGGAGAATGAAACTGAAACACCTGGTTTTAGAGCACAATAATTGATTGTGGTGACGGACAGTTCTGGTGGAAACAGGAGAGTTGAGGTGCACATTGAATTCTGCGTGATTTGATCAGCCGTGGTTTTATGTTTTTTGGATACAATCCGGGTTAGCACCCGAACATCCCTTTCAGACAGCTTCCTCTTACAGCGTCCACAGTTAATCCTGTTGGATGTGGTTGGTCCTTCTTGGTGTTATGCTGACATTACCCTGGATACCGTGGCTCTTGATGCATCACAAAGACTTGCTGTCTTGGTCACAGATGCTCCAGCAAGACGTGCACCAACAATTTGTCCTCTTTTGAACTCTGGTATGTCTCCCATAATGTTGTGTGCATTGCAATATTTAGAGCAGAACTGTGCTCTTACCCTGCTAATTGAACCTTCACACTCTGCTCTTACTGGTGCAATGTGCAATTAATGAAGATTGAACACCAGGCTGCTCCAATTTAGCCATGAAACCTAAAATCCCACACTAAAATGATGACAGGTGTTTCAGTTTCATTGTCCAACACCTGTATATACTTGATTTTGATTTTCCTATAAAAAATAGTGTGGAAACAGAAAGAGAAAAGAGAGTGTTAGGAAGAAGGAAATAAAACAAATGCAGTGAAAATAACACAAATGGCGTATATAAACAACACACACACACACACATACACACACACACACACACACATACACACACACACACACACACACACACAAAAACCCAAAAACCTAATAAAAGCACAAACAGTTCCTTGAAATAGAGAAAACACAGCTGTCCTTTGAGTTAATGGTGTTTATAGTAAACACACACAGCAGGTGAAGTGTTTGTGTACTCAGTTCTTCCATTAAAATTTATTTTGTAATCTATAATAAACATTTCTACTTTTTTCTACCAGATTTTACAGCTAATATAAATGTCACAGTTTGACTTTTGCCCAAAACAAATGATTGGTGTTTTGGTAATTTCTAATCTCTGTCTTGTGCTTTTAAATACTGTTGTGATGTGGATTTATTAATACATTAATTAAATGTGATTTTGAGTTTTATTTCAGGAACAACATTATTCAAATTATAAATAATAACAAACATAATTATTATTAATCATCATTATTTTACATCAGCGTACAAGTTGAGTATATCAACACGTGTTAAATGTGCATTGTTTGGAGTAAGTGCACAGCAACAACTGGAGAGTTAAAATTTAAACAGCTGACGGTTGATTTTCACTCTTAATGTGTAAGTTTATCTCATTCAGATTTAAATGGTGTTCAGTCATGGAATTATTTGACAGTGTTTAATATTTAAGTGTTAACGTGAAATGTTCAGCATCATTTATTTACATAATGTGCATGCCCCCCCTTCACCCAATCCTAGCTCCCCATCAGGGCTTCCTCCCATTGGATATTTCATTATTATATTTGATACAATGGGTGTTTGCCTAGCCAGCATGTTTTAGGCTATAAGAGCAAGTTACCATATTCTGTACTGTAAATTGTGACTAAGTGCTGGCAATTAAAGCTGGATTAAATTTACCATGCAATGGAAAAATACACTGGTATACACTTGGTGAGCATCAAATTGTTATTGTTTCTCCTCAATCTTACAGGGTTTTGAAATATTATTAGTTTAATATTATGAAACTAATTATATAAATATTATTTCCCAGCTGTGGAAAATTCCTGACACAGAGCTGCTCTTCAGACAGACTCAGGAGATTCTTTGTCCCGAGATCCATCAGACTCTTCAACTCCTTCAATTACTTTACTGTACAATCTGTACCTTTGCACAACTGAACACTACTGACACTTTGCTGTACATCCTGTACATTTGCACTCCTAGACACATTTACATTCTACTAAATACAATACAATACTTGCACAGGTTTTTATTTTTTTAGTTGAGTTGTATATTTTTGTATTTTTATATCGTTGTATAGATATATATGTATATATCTATATTTATCTATCAGATTTTTGCATTAATTGTTCACACTGTAAAGGAGTTTATGTTAAAATTAACTTCAGCTTAGAGCGGTTTTTACTCTAGATGGGAAAAGTATTTTAACTCCCACAAGAGATCAGATTTAACTCCTAAACAGAGTTAAAAGGACAACTAATAATTCCAGAGAGTTTATTCCAAAAAGCTGAATGTGCCGTGTGCTGTTCCAAAACAAACATAACAACATAGAAGCAGGCGTGATATAAACAGCTGTGGGCGGCCAAAACTCGCCGGACTGTGTGAAATGGACAGAAGAAAAATAGGTGACTCATTATGGACCATTCACATCTTTCATATCTTAATTTATATGAATAAATCAAATGAAATACTTTTACCTGAGTAATACGTGGGAATAATATACACCTGGTTTGCTGGACTTCATGGCAGAATTCCTAAAAAATCCATACCTCACACGGGTCAGTAAAAAGAAAAGACTGTGAAGGGTTAAAGAGAAAAGACACTGGACGAAGATTGAAAGAAAGACAGATGAGTCAAAGTTTCAGGACATTGGGTCAAACAGAAGAACATTAGTAAGGTGTTGGTGCAATGAAAATATACAATATGCTTAATGCTATCTGTGAAGCATGGTGGAGGTAGCATGATTGTGATATGTTGTGTGAAATGGAGAGGAGAAAACGAGATAGTGAACACACAGTAGTGAACAGGAATACACACTGTAAAATACTGCATATTATTTATGTGTTTAAATGCTAAGGCAGTAAGGTAGCCAGTATTTCTGAATTGGGGACAAAATTTGAATTTGAATTAATAGTTTCAAAACTTCTCCCTGGTGATCAAATCCGTCAACACATTTCTTTAGTTATAATTGTGCACCAAAAACTGTCTCCACTGATCAGTGTAATTCAAAATAAAACGATCATATTTAAATTGTAACTGGAATGTAACTCACTACATTATATTTACCATATTTACTCTTTATTTGAGTGTGTGTGTTATCAGCTTGATATGTACAGTGGCGTGAAAAAGTATTTGCCCCCTTACAGATTTCTTTTCATTTTGCATTTTTGTCATGCGTACATTTTTCAGATTGGCAAAGAAAGTTTCATCTTTCAGACAAATAAATATAAAACATGAAAACATGGAACACTGGTGAACCTTCCCAGGAGTGACCGGTCGACCGAACAAAATTACTCCAAAAGGGCATGAAGAGCTCATCCAGGAGATCCATAAAAAAGAACCCAGAACAACATTTAAAGAACTGCAGGATCTCACTCACCTCAGTTAAGGTCAGTGTTAATGATTTAATAATAAGAAAGAGAGACTGGGTGAAAATGGTCTCCATTGGAGAATTCCAAGATAAAAAAAACACTGCTGACCAAAAACAACACAACCACCCCTCTCACATCTACCATCTAACATCCTGATGATCCCAAATGACTTTGAGTAAATATTTATAGACTGACGAGATAAAAGTGGAACTTTTTGGAAGGTGTGTGTGCCGTTACATCTGGTGTAAAACTAACACATAATTTCAGAAAAAGATCATCAAACTGAACGTAAAACATGGTGAAAGTGTGATGATCTGGGGCTACTTTACTGTTTCAGGTTCTAGATAACTTGCTGTAATAGATGGAAGCAGGAGTTCTGCTATTTTTCAGACAACATGTTTGATATTTGTCTATTTGTTTCCATGGTTGTTGTACCTCCTGTTTGTAAAGCTTTGTTCCACAAGGAAATCTCAGCTTTGGGTTTCCCCACATGATGGTTAATTATTTATAAAGATAAGAGATGAAACCACAAACTGATATTCAGATCCATCAGCCTGTCTTATGTCATCCAGAACCAGTTATATGTTCTAATTTGTACACTTATAGAAATGGTTCAGTGGGTTTAAGCTGTAAACATCATGTTCCATGCTCTGGGCTGTTCAACACAGCGAGGTGTAAATATTAGAACATAACGGCTGAATGTGGGACACTCTGACCCAGTGACCCATATTCACCTTTTCACCATTTCAAAACCAAATATCTCTTTTTGTTTTACAAACAAATCAATGAATTGATGTTTTAATACATTCAGAGGAGACTGTACGGGCAGAGTATCTTACACTCTGCACAAGTCATGTCGTGATGCTCATTGCTATCTCATTGCATCAGTAACTAACATAGTTAGTAGAGATTTACAAGTCTCTGATCATCTAATGATCTCTATGAATTTAAATGTTCCATCATCACGTGCAACAAAACGTTTCATCACGTATCGTAATCTCAAATCACTAGACCTTAGAGCACTATCACAGGCATGTGAACCTCTTTCAAGTGACTTACCGAATACAATAGATGAACTGGTTTTAAGGTACAATTCCTCTTTGTCCTCTATCATTGATGAATTGGCTCCATTAAAAAATAGGGTTGTTTCTTTTAGACGCTCTGCTCCCTGGTATTCAGATGAGCTGCGTTCTCTGAAAAAGTTCGGATGGCGAATGGAGCGACAATATAGGAAAACTGGACTATGTGTCCATGCTGAAATCTACAGTCAACATCTGTCTCAGTATAGAAATGCAATAAAGTCTGCCCAGTCTGCCCACTACTCTGGAATAATTGAGTCTAATAGAAATAATCCAAAAGCTCTGTTTTCTTCAATTTCTTCTCTTTTTAAACCACCTCCCACTACAAGTCTTATTTCTGCCAGTGAGTTTATGTCATTCTTCCAAAAAAAAAAAATTGACGACATCACAAACCAGATAGCGGCCTCCCCTTGCCCCAGTCCAGCTATACAACCTTTACTCATGCCTTCTGGTTCTCAGTTCTCACATTTTAGCCCAGTCACCGAGGCAGAGATTACAAGAGTTATTAAAGGCATGCGGTCCACAACCTGTTGCCTTGACCCTATTCCAACATCTCTACTCAAATCATGCCTAACAGAGCTCTGTCCACTAATTACTACCATAGTAAACCAATCCCTGGCCACTGGCTATATTCCTACGATCCTAAAAATTGGCTCCATTACACCTGTTTTAAAAAAGCCTGGCCTTGACACTAATTTGCTAACTAATTACAGGCCCATTACGAATCTCCCCTTTCTGAGCAAAGTACTTGAACTCGTTGTTTTTAACCAACTTCAGGAACATCTTTTATTGTGTAATCTTCTAGACCCCTTCCAATCCGGTTTTAAGAAGAACCACAGTACAGAAACGGCACTTGTCAGAGTCACCAATGACCTGCTTCTAAACGCTGACTCTGCCTGAGCATCCTCATTTAGCTTGACCTAACAGCTGCATTTGATTCTGTGCATCACCAAACTTTGCTGGAGCGCTTGCACAGTCTCATTGGTGTAACTGATCCAGCACTGTCCTGGTTTCAGTCCTATCTGTTTAACAGTATGTGAGAGTTAACGATACACAGTCCTCCTGTACCAGTCCTGCCTGGGGTGTTCCACAAGGTTCTGTACTTGGACCACTTCTGTTTAGTACCTATTTGCTTCCACTTGGTTACATTATCCGCCAGCATAGTCTGAGCTATCACCTTTGTGCAGACGACACCCAGATTTATATTTGCACTAGTTCTGATATTCCATCCACTCTGATCTCCTTAAACCACTGTTTACAAGACATAAAAAATTGGATGCACAACAATATCCTGAAGCTTAACTCAGATAAAAACAGAAGTACTTTTAATTGGGCCCAAGTCCACTATTGAGTCTGCTGGCAATATTACAGTTACGATCGATAGTTCAAATGTCTCTCCATCTGCACATGTAAAAAATCTTGGTGTTATCCTGAACACAAAATTATCTTTTGAATCATATGTCAGTAAAATCAGGCAGTCTGCATTCTTTCACCTCAGAAACACTGCACATATTCGGTCATATCTCTCATTCACTGATGCTGAGCGCCTTATACATACATTTATCACGTCACGTCTCGATTACTGTAATGCTCTTCTAAATGGTCTACCATCACGTACCTTAAACAAACTGCAGACTGTGCAGAATGCAGCTGCCCGCTTACTAACATCAACTCATCTGCACCAACACATCACACCCATACTCAAAAACCTACACTGGCTGCCTGTGTCATATCCAATCACATATAAGGTACTACTACTCACACACAAAACTCTACACAACACTGCTCCGGTTTACCTTTCTGAACTTTTAATCCCACACTACCCGTCCCGCTGCCTGCGCTCAGCGAGCTCTGGTTTACTCACTGTACCAAAACCCAGCCTGCGGACTCTGGGCGACCGAGCTTTCTCCTCTGCTGCCCCACAATTGTGGAATCAGCTCCCCAGTAATATTCGTGCTGCAGACAGCCTAAACTCTTTTAAATCTTTACTCAAAACTCATCTTTTTAGGAAAGCTTACTGCTGTTAATATATTTTTACCTGCATACTTTATTTTATTTTTTATTTTATTGTCTGTTTTTTTTAATGGTCTCTTTTTTTATGTATAAATACTTGCACTGTTACGTGTAAGTGCTTGCATGCTTGTTTTTATTCACTATGCTTTTTGTCCAACAGTCTATTTTTACTCTTCCCACTTGCGTTGTTTAAACAGCAGCAGATCTTCTGAATATATCTACACTGATGGGCGTGGTGTTCTGGAAATGAGGTGTGTTCAGGTACATTTCTGGAGTTTTATCTTGTTTATCTTGGTAACAGAAAACACAGGAGCTCCACTGACTGAATACAACCTAGACAGACGCCAACAGTCAGACGTTCATCGCTATCTCGGTTACAAGCCGTGCCGAGGCGAGCGTACACCCCCACTTAAATAAAATAAAATAACATTGCTGTTCCCGTAAATGAGCTGCTGGAGCTCCTTCACAGCGTCAACCAGCAGCTCAGTTTCCTCTGCTGAGAAGAGTTTGTTGAACACGTCCAGGTAGCTGCACCGCTACAATAGCAATCCACCAAAGTCAGAGCTCACCTGTCTCTTAAAGGGAATGGCAAGTGATGGCCGAAAAACAACCGTGATTAATAAAATGTCTTTTGCGAGTTTCGAGCCACGCAAGGTGTACTTTTCCCGTCGTTATGATAGCAAAAACACACTGACATGCCCTAAATCAATCTACACAATGCACGGTTCACCTAAAGATCACTAAAACAGGGCCTTATGTAGTATTTTGTATGATCTTCTATTAAGCTGGGTCCATAATCTATTAATGAAATTATCTCCATACGCTGTCCTACTAGTGCAGCCCAGTTTTCCAGTTTTGGGAGGGGCCTAATATCGGACTTTTACCTGGTTTTGTTCCTTACCTGATCCTGAACACCTGACCTCCGACTGTCACAGTGCATCAGTTCAGTTTAGCTCTGAAGCTCCATATCAGAGAGTATAAAACAGGTAATGTAAAAAATATATTTTTATTTATTTTAATATCACATTTGTCAACCTGGTTCACAGATTAGACAAAATAATCAAAACAGTGACACATTATTTAACAAAAATGAAATGACAAATATTAAGGTGTTTAAATATATTTCAGCTCGGCTATTTTTATAAAGAATGATTCAGACAGAGCAAACTCAGTGTTAACCGAGGCAAATCAATGCTGCTGTTAAACATTTTCTACAGTTCTTTTCTTTTGTTCACTAGAGCTAATACAGCCTTCATATTCTCACAATACACACACACACACACACACACATACACACACACAATCAAATGCACACACAGATACATACTCCTACATGCACACATATCAAAGAAAAACCCTAAACAGATTAAATATGACACATGTGTAATATAGTATACAGTTTATTACTACCAGACTACACTAAACTCTGAGTGATGCAACATAAGATCTCCAACACCATTACCTTAATACACTGTAACTGTTACACAATTACCAAATTACCCTGTAATGTGTTACACTATTACTCTGTCACAGTTACCCTATTACACCATTACCCTCTAATGTTACTCTGTCACACTGTTATCCTATTACACTATTACTCTGTCACAGTTACCCTATTACACCATTACCCTCTAATGTTACTCTGTAACAGTGTTACATTGTTGCTGTGTCAGTTACCCTATTACACCATTACCCTCTAATGTTACTCTGTCACACTGTTATCCTATTACACTATTACTCTGTCACAGTTACCCTATTAAACCATTACCCTCTAATGTCACTCTGTAACAGTGTTACATTGTTGCTGTGTCAGTTACCCTATTACACTGGTACACTCTTACATTGTTACCTCTGTTACTGTCACCTTGTTACTTTGTTACCCTGTTATCCTTTTACACTGTAATCATTTACATTATTACCCTGTTACTCCGTTACCGTGTTACTCTGTTATTCTGTTGCTCAGCTACTGAGTGGTCCTTTGAACTCTAAGTGGTCTGTTAGTTATAACACTGTTTTTCTGTTACTCTATTACCCTTTTACACCTTTAAATTGTTACCCCGTTATTCTGTTACTATGTTACCCTGTTACTCTGGTACCCTGTTACTTTGATACCCTGTTATTCTGTTTCCCTGTTACTCTGTTTCCCTGTTACTCTGGTTCACTGTTAAATTGTTACTATGTTAGTCTGATACCCTGTTACCATTTTAAAGTGTTACCCTGTTCCACTGTTACTCTGGTGCCCTTTTATTCTGTTACTCTGTTCCACTGTTACTCTTTTATCCTGGTACCTTGTTATTCTGTTACACTGTTATCCTATTACACTGTTAGTGTGTTATGTTACTGTTACCCTTCTATTCTGTTAGCCTGTTAATCTGTTACACTGTTAAAATGGAGGAAACAGATTTGATGTGGTGTTTAGAGTGTAACTAGACTGGAAGTTTGCTTTATTTTCACCAATCACACCAGTGTAGATACTTAATCAGCTGATCTCAGACTTACTGTGAGTCACCATTTCTCTGTTGCAGTGTCCGATGTTCCCATGAGGATTTCTGGGAAGATTCAGATTCAGATAATAATGTAAATATGCACATATACATAACTGTGTTCCCTGCTGTGAGTGAACAGAACAGAAGTGACAGAAATAAAGTTTAAACAGTGAATTCTCTTCAGCTCGGACACTGCTAATAGAGTATATCAGTATACATGATAGAAAAGTGTTACATCATACCTACTGAATGCACAGTAATAATAACCTGTAGTAAGTTGTGATCATGGCTATTTCTTTAGGGTCATTTCCCTTCTATCAGTGAAACAAATACAGTGTATCACAGAAGTGAGTAAACCCCTCACATTTCTGCAGATTTATCTGCAAATTTATCTTTTCATGGAAAACACTGACAAAATGACATTTTGACACAATAAAGAAAAAGTCTGTGTGCAGCTTATATAACAGAGTACATTTATTCTTCCCTTAAAATAACTCAATATACAGCCATTAATGTCTAAACCAGTTATTTTCCAGGAACTGCCTTAACTCAACTGGGCATGGAGTTTACCAGAGCTTCACAGGTTCCACTGGAACGCTTTTCCACTCCTCCATGACGATCATCTCTGAGCTGCGGATATTCCAGACTTTACACTCCTCCACCTTCAGCTTGAGGATGAACCAATGATGTTCTGTTGGGTTTAGGTCTGGAGACATGCTCGGCCAGTCCATCACCTTTACCCCCAGCCTCTTCAATAAAGCTGTGCTTGTTTTAGAGGTGTGTTCGGGGTCATTATCATGCTGGAACACATTATCATGCCCTGTGAGCCAGTTTCTGGAGGGAGGGGATCATGCTCTGCTTCAGTATTTCACACAGTACATACTGGAGTTCATGTGTCCCTCAATGAAATGTACAGTAACTCCCCAACACCTGCTGCACTCACGCAGCCCCAGACCATGACACTCCCACCACCATGCTTAACTGTAGAAATGAACACTTATCTTTATACTCCTCACCTGATTGTTGCCACACATGCTTGAGACCATCTAAACTAAACACATTAATATTGGTCTCATCAGACCACAGGACATGGTTCCAGTTGTTGACATGTCTTCAGCAAACTGTTTGCAGTCTTTTTTGTGTACAGACTTCAGAAGAGGCTCCTTCTGGGGTGACAGTCATGCAGACCAGCACTGACAAGCTGACCCCCCACCTCTTCAATCTCTGCAGCAATGCTTCTTTCAAAAATCTTTCAAAGACAGCTTTTAAACATGATGCTGAGCTTCACGTGCACTCAGCTTCTTTAGACGACCAAAGCGAGGTCTGTTCTGAGTGAACCCTGCTCTTTTAAAACGCTGGATAATCTTGGCCGCTGTCCTGCAGCTCAGTTTCAGGGTGTTGGCAATCTCCTTGTAGTCTTGGCCATCTTCGTGTTGTGTAGACAATTTGTCTTGTAAGATTCTCAGTGTTGTTTGCCATGAGGTGCCACTTTGGAACTTTCAGTGTTCAGTATGAGAGAGTGTGAGAGCTGTACTACAAAATTGAACACACCTGCTCTCTATGCACACCTGAGATCTAGTTACACGAGTCACATGACATTTTGGAGGGAAAATGATAAGCAGTGCTCAATTTGGACATTTAGGGGTGTTCTCACTTTTGTTGCGGGTCGTTTAGACATTAATGGCTGTATATTGAGTTATATTGATGGAAGAATAAATGTACTCTGTTATATAAGCTGCACACAGACTACTTTTCATTGTGTCAAAGTGTCATTTTGTCAGTGTTTCCTATGAAAAGATAAACTTAAATATCTGCAGAAATGTGAGGGGTGTACTCACTTCTGTGATACACTGTATGTACTGTCAACTGGAGTAAAAATATATGTGAAGTGAAGTGTATTTATTTCTTTGGTTTAGTGTCAGGGATCAGTCTATAGAAGCTGGAAATAGGCTCTTATCAGTATGTACTCTGGAGCTTTTCTCAGGGACTCTGCTCCTGAGTGTTAGCTGAGCCGTTGTTGGTGTTTCCCTGCGTTTTCTCCTGCTCGCTCGGGTCCAGGGCGTGGGGTCTGGGTTTGGAGCTGGGCGGGGGGATGTGGGAAGGCTGCTGGCTGTCTCTCTGTTTGGCTGCGAGCTCTTTGGCGCTACAGGAGGGCGTGTTGGTTTCATAGATGTTGTGGAAGTTGTTGTAGTCCACTTCATAGAAGCCTTTCTCCAGTGAGAGAACAGGAGTGAAGCGATAACCCCACAGAACCTCCGAGTCCAGATACGAGCTGCGTGCCTGACAAGTCATGCCTAAACACACACACACACACATATATATTGCAAAGTGTCAGTATTAATATTGAGATATAGAAATAAGTGGATTTGCTTGTGGTGAGAGCTAATTCATTACTACAGCATCAAATCCAATAATCTGTAAATAACGACTCATATTACTTTATTATATATTATTAGTAGGGATGTCAAAGTTAAGAGTTAACACACGCAATTAAGGTGGAATCAATAACACATTCAATTATCTTCTCAATTTTGACCCCAACTTTTGTCGTAATCTGTCCCACCCCCACTAATAGCACAGATTGTTTTATGAAGCGGTGATCTGGTCTCGATCCGACCCAGATATTAAATATCCTTCCTTTTATTTGAGCTAAACTGCTGATAAGGTGCAGTTTAATCTGATATATTAGCTGTTCTGAACAAATGCTGTCTCTGCTGCTCCATGCTGTTTACACAGTAAGAGTGCGATATGTGCAGCATATTTTTATTGTGTTCTGTGTTAAAGCAGCTTCACACTGCACAGATATACACAGTGAAACACAAATTCTTTTCCCAATATTTATTAGCTCTGACCAATCAGAGGAGACGATGTGCTTGCGTAGTTTATTGGTGCACATTTTGGTGCGTTTAGGTTTATACCTGTGTGAAACCAAACCAAAAAGACAAACTCATCAACTGATCCGGATCATAGAAACTTTCACAACTGCAGGTGTGAAAACGCTCTTTTATACTCAGTGAATTAAGATCTAATTCAGAAATCCTTACAACCAGGCTGAGATGTTTTTAATAAAGTAACAAAAAAAATCCTCTATCTAATTTATCATGCTTTTAATTGACACCACTAATATAAATATCATTTAATTATAAATTCCTTACATTCATTCTTTTATTTACATTTAAATATTCAATATAAAAACCTGCGTCTTAAGAAGAACAAGTGAGCTTGATCACAGTTAATCACAGAATACTGTAATTAATTTAATTACATTTTTTAATCGATTGATACCGATTTTTAGACATAATCTAAAACTAAAAGTGGACTTTTAGGTGTACTTTACTGTAACTGTACTTTAAATCCAGTGCTTAAACCTTTTAGTCATCATTGTATCTGTTAAATAAAGAACTGTTTTGGTAGTTTATCACTTTGTTTTTTTATGAAAAGTACATTTACAGGCCAACAGTGATTCTGAAAGTGAGTTGCTAACCCTGCTCTTCCCTAATGTCCAGACATGCATCTCTAACTGTATAAGACTTTACAGCAAAGAAGACACTAATTACACTTCTCATAGATATAGTCAGCACTATTACTAGTGGCAGTAAAAACACAACTAAACAGGTCACAAGGACACAGCCAAAGCTAACAGTTGGCCATTGTGACATTATACTGCTTTATGGGTGGATATAAAACATTTCCACTATGTGTATCTAAACTATAGACAAATAAAAATAAGAACATTAAAAGAACAGGAAGTACATTAGAGTATCAGTGAGATACATGTGTGAATTATTATGTTATGAGTAATAGGTGTGAATACTAAATGTTTGATCAATTCATTTGTATCAAATTGTCAAATCTTACTTACATTATTACATTGAATAATATTACAAAACATGACCAAGAATAAACTTATATATATAGAAATATATAAATATATATATATATTTTATTTTTACATTAAACAAAAGCTTCCACCACCCCACGATCATACCTGTGGCCTCTACCATTCCCTCCAGGATCACCACCACTTCAAACTCCTCCTTCTCCATCTGTGCTTGAGACATCTCCCAGAAGGGGCTCTTCTCATTGATCTCGTGTGAGATGATGAGGGGCGACACCAGGAAGAGGCGGTCGTCTCCCGTATCGAAGCCGATGTTGATGTCGGTCTGGTTGAGGGGGATGAACTCCCCCTCTTTGGTCTGCTCTGAGCGGATCAGCTTGGCTCTGATTGAAGCTTCTACTATATGAGAGTTACGCAGGTCTCCCACCCGAAACATCAGGCACAGTTTACTGTCCCTCACTGAGATCACTGCCTTGTTTGAGAACATGAGAGTTTCTGCTCGATTCTTGGGCTGAGAAATCTTCACAAACATGCAGCCCACCATCATGGCATTAATGATGGAGCCCAGAATGGCCTGCGCCAGGAGCAGGATGATTCCTTCAGGACACTTCTCTGTGATCACCCTGTAACCGTAGCCTATAGTCGTCTCTGTTTCGATAGAGAACAGGAAAGCAGAGACGAAACCGTTGAGGTTCTCCACGCAGGGAGTCCATCCCTCCTCATTTAGGTGCCAAAGATCTCCTCGAATCAGAGCAATGAGCCACCAGAGGAGACCGAAGAACAGCCAGTTCAGCACGTAGACCAGAGTGAACATGAAGAAGCTGAGGCGCCAGCGCAAGTCCACCACGGTAGTGAAGAGGTCACTGAGATAGCGGTAGGTTTCCTGAACGTTGCCGTGGTGCACGTTGCACTTGCCGTCTTTTTGGACGTAGCGCTGCCTTGGCTTCTTCAGTGAGTCTGCGATCAGATGGGTACGATCTGTGGAGCTCTGCGCCTCCCTCAGGTGTTTTGGGAGCTTCTTCACCTGAGAAAGAGAGATGCAATATCAGTTTAAACTTAACTATTAAATTCATAAGTATTACATACATTTATAAATACTTTAAATATGTTTTTTGTTCTGAAAACAACACTAAACTTGGCTGGTATGCATGGTTGATTGATTGCTCCCAATGGCAGGTTGAAATCCTTTACCCAGACTCCTCCATTCCTGTCTCAGGACTCCAAGCCCCAGCATGCATCTGTCTCTATCACATGTTCAGACTCAACCAATCAGCTTGTTTCTCACGCTCATCATCCCCAGAATTGTAGGATTGTTTTCAGCTGTGGGCGTTCATCTTTGTGTGTAAAAGCCTGTCTGTTTTGTAAGTTTTTCGTGCAGTATTGCCACTGTAATTCAGCGACATTACAGATGCATATCAGTTAACATACCATAAAATAGTAAAATGTCTCACTTTCAACATCTGATATTCGTTCTAGGTTCTATTTTAAATAAAATATGGTCTAGAATTTACGATAAATTATTGCCTTTATTCACATTGTTGTTTTTCTACTAGTTTAATGAGGCAGTGTTTTTTTCAGCTGTTAATAATGGAGTTTCTGACCTCACTGGGCGTCACTCCTGTCTCCATGTTGTGGTCCATGTGAACACAAAAGTCTCCTGCCATCCTCTGCTTCAGCTGCACACCTGTAATCAAACAGACACAGTTTAGAACAGGATCGACTGTGCATTCTCACCCACTCTATCTAACCCATATCTTACTCAGTGTTGTATCCATCCCTGTTCTTTACTTACAGTTCTTATTGTTCATGTCAAATGGCTCAGGAAGTCATTTTGACCATAGTGTTCTGCTTTACTACGTGTAATACAAATATATACAGTGGCTTGCAAAAGTATTTATACCCTTTGAACCACATTTTCTCATCCTACAACCATAAACTCAAATTTATTTTATAGAGATTTTAGGTGAAAGACCAACACAAAGTAGCACATCATTGTGAAATTGGAATGAAAATGATACATTTTAAAATTTTATTTAAATAAAAATGTTCTCGGCTGCAGTGCTGTTAGCCAATCAGAGATGATATATTTGCATGTATGAATATTCATGAGCAAAAGCCGAAATCCTGTCTTTCTTCAGAGACCTCTAATACAGTGATCTAAAGCAGGGCTAAATAGAAACACCTGAGCTTTTTTTTCCCACAAAAAATCATCTCACATGGCTTTATTCATACTAGAGACACAACAAGGCTGTTTAAAATCAATTAAAAAACGATGGAATGAGATCTTTAAAGAGAGGGAGAGAGAAAAAGAGCGAGAGAGAGCAGAAAGAAGACTAAAGTCAGAGAGCTGAGAGGGAACGTCAGTATCTTATCACTGACGGTTGGGACACTGTAAGGTTGCTCTGGGCAAATTACTTAAAGCGTCTCCGGTATCAGGAGCAGCCTGTTGGGCTCGGGGCCAGGAGCGTTCTCCTCCTCTGACCTTCAGCATCCTGCGGGACGTGAGAGAGTGGAGGCTTGTGTTGCTGGTGGGACTCACTGCCCCTAAATGGAGGTTAAGGTGAAGAACCGTGATCTTGTGGGAACAGGAATAGCAGTAACAGCGTGGAACAGCCGCGGCGCCGGGCAGCAGCCGACTCTGACTGGAGCACCTACTGCACCACATCACCACCTCACCGGCTGCACTCAAAACGCTGCGTGATGCACCATGTAAAATATAATCATCCTCGTTTATTAACATTCACATTACAACTATACACTAAACTATTCCTTTATCACCTCCTCACACTGCACTGCGTTCACATTACCAGGCTAAAGTGACTCAAATCAGGTTTATTTCTCAATGTGGTTCAGATCGGTGGTTTCACAGCTATGTGAACGAGTCTCTTTCACAAGTGGTCCTCAATCAGATACATATCCGATCCATTGACATGCGACATAAATTTGAACGTTAGCCTAAATTTCATACATATATGATTTTTGAGACACATGAAACATTATTATAAAGCTGAATGTACATAATCATAAAATAATAAAAATATACAGTGAGATTAATTACACAAATTACACATTTTTTGTGGATTATCAGTACAATGCATGCACCACAAAGATACACACAGAAAGTTTTAAATTATTTGAGTACAAGTTTAAAGATCTCATTCTGCTAAAATAGATTTGTTCTTGTTTTTTGTATAATAATATAGGTCTCTCTGAGATGTTTATGATGCTGCACATGAAACTGTTATTTAGCCTCCACTGTCTGCAGTAGCGAGTAAAAGAAATCCTCAGAAATACGAGTTGATCAGAGAGACGTAAGGGTATCAACGTCAACCAGTAAGTTCATGGCCCCGCCCACCTCGGCCCAGGACCGCCCACAGGCAGCGCTGAAGCCGGAGTAGGAGGCAGAGACCTCTAATTCAGTGAAATAAAGCAGGACTAAAAACGGCTCACATGGTATTCATTCATACTAGAGACCAAAACCAAATTTTAAAATGAATGTGAAAAAGGCAAGTAGATATGGGTTTCAATATTTTTGGTCCCTGTTTTAAAGTATTTTCTAATTTGTGCTTTTTAATCAATTGATTATTTTAAATATTTGGTTCAATCATGGTCATTAGATCTATTTTAGAGAGGATAGCCCACTGAACCTGTCAGTTTAGTCAGTTTAGAAACCCACTTCTATTACTGATACCTGCTATAATCTGATGATGTGAGGCGGCTTTGAGCCACATAGTTCCAAAAGGTTTTTTAGTCCCCCATTCATAAATCTCGGGTGATGCCCCTGATCCAAATAAACACTACAAAGATTAACTTAACTTAATCAAACACAATTAAATTAATCTAATATATCCCACTATGGGAAAGCCTGTCCAGGCTGTACGGGACACTGTAGGAAACGGCATCTTTCTCTTCAGTGTTTTTAAGACTGTAAGGATGCTTTATTGTGTGTTCTTATATGGAAGGGCATTTAAAAGGGCACTTTATGAGCCCCCCTCCCCCACCGCTCCCGAGAGCGGCGCCAGGACAGTCATAAATCACTCTCACACTTTCACACGCTAATGAGTGTCACTGGAGGAAGCGGGCATGGCCAGCCTCACCAGGCCAACAACCTCTGAAACAGAATTCAGTGTGTGTGTGTGACTTTGTTGACAGATATCTGTGAAAATAAGTCTTGATGGGGATCATGATCTATATATGTGTGTTTGCATGCGTGGGGATGGCTTTTTGTTCTTGTTTCTTGCTATCTAAAATGCAAAAGAAATCAGAATAAGGCTCTGACTCTGATCTTCGTCCTGTTATCTCTATATGAGTGTAGTGAAGTTTTTCCCCTGGCTTTCTACCGTGGAACCGCTTCCCGCACTGCTCCACCCCTTGGCAAAAATTCTCTGCTGCTGGGGAAACAATTGAATGCAATGGGGTTCAGAGTACAGCTCCATATACACAGGGAGACTGGAAACACCTGGGGAAGGTAACGAGGTGGTGGGGTTACAAACAACCACAAGACAAGGCAAAAACAGCACAGGGCAAAAACAAAAAAACACAACTGCAAAGCTGCAAACCAGACATCCAGAAACGCAGGTCAGGAAGGAGAAAGAAAATAAAAACACGAGACAGACAGTGGCTAAGGTTTGGAAAATAGAGTGGAATTTCATGGTTTTCTGCATAAATTTGTTATGAAATGTGATTTGATCTGATACGTGGTAATTCATGTCTTCATTAAAGAACGACCATAAAAACAACATAGTGCTTGTGGATAAGGTATGAGAACCCTGGTGTGAATGATCTCAAAAACAATAACTAGAGTCAGGTGTTAGCATACCTGGAGTATTTCTAGTTTGGACGTGTGGACTAGAGCTAATCTGACTGATAAAAAAAAAACAAAACCTACTTAAAACTTTTAGAGTTTGCTCTCCACAAGAAGAATCTCGTTGCTGTCCAATGAAAAACACTTATCTCCAAAACAGCAACTTTACAGGAGAAAAAAAAAACTTGTAAACTTTCAATGGAAGTCAATGTAAAAAGAGTTTATTTTAGGCCATTTTGAACAGTTTTTATTGGTCCGTTCATCAAGACATTTTGGCACAGTGTAACGGACAGTTTGTCTGTTCAAATTACTTAGTAAACTAAAAATCAATAAAAATGGAAATAAGTGTTTTTCATTGGACAGCGACAATATATATGTGAGCCATGCTGCAGCGAAAAGAACTTTCAAAGGATCTGCGATTAAAATGAATTGATTTACGTGAAGCTGGAAAGGATTCCAAAGTGATTCCAAAGACTTTATTTACCCGCCTACAGTTAGATAAAGAATCTACAAATAAAGACAATTAGGGACTATAGATACTCTGCCAAGAAGTAAGCGCCCAGTCAAAATTACCCTAAAAGCACATGGAGACTCATCAATGAGGTAAAGAAACAACCCAGAGTGACAGACTAGTACATACACCTGTATTCATGAGTCTACAATCGAGAAACTTTAAACAAACAGGGTGTATATGGAAGGACACGACAAGAGAAGCCCCTGCTTACTAAAAGTTTGCAAAAGTGCACATCGACAGCATCCAGTATCCACAAAAGTACAAGTAAAAAGCTATTTTTTTTATATTTTAAAGAAGTTTTTATTGAAACAAATTAAAAACACACACACACACACTATTGTGTCAGTAAAGCATGATTGGATTCAGTAAAATGAATGATCTGTACTTTTAGACTCATCTCTGCTGCCCTCGATTTGTGCTCTTTATATGCTGTTATTGTGTAATAAGAGAGCTTATCTAATGTTTTTTATCTAGCAAGATAAAGTCTTCTTACCTTCTTATCTGCCCAAAAGGTGTTAAATTAAAGTTACACCTGATCACCTGAGTGTCGTGCATACATCTGAATTTCACACAACTCTTCTGAATTTCACCTTTTTCTCAACAAAATTTTAAATGTTAAAATGAGGGGTTTGTAAAAAGGGGAGGAGCTTGCCTCTTTAAGTGCTTAGACCCCTTACATTTTGATCCTAGTCACTGTAAATATAAACTAAACATCACTCTGCTGATTTACCAGAAAGAGAAACAGGCCTTTAATATTCAGTAACATGTTTAATTTGTGAATTAAACTTTAAATCCAAAAGGTCAAACCAGATGCTACTTGTATTAATGCTGCTTGTATTAAATAGAAGATATAAAACACATTTCACCCAACTTGCTGCACTGTTTTTATAAAATTATTTATAATTTTTCCCATTTTCTCCCCAATTTACACGGCCAATTACCCAACCCACTCATTAGGACTCCCCCCTATCACTAGTGATGCCCCAACACACCAGGAGGGTGAAGACTAACACATGCTTCCTCTGATACATGTGAAGTCAGACTCCGCCTCTTTTTGAGCTGCTGCTGATGCAGCATTGCCGAGCAGCATCACAGCGCTAACACTCGGAGGAAAGCACAGCGACTCGGTTCTGATACATCAGCTCACAGGCGCCCTGTGCTGATCAACATCACCTTAGGAGTGATGTGGGGAGAGATCGCCATCTACCCACCCGGAGGGAGCAGGGCCAGTTTTGCTCCCTCTGAGCGCCGACAGCTTGTTGGTAAAGCTGCATGAGCGGGGGTTCAAACCTGCGACCTCCTGCTAGACCACTCGGCGCCCTAACATGCTGCACTGTTAACAACAGTATATATAAATATATATATTTATACAACAGTTCATTCCGACCTCACAATCTGATTGGTTGAGAGGCTGCTGTGTGTATATGCCGTTACTCGGCAACGCAGCCGCGGAGTGATACAGATTTTGTGTGGGAAGGCCGTGCTGTTATTTGTGATAATCATGGCTCATCTTTTGTGAAAAAAAAGAAAGAAAATCCATTAGTCACCTCTGCCGCAGTCTGATAGCCGGAACGGTAACTAGCCAGGCTAGGCTAAGCTAATGCTGAGCTAAATCAAGCTGCGCTAACCTAACCACAGTCCAGCCGGCTAACCTACCAACACCACCCAAAAAAACAAGCTGAAATGCTCACAAACACATTGCTTTCACATTAAGAAGATTCTGCAGAGCCGGTGGGGGGGCGGACCTGCTTTATTTTATGGTCCGAACGTTTACCAACCAACTTAATTTCCTATTTTGATTTCAAGCTAACCTTTGTGGTGTTAGCCTGTATAAACCATACGCCGTTTTTTAGCTACAGTTCAGGTTGTGTGTTGTGCTACAAGTCTCTAGGTTGTGTTATGTTATTTGCAGTAACACACTTCCTCTCGTGTTCTATTGCTTAAATAAAGGAGTTTTTGCAGGGTTGTCTGCATACTTTCCTAACCAACTATCTAGCAAATGCTAACCAAGCTAAGGCTAATTCCTGGCCCGACATTCTGAAGTATCTTAAGGAGCACTGAAGGGGGGGGCGGGTATGTAAACCTTGTTAGAAACAGGGATCAAATTAATGTCTTTGATCCTCGATGCCTCGCGTGCCTGAGTGTCCTTTACGTGTGTTTCTGTGTCCTTGTTTACTTATTTAATTATTTTGTGCTGGATCTGCAAAAGCTGAAGGATGTCCTCAGAGCGCCGTTACCGGACATTATTGACTGCACTGTTCTGAAGGAACAGAGAGATGAACTGAGAGCTGAGTGATGAGGTGGGTTTATCAGAGTGTAAAGATTTCACTTTAGTATTAATCTGCTGCTTTTTTAACTAAACTGTGTGACTGTATTATCTACACAAACACAAAGATCTGATCAGACTGAGAGGCTTCTTTATTTATAGCGATCAAGCGCCACCGAGGAACACGAAGGAGAAAATTATTACAGTGTTCCCTACTGAAACATACGGAGCCCCTAAGGCAGGGGTCGACAATTAAGTGTGGGCCACAAAAAAACCCTAGTTTTGAAAAATGAAAATTAATGTAGTGGAGTGCTACAGACTAGTAGCTCTTCAGCCCAGAGGGTTGTTGAACCCAATTGCAGAACAGTTGATCTCAAAGCAGGTAAATCAGGGTCGTGGTCCAATACACTACCTCTGAAAGAACGCCCTTATAATGAGATAGGAAGTCCAAGAACAGGTGGAAAAATGAAAATGGTTGGAAACTAAAGTCACGCCGAGCGCAACGGAGAGCGAGAGACAGGGGAGGAATGCAAACAAAATCTCCCCAGAGAAGATTTTTTTTTTTTCATTATTGTTCATTATAGTTTAAAGCTTATATGCCAGATGTTTTCTGCTTGTGGGCCGCCTATTGCCGACCCCTGCCCTAAGGTGACATCATGTTAAAAAAAATGTGTGGCCATGACGTATGGGAACAAGATCCTAATATGTGGGAGCGAGATATGACTGCCTAAGGAAGGTTAACGGGTCTGCATACTGTCTGCGTCTGAGCCTGTCAGCTTTTAGTATGAGAATTAAGTGTCTTTTATTTAGAATTACATCATGTCTCACTGAAAGAGACTCAAAAATATCTCCATAATTTATTCCAAAATAAAAAAAAATGGAAACCAGTTCACTCTCCATTTTCTTACTTAAGTTTCTTCATGGTATTAATTTACAGGCATAAGATTCTCGTTCCCACGCTTTAATAAGTCGTGGCAGCGCCTTAGGATCTCTTTCCTACTCCTCAACATTTTTTTTTTTACAAGATGTCACCTTAGGGGCTTCATAGTAACGGCCACTGCTAAGTTTGGTTGCTATGGTTACCAGGTACTGTGCCGTCCTGATACTGACTGGTTTAGCCAGATACAGTTTCTTTTTTCCACTTAAATCACGGCCAGGAATCATCTCGTAATACTGCAACTACGAGACAGCTTTTTCTTCTGCCGTTAGAAGTGTCCGATCTCACGGTCCGGTCCTGATTTCACAGTTAGCCCGTTAGCATTCCCTGCTAACCTGTTCTACAGATATTACCCCCGTCCCTACAGCGGCGTAAACACTCCAGCTACTAAAACACCGACCCATGGGCCGAACACACAGGCCACGCTGTACATGGAAAGGGAATTTATTAGAGGAGGATTAATAATCACTTTACTGCTTTAAAACACAGATCAGCCTAACTATAATACAAGAGAGTGGTGTAGTTTTTAAATTGTGATTGTGATCTTATTGAATCTCCCCAACTGTTTAATTGTATTTTATGTATTGATCATTAGCCCGGATGCTAATCTTTTTTTTTAATCTCTTTTTTTTACTGAGCCTTTTAGTCCATAAAATATGGAACCAAAAATGCTCCTTGTCTGTTGCATACACACACACACACACACGTACAGTCGTATAAAAAAGTTTGGGCACCACTGATCATTTTTATGATTTTTCTTTCTAAATCATTGGTTGTTCAGATCAGTAAGTGTTTTAATGCTCTCATGTTGCTGCTCTTCGGAGAAAATGCGAAGAGGAGAAAAACTTGCATTTGTCCACCTTAACCCTTTCTTTCTCATAATAATTCTCTCATAATCTGTGTATGTGGGTCAAGGGTCAATGAGTTCACCAAACATATTTTTTGTGTTCCAATAATTCGTGCTAAAGATATTCAAATCAATCAAATTTACAAGAGTGCATAAAGTTATGCACCTGCTTAATTTAGTTTAAAGAATTATTGATCACTTTCTGTAAATCCTATAAACTTCATTTCACTTCTCAAATATCTCTGTGTTTGTCTGGTATATGATAATATGATATATTTAACTGAAATTACTGATCTGAACAACCAATGATTTATAAAGGAAAATCATACTACTGTAGTTATTCTTCTAAATGAAACTGTAATGGAGCTGTGTAATCTAAACATGGAAAAGAGATTTATTTAAAGCAAATCCTGTCTACAAATTATTCACACAGACATTATGTATGACAGATTCCTTTAAATGCAAATATTTTGAGATGCAAATATTATGACACTTTCACATTAACATTTACATTCTGGTTTCTCATTAATGTGTCCCAGTCATTTAATTATTGTCAAAAACCCCTCTCTTCTACTGATCGCAACTTCAATTTGCAATTAAACTCATTTTTCATGCTTACATTAAATGCACTTTCCACACACACACACACACACACACACACACACACAATGGATCCGAATGCACATACAAAACATCTGCCTGATTACACATTTGTTGGGAAAGCTGACTGTGAGCTACAGACTGAAAGTCAGTAGGAGAGCCTGTAGAAGGTGGACGTGTGTTTCTGAACTACAGGACAGAGTGAGTGTTCATCATGCAGTAGATCACCTCATTTATTCTTTCATTTTATCTCATTTAAAACAGATGGTGCATCAGACAAACACACAAACACATTGCACACACACACGTTATACACACACACACACACACATTACACACACACAGCAGGTTGTTCTTACCTCCGCCCGGGTGCTGTGGTGGATGCTGCGGCGTGGAGGCATTGTTCTGAGCTGCTGTTTGATAGTCCTTCACTGCTCGGCCCGAGTTCACTTCGGGGGGGAGGGGTGGGGAGGGGGCAGCAGGCAGGGTATGTGGAAGACGGGGAGTTTGGATAACTGTGTGTGAATGCACGTGTAGCAGTATGGTTTTCTCCAGCTTTACTCTACATCAGGGTATGTCCTTTACATAGCCATACCTGTGTGTATGAGTGTGATTATATATGTGTTCATATATACAGCACAAGCCAAAAGTTTGGACACATCTTCTCTTTTTCAATGTGTTTTCTTTATTTTCATGATTATTTACATTGTAGATTCTCACTGAAGCATCAAAACTATGAATGAACACATGTGGAGTTTTATGTACTTAATAAAAAAAGGTGAAATAACTGAAAACATGTTTTATATGCTAGTTTCTTCAAAATAGCCCCCTTTGCTCTGATTACTGCTTTACACACTCTTGCCATCATTCTCTCAATGAGCTTCAAGAGGTGGCAAACTGAAAAGTTTTCTCTTGAAGGAAGGAGTTCCCAGAGGTGTTTATTAGCACTTGTTGCTCCTTTGTCTTCTTCCCCCTATGCTCCAGCTCACCCCAAACCATCTGGATTGGGTTCAGGTCGGGTGACTGTGGAGGTTCAGCTCATTTTTTATTAAGAACATAAAACTCCACATGTGTTCATTCATAGTTTTGATGCTTCAGTGAGAATCTACAATGTAAATATTCATGAAAATAAAGAGAAAAGGCATTGAATGAGAAAGTGTGAACAAACTTTTGGCCTGTACTGTACAGTCATGTTAAAAAGTTTGTGCACCCCTATTAATCTTAATCATGTTTAGTTGTAAATATCAGTTTGATATATCTAATAACTGATGAACACAGTAATATTTCAGGATTGAAATGAGGTTTATTGTACTAACAGAAAATGTGCAATATGCATTTAACCAAAATTTAACCGATGCAAAAGTATGGGCACCCTTATCATTTTATTGATTTGAATACTCCTAACTACTTTTAACTGACTTACTGAAGCACAGAATTGGTTTGGTAACCTCATTGAGCTTTGAACTTCATAGCCAGGTGTATCCAATCATGAGAAAAGGTATTTAAGGTGGCCAATTGCAAGTTGTTCTCCTATTTGAATCTCCTCTGAGGAGTGGCATCATGGGCTCATCAAAACAACTCTCAAATGATCTAAAAACAAAGATTGTTCAACATAGTTGTTCAGGGGAAGGATACAAAAAGTTGTCTCAGAGATTTAACCTGTCAGTTTCCACTGTGAGGAACATAGTAAGGAAATGGAAGAGCACAGGGACAGTTCTTGTTAAGCCCAGAAGTGGCAGGCCAAGAAAAATATCAGAAAGGCAGAGAAGAAGAATGGTGAGAACAGTCAAGGACAATCCACAGACCACCTCCAAAGAGCTGCAGCATCATCTTGCTGCAGATGGTGTCACTGTGCATCGCTCAACAATACAGCGCACTTTACACAAGGAGAAGCTGTATGGGAGAGTGATGAGAAAGAAGCTTTTGCACACCTCAGCTTGTGCTTTTGCACACCTCAGGCAACTCTGTTTGTGGCGGGCTTGCAGAAATGGCTTTTTTCGCATCACTCTCCCATACAGCTTCTCCTTGTGCAAAGTGCGCTGTATTGTTGACCTCAAAGCTCAATGAGGTTACCAATCCAATTTTGTGCTTCAGTAAGTCAGTAAAAAGTAGTTAGGAGTATTCAAATCAATAAAATGATAAGGGTGCCCATACTTTTGCACTGGTTAAATTTTGGTTTAATGCATATTGCACATTTTCTGTTAGTACAATAAACCTCATTGCAATCCTGAAATATTACTGTGTCCATCAGTTATTAGATAGATCAAACTGAAATGGCTGTTGCAAACACCCAAATATTTACAACTAAAAATGATTAAGATTAATAGGGGTGCCCAAACTTTTTCATATTACTGACGTAAAGGACCTCTTAAACAAAAAGAAGAGGGCCTTTAAAGACAAGAACCAGGAGGAGTTGAAGAATATTCAGCGTGAACTCAAGTCCTGCTTAAAGGAGGCTAAGGAGACCTACAGGAAGAAGGTTGAGCAGACGTTACAAGTTAACAACATGAAGGAGGTCTGGGACAGTATGAGGACAATCACAGGGTGCAAGCCAAAGAGTGATAGTGCAACAGCTGGTGGTGTGGAGAGAGCGAACGAACTCAATCTCTTCTATAACCGGTTTGATTGCCCTGTTTCATCCTCACCTGCTTCTGTCTGTCCTGCTATCTCAGCAACCTCAGCCTCTGCCCCACTGGACACCTCCCTACCTCTTCTGAGTGCTGCTCAGGTCTCCCTCTCACAGACTGTCAGCACATCCAGTCCGCCCCCCCTCACCTCCCCCCTCCACCTCTCTGCAGACCAGGTCACAGGGGCGCTGAGGAGACTCCGCTCAGGGAAATCAGCTGGACCTGACGAGGTGAGCCCGAGACTTCTTAAGGCTTGCGCCTTTGAACTTGGGTTACCCTTGTCGAATATCTTCAACATGAGCCTGCAGTTGGGGAGGGTTCCTACACTGTGGAAAACGTCATGCCTGGTCCCTGTTCCCAAGAAACCTCGCCCCAGTGAGCTCAATGACTTCAGGCCGGTAGCTTTGACCTTGCACATTATGAAGACCATGGAACGACTGCTTCTCCCACTCCTCAGACCCCAGGTACAGCATGCACTGGACCCTCTCCAGTTTGCATATCGGGAGAAGATTGGTGTTGAGGATGCAGTCATCTACCTCCTCCACCGAACCTACTCTCATCTTGACAAGGGGAGTAGTGCTGTGAGAATCATGTTTTTTTATTTCTCCAGTGCTTTTAACACCATCCAGCCTCCACTTCTCAGAGACAAGCTGGTGAAGATGAATGTGGATCCTCACCTGGTGTCCTGGATCACAGACTACCTCACCTGCAGACCACAGTACGTGAGGCTCACTGACGGCACATCGGAGACTGTGGTCAGTAGCACTGGAGCACCACAGGGGACTGTGCTCTCCCCCTTCCTCTTCACTCTCTACACATCAGACTTCCAGTACAACTCTGAGATGTGCCACCTGCAGAAATTCTCGGATGACACTGCCATCGTTGGGTGTGTGAAGGGTGGTCAGGAGGAGGAGTACAAGAGACAGGTGGATGACTTTGTTGCTTGGTGCCGACTGAACCAACTGCAGTTGAACATACCCAAGACCAAGGAGATGGTGGTGGACTTCCGTAGGTCTGGACCACCCTTGCAGCCAGTCTCCATCGAGGGGGTTGATGTGGAGACAGTAAAGACCTACAAGTACCTTGGTCTGCAGCTGGACAACAAACTGGATTGGTCAACAAATACAGACACCCTGTACAGGAAGGGACAGAGCCGGCTCTATTTCTTGAGGAGACTGCGGTCCTTTAACATCTGTAAGAAGCTTCTGCAGATGTTCTACCAATCAATCGTGGCCAGCATTCTCTTCTACGCTGTGGTGTGCTGGGGAGGCAACATGAAGAGGAGAGATGCATCACGGCTGGACAAGCTGGTCAGGAGGGCCGGGGCAGTGGTTGGAATGGAGCTGGACTCTCTGGTTACAATAGCTGAGAGAAGGACTTTGGATAAACTGCTTTCTATCATGAACAATGATAGTCACCCACTTCACACCACCATCATGAAGCAGAGGAGTGTGTTCAGTGGCAGACTGCTGTCACAGAGCTGCACAACAGACAGACTCAGAAGATCCTTTATCCCGAGAGCCATCAGACTCTTTAACTCCTCCCATCGGGGACGGGATGCTGCTGACGACTGAGTTTAATCCAGGCACACCACTTGGACATTATTCAACAACTTAATTATTTATATTAACACTTCCCCAACCTCGCTTACATTAAAGTATACCTTACTCATGATTGGGTATTCACATTTTCACATTCTCTTTTTAGAACTGTCTTGTAACGTATGCATACTTATATTATATTATATTTCTATGTCACATCAGTCACTTTCGTAATCAATGTCATTGCACTTTACTCTGTTAATTATTTAATTATTTATGACCATTAGCAACATCTACTGCACCGCTCCGTTTACAGATAGATCCTTACCTTGTATAGTTAGGTTTTTTTTTTTATAGCCTTATATATTTTCTATTCTTCTGTGTTTTGATTTGTCTGAGTATGTTTCTTATTGTATTGTGTTGTTGCTGCTGGTCTTGCAGATGTTGTAAAGTGACTAAAATTACGTTTGCTCAGGCATCATTTTAATTGTGCATTAATTAAAGTTAGATCCAGGAAATCCAGAGCAAAGACAAAATCTGTGATAAGGTCACTTTATATGATATAATTTTTGTCTTTTTCAGGATTTATATAAAACGGTTTTGTCAGTACAGTTGCAAGAAAAAGGAACACACAACACTATGTGTGGAGAAAAAAGGCACAGCACACCATCAACAAACCCTCATCCCAACTGTGAAACATGGTGGAGGGAGCATCATGGTTTGGGGCTGCTTTGCTGCCTCAGGGTCTGGACGGATCGCCGCCATCAACGGAAAAATGAATTCCCAAGTTTACCAAGATACTTTGCAGCTGAAGATCATCTGTCCCCAAACTGAAGCTCAACAGAGGACGGATGATGCAACAGAACAACGACCCAAAACATAGAAATAAATCAACAACCGAACGACTTCAACAGAAGAAAATAAATAAATACTCCTTCTGGAGAGTCCTGATCTCCTGAACCCAACTGAGATGCTGCAGCATCATGACCTCAAGAGAGAGATTCACACCAGATATCCCATAATATTATAGCTGAACTGAAACAGTTTAGTGAAGAGGAATGATCCAGAATTCCTCCTGACCGTTCTGCAGGTCTGATCTGCAGCTACAGGAAACCATTGGTTGAGGTTTTTAATGCTAAAGGAGGATCAACCAGTTATTAAACCCAAAGATTCACATATTTTCAACTGTATGTTCTGTGAGACATAGCAGACAAAGAATCTGTTAAACACACTTGCTAAACACAGACCATGATCAATAATCAATTATATGTTTGTGATTGCTCTAATATTTTACAGAATACTGTAGAGTTTATCTTCCAGTCAGTGTTCACCCCACTCACTATCTCAGTCTTTAAGTCTAAGCTAAAACTTTACTTGTTTGGTTTGGTTAAAAATGACGTGGAGATTTATGGTGAACTGGGGTGTGCTGTTGACCCACTGCTCTCATGCTCTTTTCCTCAGGTCTGCTGATGGCGGGGCAGAGGAGCAGTGATTAATCCTGGAGTAGAGTTTGGGGGGTTATTGATTACTTATTACTATATTACAATATTATAGTAATGCAATCGAATTACTTTTTAAATAAAGACAAAAGAAAAACTTAATATAATACATTGTGTTAGTATAAACCATACAATCCACCAAACAAACTCATTCTCAATCTTCCGTCCTCATGAAACAAATCCTCTGCCGACTACAATACAGTATACCATCAGCTGCTGGAACTCTTATCTCCAATCATCTGATCCCCTTATCTTCACAGGGAAGAAGCTCTGTTACGTCCGCTCTGAACTTTGTTCTTTCTTTAAAGATTCCTTATTAATGTATTACAGTGATGAGGAGGAGGAGATACACTGATTTTAACAGCTGAATAAAGTAAAGGAGTGCAGAGGCTAAAGACAGGTGAGTGTAAACGTCTGTAAGATGCTAACTCACCATAACAAGCAGAGGTGATGCTAATGACGGTAATGGAGATGCTTTTGGAGTAGAAAGAGGCTCAGAAACTCCGGCCTGGAAAAACTGGAACAATGGATGATTGGAAATGAGGTGAAAGACGAGAAGAGGTCAGTGTGTTCTTTTCTGTCATTGGAGTAGAAACATATCAGCTGATTCACTGGCAGGTAAACCCAAGAGAACATGTGATGTATCATTAAATTATGAATTATGAAAAAGTAATCCAGAAATATTTTTCAGTGTGCCATTCAAAAAGGGGGACACATTGCTCACGTAGAGACAAGATAAAGCTAGGAAGAACGTATGTGAATCCTTTGGGATTATACTTGGATTTCTGCATTAATTGGTCATTATGGAGTGTATGGAGTGTTACAGCTACACCAGAATGTGTTTGCTGTTGGACCATGATGAGTCAATATCAATATAACATGTATTATCTGTCTGCAGCATAGCAGTTTAAATTTTATACAAACACTGTCTAACATTCAGGAATGTTAATCTTCACTTTAAAAAATCTTTTACACATTAAATGTCTGCCTGGTTAAATTGAATAATCCTTTTAAGTGGATAAATAACACATTTTTAAGTTTAAAGATGTTTAGAAGAACCTGTGTTACAGAGATAGTAATGAACATCTTACTATTGGCATCTGTCTAGTTTGTATTCAGTCAGTGGAGCACCTGCGGTCTCAGATGCCAAGATAACAATATTCCAGAAATTTACCTGTACACACTCTATTTCCAGACCACCACGCCCATCAGTGTAGATTTTGGCCCAATCCAATTTCACCACTTGGCCCTACCCCTTACCCCTACCCCACAGTAAATCAGAATGTTGTGGATGAAGCATTCCCCCTGCCCAACACTTCAATGTTAAGTCTGTGCAACACAGTGAACGATCATGTTTCTGTAAAGCTGCTTTGTGCCAACAGGGGTAAAAAATAAATTTGATTTGATTTGAACGCTGCACATGCAACTTTCAGTGTAAAAACAGCTTAGTATGGAGCAGTAAAGTCAGTGTTTGTTTATAGCTATGGCAATTATCTGGCTAATGTATCTGGTTAAAGTGCACCTGAACAGCTGTTTAGCTCAAATAAAAGGAGTATATTTGATATTTGGGTCAGATTGAGGTCGGATCAAGTTCTCACCAAAAAAACAGACCCGCAACCGGACTGAGACCACCTCCTCTCGTGGGTCTCTGTACTTTTGTTTTGATCAAAACCTGAGTGCGATTAATGATTTAAGACCTGCTAAAATGAACCTCATCAAACCAACCAGAGTCTGTTTTAATCAGAACAAACAATGCTGCTATTAAAAAACGCTGCAACGCTGCTGGATTATCTCATGCATACCAGCAGCTTGAGCTGGAGGAAGATTCCAAAAGTACTTGTCTATTAATACACATCACAGATTGTATGTCTAACACCAGTTGTCATACGGAGCGTCCTCTGCTCCTTCAATTTTCCAAGGTGTACCGGATCAGATTCTACAGGGCCTTAAACAGGTGACCTGCTTCCTGGAAGTCATTCTGATCAATGAAAGCTAGTCTAAAGAATGCTGAGCGAGGTTTGAGTGTTGACATTGAGAAAACAGAAGTGCTTACCTTTTCCACTGTTGACAATGGTCAAGTCAGGTGTGGCAAAAAAATGTAAACTAATGACGTTTCTCATTCGCATCCTTAGAAGTGGTTAAAATCCTCCTCCTAAGAAATTTCACAACCCTTTCTGATCCTAATACAAAGTCAAAATGAATAAAACAACTAATAAAATAAAATAAAACAACTAAAAAAATCACTGCTTCATTACAAGGCTGTTATGAAGTGACGGTAACTTTGTTGCAGGTCTCTATTTAGAGCATCATATATCTGCAAAAGTGTGTGTGTGTGTGTGTGTGAGTGTGTGTTTGAGGGAGTGACAATTAATTATTATTGTCTACCCATTAATTAATCTTTGATTGAAAGCTAAAATTATAAAGAAAAGAGCCATATTCAATTTACATTAAACTATGATAATGCAATGCTTATTAACATTTTAAACAATGAAAATATAAAATATTTGCTTTTGACTAGTTGCTTGCTCAACCCTCTTGCCTTGCTGGTGATTTCTAATAACCCTTTGTTTGGTGTGAGGGCCTTTGTTGCCCCTAGGCCTGAATGTGCAACATGTAGAGGAAGGGCTGCATGAGGAAATGGGACAGGGCCAACTGGGCTGAGTAAAGTGGGCAGTAGTTTTTTTGTTCTTATGATCAGAACTGCTGCAGCAAAAAGAGTCAAGAATACAACAGTAGTCAAATACTTAGAGTCAGTCTCTGTTTAAAGCAGACTGTTGTGTTACTGTTACCGTACTACTAGACTGTACTGTGCTTCACTGCATTATGCTGCACTAGACTGTACTGTGCTGCGCTATACTAGATTTTACTCTAATGTACTGTACTGCACTGTACACACTAAGAAAAGTAAGTACAGATTTGTACCTAAAAGAGTACAAAGCTTGTCGCTGGGGCTGTACCTTATATTGAGGTACAAAAAAGTACCTTTCAGGGAAAGTCCTTTTTTGTACCCATATTTTTGTGCCAGTAAAGATCATAAAGATTATAAACATTATCATCAACTGAATATGTGTCAAGAACTTGATGATCCAAAATTGTCTGGCTTTCAAATAAAAAATGTGCAATTAAAATAAATATAGTTTATTAGTGCAGTGATACAGAATACTGAATGTACCTTTTGGCTGCAGGTTAAATGGTACAAATTTGTACTTATTGCTGTTAGAAAACACTTTGTACTTCAAAGGGAACAAATCTGACCCTGTAAAGACCAGTATTGTACCTTTGAGGGTACAATTATAAAGAATGTACCTTTGAGTACAAAAAAGTACTCATATCGTACCTCTGTTTTTTAGAGTGTACTGTGCTGTAGTATACTGCACTGTACTGTGCATAAAACTCTACCGTACCTTACAGTACCGTGCCGTACTATTCTGTACTGTGCAGTGCAAGACTGCACTACGCTGTACTATACTGTACTATACTAGACTGTACTGTGCTGCACTAGACTGTACTGTGCTATACTGTTCTGTACCGCACTGTAATGTGCTGTACTGGATTGTACTATGCTGCACTGTATTGTGTTGTACTATATTGTGCTATACTACACAAGTTACTTTATTAGTTACTCCACAACTCCCATTTGAAACTTATATTTTGGAGCAGAAAATATACAGAAGAAAAATGGGTATTTGTCCCAAACATCCTTGAGGACACTTTTCAGTCTTAAATGTTTATTTTTGCTGTTCAACAAGTGAATCTGATTTGCTGTAGAGATGTGTAGAATTATTAGTACAAATGCCACAGTTATTTGATTACATAACATTAGTGTCAGTAGAGACCTCAAGTGGAGAACAGAAAAAGTGTGTGTGTGTGTGTGTGTGTGTGACAGAGTTTCCATTGTATTGTGAATGTATCCAGCAGGTATTACTGATGGAGCTCACAGGAGATAAAACTGTTCTCAGGAATGAGAAATCTCAATGACGCTTTAAGGTGAGACGTGGTTTACCAGTCATGTGATTAGATTTATGGATTTGTTCACAGGTTCAGGTGCTAAACGGACCTTAAGTACTTTATTAACAGATTGATGAAGCAAGCAATGCTAGATAATGATTAATATTTAAGGAACAGAAAGCTTTAGACTGAAACACCACCAAACTACTGCTCTCCAGCAAAGTGTAGAAAAGCTAAATGATCCTGATTGGACTAAAGTTTCTACAATACAGTTTCATAATTGTCATGTATACTTTGCATTTTACATTTGGAATTGATATTGTATTGCACAGATTTGAACTCATTCCTGAGTTGCACTCTCATGCTTGTGAATAGAATAGAAAGAAATGGTGTGAAACTGAATCAGGGTGAATGCTCAGGTCAAATTCACACTCACCTGTTAAACTCTTACCTGTATGGCTGCAGGCCTTAAATAGCATAAGGTGTCACTGCTGTGAACCCAACCACTAAATCTCTTCTTGGTAAAGAACCTTTTTCCGTGTTGTGAAACACGAGGGTGTGAAGTGAGTATAATAAAAGTCAAATATTTAACTCATTTATGTTCACGTGAAATAATAATGAAGGAATCTGGAAGTTAAAGCATGAAGATTCCTCTATTCATTTTATTTAATAATGTTCTGGTGACAGGAGCTCTTAAGTGTGTTTAACTATTTTTATTTAAAAAAATAGTAATAATCAGTTTCTCTAATTTAACTTTCAATAGGTATATATTTAAATAAAATGAACATTGTGGTTCAAACTACAGAAACATTTCTCCCAAATTTCAAATACAAATATTGTAATTTAGAGCATTTATTTGCAGAAACTGAGAAATGGTAAAAATAATGAGAAAGATTATGTGCTTTCAAACATTAAATAATGCAATGAAAACAAGTTCATATTTATTTAGAAACAACAATACTAAAGTTTTATCTAAGGAAGAGTTCAGAATCAATAATTGATAGAATAAGCCAGATTTTTAATCATAGCTTTTATGTGTCTCAGCATGAATTGAATTGAATTAAATGCTCTCCACCAGTCTTTCACACTGCTTTTGGGTGACCTTATGCCACTCCTGGTGCAAAAATCCAGCAGTTCAGCTTAGTTTGATGGCTTGTGATCACCTATCTTCCTCTTGATTATATTCTATAGGTTTTAAATGGGGTTCAGGTCTGGAGATTGTGCTGGTCATGACAGGGTCTTGATCTGATGGCTCTTCCTCCACTCCTTAATTGATCTAGTTGTGTGGAAATGAGCATGGAAAAGAAAAGTCCTCAGAGTTGGGGGACATTACCAGAGCAGAAGGAAGCAAGTTTTCTTGTTTAACAGGATAATCTTGTATGTGGTTTGATTCATGCATCATTCACAAAAACCAAACAGCCCAATTCCAGAAACACCATCCCCAGATCATCAAAGATCCTCCACCAAATTTCACACTGGCTGCAGCTACACCTCTGCAGGTCTCCATCTAAACATTAGACAATCGGGTGTTGAGCAAAGCTAAAAATTGGAGTAATCAGAAAAAATGATCTTACTCCAGTTCCTTTATAGTCCAATTCTTTTGATCTTTTGGAAACTTCAACCTGACTCTTCTTTGCTTCTTATAGAAGAAGGTCCTTTTCTAGCTTGAGTCCTGCCTCTAAGAGATTGTTTTGAACTGTTCTTTCCATGCACTTCACCCCAGCTGCCATTTGCCATTCTTTTTATAGGTTCAAATACATTCAAATAAGTTGACGGTCAATCTCCATACCTGAACCCAATTGAAAAACTTCTGAATCTGATGCTGAACTGCTTGAATTTTTGTGCCAGGAGTGGAATAAGGTCACCTAAAAACAGTGTGAAAGACTGGTGGAGACCATGCCGCGATGCATGAAAGCTGTGATACAAATCAGGGTAAGGCCTCCAAATATAGATATCTGAACTCTTAAAACATTAGCATTATTGTTTCTAAATTAATATGAACTTGTTTTATTTGCATTATTTAAGGTTTGAAAGTATTGTACCCTTTTTATTATTTTTACCATTTCTACAGGCGCTTGTATTTGTAACATTTAAAATATATACCTATAAATAGTAAAATCTGAGAAACTGATAATTTTAAGTGGTCTCTTAATTTTTTTCAGAGCTGTATGTATATATAGAACACAATGATTTCCAAATCTCATATGCCCATATTTTATTCACAAGAACACATCAGATATTGAAGGTCAGACAAAAAAATTAGAAAGGGAAACAAAAAAATGAAGAATTAAGTGGTAAAAATAAAAATCTAGTGCTCAAACTTTTTCATACCACTGTACCTGTTATCCTCTGTGTCTCCTTGCACTGCTTAATAAATGGCAAAAATAGGTGCATCTAAGAAATTAGAACATCATTAAAAAGACTAACTTTATTTCAATAATTCAGATCAAAATGTGAAACTTAAGACTGGTGGAGGAGAAAATGCCAAAATGTATGAGAACTAATTAAAAACCAGGGTTATTCCACCAAATATTGATTTCTGAACTCTACTCTAAACTTTATGAATATGAACTTGTTTTCTTTGCATTATTTGAGGTCTGAAAGCTCTGTATCTTTTTTGTTATTTCAGTCATTTCTCATTTTCTGTAAATAAATGCTCTAAATGAGAATATTTTTATTTGTAATTTGGGAGAAATGTTATCTGTAGTTTAAATAGCATAAAAAGCAAAATCAGAAAAACTGATTCAGAAATTGAAGTGGTCTCTTCATTTCCTGAGGGCCTGAAGTCAGCCATGTCCCTTTTAGATTCATTCAATATTATAATATTCACTAACTATTATGGGCTGTACATGGTGGGAAGTCCGCAATTTGTACGATTACACATTTGAACAGCTTGCATTTTTGTGTCAGGCCTTTTATAAGGTCACCCAAAAGCAGTGTGTAAGACTGGTGGAGTGCATGCCAAGACGCATGAACGCTGTGATTGAAAATCAGAGTTATTCCACCAATTAAATAAGTGGTCTCTTATTTTTTTCAGAGCTGTATATATTATATAGATGTATTACACACAAAGTGATCTATTTTAAGCACTGATTTCTTTTACTATTACCGATTATGGCTTACAGCAAAAAAACCCCACAAAAAAACAGCGTCTCAGAAATTTTGATTATGATATAACTTTTATGGAGATGTGGATTTTATTTTCCAGCAGGACTTGGCACACTGCCCACACTGCTAAAAGTACCAATTGGCCTTATATAATATTCTAATTTTCTGAGACTCTGATTTTGGGTTTTCATTGGCTGTAAGTCATAATCATCAACAATAAAAGAAATAAACGCTTAAAATAGATCACTCTGTATGTAATACATCTATATAATATATGAGTTTCACATTCTCTACAGAATTACTTGAATACATTTTCATCTTTACAATCAAGTAAACAGTGAGTATTTTGTATATTGTTGTAAATCTTAAATTTCAGGACAGCTTGAGTTTGTCAATATTCGGAAGACCATTTACAGAATCTGAGAACATGATCAATACTAATTAAATATTAATTACAGGTGTGTTCATTTCATTTTTAAAGACAGACAGAGTTAAATATGGTACATTAGTGGTTGATTTGAAGTAATTGGTATGTAATTACTCAATAGTAATGTGAATAAAACATCAGTGACCTTAAGATAAATTGCTCGTTCTCTGACTCAGAGCTCAGGAGCTCCTGTTGGAATCGGCTAGAGATTTTCCAGGACTGTCTTTAGGAGAGGAAAAAGCTCAGTTTGATTGTTTTGGTTTTAAAGGAGCCAATATATAACCCAGCCTGGTTTTGTGTACAGGTAAACATTAAACAGCCCTCCTCCAGCAAGAGGACTTAAAGAGGGAGGAGAAGAGAAGAGAGGAACAAACAGCTGCTGTACTGATGTTTCAGAGAAGCTTATTCTTCAGTCTTCTCTTTTAGAGGATTATTATTGGATATCTCAGACGGTATCTCTAGCAGGTAAGTTTACTATACATAATTTACTTATTATTAGTTGATTTATTATACCTTATTATATAATGTACTCTTTAAACTATCCTCTTTAATAAGGATTAAACAGTTGTCTATAATACTAACAATTATATGTTAATAGCTATGATTGGAATGACAGATAGCAGATAGAGATACTAATTGTGTTTCCAAAATATAGTTGTAGTTCTGTTGAGATCTTTCAGAATCTCATGAAGAACATCTGCTTCTATACCTGTGAAATCAGTTAGCATTTATCTGATATCGGCAAGCATTATTATGCTATAGTGCACTAAAGTGCTAAAGTGTTCTTATAGCCACATTATTATTAATCAGTATATTTAAAGAGTCATCAAATGGAACAACTTTTTTTGTACTTATTATTCTTTAATTACAGCATAAAAATAGTGTTCTTAACTGTACTAAAATGTATTTTAAATATACTTAAGTAACATTTAAATATACTACTTCATGTAGGTAACCCCATATTTTAAATATACTTACAGAAAAAATATAATATAATTATAACTTAATGAGTCTTACAACTGTATCACTATTTATTATAAACCAGGTATATTGGAAATGTACTAAGAATTTTTTTGGTGTGTTACAAACTTACTTTACATTTTTTTATTTAAGATTTATAATGTCATATCCTAATCATAATTACAGAGCATTGAAATACATTTTAACAGTCATTTTAATATCGCATCTAATAATAATATATTAATAATAATTTATTTTTAAAACATGACAATGTAATAATTTAATTTACTTTCTAAAAAGTTACATGATACATTGTACTTTAATTGAACTACTATAACTGTTGTTTTTAACACACTTTGCTAAAAATGTACAAAAGTATATTTGTAAATAAATAGTTTAGAAGTATATTGAATTACATTAAACTAAACGTGTACTTCATAGTAGTTTATTTGTTTAAAATACACTATTATATTAAATTGTACTTTTTAAAAAGTATGATCAACGTTCACTTTCAAACATTTAATGAAAGCATAATATTAATGTACTTTTAACATATTTTAGGTTAATACATAAATCTGTATTTACAGCATACTTAGACATTTCTCAATATCTTTTAAGCACAATTAAGTATATATTTGTTTTCACCAGGGCTAATTCTTAATTAATTTATTATATCATATTATATAATGTACTCTTCAAACAATCCTCTCTAAAAGATCCTGACTGTGTTGTACAGGGTTTGAAAAGTTGAACTTTTTAATAAGGGCAATCTGACACATAATAAACCTGTAATAAAACAGTTGTCTATAGTACTAACAGTTACATTTTAATGGTTATGACTGAAATGAGAGATACCTACTGTAGCTTTATTCCACAACAGTAAAACTAATTGTGTTTTTTTAAAATGTAGTTCTGTTGAGATCTTTCAGAAACTCATGAAGAACATCTGCTTCTATACCTGTGAAATCAGTTAGCATTTATCTGATATCGGCATCTTAATACAGAATCCCACTCACAGTACTCACTGTATATTTACCTAACGGCATGAAGATCATTTATTGAGCTCAAAATTATAATTTATTAAACAAAAGTTGTTTTCTGTATAACCGCTGACAAAATATCACAATTTGAAGCACACATCCATTTACCACTTACTCTGTACATATTAACAAATTAACCTGGTGAAAAAATATATACTCTTCTGTCTAAGTATGCTGTAAATATACTAAAGGTGTATGTACTTACTTAAAATATAATAAAAGTACATTAATATTATCATCATATTTTTAAAGTACAATGTAGTATATTTAAAATAAATAAACGACTATGAAGCACACTTTTAGTTTAATGTCATTGAAACTTCTAAAATGTACATTTCCAAATACACTTTTGTACATTTTTAACAAAGTGTGCTTATACAAATTAAAGTATAATAAGTACAAAAAAAGTTGTTCCATTTTAGCACTCTTCAAATATACTGATTAATAACTCTGTGGCTACAAGAACACTTTAGCATCATAATGCTTAGTATACTTTAATCTACTTTTATTCACTAGGTCCACCTGTATCAGAACTGCAGCACAATTTACATTTACACAAGAAAATGATTAGTTTTAGGCTAAAGATGAAGTTTATGGTTAGGGTCAGTTAGGGCTAGATAAAGATAAAGTAGTTTTATAGATATTTATCTGAACGTATACAGACAAATCAAGTCTCCCTGAAGCTGCGAGAGTCTCCTGCATTTGGGTAGTGGCTCCCTGATGCCCGCGAGTCACATATAATCTCCCAGAATTCAGAACCAGTGCCCCAAACACGCACACAGGCCACAGACTTTTATTCTCTAATCGCGTGTGGGAAGGAGAGAGAGAAAACAGAGAGGGTAACCTCCCTGAAATCAACTTTTGCAACTTTATATGGTCTGCGTATATAGTAAATGGAATGTGAGTGTGAAAGTATTAACAAAACGAGTTAAAAAATAGTAATTTACAAATAAAACATTAGCTTGGTCTCTGGCTCATAAGTTCCCTTGTTAATGGTCTTTACAGGTAGTGCTACCAATAAAAATCTGTCACTTTGGTTTAAGAGGCCTGGGGTTAAATGTATTTAACTATGTGACACAATATTTTTGCAAGTTTTCTTGGTAATTCTGTCATATTCTATAAATACAGCATTGATTATTATGTTGCTTAATGTTTTTTTTATCGCTGAGTTGTTCTATGTATTTGAATTTGAAATAATTTGCTCTAAACCTGTTGGTTTTGAAAAGGACACTAAAGAAAGCTGTGAAGGACTGATATTCTGTTAATATTCAGTTAGAAAATTAGATACAGCCAACTGAGTTATAACGGCTATTTAATAAAAAACTATAAAAAACGTAACTGTTTTTATTCTCTCTTTTTTAGTCTGTGATTCCGGCGCTCTGAAGATGCCAAATTTTTTCAGAAATTTCCTGTCTAAGCGCCGCGTTGCTAAAAACCGCCTGGTTACCAAAGACGGACACTGCAACATCGAATATGGAAACGTGAGGTACACCAGCCGCTTAGCCTACTTGCTGGACTTCTGGACCACGTTCGTGGAGATCCGCTGGCGATACATCATTTTATTCTTTGTGGCCTCCTTCACTCTCAGCTGGTTTATCTTTGGTCTCATCTGGTACTGGATTGCTCTTAATAATGGAGATGTTTGGTGGCAAAACCCACCTGCAGACCACAAACCATGTGTATACAACGTCTTCGGCCTCACCACATCCTTCCTCTACTCACTGGAGACCCAGATGACCATCGGTTATGGTATGCGAGTCCTCAGCCCCTACTGCCCCGGAGCTGTGGCCCTCCTCATTATTCAGTCCATTATTGGGTTACTGATCAACTGCTTCTGGTGTGGACTGATCATGGCCAAAATCACCTTGCCCAAGAAAAGAGCCAAGACCATCACCTTCAGCAGAATGGCCGTGATCTGCCCTAAAAACGGCACGCTCTGCCTGCAGATACGTGTAGCCAACCTCCGCAAAACCCTGATGATCGGCAGCCAGATCTACGGCAAGCTGCTAAAGACGACGGTCACGCCCGAAGGCGAGACCATCATCCTGGACCAGGTCAACGTTGATTTCATTGTCGATGCTGGGAAAGACAATCTCTTCTTTATCTGCCCTTTGACTTTGTATCACGTAATCGACAAGATGAGTCCGTTCTTTAACCTGGCTGTGGACACCCTGCTCCAGCAGGACTTTGAGCTGGTGGTGTTCCTGGACGGTACGGACGAGAACACCAGTTCCTCCTGTCAAGTCAGAACGTCCTACATCCCTCAGGAGATCAAGTGGGGCTGCAGGTTCCTCCCGATCATCTCCCGAAGTAAGGAGGGTAAATACTGTGTTGACTTCTCCAATTTTGCGAGAGTGGAGCCTGTACCTACCGCTCACTGCGCCCACTGCTACTACAACGACCAAGGCCACCACCACCTCAGGAACGGCATAGAAAACCAGGGCTTTGAAGTGATTGAAATCAGCGACCAAGCTCGTGCCACCGAGATGTGACCTTCATTTGTGGTCTATTGCAGTGCCAAAAATCTGCTGTACAGATTCTCATCTCTTCAGAGACTCTGCTCTTCACTAATTCTGCTCCTTAGAGACTCTGATCTTTAGAAAATTTGCTATTCCGAAACTCATCTCTTAAGAGACTCTGATCTTTAGAAACTCCACTCTTTAGATTCTCATCTCTTCAGGAACTCATCTCTTCAGAGACTCTGCTCTTCACTAATTCTGCTCCTTAGAGACTCTGATCTTTAGAAAATTTGCTATTCAGGAACTCATCTCTTCAGAGACTCTGCTCTTCACTAATTCTGCTCCTTAGAGACTCTGATCTTTAGAAAATTTGCTATTCAGGAACTCATCTCTTCAGAGACTCTGATCTTCAGAAACTCTTCTCTTTAAAAACTCTGCTCTTCAGAAATTTTGCTGTCAGAGACTCTGCTCTTTAGAAACTCTAGTCTTTAGAAACTTGAGTTTTCAAAAACTCTGATCTTTAGAAACTCAGCTCATTAGAAGCTTGTCTCTTCAGAAACTCTGGTCTTCAGAAACTCTGCTGTTCAGATACTCTGCTCTTCAGAAATCTAAGTTTTCAGAAAATCTTCTCTTTAGAAACTTGTCTCTTCAGAGACTCTGTTCTTCAAAAACTCTTCTCTTCAAAAATTCAGCTCTTCAGAAACTTTACTTTACTTTTACTTTACTTTATAAAATCTGATTTTCAGAAAATCTGCTCTTCAGAAACTCTGCTCTTCAAAAGCTCTGATCTTTATAAATTTTGTTCTTCAGAAATTCTGCTCTTTATTCAAATGTTTTACTTTTCATCACATTTGGGAGCCCAAAGGGGGGAGATGGTTTTGTTGCTATACTCTATGCTATAAAAATTTTCACCAGTGACTTTTACTAAAGCATTTGTTTACTCCTCGTATTAATGTGTTATATGTTTGTATATAGATGTAGTATTTAGCCTGCAGTCTATTAATACACTTTACAAAAAATGTTCTTACTGTGACCGTATGAGATCTACTTTTACTTTGCTGAGTGAAGTAAAACATTGAGGTGAATCTATTTAAAATCTGTCTCATCTGAGGGTTCACACCTGTTTCTTGCGTGGTTAAGTTATTGAGGTGAATAAGCATGTTTTAAACTGTTTCTTAAATATTTTACTTAATAAGTATTTTACTCTTAAATTAGTTAAATATGAATTAGAAAAAAAGTTTAAATTATATTGTATTTAAATAAATAATTTCTCCCTTTTTAAAAGTGAAGTGGATTCTATCAGTTTCTGTCAGTCAGTGATTCAGTCTCACAGCACTGCACTGGTTAACCATGATTAGTTTCCTGTAATAGTCATCTGATAATTAGCTAATGATCAGCCTCTTAATGAGTTAAACTCTACTGAAACTGTTTAAATAATGCTTTATTCTGCCTCGTTCTGGCCCATTAGATGTAGTACTATAAGAATTTAGATCTGTTATGCAACAAAAAATTTTAATACATTTGATTTCTATTTATCTTCTTTGTTTGTATTTACTGTTATGTTTTACTATTGTATTTTTTTTTTGTAAAATACAAAGCATGTATTTTACTTGTATTTGTTTGTATTTAACATTTGAGCTAATTTAATAATGAATTAATCATCTAATTTTAAATCTTATTTAATATTAACATAACATAACAAATCATGCACTTTTAAACTGTGTAACACATAGGTTTAGATTATTACATTACTTTATTATATTTTGGCAAAAATGGGTTTGAATGGCATCTTAAATATGGTAACATCTACCCAGTGAACAGGGAATGCTTCAGGAACGTTAAGCAATGTTTTAAAAAAGGTTCCAGGAAAGATGTCCTGTATCGTTACAGAAATAATGTTTCAGGAATGTTTTGAAAATGTGTGACATAATAAAGGGTTGTATTATTTTACCATAACATTTTTCACATAACCTTCCCAGCTAGACGTTTATTAACATTATGGAAACGTTAAAAGTAACACCCCCAAAACTTTTTAAACTAATAAAACACTGAGAGTGAAGTTGCAGTGACGATATCAGAACATTTAAAAACATAAGAACATCTAGAAAACTTCACAGACTGAACCTTTTAACGTACAGAAAACATTCTACTATTTAAAAATTGTTAGCTAGGTATAATCTGTGTATGGTTATCCAGTAAGATTTCTATTACATTTGAACAGTTTTGAAGTGTTCACATACAGCAATTTAAAAATAATTTTAATTGTGAAATTAAATGGTAAAATAAACAAAAATACATTAAGAGATTACATGGTTTTAATATTTTTTTAACTGTATGTAATTTGTGTGCAGATGAGGGTTTCATCCTTAAGCATCAGAAAGCCCAGAAATTTTCTACACAACAGAAATAACAAAACATTATCTACCAAAAAAAAACCCCTCAAAAATCCATGTTTTTTTGTTCTTTGTGAAATACTAATGAATTGGAAAACAGCAGGGAAAAAACGCCCTTATAAGGAGATAGGGAGCCCAAGAATGGGTGGAAAAACGAGAATGTGAGAAAACTAAAGTCACGCTGAGTGCAACACAGAGAGACAGGGGAGGGATGTAAACATGCTTGTCAAAGAAGCATAAAAAAATTTTCATTATTGTTTATTATAGTTTAAACAAACTCACGGGCCAGGTGTTACACACTTGTCGGCCACATCTGACCCGTGGGCCGCCTATTGCCGACCCCTGCTCTACATCAACCCGGGAATTAGTATTCATGACCCCACCCACCTCGGCTCGGGACCGCCCACAGGCAGAGCTAAAAAAAAGCAGCGACTCCGTCTCGTCAGACAGCGGCTAACAGCGCTAGGAACAGCATGCAGTTCATTCCTGTGTTATTTGTGTGAAAAACACATCAAAGATAGGTAGGTGTGATTGATTATTGTTGTGCTCTGATCCAGTGGTCTTTAAAATTAGGTACCTAAATAAGGTACCAACGTTTTTTATCATGCACACTACTACCGGCTTTGTAGACTGCTAGCTAGCTCTGTATTTTATTATTAAGGCTGAGTAGATAGCGTGGTGGCATACTGTATATTCCTAGCCTAAACTGAAGTGCTTAATCTGTGTAGATTAAAGTGGACATGAAACACTTCAAGTATTTAGTATAATTCACAAGATGTATTTTCACTCTAACAAATCTTATAAGTTTAACAGTTGTCAGTGAAGCGGAATTAAAATAATGAGCAATCTAAATGCCATTTTTTTAAGTAAGCGCAGCGCCATCCTGTCCCAGCGCTGAAAGTGACGTCACGAGGTTGGTTCTCGGACGCCTAGTTAACATAAACTATTAGCCTACAGTAGAGATGGATCGATCAGTGTTTTTGGGGCTGATTCCGATCACCTTTCATCTCGATCGGCCGATCGCCGATACCGATCTTGGGCGGGGCCAAATGCCACATTAATGTCACACAGGTGCCAGGCAAACCTGGTACAGATTCTCCTAATTACATCCATTATTACCAAAAAAAACATGTAATTTAGGCTGATAATAAATAAACAGAAGAGTGTTACTGACCAAAAAAACGCTTTTCAGGAGAAATATAAGTTATGTGTAAATAGTTATAAGACACCAGAATACTGCAGGAATGTGTCTCAACATCAGCCACCTCACAGCCTTTTTTTCGGAGCTTACTGCTTAAAATAGGTCATATTTACTGTTAATATATAACTAATAATATATTATTTGATGACAGAGCTTTTCAAAGAGCACTTACTCTCCTAACACCTCTAACACACTAACTACGTCTAACCTCATTTCCTTCTTCCCCTCCTTCACTCCTCTATCCTATTATTTCCCTTCGACCTCCTTTAAGCCCTATCTAAAGATGTTTTACCTTTAACTTCTATTACTTTTGTACTTGACTATTGCAAGTCGCTTTGGACAGTCTTACCTGCAGCCGTGTTCACTAAACCACGTAATTATAACGGTAAACATTCTGAGGGGAGCAGCGCGCAAACTGCACCGTGCCTTTAATTTTATCTGAGCAGAACTGCAGCTTCCTCAGTGTGTCCAGTATAAACCTATACGGAGTGGAGGAGCTGGAGTGTGAGCACACAGAAACTGCAGTGAGGAGCGAAAACTCCTGCATATCCAGCTCTAAAAACACTGACTACAGCCGCCTGCTGTTGTTAGCTTGTGAGCTAACCCAGCTCTGTCACTGATGCGGCTGTTTGCTGTTGAGCTTGTGAGATAACACAGCTCTGTCACTGCTCCTGATCTTGTTATTGTGGTTAAAACCTTTTTCTTTTCACTGCGAGGCGCATTAGTCCTACATATGAACTGCAGAAACTGTAAAAACGCTCCAGACTGGCTCAGCTGAGCCCTGTAGCCGTGGCTGGGCTGTAGCTCTGACTGGTGTAAAGACAGCGGGGCTTGTGCTGCTGCTGCAGCTCCGACTAGTGGTTGGATGAGGAACTGCAGCTTCCTGTGAGCGAGCAGTGTCACCGGCCATCCACACACAGCTCTGATTAACTGCTTAAACCTAAACTCCTGAATCAGATCGGCTAAAATCAGAGGAATATCTGCCGATCGCCGATGCCATATTTTGGCTGAAAATCGGCCGATACCGATACACTGCCGATCGATCGTTCCATCTCTAGTCTACAGTAATTTAGTTCCTCAATAAATAATAAAAGCCAAACCAAAAACCGTTGCCGGGTAGGGGGAATGGGGGGGCACTTTTGTATTGCCCCTGGGTGTAGTAAAATTTTATATGGGTGTTATTCACATCTCACCCATTAAGCGGACAGCTGTTCGTCAGCGGTGGTTAGCGGCGCTGAAACGCGAGAATCCTCCGGTTAGCTGCAACGCTAGGGGTTAGGAGCGAGCACTTTCTAGACCAGGACTATGTGGAGGAGAGGGGTTTTGAGTCGGGAGCATTAGTGTCGGACAAATAAGCTGAAGTCCGAGGCTTTTTTCCTCCGCTTTTAATTTTTCCTCTGAACAGCTGGGATGTACAGACCGTCCGACTGGAGGTACTGTAGCAGCAGCAACTGTGAGCCGCACCAGCCAAACAACGCGCTCACCCAGCAGAGCAGCGAGAGGTAACTTACCGACAGTCTAGATAAGCTGAGAGTTAAAAGATAACATAGCTAGCGTTAGCTACTTATCTAGCTATCTTACCATGGCTAGCCAACGCTAGCTAACGCTAACTAGATGTAGCTAGCTACCCAGCAAGCCTTCTAACTTCCAAACTGAACGATTTATCAACCAAACAATATCAATATCCACTTAAATCATGTACGTTTCATTCCGTCTAAATTAACTCTGGACTTTACATGCTATAAATAGATAAATGTATATAAACAAGTTAGTTAACGTGATGGCAGTACCTGCTGTGGACGCGCTGCAGGTAGAGAGAGAACAGACACCTCCAAAACGTCTCGCTCTCAGAAACGCATCTGAAACATTCTGCTCAGGTTTCTGCAAGAAAGATCTCTGAGTAAATGCTCATGTTAGCCTAGTTCAGCTTCGTCTTCATCCATAATCTCCACAAACAAGAAGCTCATTTCCTTAGATAAAAAATCCCCCAAATAAATTCCATTATATTTAATCTCTTAGAAAACTTGTAAAACTGAAATGTTTCATGTCCTCTTTAACATCCAGCGATTGTTTGACTTCAAAATATATATATTTTTTAAGAATTACAGTCTTGGTTACTTAGGCCACAGAAAAATATCTGTCATGCTACCGAAATGCGCTTCACACCATTTTTTTACACACAGATTTACAGCATGGTTAGCGATACTAAAATCATTTTCATCAAGTTTTCATCTAAGGCAGGTGGTCTTAACACAGTTGAAACAGAGAGAAAGGAAACTGGCGGAACTGGATGAAAATAGGGTAGGGTAAATTTACTTTGCTTGTACGCAGGGGTTAGCACTGGCTTCGTGGTTTAATAATTAGCCTACTGCGTGAGCCTACTATAAGCACACAGAACTATAAGGCGCACTATCAATAAACATCTATTTTCCTACATAGGGTGCATTAAGCAACACTAGAAAGGAACAGGGGTGTCACCATGTTTTTCTTGTAATTCAGCAGGTCTCACAACTAATGTAAAGCTAAGTAAAATAAACTTAACAAAACTGTAATTCTTAAAAAAACAATTTCTTTTGAAGTCAAATGAGCTCTGGATGTTAAACTACACAGATTTATCTCCTGAAAACTGTTTATTTGGGTGAGTAAAGCACTTCTGTTTATTTACAGTAAGCTTAGATTTGCAGATTTCCACAAAGGCTAGCTGCGGTTAGCGCTAGTAAATGCCGCCACACAGCCCTACACTGAGGAACCCTGAGTGTTCAGGTGAACCAGGGTGAAATTAACTAGCGGTTCATCCTACAATGCTTGTTTTAATATGGTAAACACACAGACTACAGTCTGATATACTCACCTCTGAACAGCGAAAGGGCAGCTGCTTAACGAGGCTAGCAGCAGTGCTAGCTGGGGTTAGCAGCAGGCTACAGGACTATAATACTCACCTCTGGACAGCGAAAGAGCTAGCACTTAGTGTGGTTAGCGGCTAATGCTAATACTGTTGCAGTCTGCAGTCTCAGTTACTGGAGAACTAAACTGAAACTCCTGTATAACTCTGTACTTCAGCAGAGTGGCTTTACTGCTTCTTAATACCTGACTGGTAAAAATTTATACATAAGGAGCACCAGATTACAAGGCACGCTGGAGATTTTTCAGAGAAAAAAAAAAAAAAAAAAAATACGGTATATATTTTTATAATTTTTTTAAGTTGCAGTTGTTACCTTTAAGAAATGGGTAGTGTAGGTAGAATTTACCTACTGTAATTCTAGTTCTAGAGTAAGAGTGAGTCGATGGTTATGGTGAAGTTGAATTGGACAGACTGTTCAGTTCAGTCGTGGAAAGGTTTGGTTGTAGGTGGTGTTTAGATGTAGGTAGATATGTCTGAGAGGCACTGTGCATAGATTAAAGGGTCTTCAGGCGAGAATGACAGATGACACCTTAAATGTTTGCTCAGTGAGGTATGATTTGACCAGTGGCGGATGCTGGTCTTTCAAGGGGGGAAGCTCAATTTCGGTCTACATCTTAACATGTTGTTTTATTTATACAAAAATTCTACTCTCACTGAGATGTTTTTTTTTTGTAAACAAAAGGCATTATTTTCAAGTTTTCACTACACAACAAAAAGGTACCCATTCTTTACATTGAACAATTACATAAAAAAAAAAGCTATGACATGAATAAACATAAAATTATCAGTAAAAAAAACATTACGCAAAATATTTAAAGTTGGTAAAGGAAAAAAATGCAGGTAAATTTATTTCCTTTTTGGACAGTTTTAATTTCCTTGAATAATCCCTTTATTAATTTAAATTATTTCAATTATTTTTAATGATAACACAATATTAGTCGTTTTTATCAAAGAAAATGCCGCTATAAGGATTAGGAAAGTCTCAGGTTCAACTCAATGAAAATGCTCCCATCACAACTTTTACACTAAAAGATCGCTGATTCGCTCATTTCGCTGTCAATCAAAAAGGGACTCCGCCTCAGACAGATCATCCAATCATCATGCAGAAGCTGAGCGTCCGGGCCGGCCGAGGCCAGCCCACTGCCCCATAGACCCCCAGAGACGTTGAGCGTCCGATGGGCGGGACAAAGCCCAGCATTTATCCAATGACTCGTCTGGTTTGGCCGCGCGCTTTGCTCCGCTATTGAAGTCTGTGCACTGTTTAAAGCAGCGCTGTGAAGCTGCGGGAATGAGTGAGAGGAAAGCCGTGGCGTTACCAGTGATAAGAAGCTGATTCTGAACTAAGTTCAGCGCGGTGTAGCGCATATTTAATCAGTGACATGTACACACAACAGTATATATTTAATCACTTATTTTTTTTTTTTTTTTACATTTTAGGGGAAGTTGCCTTGCAGTCTTAGAGCAATCGCCACTGGATTTGACCCATGGCAGCGCTTTGTCCGAGATACAGAAGATACTGATGTTTGAGAGTATGGAGATGGAGGGATGGTCAGTGGTAAATTTATTTATGTTAAAAAAATCTAACTTTCACCTTCATTAAAGTGAATAAGCTTCAATTAATGCATGTCAGGATGAGTCAGTGTAGGAAATTAAACTGGACACTAGATGGCAGCTGGAGGCCGGGGTGAAAAGCTTCGTAGCACTGAATCATTTTCACGCACAACTGATTTTGGTGTTAAAGCTTAGAACAGATTTTTAACAGCCTTCACTGTTTTGATCAGTTGTTTCTTGTTTCTATGCTGCTCTCTAGTGTCGAGTTTAATTTACTACAATCACTGTTTCCTTCTTATTCACTGTAAACAGACTATTAGTTTAGACTTAAACAAATTAAACCTGTTTTATGTAAAATTGTATATTTCCAAACATTACTCAACTATTATACATTTACTATTATACTATTATGCACCTATTCATTTATACGGAGACCTTTGAGTGGAGTTATAATAATATAGTTAGGTCTGTTGGGATAAACTATTTCCATTTTGGCCTCTAAATGTACTTTTACAGGCTTCCAGTGTGAATATTTCTAAAATAAATATTTAAATAAAATGGAATTCAAAAGAAAAGTAAGAATAAATCAACATATTTTTTTATTTTGAACTCAAGATACTAAGTAGAATTTTCAGGGAAATTAATGTGTATTACAAAAATTAAAAAGTTAAATCGACTTCCTATTTAGTCGTAATAACTATCTATGCTAACTCAAGTTTTTATTCCCCGTTACTTAAAAAAGTTAAGAAAACTCAATTTACCTGGTCTTACAGTATAAAAAAGTTAAATCAACTTCCTCTTTAGTTGTAATAACTTGTAATAAAATGGTTTAATTTATGCTAACTTAAGCTTTTTATTACCCATTACTTACTACTTTTTTAAGGCAATTGGTTTACTACATTCAACTTATCCAGACTTACAGCAAAGTCAGGTTTCCAATGAATAAATGAGTAATTTATTAATACTTATTACAAAATGAACATCCGTTACTTTGATAATTTAAACATGATATAAATCTACCACTGACATGATTTTAAATTGTATATGTAACATGGACAAAGAAATAATAAAATGTATAAAATAATAAAATAGGTTTGCTCCTATGAATCAAAGTACGCCGAATCCCCTGAAATATTAACTATAAGCTGATTCCACTTTAGATAATAAATCAGAGTACGAATTGTAACATTTGTTGTAATATTTGATAAAATTATTAGTGCAATGTTTGGTTCATATTCATTTACAGTGGTGTGAAAAGAAAACCTCCCTGAAATCAACTTTTGCAACTTGGGATGTCTGCAGCTTGAGGTCACTTCAGGATCTTTTGGTAGACAGCAGAATTCATAGTTCCATTTATCACAGCAAGTCTTCCAGACCCTGACACAGCAAAACAGCCCCAGACCATCACTCTACCACCACCATGTTTTACTGTAGGTATAAAGTTCTTTTTCTGGAATGCAGTGTTTTATCTTTTACGCCAGACCGTTCAAAGAGTTCAGGTTTTGTCTCATCGCTCCACAGAATATTTTCCCCAAAGTCTTGGGGGTCATCAATATTTGTTCTGGATAAACTGAGACAGCTTTAATGTTGTTTTTGCTCTGCAGTGGTTTTTGTCTAGGAACTCTGCCATATCGGCCATTTTTGCCCAGTCTCTTTCTGATGGTGGAGGCATGAACTCTGACCTTAACTGAGTCATGTGAGGCCTGCAGTTCTTTGGATGTTATTGTGGGGTCTTTTGTGACCTCTTGGATGAGTCGTCGCTGCGCTCTTGCAGTAATTTTGGGCGGCCGGCCACTCCTTGGAAGGTTCACCACTGGTCCATGTCTTCGCCATTTGTAGACAAGGGCGCTTATTGTGCTTCTCTGGATTCCCAAAGCTTTGGAAATGTCTTTATAACCCTTTCCAGACTGATAGATATCAATTACCTTCTTTCTCAATTGTTGCTGGATTTCTTTGGACCTCTGCATGATGTGGAGCTTTTAAGGATCTTTTGGTGGACTTCACTTTGTTCACTTTGTCAGGCAGGTTCTATTTAAGTGATGTCTTGATTGAAAACAGGTGTGGTAATAATCAGGCCTGGGTGTGGCTAGAGACAGTGTACTCAGGTGTCAGAAACCTGAGTACACTGTCTCTAGCCACACCCAGGCCTGATTATTACCACACCTGTTCTTTCAATAAACAGTAATAATAGAACTGTGTTATAATCACAATAATACTCGAGGTTTGTTCTGTAACGTATAATATTACCACTGCTGTTCTGATCTTACGACCCACGACTGCAGCACAGCAGTGCCAATATTACATGTTATAGCACTCCCTCGAGTATATTATTGTTTAAATGTAGTGTGCACTACGTGGACAAAATGAAACCTGTAGTACAGAAAAGGTACTCAGATATTTTACTTCTCATTACAATGGAAACATGGAGGATAAAACAAAAAAAAAACTTTTTGATAAGTTAAAAAAAATATTATATTTCATAGTATTATATATGGTGACTTTAATACAATTACAAATACATTAGATAGTTCTTTACACAGTTTGATGGCATTCATAAATCACAAATTGATCGACTCTGTTTCTCAAAATATAAGTGTATTATTCTACACAGCATCTTTTTAAGTAGAATCTGATCTCACTGTATTCTCTACTATAAAATCAAATAATGATAAAATAGATAAGACTTTTTGGAAAATTAATACAAATATATTAAAAAACTCTATTTAGAATAAATTAATAGAACAAAATCAATCAATGTTTTTGTAAATAATAAACACAAATTTTGGGAAATGTTTAAAGATTAAAGAATTAAGCAATTGTCAAAATATTTAAGTAGACAAATAAATAAAATGAGTAAAGAAAAACAGTTTACTAATTAAGAAATGTATAAATTTAAAATAAAAAAAATCTGAGTATGAAGAAAGGTGCTTACATGATATAAACGGTTAAAAATAGATTAAATGAATTATGAAGATTTAAGAAATATACAAATCTTAACAGATTTAAATAAAAAAAATAATTCTGATAAAATAATGTCTATATTAAAAAAAAAACACAATAAATCACATTTCCATGCTATCAAATTAGAAACTGATATCATAACAAAACCAGATGATGTAATAAAAAAACCCCGCAATAAAACATTTAAATAAATAAAAATCACCTGGTTTAGATGGTTTACCTTGAGATTCATAAATGAAATCTACCCAATTTTAACACGCGTGTTTAATAAAGGGCTCCTATACGGTAGTATGCCCGACTCCTTCTATGGGGCGTATTAACATTATTAAACAAAAAAGGTGATCGGTCAAACATTGATAATTATAGACACTTGACTTTAATTAACATATGAATAGATTGAATGAAGTATTAGACTTAAACATTGTAAAAGAACAAATTAATCTTTAAATATAAATTGGGGTTTTCACCTAAATGAAACCATTCATAACAAAATTAGAGATAATCTATATGATGAAATAATGAATTATAGAGATATACATGTAAATAATGATCAATTAATAATATTAAATCTAAAATTCTATCTGAGAAATTACGGGACATATCCTGGTTTATCTCAATTAGAAGTCTGACAGTAAGAGCTGTAGTTTAGTGGAGTTTCTTTGTCAAAACATCAAAGAGCCCCATGCCAAATACTGATGAGGAAGAAACGCTGGAACATTTTCTGTTTAAATGTGAAAGATATGAACAAGTTTGGGAGCAATTAAAAACTATAAACCTTATGAGTCAAATTAACCCGAAAACAGTTATATTTGGTATTTTTGAAGATACACTCTCAGAATCAGAAATAGAAATTGGTAGATTTTTTGCATTGTGAAACATAGATTATGGAATTCAAGATGTCGTATGACAATTGATTATCTATATGTATCAATTGAAAGTGTTATTACGGAACTTAGAAGACGAAAGACTTTGGACTCCAAAAATCACAAAGGACTTTCTATCTTTTTAACTATTAATATTTAATTTTGTGAGGTAATGATGTTGATGTATGCATCATTTTGTTGTGTATATTTTATGTAAATTTGGAATTAATCAATTAAGTTTGTTTTAAAAAAAAAGTATAAATATATAGATATAAAACGTATAGATATAAGATTTACTATTTTAGTAGTGCGTGATCACAGTTAAATAGAGTCTTCCTTACAGGCTTCAACTTTCACATTACAACCAGTGTATTAAAGAAACACTCTTTTATAAAGTGTTCTGAACTCACTTTGTGTCCACGTTAATCTGTAGCACCAAATCAGACATAAAATGAATGTTAAAATGTTAAATACAGTCAAATACAGTTCAGCTAAGCATGCAAGTGTACACTCTTATAAGAGCAGGCTCCCCACAGTAGGATATTAACTATGGCTTGACTAACATTACACCCCCCCCCCCCCCCCCCAACTGTTTTGACGTTAAACTGAAAAAATAACCAGTTTGTGGTTAATCAAGTCATACACTGCAAAAAATCCATTGGCAAAAACTAGATAAAATGTATTTAAATTGAGACATAAATGCTTAAATTAAGCAAAAAAAAATCTGGCAATGGTATAAGCAATTTTTTCTTATGGAGTATTCTTAAATTAAGCAATGACAAAGTCTCAAAATGAGTGAAGTAAGACTCAAAACAACCAAAAAATTTATTTTCTAGCTTAAATTTCTACACGAGTATCAAAATAACTTGACTGGTGACTTTTTGTGTTTATTTTGAGTTCAAATTTTTAAAAACTTAAAATAAGGTGAAAATTCTGTCTTATATTTACAATGCTTAGTAAGACTAAAAATTCTTATCAGAGCAAAAAATAAGATGTATTGCTTTGAAATTTGATAATTTTACCTGCTAAAGGTTTTTTTTTTTTTGCAGTGTTTAGCCTGCGGTCTCTCTGCTAATGTTAATATGACTAAATTTACTCGCTGGGTAATATGAATATGGCTAGCCTTAGCATAGCTAGCTAGCACAGTAACATACATCCTAAATTGAAATGGTGATTTCTGCTGATTTTGTGAATCTATTCACGGGGAAATACAGGATCTTTTGGGGAAACTAAGGAAGGTTTGACATCTATAAGATTGTCTAGATTTGCGTGCAAAGACTTTCTCCAATTAGAGTGAATTAATTCCGATTACAGAATCTGAGTATTTGTAGCTACTCCTCTGAGGAAAAGATATATTTATAATATGTAAAAGTAATAGGGCCCAAAATGATACACGTGTAGAGTACTACTGATTTTTCTCTGTACCTGGATATTTTGTGTGAATTCATTATATTATTACATTTATACATTACATATACATTACATCATACATTTAAATGTAATATGGTCAAACTATTGTTCATCTTCTGTACTACACACCCATGAACTAAGTACCAATCCCACCATGCATGACAAAAAAAAACCTTTGGATGAAATTTAGGGTGGAAGTAAGTCTGCTAAAAAATTCAGCTCTTCACCTGACAATAAATATTTTATATTGAGAAGTTATAGTTTATAATTATAGTTATTGTTTTTTTCCCTAAACAAATGTTTATAATTTATTATATTTTTATTTATTATGTTGCAGCTATATCAATCAGACGATAAAAAAAACATGGAATTTAGGTTAAAAAGGTGACATTTGCTATTATTTGTTGTCTGTCATTCAAGAGAAAAGTGCAGTGTCATTTCCTCCTTTGCCTCAATGATGATATCATAAAAGCCAGTTTTTATTTTTATAGGGGGTAAATTGAATGGTGTGACCGCACAGCCGGCCCAATGCACACTCAAATTATGCGGATGATTAGGGGCCCTAACACCACCAGGGGGCACACCAAGAGCACCAAGACACAATGATAAAAAATACATGTTTGAAAATAACGTTGAATAATACAAATGAAACGGTACTATGGCGTTTTAGAGCCATACAAAAAAATTAATAAAAACAGTTCACTTATTGAAAATACATAATATTACGAGAATAAACTCGAAAGCTAGCTGGTATTGGAATATTCTTATTCATGGTAATAAACACATTATTTTTGTTAATCAAAACAAATATGAGATGGATAATATGTTTAAAACAAAGTCTTATGACTGTGCGTTCTTTTATTTGTATCCTTTAGGCAGTAGATAATTTACTAGCGGTTAGCTCAGTCAGGCTAAGGAGCCTGTGTGTGTGTGTGCGTGTGTGTGCGTGTGTGTGTCTGCTCCTCATTTACTCGTTTACAGAAAATATCTTTTTTTTATCTGCACATTTAATCTGCTAAATCCAGCATTAAAATACAATTAAATTAATGTTGAACTTGTCAGAATCGTTTTAAAAGTGAACTGCTGGAAGTCTAGCTCAGCTTAGCACTGAATTTATGTAAATTAACCTAAATAAATAAGTGTTTAGCTACCCTGATAGCAGACTACTCCGATCCGGATCCGTTTTACCTCCGGCAGATCCGCGCTACAGTCAGGTCTGTTTAGTGGATCTGGTCCGGCTTCACTCCGGGTTCGGGTTATGATTGTGACTCACGTTCAGATCCGTTTTACTGACGGTAAATCCGCATAACAGTCCGTCTCATTTCACGCCTTCCATACGACTTCGGCACGGAGTCAGATACCAGATGTGAGTTCAGTGTCAGTTCAGTGTCGTTTTGCGGATCCGGGCCGCATCGGCGGAGCGGCACAGGAGCGGGAGAAATTCAAACTCAGCGCGAGGACCAACTGACATCTGCTGAATCTGCGCTTCAGGTGAGTTAACTAGCTAACTAGCTATCAGCGTCATTTAATTACATTTATTGCTCATTTTTAATCTTGTATATGCTAAAGTTGATTTATCACGTGTATGTTGGATAATATCAATTATTTTTTTGTGTTTTTAATGTTAATTGTTGTCAGTTTGTAGGCAAAATTGACAAAAAGCTTCAGTTAACGATACCAGTTAGTTATGCTAGTATTAGCTAGTGTAACTAGCTAAGCTAACCAGGCTAACTAGCTGAAATAAACGCTGTTAACTCATTTTGCTCGAGTAACACACCTTTTTTTTATTAAAATAAACAACTTTAGTTATTCTTAGAACCTTAAATAGTTGTGTTTGGGCTTAATTATAATAAAGCTCGTCAGACGTTTTCCTGCTCCACCTTAAATCGTGCAGCAATGGCTTACTGACATTGACATATTTAAGCACTGTTTAAGGTGGAGTGGGAAATACAAAGAAGCTGGCCAAAAGTAAAAAAAAAAAAAAAAAAGAAAAAAAGTAATTATAAATTTTATAATTTGTTATAAACACAACTAAGTTACTGTCAATAAAAATATGAGGCTGCATTTAACTTATTATTTTCCAGCATAAACTTTTCCATTCCACCTTAAATTTATTCTCACGTCGTGGCGCAAAATCAGCAAAATGTGAATCTTTAGAATAATAATTGGGTAATATTTGCTAGCCTAAATCAGCATATGTGTAGTAATATTAAACAATATCTGTTCTGATTTCAACTTAAAAACACCTGTTCAAAGTTACTACAATATATTAATTATATGCATTTGCTTAGTAGGGCTGCTGAGGGCTGGGGACCTGAGATAAGGTGAGATACAATTATTTTAGCTAATAAAATGTATGTTTACAGGTTGGATCCACCTAATGCATTTTATGTTTAATATTATGGTAGTCTTGTTTGTTATACAACATATATTATGTTAATAGTTTATTATATATTTTGCCTGCTGCATCAAAGACCAATTCTATAAATGACCATTTAAGGAAAATGTCATAATTGCCAGCACCATTACCCAATGAAGTTCATGTTTATTATTAAGCAGAAAATTTGCATCCTGTATCAGAGGCCAATTCTATAAATAAATATATGCAATAACAGTATGATCCTAAAAAACACGTTTTGAGCCGAACTTGCCTTAAAGGGCCTCTGTGCCCTCTACTGCTTTGTAGTGTAGTAATTTTCAGAAGTGCTAAATATGTGACAACAAAGCTTTGAACATGGATCTGTCATGTATAGGTTGCTGCAACAGTGATTAATAGTTAGGTTTACAAAACTTATTGCCTCATTTAGTTTAGTTTGTTCATTATTTGCAAATAAGTTTTTGGATAACTCAATCTGGATACATAAAGTCTGATGCAAATCTGATGTATGGTAAGTTAAAGTTCAGCCTTTATTTTAAAAAAGAAAATGCTTAACTTACAATACTGAATGTAATTTTGTTTTGTTTGTTTTTAGGTGTAATCATTTACCCATCAAATCACCTAACAAGGTAATTAATTCTATTTTCCAGCAGTTCTGTAATTAATTTTGACTTTAAGTCTGTTGATACACGTTTGATTTGATATGTTTGCTCTTAATGTAGCATTTATCCACTTTCTTATTTTAATTGTTTGTTGTGCCACTGCACTAGAAACTTTAAGGGACACTGTAAGATTTTCTTGATTAATTTATATACATTTTTAAAGAAGTAAATTTACAACCATAAAAATTAGTGTTCCACTCCATTGAGCTGTAATATACAGAATAAAAGTCCTCTCATGTCTGATCTGGGCTCCACTGTGTTAAAACAAGGCTATGTAAGTATTTGCGTGCCCTGCTATCAGAACTTTCTCAGCCTCGTTTCAACACCGTGGAGGTCAGATCAGACATGAGAGGAATATTATTCAGTGTATTACACCTCAATGGAGTGAAACAGTGATTTTGAAGTTCAGAATAGCTTTTAAGTTTGTGTTTTGTTTTCTAAGTCGTATTTTTGAGAACTTTGCAAGTTCTCTCACTTATAAATCATTGAGGGGTCTGAAATTTTCATCTTTGGTGCATGTCCACCGTGAGAGACATAATAAAAATCCGGAAATCACAATTTATGATTTTTTTAAAATAATTAATTTAATTTACAACTTTCTCAGCAGGATTTGGTATCCGCAAAATGGTTCGAGGTCCTCAGCCCTCCCCCAGTACAGAGGAAAACTACCAAGGGCGGTACTCTCATTATAGGAGATTCAATTGTTAGACATTTAAAAGTATCTAAGAGTAATGGCACAATTTCATGTCTTCCAGATGCTTGCATGCTGGTAGTCGGCAAGCGGCTCCCTGGGGCGCATTGCCAAAGCAGGAACCCCGGCACCATCGCCCTCCATGTGGGGATGAGCTTTCGGGAGCGACCGGCCCCGTTCCACAGAGACAGGCTTCTCTCTGTGAACATCGAGGCGGTGCTACGCTGAGACTGACTGTCTCTACCCAGTCACACCAGCCAAGTAGGTTTGTTTGCTGGTATTTCTGCTTGTACTATTTGTATGTCAATTCTTCATAATAGTGTAAATAAAACACGTTATCAAAATAGCTGGAAAATCTGTTTTAACAACTCCATTAGAATTAATACAAACTCGTCTGTCCTTCTGAGTTACAGCAACAACCACATTAAATCGGGGCTGTTAAATATAAGATCGCTGGCACCTAAATCAGTTACTGTAGGTTAAATTATCATTGACAATGCACTCTCTATGAGACATGGGTTAAAACTGATGGATATTTAGCTCTAAATGAGTCCACTCCCCCCAGGTTCTAGCTATTTCATCTACCCATGCAGGACTGGTCAGGGTGGTGGTGTAGTCGTCAGTTATAGGAAGAAATCAAAATACAGAGTTTGAAGCTAAGTCATTTGAACTGTTTAACCTTATAGTCGCAGGCCCATCTACTGCCACCAAAACCCAACATTCATTCCTGCTGATAACTATGTACCGTCCTCCAGGACCATATGCAAAATTCACTAAGAAATTCAGTATATTTTTTAGCTGCAGTAGCTCTCAACTCTGACAGAGTTATCATTGTTGGTGACTTTAATATCTATTTTGAAAAGAAACAGGGCCCACTGAGAATAGCATTTAAATCAATTTTGGATGCATTAGCCTTCAATGAGAATGTAATGGGCCCACCTACTGATGTACTGACTCAACTTTTTTTTCATTTGGTGATCGTTTTGGCTATGTTGCAGCCAGGGGAATGCATTTTTGCAGAAAACCTGCTTTTTCATAAAATTTTTGAAATCTAATGTCTTTTACTCTCACGTCATTCATACTCTCTGGACGCATTTTGCACTCTCTGGACATGTTCATGGCAAAAATGTTCACACACCTACAAATTGCTCTTAAATCATTATACATCAATATTGTTTTGCTTTTTTTTTCATAAATCAGGATTTTAACCATTTAAATAACTGTTTAATAATTTTATACAGTAATTACAGTGAGATAAAAAATGTGTTTTCAATGGAAGTCAATGGGGCATTTTTGGCCACGAAGGTGTTCAGAGGGAGTATTTGACACTACATAAAAAAATTCTACCAATGCCCCATACATCTAATATTTATTATATGAGAAATAGTACAACTTTTGTGGGGGTTTTTAATGAATAATTAATCATGAATGTAATTAAACTGTCAATTAAAGGGTTAAAATCCTGGAATGTATTAAATATTTGATCATTTTGATCAGGGCTGGATTTGATTAAGTGATTTATGAAAAAATAGCAAAAAAAAATGTATATGAGTATTTTATTGCTGATTTTGTGCATGTACATTTTTGGCAACAAAGGTGTCCAGAGGGTGCAAAATTTAAATCTGGCACTACGTAAAAAAATAATAATGCAATCAAATCAATTTTGTTGCTAATCTTTTACATGTCCAAGACTCTAATAGTCACCAATGCCTCATTTGTCTGCTGTTTGTTTTGTGGAAAATAATTTTTTTTTTTTTTTTTTTTTTTTTTTTTTTTGCCAAAATACAACAATAGTTAAAATATTTAAACTGTCATTTAAAGGGTTAAAATCCTGAAAATTATTTAATGTTTGGTAGTTTTGGGTAGAACGGAAGTTGATTAAGTGATTTTATGAAAAAAAAAAAAAAGTTTATTTATGTAAAAAAAAAAAAATATTGATGTATAATGATTTAAGAGCATTTTTTAGGTGCTTGTACATTTTTACCACAAACGTGTCCAGAGGGTGCAAAATTTGAAGGGGGCTTGAGGGTTAACCTGAACATTTATCACCTGGCCGCTTTATTAGCAAAAACACAATTACAACTGCAACAACAAATGCATTTATCAAAAACCGCTGACTTATATTCTATTGTAAATAAAATACAATATAATTTTAAGTACGAGTTAACAAAGTTCTTAGCCTTACAAAGCTTTTGGGAAATGCACCCCAAAGCTATAACTTTTTATTTATCTTTCTTTTAATTTTGGGTGCATAATTCCAGTAAAATGGTAATTATTTATTATGTGAAATGGTATAAATGAAAATTAGCTAGCCCCTATTAAATACAGCTGTGACATTTATATATCTTTTAGAAATTTAGTCAAATGAAAAACACTTGTCATTTTAGTACGCTATATTCATTTCTAGCCACTTCTTTTCTGCTGTTTCTGAAATAAAATATTTTCTTATTTTGTCTTTTTTATAGGCTGCACTGTAGTGGTGTTAAGTGTCCAAGAATGCTCTCATCAGTGGAGGCACAGCTGGCTGCAAAAAACGTCTGTGTCTGCATGTTTATATTATGTGAATTAAAAATGGTTTTATTATTAAAATAATTGTATTAATGCCTGTTGATTTATAAATTGTTTAATTGAAATCAAATTTTATTTAAGTAGCTTAATTAAGTATTGCATTTATAAGTGATGATATTTTATATAATTAGCTTAATTAAGTATTGCATTTATAAGTGATGGTATTTTATTTTAATTAGCTTAAGTATTGCATTTATAAGTGATGGTATTTTATTGAATTAGATTAATTAATATTGCATTTATAAGTGATGATATTTTATATAATTAGCTTAATTAAGTATTGCATTTATAAGTGATGGTATTTTATTTTAATTAGCTTAAGTATTGCATTTATAAGTGATGGTATTTTATTGAATTAGCTTAATTAATATTGCATTTATAAGTGATGATATTTTATATAATTAGCTTAATTAATATTGCATTTATAAGTGATGATATTTTATATAATTAGCTTAATTAAGTATTGCATTTATAAGTGATGATATTTTATATAATTAGCTTAATTAATATTGCATTTATAAGTGATGATATTTTATATAATTAGCTTAATTAAGTATTGCATTTATAAGTGATGGTATTTTATTTAATTAGCTTAATTAAGTATTGCATTTATAACTGATGGTACTTTCATTAATTAGCTTAATTAAGTATTGCATATATAAGTTATGGTATTTTATTTAATTAGCTTAATTAAGTATTGCATTTATAATTATTGTATTTCATTTAGCTAACCTAATTAAGGATTGCATTTACAACTAATGTTTTTTTATTATATTATTTAAATATTGCATTTGTAATTTAATGTACTGTATTAAACTCTTTTAATTTATCAATGTAAAAAAGAAGTCAAATAGCTTAGTGCTCTTTCTTTACTACTTTTATTTTGAAATATGTCATTATAATCATTAATAAGTAGGCTGGGGAACGTGAAAAGGCCGTGGCTTGGCCGTAGCTAATACGGAACTAATCCGGGGCTGATCCAGATCTGGTCCAGATCTGTAACGGACCTGTTCCAGCGAGTGTAACGGTAAGCGGATCCGGCGCGGATCCGGCCCATATTCGGTCTAAAGGAACACCTGAAACGCTTGGTCTGGACTGGTGCTGGCCCAGTATCTTTTTGACTCCGTAAAACGGATCCGTGACGGTTTTGGCCCGTTGTGCATCTGGACCCCGGCCCAGAACCGTTTTACGGATCCGGCGCGGAACTTGTGATAGACTCGGCCCGGATCCGGCCAGAATGCTTTTTGCTATCTGGGTAGCTGTACATTTTCATACCTTTTAATTGTCGTATTAATTGTGTCTGCTACAGAAAGAAAATGAGAAAACTAAAGGAATCAGGAATTGCCTTTTCCTAATGGAGATGACTGACTGTCCTTTACTTGTCTGTAGATGGCAGTGTGATATCGGCTATGGCTGCAGTTCTGCTTCAGAAACTGTTGGAGTTAAAAGTTGCTCAAAGATCTACAAACAATTTATCTTAATAAAAAACTACATAAACTATCTACATAAAAACCTTTATTTAATCATATAGGGGTCATTTCACTAAATGGGTACAATTTACCTAAAGCAAAAGTAAGATCTGTCATTAAAAACATTTATTAGAAACTACTTAAAACACTGAAAATTTGCATTTGTTAGCTGTCCCCCTCCTGTGTCTAACTATAAACTTTACCATGAAATATAATTAATAAAATTCTTCAGAGATATGTTTTTTTTGCATTGTTGTGTGACTCCAAATCCCATCTATGATTTAAAACTATTTTTCATAATAAATCCATAATATTTAAGTTAAAATACACATTTAATTTGTGTCCCTCTGTTTCACTCAGTCCTGTTACTGTAACACATTACCCCATCTGAAACATCTGGAACATTCTACAAGTCACATCTACAACAGGAAGTGACATCAGCAGTTTTTTCTGAAGATCATGGGAAGACCAAAATTAAGTTTCCTCATTAGTTTTTCTGTATATTCAGTCTTATTGTAACGATGACTGAGGAGCTCAATCTCAACACGCTCATGTTTTTGCATATTATATGCTAAAACTAAATTCCTGTTACTTTTAGTGATGTTACTAATAACAAAAAAAAGTAACAGGAATGAGTGCCAGTAACAGGAGTGAGTTCCAGTAACTGGAGTGAGTGCCAGTAACAGGAATAAGTATTGTCCCCTGCATTATTAATTTATTAATGTGAATATTAGTTAGTGTAAACCACTTTTTTCCAACTCTCATCATGTATCTATTTGTTAAATAGATTGGTAATAAAGTTGATCAATTTCAGCTTTGGGTCTTCTTAAAAAGATAAAAATGGCTTTGCATCTTTCAGAAAAATACAATGTGCATGCATATATATTGATTTTTGTCATAAATACCATTTGAATATGCAGTCAACCCTTTTTTTTAAATAAAGACTTCCTTGAGAGAAAATCTAAGGAATTAGTGTTGGATTCATAGTTAAACAAATAAATAACTTTAATTTGGAAAAGAGTGCAGATTTGGTAGATGGAGCTTTTATAACTAAACAAATAAATCTGAATTACTTTTGTACACAAATTGTGAAATGTAATAAACAAAATGTAAAATTTTAAATTGCATTTAGTGAGCAGAGTGTTAGTGAGGTTCAGATATTGAGTAATCACCACCAGTGTTTCAGTCAGAGTGGAGCATGGGAAGTCCTTTGATTAGCTTTGTTAAAGATTGTTTAATGGTAAGACAAATGATTTAACATTTACTGCACATGTACCTTATACTATCACATGTACTATCAGGGCTAATATATAAGGGGGACCCATCCTCCTCTGGTCAGACAGCTTATAAATGAATGTAATTATACATCCACACAGGTCTAATATATTCTGATGAGTAGTCACAACAGTATTAAAAGCAGTTAGGAAATGAGCAGCTGATCTGTGGTGGGGGATGGAGAAGACTGACTTCCAGAAACTCCCATCAGTCTGATCGGACAGGAGGACCGGAGATCCTGAGGGTCCTGCATGCATCAGTATCGGGTCAGACAGGTGGGCAGTCAGTAACTCAGAGGAAGACAGAGAGATGTAATTAGTTTTAACTGGATTTATGTAAAACGGAGAATATAAAACATTATCAGAGTGTGATTATTGATCTAATGACTCCGGCAGATCTGAATAAAACAGCCTAACTAAAGGCAGAGAGCCAGAAGGTAACATAGACATGGAGGCTCCCTGAAACACTGGCATCCACCCACTCCACCGTCCACAAACCTGAGTGATCAACAGCACCAGCATTCAGTTTACCCACAATTCCCTCTGTCCATGAACCCCTGGATCTGCAGCCTTATCTAAAGGGAAAAACATTAATTACCAAAAGCTAAACTAAACAAGTAAGTTTTTGGTATAGACTTTTTCCAGAGATAATTCCAGAGTTGAGGAGCTTTATAAGAGAAAGCTCTTCCTCCTGCAGAGCTCCTCTGAACTTTAGGAACTACTAAGAAACCAGCACTCTGAGCCCGTGTAGGGCTTCATACGTTAACAGGAGAATTTTATGGTCTATGCTGAATTTGACAGAAAGCCAGTGCATTGTTGGTAGAACTGGACTAATATGCTCAAATGTTCTAGTTTTATTAAGGCTAAAATCCTGGCTGCAGATATGTGTGTAACTGGTTATGGATGTGGCGAAAAATACAAGAACCCAAAAAAGCAAACGGGAACATGGCTTCTAATGTGGCAGAGATGGTCAGTGAGCATGTGTGTCAGGAGGTAAAATAGACAGACAGCAGGTGAGAATATGAGAGATGACCATTGCCTCCTCGCCAGGTTAAACTGGGCCATGATTTTCTGATTTTGGGAAAGTTTTTATTGAAACGTCTGTTCTCTGTTTAAAACCATTACGTTTGCTTATTGTGAATTTAATAAGAGCCACAGCTGAATGGAGAGAGTAAACATAAAGCTGGATATAATGCTAAGCTTTTATCATATTTAACGCTGCTAAAGGCAAACATAAATCGCACATATTTCACAGTTCAGCTACCCAAGTCTATCTCCTCTCCTCTCTCTCTCTCTACACACAGCTCGGTCACATTACAACAGCTCTCTTTTCTTAGTGAAATCTTTCTCTCATCCATTATTGAAGCTTGTTTTTTTTCCTTGAGTCTCAGAATAAAAAAGGAGAAAGAATCCTTTGAATTTTTTATACCGCACATAAAATATGTATCTTCAGGCATTCTTTACTGTCCGAACTGGTAAACTTTTTTGCAGGACACAACAGTCAGTCACGAAACGACTAGAGGGACACGGTGACTTCTGACCGTGAAAAAGGCTTGTGAGCGTATGTGGAAGAGTGGATGCAGCAGGAGGAAGAGATTAATGGATGTAAAATGTTTTTTCTTTCACAAGTAATTGATTGTTTATAATTTCCATTTCGGTTGAGATTAAGAGCAGCAGTACATGTTCACTGAGGGACAGGCATGACTTGAATTCAGAAAGTGCAGAAGAGTTCATTATTTCCTTGCTGGAAGGAATTTGCCCTGCGTCAGATGAAGCGCTAAGAACCGAGGTGCTCAGCTAAGGATGTGCTTCACAGCCCGTCAGGAGCTCAAACACTGGAGGTGTGTCAGGTCAAGGTTGCTCCCTGTAAAATGATTCAATACCCTTTGAACCAGCTCGCCTGTGCATCTATCACCTGTCTGTATCATTTCAGCTGCATCCACCCTGATATATATGGGCATTTTAGATTCTAATCATCATCATTAGATGCCTTTTTTTCACAGAGAGAGGAATTCCTGATTTCCCTGAGCCAGCCCAGCTCCTTAAAAGGCACTCTGGGGGGGATGAGGTGGGAGGTAGAGTAGGACATGGGGGTTGGTCTGTATCGCCAAAGCTGGAACCATATCATCTTTATTTATGAACCCATTTGTGTCTGAAGGTAGGGGGGCTGTTGCCACTTGCACATAAATATTTCCTCAAAATTGATTTCATGACCTGTGCTGCTCCACTTTAATGAAGTGCATTCTTGGATTTATAACAAGCATTGGAAGATACAGAGTATATACATATTGATATTTCGGCACATCAAAGCATATTTTAAACATCTGTATTTTATATTATATCGCTTATATTATTGGGACTTATGTGCAACATATGTGCATCAACCAAAAATAATAAATAAAAAATACTGAATCAGTCCCAGATTCAGGCCGTCATCCACAAAAAAAAAACAGCATGTCAATACAAACCACCTGAGAACACACACAGACACACACACACACACACACGTATACATTTGTCCTCTGTTGGTCAGGAATTATAATTAGGAGGAAAAAACTGACATAAATCAATGTCCTTATACAAACCAGAGTATTCCACAGCTTTAAGAGTATAAATCTGAAACCTTCCCTCTAAGGATTTTTTTTATTTATTGACTTTTCTAATACAATACAAAATAACTTTAATGCTCATAATCTGTTTGCACATCTCTTGTTTGTACGGCAATGTAAAGAAAACCACAGTTAATTAAAGAATAACCCTTTAAAGACCAAATAAATTGCAAACGGTTGACAGAAACATTTAACTCCTTAAAGGTCTCATTACATTCCGTTTTTTCATTCATTTTAAAATGTCTAGTTGTGATCTCTAGTTCCTCGCTCTGTTCCCCTGTGTTTCTCCTGTAATTTTCCATCACGTGTGTCTAATTTGTAGCTCCGCCCCTTCCCCAGGTGTTCATTGTTTCATGTTAGTATAAATAGTACCTGTTAGTCTATGTTACGTCTCGTCACGTCATAGCTATAGTTTTGCCGCGTTTCGTTATTGCCCTGCTCCACGTTTCTAGTTCTTTGTTTAGTTTGTATTGTTTATCTCTTGTTTGTTACTATTCCTGGTTTTGTACATATTTACGTATTAATTCCTTTGTATATTTTCCCTAGCCCTGTTTAGTCACTTTCTGTTTAGCTTAGCTCTTTGTTGGTTTTCCCTGTTTGTTTATGTATATAGATTTATTCGTTATTCCCTTGTTTGTTTGTTTGTTTACTTATTATTCATTAAAGTCTGTCTTACCCGCTTTTACGTCCGCCTCCCGTCTGCTCCCGTTCGTTACAATCTCTAACATGAATAAATGCTTTGTGAGCAATTTTTTGTGAAAAAAGTGTTCAGCTGTTTGTATTTAGCCTTGCTTTAGATCACTGAATTAAAGGTCTCTGAAGAAAGACAGGATTTCAGCTCTTGCTCATGAATATTCATACAGCACTGCAGCAGAGAACACTGCGAACCAGTTCAAAATTAGGATCAGAAACCAGAACAGTGCTAGTTCCTGGTTCCAGAATCTACTTTTGTTGGTGGAAACACAGCAAACCGGTATAAAATTAGGTTTGCAAACCAGAAGAGTGCTGGTTCCTGAATCTACTTTTGTTGGTAGAAATGCAGTTAACCATTTCAAAATTAGGTTCGCAAACAAGAATGGTGCTGGTTCGGTAATCTACTTTTGTTGGTGGACATGCAGTGAACTATTTTAAAAATAGGTTCACAAACCAGAAAGAGAAACCAGAAGAGTGCCGGTTCCTGGTTCAGGAACCTACTTTTGTTGGTGGAAACGCTACAAACTAGTTCAAAATTAGGTTTGCAAACCTGAAAGGTGCCCGTTTCTGGTTCCAGAACCTACTTTTGTTGGTGGCAATGCAGTGAACCATTTCAAAATTATATTCGCAAACCAGTACATTTCCGGTTCCGGTATGATTTTGTTGTTGGAAATTAGGTGAACCGGTTCAAAATTAGGTTTGCAAACCTGAAAGGTGTCAGTTCCTGGTTCTGAAACCTAATTTTGTGGGTGGTTACATTTTCCTGCTTTAAAACATTTGTTTTATTCACTGTTTTTAAGTATTATATAAATTGTCGCAGCCACATGTTGGACTGCAATATTCAGAGGTCCTGAAGTAAAATAACACAAACAGCCAGAATAGAGATTAAGAAAAACAGCATGTTTTTGAGAGGAAAGGGAACATTCATCTGCTGAATGAAGGCAAAGCTGAGCTAATGAATACAACAGCACTGGAGGCTATCAGAAAGACATTTATAACCATATCTGACAAAGGTTGCTCTTCATCTTCATCACAACACTATTTGGCCTCCTCTGAGACACCAATGAAGTTCTAATGAGGCATTGATTTTTTTGGCTCCCTAGAGGGGCTGTAAGTGTCACATGTTTGACCCTATAGCTTTTTGTATGAAGCAGTGGAAGAAGATGGTGCTCAGCCACGTCTATCGATTAGGACCTCAGGATGACTTGGGATGGAGCAATTTGGTGAACCCAAGTGTGTTGTGAATATATCAGCAATATGTCATTCAGGTGGGTGTGTTATCCAGCTATTGGGTCCGTAATGGAAGGACAGTCATTTCCCTGCTTCTGTAAAATGGTGTGGAAAATGGAAAAAGACACAGGCCATGTGAATTTATCAATTCTGTCCTTACAGTCTAGTCTAGACCTTCTGGAAAATTCATTCACTAAAACGGGGCAGAATGTGACAAACAACAGGATAATCCAGCTGAAGATGGAACAGGTTGCTTTTTCAGATTATCAAACTAATCTACCCCTGTGTGAAAAAGGGTTTGGCCCCCATAAATGAACTGTGATTAATCACTTTTTGTGAAGTTTAATTTTAATACTGACCACAACCAGACCTGATTTCTGCCAGACCTGTAGAATCAAGAAATCACTTAAATAGAACCTGTAAAGCAACACATTTTGCCCCGATCTGAATAAATTCAAAAAGAGATGAGAAAACAAAGTCATTGATCATCTATCAGTCTGGAAAAGGTTATAAAGTCATTTCTAAAGCTTTGGGACCACTGTAGTTTGGGAACCACAGTGAGAGCTATTATTATTCTCTAATGGAGAAAACATGGAACTCTGGTGGGGAAATTACTCCAAAAGGGCATGAAGAACTCATCCAGGAGATCCCAAAAGAACCCAGAACAACAAAAATTAAAGAACTGCAGGATTTCACTCGCCTCAGTTAAGCCCACATACCGGTAGCCTGGAAAGTGATGCTATTGAGCAGGTAATTACAGGTTTTGTCTTGTTTAGAGTGAAATTTGTTCTTTTCCTGTATTATTTATCCAACATTGTGGCACTCTGGTATAAAAAGGATTCTGACTGGAATTGAGCTATTGAGATTTGTTTTTTTATATATAAATTTGGTTTGCTGTTAATTGTTGAGTGAATAAAAAGATTGAGTTTCAAAACATGAAGATAAAGAACATTCAAAACAATCTTTAATTGAGTCTAGGAGCAGACCACACAGTCCAGAGTTCACACAGGAACAGGATGTTTATGAAATAATAGTTTTTCTACTCTGAGGAACTGACAGTTCTCAACAATCGTGTAAAATAACTGTATGTGACATGTTGTAGAATTTGTTGGGTTCACCACAGTACAGGAGGAGTATTTCATAGTGAAAGCAGAATGTAACATTAAGAATGAATAAAGTAGAGATGAGAGGTCATGTGATGGCTGAGTGGATAGAGGGTTATTAATAACAGCATAGAGGGTTCAATACCTGGATTCAACAAGGTGCCCCTGAGCAAGCCCCCCAACCCTCACTGCTCTCCAGGCACTGCATCAAAGGAATACGGTGCTCACCATCTCACTCTGTGTGTGTGTGTGTGTGTGTGTGTGTTCATGTTCAGTGAATGGGTTGGGTTAAAGGCAGAGGCACCACACAGGTATGGTGAATATGATTATAAACCCCGACTCTGGTGAGCACTCTGGTGAGCACTCTGGTGAGCACTCTGGTGAGCACGCTGGTGAGCACTCTGGTGAGCTGCATTCTGAACCAGTTGAAGCGTATTTAATGATTTACGTGAGCTCACAGCCAGAAGGGCGTTGCAGTGCTCTAGCCAGGTTATAAATGCGTTCTCCAGCTCCTCCGCTTCTTTAAAAAAGAATACATTTAGCAGTTTGGCAGTATTACACAGCTGGAAGACGGCAGTCATTAGCAGACGGTCATTAGCAACTTGCCTAATTAAACTCATTTACAGGACGCTTTAATCTGCTGGGGTGACCTTGATTTGTATGCCTGGATAATGTTTATGCCTGTGCAGCTGAGTGTGTCTGTCTCACTGCCTCCTCTCCCATACGACATTTCTATTCCATTAGTTTTCCACACTAATCAAGTGATAGTCTTTATGTAGAATCTGTTGTGCGCATTTCCAATACGATTATGAAGTAGGACTGTACAGTGTATCATAAAAGTGAGTACACCCCTCACATTTCTGCAGATATTTAAGTTTATCTTTTCATAGGAAACACTGCCAAAATGACACTTTGACACAATGAAAAGTAGTCTGTGTGCCGCTTATATAACAGAGTACATTTATTCTTCCATCAAATAACTCAATATACAGCCATTAATGTCTAAACCACCCGCAACAAAAGTGAGAACACCCCTTAGTGAAAGATCCTGAAGCCATAACTCAACTGGGCATGGAGTTTACCAGAGCTTCACAGGTTCCACTGGAACGCTTTTCCACTCCTCCATGACGATCATCTCTGAGCTGCGGATATTCCAGACTTTACACTCCTCCACCTTCAGCTTGAGGATGAACCAATGATGTTCTGTTGGGTTTAGGTCTGGAGACATGCTCGGCCAGTCCATCACCTTTACCCCCAGCCTCTTCAATAAAGCAGTGCTTGTTTTAGAGGTGTGTTCGGGGTCATTATCATGCTGTAACTCCACCCCATGACCCAGATTCAGTAATTCACACAGTACATACTGGAGTTCATGTGTCCCTCAATGAAATGTACAGTAACTCCCCAACACCTGCTGCACTCATGCAGCCCCAGACCATGGCACTCCCACCACCATGCTTAACTGTAGGCATGAAACACTTATCTTTATACTCCTCACCTGATTGCTGCCCCACATGCTTGAGACCATCTGAACTAAACTAATTAATCTCGGTCTCATCAAACCACAGGACATGGTTCCAGTAATCCATGTCATTTGTTGACAGGTCTTCAGCAAACTGTTTGTGGGCTTTCTTGTGTACACACTTTAGAAGAGGCTCTATCTGGGGTGACAGCAATGCAGACCAATTTCATGTAGTGTGCGGCTTTCCCTCCACCTTTTCAATCTCTGCAGCAATGCTGAGAGCTCTCCTGCGTCTGTCTTTCAAAGACAGCTTTTGAAAATGATGCTGAGCTTCACGTGCACTCAGCTTCTTTAGACGACAAACGCGAGGTCTGTTCTGAGTGAACCCTGCTCTTTTAAAACGCTGGATGATCTTGGCCGCTGTGCTGCAGCTCAGTTTCAGGATGTTGGCAATCTTCTTGTAGCACAACATTTTAGTATTTTAAGATCCTCAGAGAGTTCTTTGCCATAAGGTGCCATGTTGGAACTTTCAGTGGCCAGTGTAGGAGAGTGTGAGAGCTGTACTACAAAACTGAACACACCTGCTCCCTATGCACACCTGAGACCTAGTAACACTAACGAGTCACTAGGGATGGGAATTGAAAAGATTTTTCCGATTCCGATTCCCTTATCGATTCTGTGAAACGATTCGATTCCTTATCGATTCTCTTATCGATTCCAATTTGGGGAAAAAAGGAGAGCAAACAGTTTCATAAGCACCAACTTTGTTTACCTAAATATCATACGACCTTACAAACTCAACAACAAGGTCAACATGTCCACAACAATGTGCAACTGGCAATATGGAAATGTAGCAAATACTCTCTAATAATGTTGTGTGCGCAGATGTTTGTGCATATTTGATGTATTCCCTCCCGGCGATGTTATCAAAAGTTTACAATGGTTGCAAAACGCCCTGTTGCCATCCTTGTGTAGCGTGAAATGAAGCCAAACTTTCGAGCGTTTTAACCTAGTGGACGCCATTGAAAAGACGTGCTTACTGAATCATGCGTAACTTGCGTGATCGTGCTGTCTGGAATCGATAAGAGAATCATTAAGCAAGGTGCCAAACGATTCCGTGGAATCGAAACACACGGAATCGATTCTCAACAGGAATCGATTCTCGATTCCCAAGCCTGTCACATGACATTTTGGAGGAAAAATGACAAACAGTGCTCAGTAGGGTGTGGTCTCTTAGAGGGTGTTCTCACTTTTGTTGCGGGAGGTTTAAACATTAATGGCTGTATATTGAGTTATTTTGAGGGAAGAATAAATTTACACTATTATATAAGCTGCACACAGACTACTTTTCAAGTGTCATTTTGTCAGTGTTTTCCATGAAAAGATAAACTTAAATATCTGCAGAAATGTGAGGGGTGTACTCACTTTTGTGATACTGTAGACTTTGCTTTTAATGAAAATATTCTGCTATTTTACGTTGCACCGTTGCTGAAACAGATCTGCAAAATCACACACACAGCTTGTCTTGCCCTGCAGAGACATTCTGGCAGCAGAATATAAACGCAGATAAACCCAAACCTACTGGCACCATGCCTAATGCCCATGAAGCCCCCAGCATTGAGCCGTGGAGCAGTGGAAGAACTGTCTTCTCCGGAATGATGGAGCTCCATCCAATACTTTTTTGGGCTCCATCCAATAATCTTTCTGTGGAGAGTAGAGTAGAGACAGTTACTCTAAGAAAAGCTGCATAAACCCTCTTTAATATGGAGTGTCTATTTGCACTGAGTGAAAACAGCCCTAACCACACAGTCTGGATATTTTACCCTGCCCACAGCATGTACAGCATGAGTGTCAAACTCGATTATATAAAATGCCATATTAAAAATCCTCAACAAAGCTGCAGGCCAGAGGATGTTTATGCTTTTATTTCATTAAAAAAAAAAAAACATTAGGGCACTCCACTGTTTATGCAGAATAGGCCAAAAACGGCAAAAGCTAAATATTACAGGCTGTAAAAATAGTTTGCAGCCCAGTTAAAACATAACATAATTGTGGTTTATCACACCTCAGTTCAATTTCTTTAATTACACCCAGCCTGGTTACTGTCATACCTGATCTTATTAAAAAAAACTTATATACAACCTGCCTGACAAAGAAAAATACTCAAAAGCTAAACATCATGCCAATATCCAAAGAAATTCTGAAACAAATGAGAAAGAAAGTCAATGATCATCTATCAGTATGGAAAAGGTTATAAAGTAATTTTTAGGGATCAGACAACCACAGTGATTCACTATTATTCACTAATGGAGAAAACATGGAACACTGGTGAATCTTCCCCGACTGACCAAAATTACCCCAAGAGCTCAGTGACGACTCATCCAAGAGGTCACAAAAGACCCCAGAACAACATCCAAAAAACTGCAGGCCTCACATGACTCAATTAAGATCAGCATTATTGACTCCACCATAAGAAAGAGACTGGGCAAAACTCATCTGCATGGCAGAGCGCCAAGACCAAAACCACTTCTGATCTAAAAGAACATTAATTTTCGTCTCAATTATACCAGAAAACACCTTGATGATCCCCAAGACTTTTGGGAAAACATTCTGTTCATCAACGAGACAAAAGTTGAACATTTTGGAAGGTGTCATTATTATGGTCTTTAACTAGTGCGGCAGTCAAAAGAGTTCTTAGAGGGAAGCATGAAGTGCTGTATGAATCCCATTTCTCCACTTGGCCCTAGCCCTTACCCCTACCCCTTCTTTTCGAGTGTAATCCTTCCCCTTGGAACGGAGTTACAAGGGGAAGGGGTAAAATCCTACCCCTAGGAATTGGGACAACCCTTCAAGCACCCGGTGAAAGGTGAATCTTATTGAAAATAGCCTCCATAATATACTAGAAATTGTATATCACACTGGTTCCCAACACTGGTCCTGGAGCAGGTAATGTGTTACAAAAACAATATAATGTGCAAGAATATGGGTCCTCAGTGACAGAGGAATCACTGGTATATCACAATGACGTTTGTCAATGAACAATAAATACATAAATAAATAGCACTGATTTATGACCAGGCTACTAGCGGTGGTGTGTAGGTGACCCTGCTGGGCTGATGTGATGATAGCAGTGGAGCGCTAAAGTTCAGTAGCCTAGCTGCTGGTTAACTAGTTAACTTTAGGGCATTGTATGTGTACAGAAAGGGGGCAGGAGGTGCAGAAATTAATTAATATTGTCCATTCCTTAATTCCTCTGTGATGGGGAGCTGAAATTAGCTCTGATTATTTTTTATTTGATTTATTTTTTCCGTTCCGCCTTAAATGCGGTAGCGCCTGCCGTCTGTTGCACCATTTAAGGTGGAACAGGAAAGTTAGCTAGCTAGCTAGCTACCGAAACGAACTACTAGCAAACTTTTTATGCTTGTTACGAAGAATTCAGCCATAAAACATCAAAACTACACAATAAACTAAGGTAATACAGTGCTAATCGTAATTTTTAACATGGAAAATACTTTCTTTGGTCGCTTGTTCCGCCATCTTGCCAGTCATTCTCATACCCCTCGATACGAAGTGTGGGTCTGGAAAATCTCCGTTTGAAGGGCTAACTAGCCCTACCCCTTACCCCTACCACTTCATCCTAACAGGAATCGGGACACCCCTACCCCTTGACGTGCACGCGCAAAACAGAGGGGTAGGGGTAAGGGGTAGGTCCAAGGGGAGAAATGGGATTCATAGACTTTAGACTTGATAATAAAACACAGTGGATCAACAGCAGCAGATGACATGTCTCTCCAAACCATCACTGATCATCAGTAAATTTTACATTTCATTTGCAAAAAAAAAAAGGAGCAGGGTCTGGAGGAAGTGTGGAGAGACACACAGTCCAAACTGCTCGAGGTCTAGTGTGAAGTTTCCACCAATCAGTGATGGTTTAGAGAGACATGTCATCTGCTGGTGTTGATCCACTGTGTTTTATTATCAAGTCTAAAGTCAGTGCAGGCTTCATGCTTCCCTCTGCTGACCACTTTTATGGAGATGCGAATTTCATTTTCCAGCAGGACTTGGCACACTGCCCACACTGTCAAAAGTACCAGTTAGTGTTATATAATATTCAAATTTTCTGAGACACTGATTTTTGGGTTTTATTTTCTGTAAGCCATAATGAACAATAAAATAAAGAAACACGTAATATAGATCACTCTGTGTGTAATACATCTATATAATATATGAGTTTCTTTTTTTATTGAATTACTGAAATAAAGTAACTTTTCTATGATATTTTAGTGTTTGGAGTGATTTTCAGTGCTTGAGTGCTTGAAGAGAGAGAAATTAATTAAAAGAGTTTATAATATTTATAATACATTACAGCAGTAGAACTGTGATGCACTGGAATCAGTTCAGTGATGGCAGCAATAACTGTATATTTCTTCTATTTCTTTGCCCTTTTCCCTCCTTCAGCTTGTGCTGGTCGTATTTTAGGGTGATCTCCTTGTCAGGGGTGGAGAGTAAATCACGGATACTTGTGTGGGACAGATAGCCTTATGAATGAGAGAGTGGGCAGTTCTGAGGACAGATTTAAGATCCATGGCCTTGTATGAGTGTGTGTGTGTGTGTGTGTGTGTGTGAGAGAGAGAAAGAGAGAGAGAGACACACACAGGGGATGAGAGAGAATATATATTTTGTTGTACTGGCTTTTGCAATTATAAAATGCTTTCATGGTGAGAATGATATACTTGGGTTGTAGGAATATAATTTAAGAAGAGATTCTACAGACAGTCCAGAGCTTCTGATTTATTGGGTTTGGCTGGGATAACTGACTGCAGGAAGGCTCCGTGTGCTATACTTTATTTCACTCTGCTTTGAGCCTTTGCACTCAGCAACCAATGAAAAAAAAAAAACAGTGAATATGAAAGATGTGTGACAACGGCAAAAAAAAAAAAAACATGAAACAAGAAAAACAAAAAACATAACAAATATTACACAAATGCTCTACATAATGGATACATAAAATGGATATTACAATCCCTGCAGGCACGTAACACTATTAGACATTGTCCTGACGTCCAATATTTGTCATTTGATGTCATGACCAACATTCAACCTGAAATTAACGTCTATGGGACGTTGATGGCCAGCTGGGAGACCTCAATGGTGCTGGAGTTTTTAAACACCTCAGTATCACTGCTGGACTAAAACCCGAGTCCTGCGGGCGGAGTCCTGCGGGCGGGACTTTGTGGGTGGCGTCTGTGGTGGTGGAGGAAAGTCATGATGCCACCAGGGACAGTGTCATATTTTAGCTCTTCTAACACATTTTCTGTGTTTTTTTTCTTCTTTTCAAACTTTAAGAAACAAAGTGAAAAGAATACTTACTGAAAGCTGACAATTTTTCATATTACAGAAATCTAAAAATAAAAAAAGCCATTCAAACAAAATCACATTTTCACTTACTTACATGAATGTGTACCACACACTCTTAGTAAATATATGCATGTTTTGATGCTGTTCTGGCCAATTCCTGCAATACCATATATAGTCTTTTTGTCTGTATGTATTATCCAGTTGTATAACTGTTACATAACTAACCTTAAATTATTATTCAATTCTTGAGGAGGAATTATGATAATTATTACCATAACATTATAAATGTACAAAAATCATGATCTTCAGTTTCTTAAAAAAGTAAGTACACCCCTCACATTTAGTATTATATCTTTACATGGTACAACACTTTAGAAATTACACTTTAATACAGAGTAAAGTATAAAGTCAGGATACAGCTACAGTATGACAATGTAATTTTACTGTCCTTTAAAAATAACTCAACAAACAGACATTAATGTCTAAACTGTTGGTAGCCAGAGTTAATTTAGTTAACAATAACTATTACGAAAATATTTGTTGACAACCTATTTTACATGACTAGAAGGATGCAAGAACTAAATACAATTTATACTAGAAAATGTAAACTATGACGAAATATCTTAACATTTTTGTCAACAAATACAGAATAAAAAGAGAGTAAAAAAAGAAAACAGTTGTGAGCGAGGAACTTTAACAGTGATCAACACACTGCACTGTTTATCTGCTTAACCCCTAACCCCTAAATCAGAAGAATATCGGCCGATCGGTGATTATGTACTTTAGCTGAATACCAGCAGATACCGATACATTGCCGACAGAAAACATAAGATTAAAAATATAATGTAATTGACCATATTTTTTTACACTATAAGGCGCAGATAAAATCCAATCATTTTCCCAACACTTATCAGAGCTCCTTATAATCCAGTGCTTCTTCTGTATGAATTCTACCAGTCAGGTATTAAGGAGCAGTAAAGACACACTGCTGAACAACAGAGTTATTCTCTGTTCTCCAGCACCAAGGTTGCAGCAGTATTAGCATTAGCCGCTAACCACGGCGCTAAGTGCTGTTTAGAGGTGAGTATATCGAACTGTAGTCTGCGTGTTTATCTTCTAAAAACAAGGTTTGTGGGATGAACCGCTAGCTGATAGCACCCTGGCTTACAGGAACACTCAGGGTTCCTCAGTGTAGTGCTGTCAAGGGGCATTTACTAGTGCTTAGCGCTTCTGCTAACCGCGCTGTTGAAAATATTGGAAATCTAAGCTTATTAAAACATTTTCAGGAGAGAAATCTGTGTAGAATAACATCCAGTGCTTGTTTGACTTTAAAAGAAAATTTGAAGGGAAACATTAAAATGCCTTATAATCTGGTGCGCCTAATTTAATAAAATAGACCTGAAGATAGACATTTTTTGCCAGTGTGCCTTATAATAAAGTGTGCTTTACCGTCTGTAAAAAGCAGTAAAATTATATGAGTACATATTTATTAATGTTTGTCTCAGGGTAAACCTAAACCTACTGAACCTAAATATATTATACATTTATTTATTTATTTTTAAAAAACACCATTACAGAAAAAAGCAACATTAAGCTTCATGTTCCGAGCTGTAGCTACACAGTATTCTCTATGGCAATGTTCACATTAACAGGCTGAAGTGACTCAAGTGTCTCAGATTTGATTTTTTTTTTTAATGTGCCAAATTTGATTTTGTCCAAACCAGATTTGAGTCACTTTTATATGTGGTCCTAAATCAGATACATATTAGTTTCATGGACATGCGAAATGAATGGGAACGGTCAAATCTGAATTCATGCGTATTTTTGCTTTTATGCATTAGCATTAGCGCTACATGCTTCTCTCTCGTAAACATCACACTGCATCTCTCGCTGCATCTGTGCAGCTATAGCTGTAAAAACAGCAAAAGCAAACCACCTGTCCTTTTTTCACCTCCTGGACCTGAGCATGAACTTCAGAGCAGCTGTTTACTCTCCACTCCAGCAAAAGATGCTCCACATATGAGCTGCTAACTCATCCATTTCCCTTTATAAAGATACAAGTCTCTCCTCTCTCTAATATGAGGGTTTTTGTTATTCAATGTGCAGCATGTGAGGCACACAGATACAGACCACTTACATTTACAGTGAATGTGAACCGTCAAGATCCAAGCCAAAAAAATCGGTCTGAGCAAAAAATCTGATTTAAGCAATGTGAATTGTAATGTGAACGTAGTGTATGTTGTATTGAGTACATGGCAGCTTGTGTTGTATTTATCTGTCAAAACAGCACCACCAGTTGACGGTAGTTAACGGTAAAATATAAATATGTATTTTGCAAATGTTACAAATTAGTCTGTATATTTTTTTTGTGGAATGTGTAGATACTTTTCTGAGATCTTGTTGCCGCTTCAGTCTGCATGCATCTTTCAGTTCTGGTCCTGTAAGTGTGTCCTTCCTGAAGGATGGACCAAAGCACAATTTCCTCTCCTGACCAAGAGACATCATTCTCCTGATTCCCACATAATGTTGCTTTAAATCAAAATCAAGGTCAACCAGGCGTTTTTACACATGCCTCCAGATCTCAGGATCCTGGAAGTAGGGCGGTGTTTGGGCGAATGCTGCTTGCTTTATTGTATCGGGTAGTAAATCTGTCTGAAAGCGTCTGTGCCAATATGTCACCTGTTTGTATGTCCTCTGTTTTAGATGGATCAGATATGTTGTTCAACAATGCCTGCCCCCTGGTGGCATCGCTTTAGGGCTATGGCCACCCCCTGTGTGAGTGTGTGTGTGTGTTTTTCTTTTTTCTTAAAGGAAAGCCTTGCCCGTGTGTGTGTGTGTGTGTGTGTGTGTGTGTGTGTGTGTGTGTGTGAACATGCATACACATGCATCAGGAGTGGGGGGTTGGGTGTTTCAGCTGATCCATGCTGGTTAAGAGTTTAAATGATGCACATTTGTCACACCCAGCCCCTGCCCCCAGCCCTCAGTCCATGAGGACGATGACAGTCGGCCCTTTTCATGTTACTAATTGGAGTGTGCGAGCCATCACGGCTGAAGTATACCCCGAGGGCCCTGCACTCACCCTCAGACTTCCTTTCTGTCCTTCCCCTTACCCCACATTTTATTTTGATTTACTGTGTCAAATATACAAGCGTCATGTCCAAATTAGAGTCCCGTGAATGATGACAGCAACAACCACAACCCCTCCCTCTCCCACTCCCCCCTCCATCTCTCTCTCTCCCTTTCTCTCTCTCTTTCTCCCCCTTTTTCGCACTCATGCTCCCCATCCCTTTAAGCTTTTCTCCTTTTGTGTGTCTGTCTATGTTCTGCCTGGTTTGACATGCAGCCTTGTAAAGAAGATGGGTAGTGATTGTAGTGGTGGAAGTGGTGTGTGGTGGTGGTGGGGGTGGGGGGTGCGGGTGGAGGGTCTCTGTTAGGACCGAGGCAAACAAAGACTTTCCACAACCTTGAGGTGGAAATTAATAATGATAAAAATAATTACTGCCCCCTGTCAATTCCTTAGTCCACCCTTCTCCTCCGACCTAGTTTCCATAATGGATAGCAACTGCCCCCAGTCCTTGACTAAAAATGTGTGTGTGTGTGTGTGTGTGTGAAATGGGGGTTGGGGGTCAGTTCTTACCGAAGAAAAAAACCCACAAGAGAAAGACACCAGACTTCCTTCTTGGTTTCGCTTCATCCTCTCCTCTTCTTTGTATCAGTATCTCTGTTTCCCGTCACTCAGCTCAGATGGAGAGTTATGGAGTATTACGCAGTTATATGTTTATTGTTAGTGTGTTACAGTGAATTGTTATCTGAACATTTAAGTCTAATCAGTTTCAGTAACACTCAATTCATCTAAAAAAAGATCTCCTTATATATTTAAATTATGATTTATTAGGCTTGTTTGCACCCATGTTGAGATATGTTTAATCAGGGATGAGAAAATGCTACAATGGTGTGAAAAAGTATTTTAGATTAACAAACAAACTTAAATATCAGACAAAGATAACCTGAGTAAATATAAAAATAACTTTTTAAATGATGATATATTTATTAAAGGGAAAAAAAATGTGTGAAAAAAGTATCTAATCTAATAACTTGGTTGTGCTTTTTACTCTTTACGGCAACAACTGTAATCAAGCTTTACTGATAACGAGTCTTTCTCATCTCTGTGGAGGAATTTAGTTCCACTCTTCTTTACAGAATTATTTTAATTCAGACACACTGGAGGATTTTCCAGCATAAAAGTCCTGTTTAAGTTTAGATTATCCTCCCCAGCATCTCAATCAGACTTTAAATAGACCCTCCAAAACCTGCATTTAGCTTATTAATCCATTCAGAGACAGTGAACTTGTTTGTGTGATTTGGGTCATTGTCCTGCTGCAGAACCCAAGTACTCCTGAGCTTGAGGTCATGAACAGATGATCAGATATACTTCTTCAGGATTTTCTGATAAACAGCAGAATTCCTGCTTCCATCTATTACAGCAAGTTATCCAGCAGCTCCATATCATCACACACACTACCACCACCATGTTTTACATTCAGTATGATGATCTTTTTCTGAAATAGTGTTAGTTTTACGCCAGATGTTACACTTTTGATGTCAGTCAAAAGAATATTTATGCAAAGTTCTGGAGATCATCAGGATGTTAGTTGGTAAATGTGCATTTTTCTGTACAGTAAAACCATGCAGTAAATTGTAAATGGTTTGCAGTTTGTGGTGAACCCTCTGTATTAAGAAGTCTTCTCTTTATGGTAGACTGGGATACAGGTACGTCGGCTTCCTGAAGGTTGATCTTCACTTGTGTGGATGTTGTGAAGAGGGTTTTTCTTCAGTATAATACAGATTCTGTGATCACCCACTGCTGTTGTCTTCCATGGATGTCCAGGTCTTTTTGAGTTCAAAAGCTCACCATTGCACTACCCCATTCCCACCCCCCTTTACCCCTGTGTGATGATGTCAGGCCCCTGAACACATCACCATCTACCAAGAACCCCATGTACATTTTATCTACACAGACATTCATATAACAAACACAGTACTTACCTGAATCCTGTAAAAATGGCGGTGCGCGAGCCACCCGGGTCCTTATGGTCTGGGTAGAGACCAAGGGGTGTTCTGGGACAGGGGAGCATGGGGATACCTGTGTAAAATAAAACATACAAAATAATGTATTAACATTGTAAAATAATTATCAATACTTTCCTGGACGTCCAAATGTATGCATGCTTGTCTTATTATCTGTAAATATGTTAATATTGTATGATAATTATCATGTATATTTGTCTTACCCACCTGCCCACTAGTTAATTGCTTGTTGGTTTAAAAGTATTTAAGGGCAGGCTGGTACACTATTGGGGGGTCCCACACTGGTTAAGCGTGGCTGGTATGCCGACGGGAGTTTTATTGAGCTGGTCATTTAGCATTTTGGTGGTAGCTGCCAATCCACCTTTAACTCCTACCAGTGGACAGTGTGTAAATAGTGTGTAAATAGTGTACATTTCGTTTTGTTTCGTTTTGTTTTTGGGTGCTTCGTTTGTCACAATAAACACTTTGAAAGGGATACTACCTGGTTCCAGACTGTTTTTACATCTCTGCATCACCTCTCTCAGGTAACCTCCTGACCACTTGTCCTCACACTACCACACCCTGAATGTGCCAAACTGTTGATTTGGCCAATTCTAAGAACTCTGCTATCTCTCTCTGTTGGATTTCTTCGTGGTTTCAGACTAAAAATGGTCTGTTTCACTTATATTTAGTGTCACACCTTAGCCCATGTCTGTCTTGTGTTTCTCCCTCTTTTGGTCCTGTGTGCTCCTGCCCCCAGTTTACCTGTCATGTGTTTCCAGCCATGTGCTCCTGTTGTGTTTTTGTCCTGTCTCCGCCCTAGCCCCACCCTGTCATCAGTTATTTGTAACCCCGCCCCCTTGTAACAGTGTTTCCAGTTTCCTGTTTATATATCACTTATATACACCGCCTGGTGTATATATATATCTATTGTTCCTGAAGAAAGAGGGCACCTTACTCAGCTCCTGGAGAGAACATATTACTTGTAACGTAATTCACACAAAAGGAAATTTACCATCACTTTATTCTGTTAACTGAGATCTCCGTCCTTAAAAAAATGAACGATGCAATTGATGTAAGTAAATTTAATCGGCATTAAATCATTACTCTCTTATTAATCGACTTCTGCTTTCAGTTTTGGTTCCCAAAACTTGTGGTTTTATTTATTAGAGTTCATCATTATGTCTTTAATGTTAGCCTTTTGTATATACAGTTGCAAGAAAAAGTATGTGAACTCTTTGGGATTATACCTGGATTTCTGTATAAATTGGTCATTAAATGTGTTCTGATCTTCATCTACGTCACAACAATAGACCAACACAGTCTGCTTAAACAAATACCACACAAGAATTAATGTTTGCATGATTTTATTAAACACAACAAGAATGTGAACTCCTAGGCTAATGACTTTTCTAAGAGCTAATTGGAGCAGGATGTGATGTGATTGGATGTGTTGATTAAAGCTGTTCTGCACTATAAAAACACACACCAGTTTTGAGTTTGCTGTTCTTAAGATGCATTGCTTGATGTAAATCATGCCTCACACAAAAGATCAAGCTCTCAGAAGACCTACGTTGAAGAATTGTTGACTTGCATGAAGCTGGAAAGGGTTACAAAAGTATCTCTAAAAGCCTTGATGTTCATGTGTCCACGGTAAAACAGACTCTCTACAAATGGATAAAGTTCAGCACTGATGCTGCTCTCTCTAGGCCTGGTAAAGTCCTGTAAAGATGACTGCAAGAGCACAGCGCAGAATGATCAATGAGGTGAGGAAGAATCCTAGAGTGTCAGCTGAAGACTTACAGAAATCTCTGACACATGCTCACATTTTCGTTGATAAATCTACACTAAGGAAAACATTCAACAAGAATGGAGTTCATGGGAGGACACCACAGGACTTCATGGGACGCCACAGAGGAAGCCACTGCTGTTCAAAAAAACATTACTGCACGTTTGAAGTTTGCAAAAGAGCACCTGGATGTTCCACTACTGCACTACTGGCAAAATATACTGTGGACAGATGAAACCAAAATTGAGTTGTTTGGAAGGAAAACACACAACTCTATATTTGGAGAAAAAAGGCACAGCACACCATTATCAAAACCTCATCCCAACTGTGAAACCTGGGGGAGGGAGCATCATGGTTTGGGTCTGCTTTGCTGCCTCAGGGTCTGGATGGATTTCCGTCATCAACAAAAACATTTCCAAGTTTACCAAGACATTTTGCAGGAAAACTTAAGACCATCTGTCCCCCAACTGAAGCTCAACAGAAGATAATTGATGCAACAGAACAACGACCGAATGGCTTTAAAAGAAGAAAATACGCCTTCTAGAGGGTCAACCAGTTATTAAATCCAAAGGTTTGCATACTTTCCCCCCCTCACTGTGAATGTTAACATGTGTTCAATACAAGCATATAAACATGTAATTGTTTGTGTGGTATTAGTTGAAGTAGAATGTGTTTGTCTATTGTTGTGACTTAGATGCAGATCAGAACACATTTAATGATCAATGTATGCAGAAATTCAAGTATAATCCCAAAGGATTCACATACTTTTTCTTGTAAGAATTACTTTGAACTACTTTATTGTTGTGTTTTGTTTCACATACGGGTTTTGTGTAGTATTGGTGAGAAAACGTAACTGGCATGAGTAAAATATTTATCCCTCACTGTAGAATAACTGCAGAAGGACTATGAAGTTGTTCATGTTAATTAATTCTGAGGAGGTCTGTGAAAGCGCAGTTCCACAAATATAATGGCTTATATTTAATATCAGTCTCCAGTGGCGTAAATGTGGTGGTTAATTAAACAGGATTAATTAAGAATTTAATGAGTTGGTCTGTTGGTCCTTGATGATGTCTTTGGAGTGGCATCAGAGGAAGTAGATAACCTATGAACCTCTATCTTCTCTCAGCACACTCCGTCATCCTGACAGGGTACTTCAGAAATAAGTATGAGGAAGAAAGTCTATTAAACAGAACACTGCTTCTGCTCGTTCCTCTAAAAACACTACAAATCTGAGAGAGTTCTCTTTAAAACAGAAGATCCAGTAGTTCATGTTTTTAAGCTAATGTTAAATACATGTTGTGCTCTTGCCTTGCCAGATAATTAGATATGGCACTCTGCTCCACAGTTTAAAAATCCCCCTCAAAGGGTGCTCCTCTCCACCTCTCATTGTATGGTAGAAGAAGCTGTTGCAGAGTCTGGTAGTGGAGGCTCTTTGTGTTGAGGAGTCTGACTGCCTGGTAGAAGAAGCTGTTACAGAGTCTGGTAGTGGAGGCTCTGTGTATTGAGGAGTCTGACTGCCTGGTGGATGAATCTGTTGCAGAGTCTGGTAGTGGAGGCTCTGTGTATTGAGGAGTCTGACTGCCTGGTGGATGAATCTGTTGCAGAGTCTGGTAGTGGAGGCTCTTTGTGTTGAGGAGTCTGACTGCCTGGTAGAAGAAGCTGTTACAGAGTCTGGTAGTGGAGGCTCTGTGTATTGAGGAGTCTGACTGCCTGGTGGATGAATCTGTTGCAGAGTCTGGTAGTGGAGGCTCTTTGTGTTGAGGAGTCTGACTGCCTGGTAGAAGAAGCTGTTACAGAGTCTGGTAGTGGAGGCTCTGTGTGTTGAGGAGTCTGACAGCCTAGTGGATGAAGCTGTTGCAGAGTCTGGTAGTGGAGGCTCTGTGTATTGAGGAGTCTGACTGCCTGGTGGATGAATCTGTTGCAGAGTCTGGTAGTGGAGGCTCTTTGTGTTGAGGAGTCTGACTGCCTGGTAGAAGAAGCTGTTGCAGAGTCTGGTAGTGGAGGCCCTGTGTGTTGAGGAGTGTGACTGCCTGGTGGATGAATCTGTTGCAGAGTCTGGTAGTGGAGGCTTGGATAATCCGGTATCTTGTGCCAGACAAAGAAACTGTGCGAGGGATGGGTATATAAGGGATATGTGTGTGTGCTTCTGTTCTGTGCTTTTCCACCACAAAATCACAGGTTCTCGGACAGAAAAGTCGGTGCCATTCTAGCCACAAAATATTGCTGTTCTGGAACCAGCAAACCCTTGACGTGAGTGCCTAAAGAGTGGAGCGTTTAAGCAACACCGTCCCAATGTTGTTTACATCACACACACATATTCACATACATAGTGAGGGACTCCTTAAAGCAGTGGAAACACAGGCTGGTTTGCAGGTTCACAGGAACCAGTACCAGCACATTGTTGGTGTAAAAGAAGTATCAGTGCTATTAATGTGGGATCTAGTCCTGCCCTCAATAAGTATTGGCCAATTAAGCTGAAAGACAATTGGTGATCGGCCGGAAAAACACTGATCATTCCATCTCTACTCAACACAGAGCCATTCATGTCTAAACCACTTGCAAAAATGGTGAATACACTCCTAAGTGAAAATAGACAAAGTGTGCCCAAAATATTTTGTGCAAACTGCATTAACTCTCTTGGGCATGGAGTTCACCAGAGCTTCACATGTTCCACTGGAATCCTCTTCCACTCCTCCATGATAACATCACAGAACTGGTGGATGTTGAACACCTTGCACTCCTCCACCTCCCACTTCAGGGTGCCCCACAGGTGCTTTATTGGGTTTAGGTCTGGAAGCATACTTGGCCAGTCTATCATCTTAACCTTCCATAAGGGCAACATGAGGTGAGAACTAAAGAGAGCATTGAAAAAGTCTGGAGACTCCACTGTGAACGTTATGCTGCCTGAAACATCATCAAGCATGGCTGGTCTGTGTATAGCTGGACAGTGCAGAAAGCTGTGTAACCCCACCCATCCCCATAGGTTTCAATTGCAAAACAGAACAACTTTCAATCACGTTTTTTTCCCAATATACAGTAATTTTACCTCCTTTATTTAAATGCACATCTGCTTACATTTTTAAATTTATTTTCCCACAGAATTAGTTTTTTTAAATGTTATTCAGGTCTATTTAAAATGGTGTGGTTATTGTAAAAGGGCTGGGTTACACCTAGCCGGGGTGGGACCAATGACTGTATGGGCGGCACCAAAGACTGTGTGAGCTCTGTGGAGTCAGCCCTCAGGGGCGGGGTTATTTAAATGAGTAGGCGGTCTCTCCACAGTCTTTCTCCCTCCTCTGGTCTCTACTGCACAGACTCGGGTATCAGGATCGCCAACATGGAGGAAGATTTTAGCTTCATTTTCATTGAATGAATGGAAACGGTGACACGGCGTCCATCTTTTTACAGTCTCTGGGATGGGTTGTGAGTCAGTGATGGTCTGGGAAGGCATATCCTTGGAAGGTCACAAAAACCTCTAAATCAAATCCTCAGAGCCACTGTAAGACCTTACACTGGTGCAGTGGGTTCTGGTTCTTCCTGATGCAGGACATTGCCCAACTTCCTGTGGTCAGAGTGTGTAGGCAGTTACAGGATGATGAAGGCATTGATGCCACTGACTGAACTTCATGCTCCTCAGACCCAAATCTGAAAACCTCTGGGACTTTATGTGGTTCCTCTGTCACCAAGTCATACCACAGACTGTCTAGGAGCTCAGTGATGCCCTGACCCTGATGTGGGAGGATAATCCCCCAGGACACCTTCCTTGGTACTAAAAAACAGCTACAATAGGTTAACTGTGTATAAAAAGAGCATTTTAGAAAGGTATACTTTCTCAAAAATAGAGTACAGACTGTACTGATTCTGTACTGAAAATCACTGCATCTGCTCAGGAATACCTACAGAAATCATTACTGTCTGTGAACACAGTTCATTCTGCAACAAACAAATGCAGGTTAAATCAAATCATGCAAAGTAAAAGCCACAATCCCGACATGCTTCGATCTTCTGTGGTCCATGTAAAATAATCTGCATCAAAATGGAGAACTGTTTTCTTAACAAATTATTCAAATTATGAACATTTAAAAGATTTAAAAGACATTTAAAAGAACATTTTAAATCCAATGATGGTCCAGTGATTAATGGATTTGTCTCTTTTGATGATATTTGCTTCTGTAAGTAAGTTTTAAATTGCTTTTATTAAGCCTTTTTATTTGTGCTGCTAACTTTTCTGAAGTTCTGTTGCCTGGTCCCAACTTTCTTTAAAATATGTTGCTGCCGCCCAGTTTAAAATGGGTTAATGTTTTTTAATAAAACAGTAAAATCTCTTACTTTTCACATCTGATATGTGTTCTGTTTTCTATTGTTCTGCTCTGAGATTCGATACTTATCAATATATTTCATTGTTTAGTGTATATATCTTGTGTTATTGTTTCTTTAGTTTTGTTTTAATGTCTTATTTTAGAAGTTGTTTGTCATTGTGTTTTTTTAGGAAGTGTTAAGCTTTTCTTAACTGGTAGAGTGTTCAGGGTGTTGCTTACTTTACCATTTAGGAGTGATTTTAAAATGTAAAAAAATTCCAAATCTTGCATGCTAATCCGGGCAAATTTACAAGGGTGCAAAAGCAAAACCAGTTCTTCCATGTTGCACTCTTTTAGGTTTTATGGTGATTACAGCCTAGGCACCACACATCCTTCAAAGGACTGAGAGCTGAAGGACATCGATTCCTGCTTGATTTATCCTGATTTAATGGTGAAAAGTGTTCTTCTGAGTTGGCAGAAGGACCGAAATGTTTTTGGCTCAGTATGAGTACAGACAGACCTCGGTAGAGGTCAGTTCTCCACACGTTCTGCATGAAATTGCAAACATATTTTCATAATGGCTTATGAAATAAAAAATACAATAAACAATAAACAAGCAGGTTGATAATCTCACAATGATACACTGATAATCTTCCTCAATCTGCAAGATCTCATCCCGTGGGGTCAAAATTAAAACAAAAAACGATGAGACCTGATGAATGACCTGCGGAGAGCTGGGGCCACAGTATCACACTACACTGAGAATTCCTGCAGTGCCAGACATGTTCCTCTGATTAAGCCAGTACATGTCCAGGACCGACAAAAGTTTCCCAGAGAGCGCCTGGATGATCCTGAAGAGGATTTGGAGAATATCATGTGGTCAGATGAAAATAAAATATAACTTTTTGGTAAACACTCAACTCATTGTGTTTGGAGGAAGAAGAATGCTGAATTACATCCTAAGAACACCATACCTACTGTAAAGCATGGGGGTGGCAGCATCATGCTTTGTGTCTGTTTTTCTGCAAAAGGGACCAGAATGACTGAGAGAACTGAAGATGAAACGATTTTCCAGCATGACAATGATCCAAATTCACAGCTTGGGCAATTACATTACATTACATTACATTTGGCAGACGCTTTTGTCCAAAGCGACTTACAATAGTCAAGTAAAAAAGTAATAGAAGTTAAAGATAAAACATTTTTTAGATAGGGCTTAAAGGAGGTTGAAAGGAAATAATGGAATAGAGGAGTGAAGGAGGGGAAGAAGGAAATGAGGTTAGAAGTAGTTAGTGTGTTAGAGGTGTTAGGAGAGTAAGAGCTCTTTGTAGAGCTCAGTCTTCAGGAGTTTATTAAAGATAGTGAGAGATTCTCCTGATCTGGTAGTAGAAGGTAGTGTGTTAGAGGTGTTAGGAGAGTAAGTGCTCTTTGAAGAGCTCTGTCTTCAGGAGTTTATTAAAGATAGTGAGAGATTATCCTGATCTGGTAGTGGAAGGTAGTTTGTTCCACCATTGGGGAACTCTGTATGAGAACAGTCTGGATTGCTTTGTGTGAGTGTTTGTTTGGTAAAGCGAGGCGACGTTCATTGGAGGAGCGCAGCAGCCGGGAGGTAGCGTAAAGCTTCAGGAGCGAGTGCAGGTAGGAAGGAGCTGTTCTGTCATCACCTTGTAGGCGATTGTCAGAGTTTTGAATTTGATGCGAGCATCAACTGGTAGTCAATGGAGCTCATTGAGCAGCGGGGTGACATGTGCCCGTTTTGGTTGGTTGAAGACCAGACGTGCTGCTGCGTTCTGGATCATTTGGAGTGGTTTTACTACACAGGCTGGTAGGTCAGTTAGCAGGGCATTGCAGTAGTCGAGGCGTGAAATGACGACCGCTTGTACTAGGAGTTGGGTGGCCTGTTGCGTCAGAAACGGTCTAATTTTTCTGATGTTATAAAGAGCAAAGCGGCAGGATCGAGCAACTGAGGCCACATGGTGCGTGAAGGAGAGCTGGTCATCAACCAGAACACCCAGGTTCCTAGCAACCTTTGTCGGTGAGAGAGAGAGAGAGTCGATACTTATAGAGAAGTTGTGTTGAAAAGATGGTTTTGCTGGTATGACCAGAAGTTCAGTCTTTGAGAGATTTAGTTGAAGGTGATGCTCCTTCATCCATGAGGATATGTCAGAGAGACACTGCGATATTCGTGCAGAGATTGAGTTATCTTCAGGTGAGAATGACAGGTATAGCTGGGTGTCATCAGCAAAGCAATGGTAGGAAAAGCCATGTGAGCGGATGACCTCACTTAGAGAGGCGGTGTATATTGAGAAGAGAAGGGGACCCAGTACCGAACCCTGGGGAACCCCAGTTGGCTGAGGACAGCTGTCCTTGCCACGACACCTTGAACGAGCGCCCAGTGAGGTATGATCTGAACCATGACAGCACATTGTCTGAGATCCCCATATTCCCCATAAGTCGTGGTTGACTGTGTCGAAGGCGGCCGAGAAGTCCAGCAGAATGAGCACTGAGGACTGGTTCTTGTGTTCCCAATGAAGGAGCAGCTCTGCAAAAAGCATGTGAAGGTCCTGCAGAGGCCTTAGCCAGTCTCCAGACTTCAACCCCATAGAAAATTTGTGGAGGGAGCCCCAAAACATTTCTGCTCTAGAGGAGACCTGCATGGAGGAATGCGTCAGAATACCAAAAACAGTGTTTGCAAACCTGGTGAAGACCTACAGGAAACATTTGACCTCTGTCATTGCCAACAATGGTTATGTTTCAAAGTATTAAGTTGAACATTTGTTATTGAACAATATAATACCACATTTTCCACATATTTCCACATAATTTACAAATAAATTCTTTTAGAAACCTGCAATGTGATTTCCTGTTTTTTTTTCTCATTTTGTCTCTCATAATTGAAGCATTAGTATGAAATTACAGACCTCTCTCATGTTTCTAAGGAGGAGAACTAAATGCTTTTTTTTTTGTCCCACTGTAAAATTATTTTGAAATGATTTGGCATATTCAAAAAAGGAGTCCTAAATTATAAGGATCACAAGAAACAGGGAATGCAGAGACACATGCTGAATACAAATCAGGAGGTTTATTTACAGAGTGTAAAATACACAAGATAAACAGGGCAGCTGAAACAAAGAACATACCAGAATCGTAGTGAGAGCCAGGCAGGTAATACTCTGCAACATGGGAGAGGAACAATGGGCCTTAAATACTTAAGGTGCTTGCACACTGCACGCGGTAGGTGCGGCGCGGTACGCTGACCCCCATAGGATTCAATAGTGTCTAGAGCGGTAGAGCGGTGCGTCGCTGCCGCGGAGCAGAGCGGAAAGCGGCGCGTTTCCCCGCCCATAACCACGCCTCCACCGCGCTACCGCTTACCGCGGGCAAAGTTCAACATGGTTCAACTTTGACCTCGCGGCAAGCGGTACCTCGGCAGAAAACGCATGACGTGAACTCACGCGACTAGAGAGAAACTGTAGTCCAAACAACAATAAACGTGCGCGAGAGACTAATAATAGCGATTAGTGAATCCCCTCAGCTGTACATCACTTCCCTACACTCATATAGAGATAACAGGAGGAAGAGAAGAATCAGAGCTTTGTTCTGAGGCTGAGAAACATATACAGATGCACAGAGGCTGTAGAGACTCAAAACTACAAAACACCGCTCGCAGAGGTGATGGGTTTTAGAAAACTCCGCCTATTATCAGCAGGAGACGCTTGGCGTCAGCAGCAGCGCAACGCACCCGCAACTGACCAGCGTAGAGCAGAGCGGCAGCACAGCGGAATGCCGCGCGGCATACCGCGTTCAGTGTGCAAGCACCTTCAGAGACACCTGGGAGAAATCAAGTAATTAACCAATCAGTAACCAGGAGAGGCAGAGCGAGACAGTGCCGCACGCTCAGCAGCGTCATTGTAGTCCAGGGGCTGAGCATGCTGGGAGTTAGAGCCTTTGGGAGTAACAGAGACAAGAGCGGACAGACTGACAGCCTCAGGTGTGACACAAACCTTATAAAATTTAAATTCAGAGCCAGCCCTGATAAATGTAATCTTTTCTCGACATTACTAACTTTTAAATGTCTTGTAATAAAATTTACAAAGTCAGCTCCCACTATTGAAGGAGAAACGCCAAACAAAGCAATAAGAGCATGAGGATCAACAGCTTCACCTGTACTGTGGGTTAGCGAATTCACACAGAGGGGTAAGACCAGAAGGTGCACATGGTTTGCTAAAGCCTGCCGACATCTATCACAATGATGTTTGTGTCAGAATGTGAAAGTCTAAGTTTAGTAAAGTGAAACAGATGTGGTATTTTACACTGGATAAGAGCATGTTTAGCTTTCTCTGATGCACAGTCCCAGAGCTCTTCTGGGATTCTGATTCCCAGAGGGACTTGTAACTGGGGAGGATAAACACAGTGAATTAATCTGCTCATAAAGACATAAAATGAACCCCTTCCCAATCGGAGCTGGTCTAATAATGATATGCAGAGTTGTTTCTCCTAATAAAATGGGGAACTGAGAAACTATAATCTTAACAAAGCTGTGAAATTAAAGATATCTAAAAAATGTATATTGTGTGCTTTAGTTTTTGAAATGTTTGGGCAATGAATAAATACTTAAATGTTTGAGTACCTAGGGTACAGATTAGGGATTGCAGAAATTGGGGCTGAGATAGAAAAAAGCTTGCAGCCCAAAGTTGTGCCTTAATTCGTTCCAAATTCTTAGAGAAGAGTTGACTGTAATTTTTTGTGTATTGAGATAGGACCATTATTGGGTAATATACCAATGTGACCAAAGATACAGGAATAGAAGATAAAGCCTTGTTTTAAGCCAAATGAGGGTAATCTAAAGAGGTCTTTATTAAAGCCAATACTGTATGAATCTCAGGTTCGCTGCACAATAGTAAAATCTAAAATTAGCCAAAGTCATACCAACCATTTACTTGGGTTTTTGAAAAAGCTGCCTATGCATTTTTTTGTTTCAAATAAATTGTAAGAATATAGAATCAAGAAAGTGAAGGAGACTCTGAGGTAAAATGGGTATACACTGAAAAGGAAAAGAAACTCTGGCAGGAACTTAAGATAATTAATTTGCACTTAAATAAAATACTGATCATCGAGGAAGATCTTCCCTAAGCTATGCTAGAAGTGGGGCATAATTAGCTTTATAGAGGTATATAGAAGTCATCTGTTACTGGAACCCTAGGTATTTAAAGCAGTGATGAGCAAATTCAAATGGCATTTTCACAATCTGCATTTAATTTATGCCTATAAATAAAGGCTAATAATTTAAGCATGATAAGTGCAGCTGGAATCGATGACTGAAGATTAGAAACAAAAAGGAGTAAATCATCTGCATATGACACAGCCTTTTGTTCTATATCTATCCAGACAATCCCATTCATTCAGACAGTACTGCGCTAAGCTATTGATAGGGCTTTAGTGTGTGTGAGAAGAGCGCTAAGAGGAAACAGTCTGACTGGGTGTTATCAGTCTTTACAGCTGAACACAATAGTCAAACCAATGAAATAAAGTCTGGCCTAAAAACATATTTCTTTAAAGTATAAAATACATGTTCCATTCTACTCTATTGAAGACCTTTTCTGCATTCATAGATATTAATGCTTCATATGATTTGGAGCTAGAGGGGAAATAAAATGTGTTAAAAAACAGCCGTAAATTAAAAAGCAATGTGACAGGATTTTAATAAAGCCTGTCTGACCAGGGGATATCATGCTCAGCTTATTCCTCTTAGATTGTGCCTCCAAGTCCTCACACTTCTCTTGATAACTTGGTAACTGCTACTTTTAGCACCGTTAGATGCATGCTATAGCCAGTTGAGGCATGCTCCAACTCTTGTAAAGTTATATTGTGTACCACCAATCAGATGTCTAATTGGGTCTGGTAATTCCTGTCTGACCGCAGCAGTTTAGCTTGTAAACTTGTCCAACTCATCCAAACTAGATGGAACTCCAGAGCTGGAGTGAGGAATTTCACTCTGAGCGATCTATTCTTATAATACAACTCTCTACAATTCATCAGTGAGTAGCAGAGCTAACAAACACCACTAACCAGATAATACTGCTCTCTACAGTTTATCTTTCAGCCCAATCAGGGAGTAGCAGAGCTAACAAACACCCCTTACCAGATAATACTGCTCTCTACAGTTTATCTTTCAGCCCAATCAGTGAGTAACAGAGCTAACAAACACCACTAACCAGATAATACTGCTCTCTACAGTTTATCTTTCAGCCCAATCAGGGAGTAGCAGAGCTAACAAACACCACTAACCAGATAATACCGCTCTCTACAGTTCATCTTTGAGCCCAATGAGTGAGTAACAGAGCTAACAAACACCACTAACCAGATAATACTGCTCTCTACAGTTCATCTTTCAGCCCAATGAGTGAGTAACAGAGCTGACAAACACCACTAACCAGATAATACTGCTCTCTACAGTTCATCTTTCAGCCCAATCAGTGACTAACAGAGCTAAAAACACCACTAACCAGATAATACTGCTCTCTACAGTTCATCTTTCTGCCCAATCAGTGAGCAACAGAGCTAACAAACACCAATAACCAGACAATACTGCTCTCTACAGTTCATCTTTCAGCCCAATCAGTGAGTAACAGAGCTAACAAACACCACTAACCAGATAATACTGCTCTCTACAGTTCATCTTTCAGCCCTATCAGTGAGTAGCAGAGCTAACGAACACCACTAACCAGATAATACCGCTCTCTACAGTTCATCTTTCAGCCCAATCAGTGACCAACAGAGCTAACAAACACCACTAACCAGATAATACCACTCTCTACAGTTCATCTTTCAGCCCAATCAGTGAGTAACAGAGCTAAAAAACACCACTAATCAGATAATACTGCTCTCTACAGTTCATCTTTCAGCTCAATCAGTGAGTAACAGAGCTAACAAACACCACTAACCAGATAATACTGCTCTCTACAGTTCATCTTTCAGCCCAATGAGTGAGTAACAGAGCTAACAAACACCACTAACCAGATAATACTGCTCTCTACAGTTCATCTTTCAGCCCAATCAGTGAGTAACAGAGCTAACAAACACCACTAACCAGATAATACTGCTCTCTACAGTTCATCTTTCAGCCCAATCAGTGACTAACAGAGCTAAAAAACACCACTAACCAGATAATACTGCTCTCTACAGTTCATCTTTCAGCCCAATCAGTGAGTAACAGAGCTAGCAAACACCACTAACCAGATAATACTGCTCTCTACAGTTCATCTTTCAGCCCTATCAGTGAGTAGCAGAGATAACAAACACCACTAACCAGATAATACCGCTCTGTACAGTTCATCTTTCAGCCCAATCAGTGACCAACAGAGCTACCAAACACCACTAACCAGATAATACCACTCTCTACAGTTCATCTTTCAGCCCAGTCAGTGAGCAACAGAGCTAATAAACACCACTAACCAGACAATACTGCTCTCTACATTTCATCTTTCAGCTCAATCAGTGAGTAACAGAGCTAACAAACACCACTAACCAGATAATACTGCTCTCTACAGTTCATCTTTCAGCCCAATGAGTGAGTAACAGAGCTAATAAATACACCTAACAGATAATACTGCTCTCTACAGTTCATCTTTCTGCCCAGTCAGTGAGCAACAGAGCTAACAAACACAACTAACCAGATAATACTGCTCTCTACAGTTCATCTTTCAGCCCAATCAGTGAGTAACAGAGCTAAAAAACACCACTAACCAGATAATACTGCTCTCTACAGTTCATCTTTCATCCCAATCAGTGAGTAACAGAGCTAAAAAACACCACTAATCAGATAATACTGCTCTCTACAGTTCATCTTTCAGCCCAATCAGAGAGTAGCAGAGCTAACAAACACCCCAACCAAATAATACTTCTCTCTACAGTTCATATTTCAGCCCAATAAGTGACCAACAGAGCTAACAAACACCACTAACCAGATAATACCACTCTCTACAGTTCATCTTTCAGCCCAATCAGTGACTAACAGAGCTAACAAACACCACTAACCAGACAATACTGCTCTCTACAGTTCATCTTTCAGCCCAATCAGGGAGTAGCAGAGCTAACAAACACCACTAACCAGACAATACTGCTCTCTACAGTTCATCTTTCAGCCCAATGAGGGAGTAACAGAGCTTAAAAACACCACTAACCAGATAATACTGCTCTCTACAGTTCATTTTTTCAGCCCAATCAGTGAGTAACAGAGCTAACAAACACCACTAACCAGATAATACTGCTCTCTATAGTTCATCTTTCAGCCGAATCAGTGACTAACAGAGCTAACAAACACCACTAACCAGACAATACTGCTCTCTACAGTTCATCTTTCAGACCAATCAGTGAGTAACAGAGCTAACAAACACCACTAACCAGATAATACTGCTCTCTACAGTTCATCTTACAGCCCAATGAGTGAGTAACAGAGCTAACAAACACCACTAACCAGATAATACTGCTCTCTACAGTTCATCTTTCAGCCCAATCAGCGACTAACAGAGCTAAAAAACACCACTAACGAGATAATACTGCTCTCTACAGTTCATCTTTCAGCCCAATCAGTGAGTAACAGAGCTAACAAACACCACTAATCAGATAATACTGCTCTCTACAGTTCATCTTTCAGCTCAATCAGTGAGTAAGAGAGCTAACAAACACCACTGACCAGATAATACTGCTCTCTACAGTTCATCTTTCAGCCCAATGAGTGAGTAACAGAGCTAACAAACACCACTAACCAGATAATACCGCTCTCTACAGTTCATCTTTCAGCCCAATCAGTGACTAACAGAGCTAAAAAAACACCACTAACCAGATAATACTGCTCTCTACAGTTCATCTTTCAGCCCAATCAGTGAGCAACAGAGCTAACAAACACCACTAACCAGATAATACTGCTCTCTACAGTTTATCTTTCAGCCCAATCAGTCAGTAACAGAGCTAACAAACACCACTAACCAGATAATACTGCTCTCTACAGTTCATCTTACAGCCAAATGAGTGAGTAACAGAGCTAACAAACACCACTAACCAGATAATACTGCTCTCTACAGTTCATCTTTCAGCCCAATCAGTGAGTAACAGAGCTAACAAACACCACTAATCAGATAATACTGCTCTCTACAGTTCATCTTTCAGCTCAATCAGTGAGTAACAGAGCTAACAAACACCACTAACCACATAATACTGCCCTCTACAGTTCATCTTTCAGCCCAATGAGTGAGTAACAGAGCTAACAAACACCACTAACCAGATAATACTGCTCTCTACAGTTCATCTTTCAGCCCTATCAGTGAGTAGCAGAGATAACAAACACCACTAATCAGATAATACCGCTCTCTACAGTTCATCTTTCAGCCCAATCAGTGAGTAACAGAGCTAACAAACACCACTAACCAGATAATACTGCTCTCTACAGTTCATCTTTCAGCCCTATCAGTGAGTAGCAGAGATAACAAACACCACTAATCAGATAATACTGCTCTCTACAGTTCATCTTTCAGCCCAATCAGTGAGTAACAGAGCTAAAAAACACCACTAACCAGATAATAATGCTCTCTACAGTTCATCTTTCATCCCAATCAGTGAGTAACAGAGCTAACAAACACCACTAACCAGACAATACTGCTCTCTACAGTTCATCTTTCAGCCCAATCAGAGAGTAGCAGAGCTAACAAACACCCCAACCAGATAATACTGCTCTCTACAGTTCATCTTTCAGCCCAATCAGTGACCAACAGAGCTAACAAACACCACTAACCAGATAATACCACTCTCTACAGTTCATCTTTCAGCTCAATCAGTGAGTAACAGAGCTAACAAACACCACTAACCAGATAATACTGCTCTCTACAGTTCATCTTTCAGCCCAATCAGTGACTAACAGAGCTACCAAACACCACTAACCAGACAATACTGCTCTCTACAGTTCATCTTTCAGCCCAATCAGGGAGTAGCAGAGCTAACAAACACCACTAACCAGACAAAACTGCTCTCTACAGTTCATCTTTCAGCCCAATGAGGGAGTAACAGAGCTTAAAAACACCACTAACCAGATAATACTGCTCTCTACAGTTCATTTTTCAGCCCAATCAGTGAGTAACAGAGCTAACAAACACCACTAACCAGATAATACTGCTCTCTATAGTTCATCTTTCAGCCCAATCAGTGACTAACAGAGCTAACAAACACCACTAACCAGACAATACTGCTCTCTACAGTTCATCTTTCAGCCCAATCAGTGAGTAACAGAGCTAACAAACACCACTAATCAGATAATACTGCTTTCTACAGTTCATCTTTCAGCTCAATCAGTGAGTAACAGAGCTAACAAACACCACTGACCAGATAATACTGCTCTCTACAGTTCATCTTTCAGCCCAATGAGTGAGTAACAGAGCTAACAAACACCACTAACCAGATAATACTGCTCTCTATAGTTCATCTTTCAGCCCAATCAGTGACTAACAGAGCTAACAAACACCACTAACCAGATAATACCGCTCTGTACAGTTCATCTTTCAGCCCAATCAGTGACTAACAGAGCTAAAAAAACACCACTAACCAGATAATACTGCTCTCTACAGTTCAACTTACAGCCAAATGAGTGAGTAACAGAGCTAACAAACACCACTAACCAGATAATACTGCTCTCTACAGTTCATCTTTCAGCCCAATCAGTGAGTAACAGAGCTAACAAACACCACTAATCAGATAATTCTGCTCTCTACAGTTCATCTTTCAGCTCAATCAGTGAGTAACAGAGCTAACAAACACCACTGACCAGATAATACTGCTCTCTACAGTTCATCTTTCAGCTCAATCAGTGAGTAACAGAGCTAACAAACACCACTGACCAGATAATACTGCTCTCTACAGTTCATCTTTCAGCCCAATGAGTGAGTAACAGAGCTAACAAACACCACTAACCAGATAATACTGCTCTCTATAGTTCATCTTTCAGCCCAATCAGTGACTAACAGAGCTAACAAACACCACTAACCAGATAATACCGCTCTCTACAGTTCAACTTACAGCCAAATGAGTGAGTAACAGAGCTAACAAACACCACTAACCAGATAATACTGCTCTCTACAGTTCATATTACAGCCAAATGAGTGAGTAACAGAGCTAACAAACACCACTAACCACATAATACTGCCCTCTACAGTTCATCTTTCAGCCCAATGAGTGAGTAACAGAGCTAACAAACACCACTAACCAGATAATACTGCTCTCTACAGTTCATCTTTCAGCCCTATCAGTGAGTAGTAGAGATAACAAACACCACTAATCAGATAATACCGCTCTCTACAGTTCATCTTTCAGCCCAATCAGTGAGTAACAGAGCTAACAAACACCACTAACCAGATAATAATGCTCTCTACAGTTCATCTTTCAGCCCAATCAGTGAGTAACAGAGCTAACAAACACCACTAACCAGACAATACTGCTCTCTGCAGTTCATCTTTCAGCCCAATCAGAGAGTAGCAGAGCTAACAAACACCCCAACCAGATAATACTGCTCTCTACAGTTCATCTTTCAGCCCAATCAGTGACCAACAGAGCTAACAAACACCACTAACCAGATAATACCACTCTCTACAGTTCATCTTTCAGCCCAATCAGTGAGTAGCAGAGCTAACAAACACCCCTTACCAGATAATACTGCTCTCTACAGTTCATCTTTCAGCTCAATCAGTGAGTAACAGAGCTAACAAACACCACTAACCAGATAATACTGCTCTCTACAGTTCATCTTTCAGCCCAATCAGGGAGTAGCAGAGCTAACAAACACCACTGACCAGATAATACTGCTCTCTACAGTTCATCTTTCAGCCCAATGAGTGAGTAACAGAGCTAACAAACACCACTAACCAGATAATACTGCTCTCTATAGTTCATCTTTCAGCCCAATCAGTGACTAACAGAGCTAACAAACACCAGTAACCAGACAATACTGCTCTCTACAGTTCATCTTTCAGCCCAATCAGTGAGTAACAGAGCTAACAAACACCACTAATCAGATAATACTGCTCTCTACAGTTCATCTTTCAGCTCAATCAGTGAGTAACAGAGCTAACAAACACCACTGACCAGATAATACTGCTCTCTACAGTTCATCTTTCAGCCCAATGAGTGAGTAACAGAGCTAACAAACACCACTAACCAGATAATACTGCTCTCTATAGTTCATCTTTCAGCCCAATCAGTGACTAACAGAGCTAACAAACACCACTAACCAGATAATACCGCTCTGTACAGTTCATCTTTCAGCCCAATCAGTGACTAACAGAGCTAAAAAAACACCACTAACCAGATAATACTGCTCTCTACAGTTCAACTTACAGCCAAATGAGTGAGTAACAGAGCTAACAAACACCACTAACCAGATAATACTGCTCTCTACAGTTCATCTTTCAGCCCAATCAGTGAGTAACAGAGCTAACAAACACCACTAATCAGATAATTCTGCTCTCTACAGTTCATCTTTCAGCTCAATCAGTGAGTAACAGAGCTAACAAACACCACTGACCAGATAATACTGCTCTCTACAGTTCATCTTTCAGCTCAATCAGTGAGTAACAGAGCTAACAAACACCACTGACCAGATAATACTGCTCTCTACAGTTCATATTACAGCCAAATGAGTGAGTAACAGAGCTAACAAACACCACTAACCACATAATACTGCCCTCTACAGTTCATCTTTCAGCCCAATGAGTGAGTAACAGAGCTAACAAACACCACTAACCAGATAATACTGCTCTCTACAGTTCATCTTTCAGCCCTATCAGTGAGTAGTAGAGATAACAAACACCACTAACCAGACAATACTGCTCTCTGCAGTTCATCTTTCAGCCCAATCAGAGAGTAGCAGAGCTAACAAACACCCCAACCAGATAATACTGCTCTCTACAGTTCATCTTTCAGCCCAATCAGTGACCAACAGAGCTAACAAACACCACTAACCAGATAATACCACTCTCTACAGTTCATCTTTCAGCCCAATCAGTGAGTAGCAGAGCTAACAAACACCCCTTACCAGATAATACTGCTCTCTACAGTTCATCTTTCAGCTCAATCAGTGAGTAACAGAGCTAACAAACACCACTAACCAGATAATACTGCTCTCTACAGTTCATCTTTCAGCCCAATCAGGGAGTAGCAGAGCTAACAAACACCACTGACCAGATAATACTGCTCTCTACAGTTCATCTTTCAGCCCAATGAGTGAGTAACAGAGCTAACAAACACCACTAACCAGATAATACTGCTCTCTATAGTTCATCTTTCAGCCCAATCAGTGACTAACAGAGCTAACAAACACCACTAACCAGATAATACCGCTCTCTACAGTTCATCTTTCAGCCCAATCAGTGACTAACAGAGCTAAAAAAACACCACTAACCAGATAATACTGCTCTCTACAGTTCAACTTACAGCCAAATGAATGAGTAACAGAGCTAACAAACACCACTAACCAGATAATACTGCTCTCTACAGTTCATCTTTCAGCCCAATCAGTGAGTAACAGAGCTAACAAACACCACTAATCAGATAATACTGCTCTCTACAGTTCATCTTTCAGCTCAATCAGTGAGTAACAGAGCTAACAAACACCACTAACTAGATAGTACTGCTCTCTACAGTTCATCTTTCAGCCCAATCAGTGCATAGCAGAGTTAACAAACACCACTAACCAGACAATACTGCTCTCTACAGTTCATCTTTCAGCCCAATGAGTGAGTAACAGAGCTAACAAACACCACTAACCAGATAATACTGCTCTCTATAGTTCATCTTTCAGCCCAATCAGTGACTAACAGAGCTAACAAACACCACTAACCAGATAATACCGCTCTCTACAGTTCATCTTTCAGCCCAATCAGTGACTAACAGAGCTAACAAACACCCCAACCAGATAATACTGCTCTCTACAGTTTATCTTTCAGCCCAATCAGTGACTAACAGAGCTAACAAACACCCCAACCAGATAATACTGCTCTCTACAGTTTATCTTTCAGCCCAATCAGTGAGTAGCAGAGCTAACAAACACCCCTAACCAGATAATACTGCTCTCTATAGTTCATCTTTCAGCCCAATTAGTGACTAACAGAGCTAACAATCACCCCAACCAGATAATACTGCTCTCTACAGTTCATCTTTCAGCCCAATCAGTGCATAGCAGAGTTAACAAACACCCCTAACCAGATAATACTGCTCTCTATAGTTCATCTTTCAGCCCAATCAGTGACTAACAGAGCTAACAAACACCACTAACCAGATAATACTGCTCTCTACAGTTCATCTTTCAGCCCAATCAGTGAGTAACAGAGCTAACAAACACCACTAACCAGATAATACTGCTCTCTACAGTTCATCTTTCAGCCCAATCAGTGACTAACAGAGCTAAAAAACACCACTAACCAGATAATACTGCTCTCTACAGTTCATCTTTCAGCCCAATCAGTGAGTAACAGAGCTAAAAAACACCACTAACCAGATAATACTGCTCTCTACAGTTCATCTTACAGCCCAATCAGTGAGCAACAGAGCTAACAAACACCACTAACCAGATAATACTGCTCTCTACAGTTCATCATTCAGCCCAATCAGTGAGTAACAGAGCTAACAAACACCACTAACCAGATAATACTGCTCTCTATAGTTCATCTTTCAGCCCAATCAGTGAGTAGCAGAGCTAACAAACACCCCTAACCAGATAATACTGCTCTCTACTGTTCATCTTTCAGCCCAATCAGTGCATAGCAGAGTTAACAAACACCCCTAACCAGATAATACTGCTCTCTATAGTTCATCTTTCAGCCCAATCAGTGACTAACAGAGCTAACAAACACCACTAACTGTGAAGTGGAACAAAGATGACACAGTTTTTAATATTTTATTCAAATAAAAATCTGACAAGTGCAATGTGCAGTAGTATTCAGCCCCCATTACTCTAAAACCCATGAATAAAATTCAGTGCAAACTATTGGCTTCATAAGTCACTTTAATTTGTTAATAGAGTCCAGCTGTGTGTATTTTAGTCTCAGTATAAGTACTTTTCTTAGCAACTCAAGGAGGAGTTGTGGAAAAAGTATTCTACAACTGCAAACCTAACAAAACATAGTGAAACTGATGGATCGAGCAAGAAGAGTACTGGTCAGAGAAGCAGCCTAAAGGCCCATGGTCACTCTGGAGGAGCTGTAGAAATCAACACCTCAGGTGGGAGAATCTGTCCACAGGACAATTTGTCGTCCACTCCAAAAATCAGGCCTTTATGGAAGAGTGGCAAGCTGAAACCCATTGTTAAAAAAAAAAAGACATTAGAAGTACCATTTGCAGTTTACCACAAGTCATGTAGAAACACAGTGAATGTGTGAAAGATGTGAAAATGTTTTGGCCAAAAGACATAGCACTGTGTGTGTAACACTGCTCATCTTCTGTGAAGAGACATGAACTTACTGTTCACAGACGCTCTCCATCCAACCTGACTGATCTTCAGCTGTTCTGTTAAAAAGAATAAACAAAAATCTCTGTCTCTAGATGCTCAAAGCTGGTAGAGACATAAACCCCAAAAGACCTGCAGTTCACCCAGAAAACTGGTGAGATGTTCATCTCTGTAAGTGTCACCCAATCAGATTTGGAAATCTGCTTCTCTGAGCACTGAAACCCCCAGCCTTCACATCACTAACCATTAACTGCACTAAACTGGTGGAACTGATTAACATAATTCATCAATATTAAAGGCTGTTAGTTCACTAGGCAGATGGGTTGGGAGATTAACATTAATCTGGGCTGAATAAGGGTAGAGGTGAAGAACACATTTGACTTTTGTTTGTTAAACATCATGTTTCAGGTGAAGAGGTTAGATCTATTTTACAGAACAGCGCAAAAAATGTGCATTAAATGTTACCAATCAGTGCGTTTATCACACTAGTGTACAGATTTATGAAATGTAGGTACCATAGTATACAGTAGTACAATCTCAGTTCAATACTGTTAATGGTATGGCTGATGTTTTATCAGATAAAACATTTGTTTGTTTTTTTTAGTTTGGCAATGTAGAGGATAAATCAATGAATTGTTTGACATGTGCGAAGTGACACAACAGTGACAATTGTAGCCATTCAGCGAGCTGTGAGGCCTCTAGGAGTCATCCTATAAGTGCCAGCACCATTGGCAGATGGCTGCATGACAAACTACATACACACAGACTATTACAGCGACACCACAACATCGCCAAAAACTGTATAAGTGTCAAGCCAGACTTTCACAGAGTGAATCAGAGCGTCCGAGGGCATCTTCAGTGACGAGTCCCCCTTTTGTCTGGGTGTAGATCACCAATTAATCCATGTGTGGAGGCACTGTGGTCCGCACCAGAACTACTGATTTTGCTTTCACTTTTTTACAAGATTTCAGTTAAATATATCATATATCTGTAATGGGTTGGGAGCAGTAGCTCTCCAGCCCAGAAGGTTTTTAGAACCCAAGTGCAGAGCAGTGGATCTCAAAGCAGGTAAACCCAAGAGGAGGAGGAGGAGGAGGAGGAGAAGGAGAAGAAGAAGAAGAAGAAGAAGAAGAAGAAGAAGAAATAATATATAATCGTAAATATATATATATATTATTATATAATAATATTTTATATATATATATATATATATATATATATATACACAATTATTATTAAACCCCGCCCCATGCGGGGATCGAACTCAGGCTGTCGCGGTCGCAGCCCAGTGCTCTAACCGCTGCACCAGCGAGCGGATTGGGATGCGGCCGCTTTAATCGCCTTTTAAAGAGCCTCCGCCGAAAGGGGCGGAGCCACGAAAACGGGTGGAGAGTGAAAACGGGTGGAAAACAAAACCTCACGCCTAGCGTGAGTGAAAGAGAAGGGGAGAATTGTAAACTCGGCGTGGAAGCTACGGCTACCTCTTATGAGATGAGGTGAAGGATTAACTAAACAAAATGGCTTCCAAAGAAAACAAACTGAACTGAGGTGCTTTTGGATTAAATGCTGTTCCACCACAGAGGGGAGGAACAGCGGGAGAGAGAGTAGGTGAGCAAAACCGCGTGCTTCGCGGCTGCCACACACACACACACACACACACACACACACACACACACACACACACACACACACACACACACACACACACACACAAACAGGAGAGAGCACACAGCTTAATCTCCAGCAGACTCGAGAGAGAGGAAAGGGACAGAGGAAGCTACTTTTGCGGGAGGAGTTTTGCCAGCGGTGCTGAACAAAACTCTCTCCAAAGGGACAGCAGGAAGAGAAAGAGAAAGGAGCCGAGGCTCACTCGAAAAAACGGGCATAGATTCGCTCTCACGAGCTTCAAAGATCCAGCGCCGAGTGGCTGGTTGGCGCTGCTTATAAGCTGTTGAAAGCAGGTGTTGATAATTAGCCAACTAACCGGCGCTGGCCTGGCACGCCCTCCGATGCCCTGGAGGATGCCTCAATCGGGCACCAGCCCTTACAATATCAGATGAACACAGTGAAGTTTGAGAAGTGGAATGAAGTTTATAGGATTTACAGAAAATGTTCAATAATTATTTAAACTAAATTAAGCAGCTGCATAAATTTGGGCCTCAACAGAAAAATAACATCAGTATTAATTAGATCCTCCTTTTTCAGAAATAACAGCCTCTAAACTCTTCCTACAGCTTCCAATGAGAGTCTGGTTCTTCTGGTTGAAGGTATTTTGGATCATTCTTCTTTATAAATCATCTCCAGTTCAGTCAGGTTTGATGATTCTGATCATGAACAGCTGCTTTAAATCACACCACAGATTTATAATAATATTCAGGTCTGAGATGATCTGAGATGATCATTCCAGAATGCTGTTCTTCTTCCTCTGTATGAATTAATGATTTAGTAGATTTAGAGCAGTGTTTAGTGTTTAGGGTCGTTGTCTTGTTGAAGGATCCAGCCTCGGCGCTTTAACTTCAACTTCAACTCTCTTTCACTACGTTTATGCCTCTCATGATGAGAGTAGGAGAGAACCCTGGTTTCCAGCAATTAATAAAAGAGCTTGAGTCCCTATACAACATTCCATCCCCAGTAGTGAGAAAGCACAGAGAGAACACAGACACAAATCAACTCAAAACGTACCTTTATTTGACTTTAAACACCCTCCACCACACCCAAAAGAAGAAGTTCTTTGATTGTCTTTGAAAGTCTGTTTCTCCGCTCACCAGTGAAGTCTCTCTCGAGTGAGGGCTGAGGCTGAGTTACCTATACCTGTTTAATCAGTCCTAATGCAGACCAGCTGGGACAGGTAGAGCTGTGCGTTCCGGCGTGGGGCGGACCCACGACTCCCCCGCCTCCTCACGCCACACCAGCCTCTTTATTTTTTACACCAACCGTATCAAAAACATACCGAAACACGTACTGAACCTTGGGGTTTATACCGAGTTGTGATTTTTCTGTACTTTTACACCCCTACTAATTAAAGGTTCCTAGATACTTTGATCCACTTTATGCACTAGAAATGTAGTAGAAATTACATAAATGGTTCAAATACATTTATTTCCAAGATGTAGGTAAGGGTGCCAATAATTGTGGAATAGGTAATTTTATTCTAAGTCAGGCTTTTAACACATTTTAACTAGGGGTGCCAATACTTATGGAGGGTGCTGTAGTTTAAGGGTTAATGAGGTTACCAAAAAAAGTCTTCCAATAATTAGTGTTAGACAAGGGTGCCCAATTTATGCACCTCCTTAACATTGCTTAAAGAATTATTGCACACTTTCTGTAAATCCTAAAGACTTTATTTCACTTCTCAAATATCTCTGTGTTCACGAAATATCACGAAATATTATAAATTATACAGGCAACCTTGTACAATGAGTTAGCACGTTTTATGTGCAAATAAAAAATATATATGAATGTTGTAAAATTACCTGTGGAAAAAGTACTGAACAATTGTAATTGAGTAAAAGTACCTTTGCTAAAATTCTGCTCGAGTAAAAGTAAAAAAGTACTCAATTTAAAATGAACTTTGAGTAAAAGTTACATAGTTACTTTTAATTATTTGATGTAAAAAGTACAACAATTCAAATTAATTATTATTAATTAATATATATATATAAATTCTTTCACATAAAAATGTGGATCTTTCAGGCAGTATTTGTTCAGACCACCTCATAAAACATTTTCAAGAACAAGTGTTCGGTCTTTCCCACCGAAAGGGCAATGACGGACGGCAGACAGATATAACTCCTTGTGGGTTTGTTTATTTTCTTTGATTTTGTTATATTCCACAGCTTTTTAGTTGCAGTTTAGTTTTACATCCAACAGTCTTTTAGGTTATAAACCTAGAAGTACAACAAAAACATGGTGTAAATAAGGCCATGCGGCCATGCTCATTTAAAGTGCAAATGTTACAATAGTACAAAACACTCAAATTTGTCCTATACTAAATGAAAACGATGCACCAGTGCAATAAATGCAACATATAAACAGTCATATAAACATGGCAGAGTTAGTACAGCGCAATTTACCTGCTGACCTAACATTAAACATCTGCAGCTATACTGTATAAAGCACTATAAATGCCACAAAGGCAGGACTACAAAAATCACCATACAAAATTACCACTTATGCACAAGTTACAAGAGTTTAATTTCTACCATAACATTTTTAACAGGTAAACCCATTGAAACATTTAACCATAAGAGGGAAAAATAATTTACATGAACACTTAACCATTTTACAAAAAGCACAAAGCCATAAATAAGTAAAATTTAGTCAAACAGTTACGTTACTCAGTAGGAATCAAGCACTAGACTAGGAAGACTACATCTCCCATGATGCACCAGGTACCGTGAAAACGCGAGGCAGGAAGCTAAACACAGCACAAACATTTCTCAAGCGACGCTAACATCGGATTAAAGCAGCGAAACGGTACAAGCGCTAAGCTCAAGCTAAGCGAGACATTTACACATTTAGCAAACATCAAATCACACCGAAAACAAAGGTTAACGACCGCAGCTGAATGAGAGAGAGAGAGGTGACTTACTGGTGATGCACCGCCGTCAAGGATGGAAACGCCATGTTCATAAACTCGCGCGTGCGCCATTTAAACCATTGTTTGTGACTTCTCATTGGATACTGAATGCTCACAGTGAGCTCGCACTGGACTATTTTGACAGGTAGCTGGCTACGTGCACCATTGGTAAGTCAACTCCCTGACTCGCGGTCACACAGTAGAGAGTAAACACAACAACAAGTGTTATAGGTTTCTATGATCCATTTTGTTTCTTTACTGTTAAAAGGTTAAGGTCATATAGGCGACTATAAACCATATTTTTATAGTTTTACAGTTGCTATTTAAATTACCATACAAGCAGATTGTTTAGGAATTATCCTTAAAACATGAAATCATACAAAAAAACTGTTGGTCGGCGCATGCGCAGTGCCGTACAGAAGCACATATCGATGGGTAGCATAACTCAACAGAACACCGGTTCCCCCGAGCCACGCACACAGACCCCAGACTACACCGCTGATTCACACAGCGTCTCTCCCGCTAACCGTAATAAACACTGCTGGGAAAAGTTCAGCTGCGCTGCCAAGAAGAACAAAAATAAGCGCAAACTATGTGTGATAAAATCAGCGGAACATAAACTGCAAACATTATGAGGCATTTCTCTCACCACCAAGACTTTCAGAAAGGTAAACTCAGTTTGTGGACGCAGGTTAATCACGTAGCCTAGCTCCATTAGCTAGATTGGCTAGCTAACTAGCTTGTTAGCTAATCTAGGCAGTTGGATATGTCTCCAGTTTAGTTCAGCGTTGTTTAATGTCTAAAAGGGATTTAGGTTATATTCGCCTCAATCACCTGTTAACATCACGCCGACAGACGCATTTCATACAGCTTTCAGTGCATTTAATTTACTATTAATTTAGGCATTTATACAGGTTAGTTGATTAATTAACATACAGGATAAACAAACACTTTTAGTCTCCATTAACCTTCACTGTTTTTCAGAAAACCCTGAAGGCAGAATTCTGTAAATAATTTTTTAGGTTGTAAAATTTTTAATTAAGGGATTATTGTGCTGGATATTTTGATAAAATACAGGAGATTGTAGAATCTGTGTACCTGTATATGAACGGAGATTACTGGTCTTTATAAAGTGAATCCACAGCTAACCAATACATTTTAAATAAACATATATAACTCACCACCACATGCTTTCTCAGGTATGATGTTTTGAAAGTTTTGAAAGCTGCAGCTCTGTCCGGCAGGGCACATTTTGTATTGCATGAGGACATTACTGCCTCGTTATTCCACGCGCCGGCGAATCCGCGGCAATTTTTTTGTTTGTTTTTTTTCCAGCATTTTATTTTTTACTCAGTAACGGGGAGTTTTCCAATGTAGCATTGTAAATTACTCGTGTCAAAATGTACTTGAGTAAAAGTAAAATTATTTTAAAAACTGCATTAAAAAATACAAATTACACATAAAATCTACTCAATTACAATAACGTGAGTAATGTGAGTAATTCGTTACTTTCCACCTTAGTTATTCGTTACTTAACACAATTAGTAAAAACACCACAACCCAACAAATACACGTTTTAATCACATGAACAAGTGCGACTGGCGGGGCATTAAAGGGGACATGAAACACTTCAAGTATTTAGTATAATTCACAAGATGTATTTTCACTCTAACAAATCTGATAAGTTTAACAGTGAAATAAGTTGTCAGTGAAACTAAATTAAAATAACTATTTTAACTATTCAAAACATGTACTGCTCAATATCAGGCATCTTTAAATAATTAAACAAATAGATAAATTATGAACCAAACAGAACTGATTAAAAATGGTTTACATTGAATAATTTTCGCATTAATAAATTAATAAACCAGGGGACAATACTCATTACTGTTACTAGCACTCATTCCGGTTACCAGCACTCTGTCCTGTCACTGGCACTCATTCCTGTTACTGGTACTCACTCCTGTTACTGGAACTCACTCCTGTTACTGGAACTCACTCCTGTTACTGGTACTCACTCCTGTTACTGGAACTCACTCCTGTTACTGGTACTCACTCCTGTTACTGGCACTCACTCCTGTTATGGGCACTCACTCCTGTTACTGGTACTCACTCCTGTTACTGGCACTCATTCCTGTTAAGGGCACTCATTCCTGTTACTGGAACTCACTTCTGTTACTGAAGCTCATTCCTGTAACTGGAACTCACTCCTGTTACTGGCACTCCCTCCTGTTATGGGCACTCATTCCTGTAACTGGAACTCACTCCTGTTACTGGTACAATGAAAAAAAAAATGACTCTTTGAATTTACTTCATTTTTTTGTCAAAGGGTTGCATAAAATTAAATTATCTAGATCTACACTTACAATTTGAGTAATATTTACTAATTGGTCCTAAGCTAAACCAGCGTAATAAAATGATGTAGCATTTACATTCATAAAGTAACTGTTACAATTTTTTAAAGTTACTTTTACTAATTTGAAGCATGAAAATTGCATTTGTATGCTTCAAATTAGTAAAAGTAACTTAAAAAAATAGTAACAATTACTTTATGAATGTAAATGGTACAATTGACAAAACCCTTCAGTTCTCTTGCAAAATGAAACTTTACATTCAGATCAATGTTATCTATTCACAAAAGGCTATTTTGTGTTCAGATGAAACACAAAAACCATCATATGAACAGACTGTCAAAAGAAGCAGTTGAACACTGATGTGCTCAGTGTCAAACACCATTTGTCAGGGCCAGACAAGGAGGAGACGTGCAGATACGATAAAAATCTTTCATTAAAAGATTCAGCAGGGGTAGTCAAAACAAGCCAGGTCAATACCAGAGAAACATTGAGCAGGAAAACCATACCATAAACGGGAGACAGTCCAGAGTTCATACACGAGCAGGGAGTATCACAGAGTAGGCAGAAATCCAAATGAGTAACAGTCCAGGTCATACACAGAAAATCCAATACACGGGCAAGGCAAAAATCAAAGTTGGAAAAACACGGAAAAGGATCATACACGGAAATAACAATAGGCAATGGAAACGCTTATTAATGCAGGGTAGAACCAATACAATTACTCGGCGAGGAGTGAGCGTGGTCTATTTATACTGATGGGTAATCAATACTCAGGACTTCCTGGAGGTGTCATGCGGTGTACCACGTGATCGGGAGTGTGTGTGATGTCATGGTGAGGTGCGTTCTGGGTATTGTAGTTGGAAGCTTGGAAATCACAGGTAGAGCTGAGTGAGGGGAACACAGGTGTGCTTTCAGCACCAGACAAGACAGTACCCTCCCCCAAAGGAGCCGGAGCGGAGACAGATCGGGGCCGACCCCGGCGACGACCACCCAACGGACAGGGAGTACAGGCGGGAGGAGCAGATGGCGCAGCGGAGGTACCGGACAGGCAGGGTCCCCTGGAGCGGGCGACCCGATGAACTGGAGCAGAGCTGGCCGGGGAGCGCTTGGGACGTCCACGGGGCCTAGGGGCAGGCTTACCAGGATTACGGGTATGAAACTCCGCGAGTAACGCAGGGTCCAACACGTCCTTGGCAGCCACTCAACTGCGCTCCTCCGGACCACACCCCTCCCAGTCAATGAGGTATTGGAGAATACTCCCATGCCTGCGTGAGTCCAGCACCTCCCGGATAGCATACGTGGACGAGTCCTCCACCTATATTTTATTTTTCCAACAAAAACAATGTACACTGTGTACAATGCAACAGACACAAAGATGCAGTGATTTACATACAAAACAACAGAATAATTTATTGTATAAAGTTACAGTAAACAAAAAACTATTCTGCATCCTGTCTTCTGTTTGGGTCTGCTAAAGCTTTGACTGCTGATTGTAAACCTGAGTGAAGGGTGTTTGCCCATGTGACCAGTCAGTGTGCACAGTAGGGAAATTAACTTTAGAGTTTTGAATAACAGTGTGGTCCTTGTGAAAACAAGATATTTTATTCATGAAAATTGTGTCAAATGCAGAAAATTGTGTTTGTAGTGTTTTGAAAAAGTGTGTTTTAGAACTGCAATTTGAGTGTAAAGCAGGAATTGTGCTTGTAGTTTAGCAGAACTGGTTCAGGAACTAATTTAGGCAGATTGAAAAAAATTTAGTTAAAATGTCAACCCAATCATGAGAAAAGGACAAATAAATAACAAAACTGACTTTATTAAGTCATATCAAATTCATGAAAACATTCTCTATCAAATATTCTAAAACAGGAGTAAAAAGGGGGCAAAACAGAACTAACTAAATTTAGATCATACAAAAATATGTATAATCCTTATGCCAGACATGAAAGTATGCCTTACCTTTAAACCTGCCTTGATCATTTAAAAGGGTACAAAAAAACAAATACTGACCATGTCTATAATTTAGCGATGAACAAGGAATTATGAATTAGTATTTTAAAGAACATAAATGAAAACAAAACTTCAGTTGTTAAAGCTGAGAGCACAATTAGCACATTCACCCAAATATGTGCCTTTAATTAAAAAAAACATTAGTCAGAACTGCTGTAAGACCAGTAATGCCTCAGAAATTGAGACACTATAAAGTAACATTAGAAATAGTGCACACAGTGTCACCTAAGTGCCTAAGCACTGTATTGACTGTCAGGACCTTGCTTACCAACCCTGCTCTTACTTTACTTACCGCCTATGCAAAAAAAAATTATGCTGGAAAATGTTCAAAAGGAAATGTTTTGTCAAAGAAAAAGTATTTTTTTTTTGCATGCTCTTGTCCTTGAGTGGCAGTTTCTCAAGATAATGTATAGGTGTCCACAAACAGCACAAATGAAAAACAAGTTGAATTTTTGCTGAAAATAGATCTGGTGGTTAGGTTAGATCAACAAACTCAAACAAAAATCTTGTTTCATAGGTCTTCAGTGCCTGCAGAAACCTGAGCAGAAATTTTCAGATGCTTTTCTGAGAGCGAGACGTTTTGGAGGTGTCTATTCTCTCTCTACATGAGGTTCATGAGAGTTCATCAAGACTGAATGAAACGTACATGATTTAAGTGGATATTTAAACACCCAGGCGCTGTTTGGTTGATAAACCGTACAGTTTGGAAGTTAGAAAGCTTGCTGGGTAGCTTTATCTAGTTAGTGTTAGTTAGTTAGTTAGCGTTAGCTAGTTAGCTAGCGTTGGCTAGCTATGGTAAGATAGCTAGATAAGTAGCTAATGCTAGCTATGTTACCTTTTAACTGTTGGCTTATCTAGACTTTCGGTAACGGTACCTCTCGGTGCTCTGCTGGGTGCGCTTACTTAAAAAATATATATTTAGATTGCTTATTATTTCAATTCAGTTTCACTGACAGCTGTTAAACTTATCAGATTTGTTAGAGTGAAAATACATCTTGTGAATTATACTAAATACTTGAAATGTTTCATGTCCGCTTTAAAAAACAGAGAAAAAGAAAACTCAATTCTTCAGAAATGTGTTCCTTTAATCACACTTACTTTAGTGTGCATAAAAATAAATAAATACTTACTTACTGACTACGTACTCCTTAATCAGAAAGCCATCCCCCTCACTAAGGTACAGACAAAGTGCTTTAATAATGGCTTCTCTCCTGAGGTGGACGTTATTTGTTTGCACACATTTTTCTATTAAAAAAAAAGTAAATAAATAAATAAATACACATAACCAAATCATATCTGTATCCTGACTAATATGGTCTTGACTAGGCCAGTCATTATATCTTTTTTAAATCAACATTATATTGTCTATAATGTTATTGCAAAAAATGTTTTACACTGGTTATGAAAATTCACAGTGTGTGAATATTCTACTTCTTAATTTATTTATTCTAATAAATTAATGTAAAAAAGAAAATGCTGGCGACACACCAGCTCAAATCATTCTAAAGGGATATCTTCAGAAACTTAATGTTTTTTGTAGTCACAAATTGGATTAATTTTACAATTTAAACGGGCCTGCTGGTACACAGTGTTGAACTGTGTGTGAAACATGGACGTTTGGTCACCCTATTATAATATATTTATGTTTGTTACGTTAGCGCTAGTGCGCCGCTATTTTGCCCATGCAGCACTGGTGACGTCACGAGGTTGGTTGGGTGAAGAGCCCAGGTACATAACTAGTGGTCACGGTTAGGGAACTGTGTGTGCTTAGTGATGAGTTTCACTCTTATTATGTTTTATCCTGAACAGGCTAAACTTTTCCTAAGGTTTCTTTTTGCCACCAGAAAGGTGAGGCAATTTACTGCAGATAGCTGGGACAGAACACAAACATTTTAGACAACTCCCCTCTCCTCCATAAGAGCGCAGAAAATCTGAATATTATGTAAGAAAAATTAAATAAATTATTTTAAAAACAGAAATGTTGGCCTAATCAAAATGTATGTACATTATATCTTCACGGTCCAATGAAAACAAGTATTAACATTTTTAGCTTACAACATAATTTGCCCAGGTTGCTTTGAAAGCCGCCTTCACGCCTTTCACTCTGTGAAACTTCACTTCAGACATAAAATGTACCTAAGTAATTCTACTCAAGTCACTGGGAACCAGCCTTTTGTTAAAGAAAAGCAAATTAATTTAAGTTAGCTCAGCTGTACTGCAGCTTATTCATCTCATAACCTCAGGCTTGTCAAATAAGATAACTAGCTATATAACCTCTTAACACGCCAAAATGTCATAATTAATATCTGGCTCTGTTTATGAATAATTATAGGCTCAATATAGACACCCAATATGCCATTTTAAAGCTTAAAATCTATTTAGCTGTATCTCAGTTCAGAAAAGAAACATTTAGGGTGAAATATGCCTTGTTTATTAAAATAATGAATCATAATTTACATATTTGCTTTTTTCGTACGTCCATATTTGATGCAGTCATGTTATACATAATTTACGCCGTCTGGCCCTCCGGATTACGGAACCGCAAAGCGCTCTGAATGAGCTCTGTCAGCCAATCAGGGCAGAGAGGTGGTGTGGGACCCTCACAGAGAGCAAGAGATCTTCCAGAAGATCTTTCGCCTGAAATTACATACTCAAATTTGAAGGCTTTTCACTCTAATATTAAATAATTCGGAGGCAATTATATAAATTAATATTACTTAGAAACCTTTACAAAATTATTTGAAAACACTTAAAATTATTCAATTGAACAGGTAATGGTCAAAATATGGTAAAAAAAAAAACTGGACATTTTTAAGGCTCTTTTCAGATTTTCTATTTTTATTTTTTTCATATCCGTAAAATGATATATTTATATGGATGAATTGTTTTTGCAGCTCTACAATTTGGTATAAAGTGTTTACATTCATCATATAAAATTATAAACTGCTCCCTTTCACTGGTTAGATATTAAAGAGATCTGAACCTGGGATGGTCCTTTCTTTCTCCAAAGGACTGGAAACTTTATTAAAATAACTTATTTTGCACTAAAGAAGGTTTTTCTGTATGTTTGACTCCTAATAGAAAGATAAATCTCACCCCACCCTCTGGAAGATCTCTTGCTCCTAGTCTCCCCCACCTCACCTCAGAACTTTGCACCTGATTGGCTGACAGGGCTCTTTCTGTCCGCAAGGCTCTGCTGAATCAGGAGATATGTAGCAGTCCGTGGAAAACAATATAAGACGGTTTTAATAAAACATTTAAGTTTAGATTAGTTTATCTGCCTCAAATTATTTTAAGCACTGGTTGGACATAAATGAGGATTACTGTCGAGTGGATTGATGGATTTTCTTAAGTATGGATCGATTTTGAAGCCAGGAGTGTGAGGTAGGAGCTGGAGGGGGTTGGGTGTGTGTTGCTTTATTTGCTTATGTTATATGTTTCTAAGTATTATGTATTATTATTATGTAAAATCAAAAACCCATTTAAATTTAGAAAAACAAGAACAATTCCATGATGTATAATTTACAATTAAATAAATAAATAAATAATTTAATTTATAATAAGTTCACTTTTTTCAGTGTACTCACTCCTGCTACTGGAACTCATTCCTGTAACTGGAACTCACTCCTGTAACTGGAACTCACTCCTGTTACTGGAACTCACTCCTGTTACGGGCACTGATTCCTGTAACTGGAACTCACTCCTGTTACTGGAACTCACTCCTGTTACGGGCACTGATTCCTGTAACTGGAACTCACTCCTGTTACTGGTACTCACTCCTGTTACTAGCACTCCTTCCTGTTATTGGCACTCATTTTTGTAACTCTATGTTTTAAGTAACAGGACTAAACGTAACAGTAATTTGATTTAGCAAAATGGCTGTTATGCTAACAGCATAAGGTCACTGAGCACATTCTAGTGCTTTTCCCAAAATGTGTATTTTAAAAATAAACAAAAATATGTAAGATCAAATATACAGAAAAACTAAAAAGGGAACTTAATTGTCTTCCTGTGACCTTCAGTAGAACCACTTCCTGTTGTAGATGTGACTTGTTCCAGATGTTTCAGATGGGGTAATACGGAGTTACGATAACAGGATTGAGTGAAACCCAGGGACACAACTAAAATGTGTATTTTAACTTAAATATTATGGATTTATTTTAAACTAAAATATTTTAAGCATATATGGGATTTGGAGTCACACAACAATGGAAATAAATTACATCTCTGAAGGATTTTAATATTTATATTTCATGGTAAAGTTAGAGAGTGGGGACAGATAACAAATGCTATTTTTTCAGTGGTTTAAGTAGTTTTTTTATTACATATCTTACTTTTGCAATTAGAACAATATACAAGATAATATGAATAATAATGAAATGTATTTTAAAGTTGTTTCATCTGCATATTTATACATGTAATTTCAGCAGAATATGCCTTATACAATTACCAATAACACCCAACTCAACTGACTGGGGGGGGGGGGGGGGGGCATAACAGACAGATAAACAGATAAATAAACTCATAACGCTCTGGAGTTACATAAAGCTCTGCAGTAAACATACATGCTGCTCTCTCTCTCATATAAGCTACTACATATTTACACGTTCACAACACTGCTTCTAGTTGTTAACACTGCTTATTGCCCATTTTAAGCTGTTTTACACAGAAAAAAAAGTGTTTTAAGCACAGCAATCAGAACTACCTACCTCCTCAGAGTTAGTTACACACAGACTGAGATGAGTATAGCGACAGAACCAAATAAAGCAGTAAAACCAACTCTTTTTAATAAAAGGTTCCCCAGTACAAACATGAAATAAATGAAGCACAAAACAGATATTTAAACAAAAAACAGGATTTGGTGCAATTTTAACAACAAAACAAATAAGTATGTATAAACCTTGTTACACTAGGTTAGTTACGTTAGGTTAGAGCCTGTTGTTTAGCTGGCTAGCTAACCTTGCTAAACTATTTTTGCTTGTTGGACTGTTTTCTCTCCCTGAACAAATTGCGGAAGAATATTAAATAGAGCATTAGATAGCTAACCCTAGCAAGGTAGATGTATTTATAGATAGCAAGCTAACTAAGCGACAGAAAGAGACGCATTTCTCCACCTCATTATGAAATTTTAGTTAGCTAATCTAAAGCTAGGTTAGTTAGCTAGCTAGCATTAACTAGGTTTCTGACTTCTCCACGCATCTTTATGACTTGTCCTGCACTCTAGCAGTCCTTTAGGTATTTTATGTTACATATAATATAATGTGAACTTGATGAGAGGGTATACTGTAGCACCAGTCCTGACTCTTAATGGTCTATTTGATTTTTACCCATAGCGTACTCTGTGTGCAGTAAGAAATTCCTACTCCCTTAAATTCCACATTTGTTTATATTTTAAAATAACTCAATATATGTGGGAAACATTTTTAAATGTTTTTAGGTTCTTGAAGTGCTCCAGAGATTCAGATGATTTGAGTTGTTATTTGAAGTAAAGTGAAAGAAGTTTTCTATACTACTGTTCTATGCTATTCTGTCACAATTCAAAATGTACCCATTTTGTAGGTTTTTTTTCCCACTTTTGTATTAGAATTGTTAGTAATTTTTAATCCAATAAGAGATCTACAGGAAGCCGCAAGGCAAGCGTGGGAACGTTTGCGGAACTGAACACGGATGAGCATCCTGCGATGGCTCGGAAACCACGGTTCTCCTGGAGACTTTAAACGGAGGAGAAACTGGTGGAGCTGTGGAGTGAGTAAGAGTTACTCTTTGACGTGTCTTCTCATTTATAATAATGATAAAAATTATAAAATAATCTTAGAAAGAAACTAGCTGTAGTTTGGCAAATTTGTGACCCTGCAAGTTCCCCAGTCTTTAATTATAACTAGAAAAGGAAGTTGGTTTGGGAAAGTATGATAATAAGGTTGAAAAGTTAAAATTGTTGCTAAGCTGTTTCAGTCTCAAGCGTGTGAAACGTGGTTGCTATGCTGATCCAAAGTTTTGGCTAACATGGTGGAATGCTAATAATTGTCTGATATAGTGAGGTGTTGCTAAGTGGTTGCTAGGCAGTTGTTAAAAATTTTCAAGTGGTTGCTAAGGTGCTGCTAACTGGTTGCTAGGCAGTTGCTATCATTTCTAAAGTGGTTGCTAAGCTGTTGCTAAGCAGTTGCTAACATATTTCACATGGTTCCTAAGTGGCTGCTTAGTGGTTGCTAACATATTTCACATGGTTCCTAAGATGTTGCTAGGCAGTTGCTATCATTTCTAAAGTGGTTGCTAGGCAGTTGCTAACGTAGTCCGCATGGTTGCTAAGGTGTTTCTAAGTGGTTGCTAGGCAGTTGCTAATGTTTTCCAGGTGGTTGCTAAGATGTTTTTAAGTGGTTGCTACACAGTTGCTATCATTTCTAAAGGAGTTGCTAAGTGGTTGTTAGGCAGTTGCTAACGTTTTCTAGGTGGTTGCTAAAGTGTTGCTAAGTGGTTGCTAGACTGTTGCTATGATTTATAAAGTGGTTGCTAAGTGGTTGCTAGGCAGTTGCTAACATTTTCCAGGTGGTTGCTATGGTGTTGCCAACTGGTTGCTAGGCAGTTGCTATCATTTCTAAACTGATTGCTAAGCTGTTGCTAGGCAGTTGCTAACATTTTCCAGGTTGTTGCTATGGTGTTGCTAACTGGTTGCTAGGCAGTTGCTATAATTTCTAAAGTGATTACTAAGTGGTTGCTAGGCAGTTGCTAATGTTTTCCAGGTGGTTGCTAAGATATTACTAACTGGTTGCTAGGCAGTTGCTCTCATTTCTTAAGTGGTTGCTAAGTGGTTAATAGGCAGTTGCTAATGTATTCCACATGGTTGCTAAGTGGTTGCTAGGCAGTTGCTAATGTATTCCAGGTGGTTGCTAAGATGTTGCTAACTGGTTGCTAGGCAGTTGCTATAACTGCTAAAGTGGTTTCTAGGCAGTTCCTAATGTTTTCCAGGTGGTTGCTAAGATGTTGTTAAGTGATTGCTACACAGTTGCTATCATTTCTAAAGTGGTTGCTAGGCAGTTGCTAACGTTTTTCAGGTGGTTGCTAAGGTGCTGTTAACTGCTTGATAGGCAGTTGCTATCATTTCTAAAGTGGTTGCTAAGCTGTTGCTAAGCAGTTGCTAACATATTTCACATGGTTCCTAAGTGGCTGCTTAGTGGTTGCTAACAATTTCCAGGTGGTTGCTAAGATGTTGCTAACTGGTTGCTAGGCAGTTGCTATCATTTCTAAAGTGGTTGCTAGGCATTTGCTTACGTAGTCCGCATGGTTGCTAAGGTGTTTCTAAGTGGTTGCTAAGTGGTTGCTAGGCAGTTGCTAATGTTTTCCAGGTGGTTGCTAAGATGTTGTTAAGTGGTTGCTATGCAGTTGCTATCATTTTTAAAGTGGTTGCTAAGTGGTTGCTAGGCAGTTGCTAACATATTCCACATGGTTGTTAAGTGGTTGCTTGTTCCAGGTGGTTGCTAAGGTGTTGCTAACCAAAAGTGCAGTCTGGTGGAACATAAGCAGGAGTTTCTGGCAAATCCTGAAGGACCTGAGCCTTCTGAGGAAGTACAGTCTGCTCTGTGTCTTCCTGTAGAGGCAGTCAGTGTTCACTGACCAGTCCAGCCTATCGTCCAGGTGCACACCAAGGTATCTGTAGGACTTGACCACCTCCACATCGAACCCCTCGATGGCTTTGGAGATGTTCAGCTGCAGACATTCACCACAAAATCCTCAACCAGGTTTCTGTACTCCCTCTCATCACCACTACACACACACCCCACGATTGCAGTGTCGTCAGAGAACTTCTGCATGTGGCATGACTCCGAGTGGTATTTGAAGTCTGATGTGTACAGTGTGAACAGGACTGGAGAGGGAACAGTCCCCTGTGGTGCTCCTGTGCTGCTGATCACTGTATCAGAGGAGCAGTCCCTGATCCTCACAGTAAGGTAGTCAGTGATCCAGGTGACCAGGTGCATGTCCACCTCCATCTTCATCAGCTTGTCTCTCAGCAGTAGGGGCTGGATGGTGTTGAAGGCACTGGAGAAGTTGAAGAACATGACCCTCACAGCACCTCCCCCCTTGTCCAGATGAGAGTGAGATCTTTGCAGAAGATAGAGGATCGCATCGTCAACTCCCACCTTTCTCCCGGTACGCAGCGGCGTGTCAAAACTGGTGGTGTTTTTCTTCAAATCTTAAATGTTTGAGGCCTCAAAACAGAAAGTTCCCTGAAACTTTTTACTTTTTTTCTTGTGGGCGGCATCAATTGGGTAGCATCCTGTGGATATCAGTGTTCTGTGGACGACATCCTGTGGGCAGCATCTTGGTGACAGCATCCTGTAGGCAGAGTCTGTAAATAGCCTGTGGGTGGTGTCCTGTGGATAGTGTTCTGTGGATGGTGTCCTGTGGATAGTATTCTCTGGGCAGAGTCTTGTGGACAGTTTTCTATGGGTGGCATCCTGGGAGCAGTGTTCTGCAGTGTGATGTTTTGTGAGCGGTGTCCTGTGGAGGACTCCTTTGGGCAGAGTCCTGTGGATAGTTTCTGTGGGCATTGTCCTGTGGGTGGAGTCTTGTGGATAGTCTTCTGTGGATAGTGTCCTGTGGATAGTGTTCTGTGTGCATCATCCTTTGGGCAGAGTCTTGTGGATAGTATCCTGTGGCTATTCTATGGACAGCATCTTGTGAGCACAGTCCTGTGGGCAGTGTCATGTGGGCGGCATTCAGTTGGTAGTGTCCTGTAGGCAGTGTTCGATGGATAGTGTTCTGTGTGCAGTGTCCTGTGGATAGTGTTCTATGGGTGGCGTCCTATGAGCAGATTCTGGCAAATAGTGTTCTGTGGACAACTTCATGCGGGTGGCATCCTTTGAGAAGTGTCCTGTGGGCATAGTCCTGTGGATAGTGTTCTGTGGCTGCAGTCCTGTGGATAGTGTCCTGTGGGTGCAGTACTGTGGATAGTGTTTGTGGACAGTGTCCTGTGGGTGGAGTCCAGTGAATACTGTTCTGTGGGCGTCGTTCTGTAGACAGTATTCTGTGGATAGTGTCCTGTTCATAGTGTTTGTGGACAGTGTCCTGTGGGTGGAGTCCTGTGGATAGTGTCCTGTGGGCAGAGTCCTGTGGATAGTATTCTGTGGGCAGTGTCTTCTGGGCAGAGTCTTGTGGACAGTGTTCTGTGGGCATTGTCCTGTGGGTGGAGTCCTGTGGAAAGTGTTCTGTGCATCATCCTTTGGGCAGAGTCCTGTGGGTGGAGTCCTGTGGCTAATGTTCCGTGGACAGCATCTTGTGAGCAGAGTCCTGTGGGAAGTGTCATGTGAGTGGCATTCATTTGGCAGTGTCCTGTGGATAGTGTTCTGTGGGCAGTGACCTGTGGGTGGAGTCCTGTGGATAGTGTTCTATGGGTGGCGTCCTGTGAGCAGTGTTCTGTGGGTGTTGTCCTGTGGGCAGAGTCCTGTGGTTATTGTTCTGTGGGTGGTGTCCTATGAGTGAAATTCTCTGGATAGTGTTCTCTGGGTGGTATTCTGTGGGTGAAGTCTTGTGAATAGTGTTTTGTGGGCAGTTTCCTGTGGGTGGAGTCCTGTGGAAAGTATCCTGTGGCTAATGTTCCGTGGACAGCATCTTGTGAGCAGTGTCCTGTGGGCAGTGTCATGTGGGCGGCATTCATTTGGCAGTGTCCTGTGGGCAGAGTTCGGTGGATAGTGTTCTGTTGGTGGCGTCCTGTGAGCAGTGTTCTGTGGGTGGTGTCCAATGAGTAAAGTTCTGTGGATAGTGTTCTCTGGGTGGTATTCTGTGGGTGAAGTCTTGTGGATAGTGTTTTGTGGGCAGTGTCCTGTGGGTGGCACCCAGTTGACGCCTTCCTGTGGGAAACATCCTGCGGGGAATGCCCTGTGAGCAGAGTCCTGTGTATTGTGTTCCGTGGGCGGCATCTTATGAGCAGTGTTCTGTGGTTGATGTTCTGTGAGCAGCATCCAGTTGGCAGCAACCTGTGAGCCAAGTTCTGTGGGCAGCAACCTGTGGGTGAAGTCCTGTGGGGGGGTCCTGTGGTTAGCAACCTGTGGGTGGAGTCCTGTGGGGGGTCCTGTGGGCAGCAACCTGTGGGCAGAGTCCTGTGGGCAGAAACCTGTAGGTGAAGTCATGTGGGGGGGGTCCTGTGGGCAGCAACCTGTGGGTGGAATCCTGTATGCAGCAACCTGTGGGCAGAAACCTGTAGGTGAAGTCATGTGAGGGGTCCTGTGGTTAGCAACCTGTTGGTGGAGTCCTGTGGGGGGGTCCTGCGATTAGCAATCTGTGGGTGGAGTCCTGTGGGTGGAGTCCTGTGGGTAGCAACCTATGGGTGGAGTCCTGAGGGGGGTCCTGTGGGTAGCAACCTATGGGTGGAGTCATGTGGGTAGAGTCCTGTGGGTAGCAACCTGTGGGTGGAGTCCTGTGGGCAGTGTCCTGTATCCTGTACTGATGAAGGACTAGAGGATGATGAAGACTGTAAATTGTGCAGAAACAGATTCAGATATTTGGTTTCTGACTTTATTTTATCTATAGGGTGTAGGCAGGGTATCTATATTGAGCTGTAGGCAGGAGTGTGTAATAGAGTGGAGGACAGTGAGAGATTAAACACAGTGTTTAAAAACTCCAGCAGCACTGCTGCATCTGATCCACCCTTTTTTTGTTACAGCAGAAAGCTGCTGTAGAGAACATCCCTCACTCAAAGGAGCTTCAATGAAGAAACTTACAGCACTGAAGCACGTTTCATTCACTAGAGTTCCACCTAACCTGGCACTTCATCACGTTTCCTCACCTGTAGCCGAGCCCTATATATCACCACATCCCATTCACACTACTGGAAAAGGGCACCTTACACAAGACGGGGCTTCACAGAGGGCACGTCGTAACAGCACTCATGGAAGGCCACTCAATAAGACACATTATCAAATATCCAACCACATCATCATCGTTATCTATTAGAAGAAAAGGCACTCTAGCGGCACTCCATCGTTTGTTTTCATCTGAAGTGTAGCCAATGAGGCACTTCATCTCATTTTCACCACTCTAGAGGGCACTGGTGATGTCTTTTCAACCACGGGGGCACTGGGGGGTGGCTAATAAGCGTCCAATTATAGCCTTCCAGCTACCAGACGTTACACCACATATCCAGTTATCCAGTGGAGTTATTTGTTTTATATTGCTGTGTATTACAGACTATAGACTGCTGTTGAGAAGCTGTGTTTTCTGCTTTATTATTATTATAATTCATCAGCCTTCATAAGCATACGCTTTTTCTACCTTTTAGATATTCAATCCATATGATGGTGGTGGCCTTTAACAGCTGACATTTATTACTTAATGATATTTATTTATTATTATAAGTGAATTAAAAAGTGTTACGGATAAAGCTGGTAAAGATGAGGGAAAGGGAGGAAAAGACAGATGGAGAAAGTGAAAGAGGGAGGGGACCCATCACATGCTGTTTCTGTTTACACCAGAGAGAGACAATGGGAGGAAGCTGGAGAAGGAGAAGGAGCGAGGGAGCGCAGGGAGAGATAAGAGTAGTACAGGTTATAGTGGGTACTGGTCATGTAGAGAAGCAGCAGCAGTAGAGCCTGTGGTTTCAGATGTTGAACTGGAGGAGAGAAAGAGAGAGAGAAGGAAATGGTGAGAGAGTTGGATAATCTGATGGAAAAACAAGATTCCAGAGAAAAACCCGTAAAGAGGAGGAGGGGAAAAACAAAATCACAGAACTGGGCACTGGGATGCAAAAGAACTGTGGCGGAAGAGTGGCTGAAAGAAAAGAAGAACAGGCAAAGAGATGGAAAACGGTCCTATCAGACACTTGGGAGGAGGGGAAGAGCGACAGAATGAAAGGAGGGAGGTGTGATTCAGGGTGGGAGTGGACCAAACCAGATGGGGGATATGTAAGAGTAAGAAAAGGGAGGAAGAAAAAAAGACAAAGAAAATAAAAAAACTTAGGGAATTAATCTATTAAATGAATAAACAGAGAGAAAGAAATTAAAGGGAAAAACAGTAAAAACAGGAGAGGGATACAGAGAGACAGATGAGAGGACAGAGGCCAGCAGAGGCGGGAGCGTACAGCACGTGCACGGCTGGTGTCGGAAAATGAGGGAGGGAGGGAGGGAGGGAGGGATAGAGAGAGAGAGAAAGAGCGAGGGGAGGGAGGGAGAGTGGGTGGGAAGAGAGAGGGAGAGAGGGAGGGGTAGGTATTTAAGTGTTGGAACAGGACAGCACAGGCACGCTCTGAACTCCCTGAGAGTGAAGGGAGGGGAGAGGAGAGAAAGGTAAAGAGGGAAGAGAACACCACAACAAGCTTTCCCAACACCCGGCTGCTCTCGCACACGCTCTCGCTCAATCACTCGCCCACCAGACCTCAGGCTCTGACCTGTGGACTCTGGCCTGTCTGTAGGTCACTCTCTCTGTGAGCACCCTCTCTCTTTCTCTGTATCTCCACAGTGTTCTGCTCTTCATCCCTCTTTCGCGCTCGCTCACGTTCCTCCCTCGCAAACTTCTCGCGCGAGCGGTGGGGATGTGGCAGGCCCTGTTCAGGGGTGCCCTCGGCTGCGCCCTGCTGGTCCTGGCACTGGGGAGCGGCATGGACGCGGGGGTGTCGCCCGTCGGTTTCTACCCACGCTTCAACCCCTTCTTCTTCCTGTGCACCCACCACGGAGAGCTGGAGGGGTCCGGGACGGCCGAGGGAGGGGGAGAGGTGCTGCTCACCTTACAGATCGCCGGGAACCCCAGCGCTTACGTCCCGGGACAAGAGTACCAGGGTGAGTGCAGAGGATGTAAAGTGTCGTCTGTGGAGGAAAGTTTGAATGTTGGCTGTAGGTAGATGGTTTGGTGCTGCAGCAGATGCTTTAGTTTCAGTTTACTTTTGAGCTGAAATTATAAAAGTATGATGTGCTGGCAGAGAGAGCAGCATGTGAATTGTGTGTGAATGAAGTAAATGTTACATTTGGTTTTGCTGGAAACCCCCTTTAAAAAAATAGTTCTAATAATGTAATAATTTACAGCACAGCACGGTAGAAACGTGTGCCGACATATCAGTTTCCCATTGCTATGTGCACTAATGATGTGCCGCTCTGCTGTGTGTTTTTTTTTTCTAAATTCCTCTGTGTGTCGGTGAGCCTGTGTGTGTGTGTGTGTGTGTGAGTTCATGTGTTTATATAACTGTATAAGTATTGATGCTAAGTTGGACTCCTTGGCTCAGCTGTGCTCTTTACTGTGATCCTGATGCTCTGTGTGTAGGTGGTTTATCCTCAGGACAAAACCAACAGATCTCTCTCTCTCTCTTTCTCTTAGTCTTTATTTGAGATTCACTCTGACACACACACATATACACATGGGTGTGCATGTGTTTGTATCAGTGTATGTATTGTAGTGTGTGTGTGTATATATATATATATATATATATATATATATATATATATATATATATATATATATTTTCTTTTAGATACATGTATTTACATATTCCAAAGCAAGCCACAGTGCAAAAGTAACATTTCACAAGCAGTTGTTGAAGGAGGAGGAGAGACCTCGCGGGCTGAAGGCTATCGGCCCATTAGGGTAAGGAGACTGGCACCGAAAGGCCAGTCTGGTGCTGGCACCCACAGTGCCCCAGAGAGAAAGAGGGCCAGCTGGCCCTACCTGAGCAGTCATAGCGTAGAGGAAGCTCTCCACGCCTTCCCGCTGTGCCCTCACTCTGTGCAGCGATATGCTTCTCTCCGCTCATTTTTATTTTTTGCCCTCCTTTGTCTGTTTTTTACTCCAGTAAAATCCTTTTTTTCCTTTTGTCTGAACTACTACTACTTTCTTCACTCTGCGTCATTCTTGGCTCAGAATTTCATCATTCTCATTTGAAATGTGGCATTGGTGCATTACTTTGGCTCTTTGGCTGTGGCTAGGAGGCTATGAAAAAAACTGCCACCTGTGTCTACTCAACGTCCAGCGTTGGTGCACGAGATTGGATGTGTTGGTTAAAGCTGTCCTGTCCTATAAAAGAAAAGAAACACACACCAGTTTTGAGTTTGCTGTTCTTAAGAAGCATTGCTGGATGTGAATCATGCCTTACACAAAAAAGCTCGTTCAAAATAGACCTATGTTCAAGAATTTTTCACTTGCATGAAGCTGGAAAGGGTTATAAAAGTACAAAAGTATATCTAAAAGCCTTGATGTTCATGTGTTCACGGTGAGACAGACGGTCCACAAATAGAGAAAGTTCAGAATGTTGCTACGTGGTAAAGTCCTGTACAGATGACTGCCAGAGCACAGCGCAGAATGATCAATGAGGTGAGGAAGAATCCTAGAGTGTCAGCTAAAGACTTACAGAAATCTCTGGCACATTAAACAGAATGGAGTGCATTGGAGGACACCAACGTCCAGAGTTGGTGCAAGAGAACGTCTAGCAGTGAACAAACTGAGGTTTATATCATTTATATTAAGGCATCAGTCAATAGCTGTATCTCAAATGCAAAGGATGATATTTAGATATCAATCTAAAGTGTCATCAGTCTCTTAATCTCACAAAAGGTTCAAAGAAGCTGCTTTTTTTTTCTTTCATTGTTTACCGAGCCTGTTGCTCTGATATGATGAAGCCGGCAAACAGAGATAAAGAGAAAACAGAGAGAATGACCCAAAGGATGCTCCACACTCCCACAGAATCCAGAAAACTCTCTCTCTCTCTCTGCTTTCTTTGAAAGATGAAATGTTTTGACGACTGTTGTACACAAGTCTTTCTGGTTCATAGAGACAGAATTTTCTTTATGTGAGGATCTGCACACAGGAGTCAGAGGTCCTCGCGAAGTCAAGGCAATAACGTGTCATTTCCGAAGCTGCATCTGCCCTGCGCTGACCTGAGTGTCACCGAGGCATGTTCATGTTCACCCCAGAACATCCATTACAGAAGATGATGTGCGTCTGTGTGTGTAGGGGGTGGTGTGAGTGAGTGTGAGGGAACGAAGAGCGAGAGATTGCAGTGAATAACGCCTGGAGAGAGAAAGAGAGAGAGAGAGAGACGGGTCTTATCTGCACTGCATTTGGTTTATTCATTTAATTTATTATTTTTTGTGTTTTTTTATTATGTTTAATTACTCAAAATTTTGACATTATCTTTGTACAATTTCATATTAGGCATCATATATTATATTAAGTATATTATAACACTTCAGAAAGATATAGAGTGATCGAGATAGAGAACACTCGTCTTGCAACTTGTTGATATAAAATACTGTTAAATGGCAAGATAAGAAATGTCTTGAATAAATATAAATTGACACTAGTTAAGACACTATTATTAAGCATTACTATAGTAATGTAGTTGATGTGGTAACAATTCTTATGAACCCTGTATTCATAATGCATTATATGACATGCATAATACCTTACAATGACAGTAATAAGCTTGTATAATAAATTATAAGCACTTACAGTGACATTCATAACACATTATAAACTACAAGTATTTGTACAAGGGTTTATAAAGACAGGGCTTCAAATGCCTTAATAATATCTATTTATAATAACGTTGTACAATGAAGTGTTGTAATGCATTATAACACAGATTTGGTATAATATATTATGGTATAATGCATTTAATATGCAGCTATGATTTCTCAAATGAATGCCATACTGTAATGAGTTATAGAGCATTATGAGTGCTCCTTACTGGCATTAAGTGAAGTCTGTTTTGGTAATGTTATAACATTTATAAGAATCTATACTTTAATGCTTATGATTTTTTTTAGTAGATATATTATGCTGTAAGTACTGCTAATTAATATACCTTTATTGTAAAGTATCACCAATATTGGAATTGTCTAGCTTATTAATGTAAGTATTAAAGCATAAAGACCACATATTTATACTATATCAAAAGACAATATGTTTAATTCATTGATTAAGTCCATAATACAGTACATGTAATGCATTGTTTAGGCAGAAGTGTGAGGTATGGCAGGAATGTACAGTAATTCTGTAACTCTGGGTCAGTTATGTGCAGCTGGAACTCGTGAGGGTGATCCAGGCGAGCTCTTATCTACAGGGTGTTTGTCTCCAATATTTGAATTGCTAAAATAGCAGCAGGGATTTATTATTTTATCAGAACAGTAGCTTAGGTCTGATATCAGCTCCCAGTGGAGCTAGACTGGAGCTAAACTAGAGGTTAGATCGGGCCCAAAAATTCCGACCCGACCCCACCCGAGCCCGTGCACGTTCTGCCCGAGCCCGACCCGAACCATAAACAGTCATCATGAGCCCGACCCGACCCGAGCCGCCCCATAAACAGTCATCATGAGCCCGAGCCCGACCCGACCCGAACCATAAACAGTCATCATGAGCCTGAGCCCGACCCAACCCGAGACGTGCACGTTCTGCCCGAGCCCGACCCGAACCATAAACTGTCATCATGAGCCCGAGCCCGACCCGACCCGAACCATAAACTGTCTTTTTTCGGGCTGATTGAATGAGCGAAATATGATCAGAATTATGTTAATTAACACTGTAACATAGAAGCATACAACTATTATTTAATTAAAATAATTTTTAAGAACAGCTACACACAGTTCTGCAGGTCAAACGCGGAGGCGTTCACGTGCGAGAGAGAGAGAGACACAGAGAGAGAGAGAGAGATTTGCGTGTTCTGGTGTGAGCTACTCACAGGTAAAGGTTCTCTTTTATCTCCTCGTGCTCATATTCTAGTCCCATTCATAATTCTGCAGTTTCTCAGTGTTTTCTGTCGTATTTTGCGGCTAGCGCGAGCGCTTACAACTAACACCGCGGAACGCGAGGTGCCGCCGCGCTTGTGCCGAATCCGCTACTGAATCCGACTCCCGCTTCGCGGACAGAATCGGCACAACACCCCCCGCTGTACAACTGCGGGAGTGAAAACAGCGCTTATAAATAAATTAGTTTCGTTTCACTTTTAGTTTTCGTTATTTTATTTAAAAATGTAATTAAAAAACAGACGCCTACATCTAAGACTATTTTCTGGAGCCCGTCCCGAGGAATGTGGTGGGAAATCTCGGCCCGGACCTCCCTGATTTCGGGTCGGGCCTCGGGTCAGGTCGGGTTTGGGCAGAGAATCTAAGCTCTAAGCTAAACCTGTTACTGGAGATGTTCCTACTGTTCCTACGGTCACCATCATCATATCTTTAAACACACACACACACACACACACAAGCTTACTGCTAGTCTCATTCCATCTGATTTAATACAAGCCTATATATCTATATCTCCTTTATAATGTTTTTTGTGTGGTGTGTGAGAGATGTGTTCATGTTTTGGGTCAGAGCATGTTTGTTTTTTAACCAGAAGCAGCAGTAAATGCAAAACCCATCCTCATACTAATCATGGCTTAATGCATTTGAAACGTTTCACCACTAATTTTGTTAGTGCACGCATTAGGAAATTAACATCCTACTATGCTCTGTGCATTGGCATAGGAACCGGGTAGAATTATCAGACATAGGTGGATCTGTCCCCCTAAAAATGATACAGCAGAAATAGTTTTAAAATGAACTTTGCACCCCTGCCATGAAAAGCACCACCTTTTAGGAAAAGCATCCTCTCTTGAGAAAGACTGAAGGTGATGTTCCTTTTTCCTTATTTCTTACGAGTCAGCGTAGCTTAGAAAAGTATCTGACTTCTGGATAATGTCTTATTCTGCTAACAGACTGGGAGGGTTTGGGTTTACTAACGTTTATATTAACTGCTGCCAAAAATCTCTATAAAACCTTACTCTAGAAAAAATTACACTCGATTATTAAAACCATCATAAGAAGTTCTCTCAGTACACAAAATTAAAAACAGAGGACACAATGCTACTGAGTTTTTTTTAAAGAGTGGAGAAAAGTAAACAACAGAACATGCCAATACATAATAATGATAATATTAATAATAAATGTATGACAGTAAAATGTAATGTGGAGTAACATGATTAGGTTGTAAAGTCACCTTTAGTTGGATTTAACAAATAATAAACAGAAGTACAGGATTTGTTTTTGTGATTAACTGTAATTCTGCAAACGCGGTGGGCTTTTATTCATATTAGCAAATGTCCCCCCAATGTCAAATAGGCTCCTACACCTTTGTCAAAAGTTCAAAAACACTGTGAATGTATTATTTTTGCGTTATTTCATTATTTGTTGAGCTTTAATTTAGCTCCAGATGCTAAAAGACCTAAATGGCTCTAAAAGAAGCTTCACAGATGGTCACGAACCAATTCAACCAATCAGCTCGATAATGTTTCAGTAGGGAGAGCATCAAGCTTGTTAGGAATCAGTGAAAACAGGGTTGGAACTGTGGGTGAAAGCAGTTAGCACTTATTAACAGTGATGTGTGCTTAAACAGTCCTTCAGCAGCTTCATAAAGAACAGTAACAGAGTGCGGTTTCTCAGTGTAAAACCTCTTTACTGAAAGAACACTGACAGGTTTTGGAGATTAGCCGTGCTACACCGCAGGCTCTGCTCTCAGAGACGTGGAAAAGTGATACGGACAGATGACTCAGTGTTCAGCGTGTTCCTGACTGGTGGGCGACTGCATGTGCAGCGTTCCCCAGGAGAACAGTACGCGCCTAAATTCTTGACCCATGCAGTCAATGATTATTATTGGTCACATATTCCATTTAAATTTGACTTAAATAACATTAAATAATACATTTACTAATTATTTAGGTTCTACAACAGTTATTAAAACAGCTATTAAAAAGATTCTTTAAGCATACTCATGTATTTGTTTGTATAGATGAGAGCATGCATTCAGTAATTTCCTGTCATTTAAAAGGCATTTCATTTATCAAAAAAAAAAAAAAAAAAAAAAAACAGTTTATGGTAATTTATTTTTGTCCTCAAATAGTGAAGAAAAACTGCAGTTTTACATCTGTTAAAAAAAACCCTGTGGGTTCCAATCAGTCAATACATCTCCATCACTGACAGACATTTAATCACAATGTTAAAGTCAATAAACATGAGGGTAAAAGTAGTGAATGTTTAATGAAGCTTTACAGCGCAGTTCATACAGCACAAAACTACATGCTGAGCTCCGATTATCATCAACACAACCCACATTTATTAAAAAAGCTTTTAAATAAAAACTATAATGAAAAGAATATAGTGAATAGAATTCTCATACATTGATTACATACATTGCAAAAAAAAAATCTTCCATTAGTTCAATTTCACCACTAACCACAATCAGGCCTGATTACTGTCAGACCCGTAGCATCAAGAAATCACTTAAATAGAACCACTCTGAAACATGAAGCAGGTAGAACATCATCTTCAGAACTTTGAGAAAATATTCTTTGGACTAGTTTGACTAATAAGAAACTTTTTGGAAGGTATGTCTCCCGTCACTTTTGGCATAAAACTAACATAGAATTCAGAAAAAGCTCATCATACTGAATGGTGGTGGTAGTGTGATGATGATGATGATATGGAGCTGCTGGATAACTTGCTGTAATAGATGGAAGCAGGAATTCTGCTGTTTACCAGAAAATCCTGAAGGAGAATATCCTCCATCTGTTCATGACCTCAAGCTCAGGAGTACTTGGGTTCTGCAGCAGGACAATGACCCAAATCACACAAACAAGTTCACTGTCTCTGAATGGATTAATAAACTAAATGCAGGTTTTGGAGGATCTAGTTAAAGTCTGATTGAGATGCTGTGGATGATCTTAAACAGGACTTTTATGCTGGAAAATCCTCCAGTGTGTCTGAATTAAAATAATTCTGTAAAGAAGAGTGGAACTAAATTCCTCCACAGAGATGAGAAAGACTCGTTATCAGTAATCAGTAAAGCTTGATTGCAGTTGTTGCCGCAAAGAGTGACACAACCAAGCTGGATTGGTTTGGATTTTTTTTTCTTCTAATTAAAAAAAAAAAGTTTTGATTGATTACCTTAAATATACAAATATAACAACAATGCAAAAACAGTAGAAATTCTTATTTTATAGTTTTAATTGATCAAAAATGTAAAAATATGCCAGTCAAATTAGAATCCTGACAACGGGCTCTGTGTTGCTCTCATCTATAATGCACATACACATAAATTGTGATTAGATAAGCAATGTTACCTAATTAAGGACTTTACTAACTGTAAGAGCACTAAACTGCTAATTTAATTACAGACATTAATATTTACATATCAGACAGGCTTCTTGCACTGTGTATAATTAGAATGAAGTAATCAAACCTACATCATACATCTCGTCCATCAGGCTGAGTGATCACATTCACTCCTTCACATCCCAACTTACACATTATCATTTACTAAAATATAATAATAAACAGTGGTTTCTGGTTGAGAGTACGCTGTGCGCTATTGGCTGCTGCTTCTCACCGGTGTGTGGACGAGTGCTGAGTGTGAATGGTTGTGTGTAAAACATGTAAATTGTTAAGCGTCCTTGGGTTTCTAGAAAGGCCCTATATAACTTCATTCATTCATAAAAAATGTTTGTTTTGTTTAATAATAAGTTTAATATTTATATAAATTAAGGCTTTTGTAGTATTTCCAAATAAAGTAAGGGGAAAAAAGACTTGAGTATATTTATCAGGCTATTAAACTTAAAATTTCACCTGAGAGAGCGATCCTGAAGTTGACCCAGATTCAGCACAGCACCACCTCAGCGCTGCGGTCAGAACAAAGCAGCACAGTTCATTTCTGAGCTTCCATACACTCAGAATAACACTGACAAAACTGTCTGTCCATCTTAACTCTGCATTAACATCAGTACCTCAAACACTGTCATCAATATCTAGCTATCGCTACTGCAGCACCACTGTTAATATATTAAATCAGTAACTCTGGTCTGGATAAATGAGCCTTTAACTTTATTTTCTCTAAGGAACCAAGCCTTGCTTTTCTGTGGCATCACTGCGAAGAGGATAAACAGATTTAATCCAACAGGGACCACAAATAAAAGCACATGGCTTAAAGACATGAGAGGGTAAAAGTGTGTATTGTAACAATACACTCTAGCTTTTCAAAACACTGATTATACTGAAAAATGGTAGAAAAAAAAATGGTTGTTCATTAATGTAAACTACTGTTATCATTATTTATACATTTGCAAGAAAAAAGTATATAAACTCTTCGGGATTATACTTGAATTTCTGCATAAATTGGTCATTAAATGTGTTCTGATCTTCATCTACGTCACAACAATAGACAAACACTGTCTACTTAAACATGCAAACATATATATCTGTATACAATATATAATATCTATATACATATACAATAATATCTTCAACATTTTTAAATATCATAAACAATATTATACCCTGATATATGGTACCATATCACTCACCCCTAATAATAACCCGCATAATTATTATTAGTATCATGACATTCTGGACATTCTGTTACAAATCTGATAAAATTATTGTATTGTTTAATATCTCAGTTCGGGGTGCTTTATCGTATCGTATGCAATAATAAAATGTAATTTTCATTTTGTTGCAGTAGTTTATTCTTAAAAATCTTTTTTTTTCAATTTAATGTTTTGTCAAATCGCCAAGAGTATCGCTATCGTGAAAAAAACATGATTGTGATATTGTTTTAGGGCCATATCGTCCACCCCTCATAATAAACCATATTAGGACTAGAGAGGGCTGAACATTTTATTTTAATTTATTATGCACTGTGCCATTTAAGTTAAATTATATTACATTACATTAAAAAAAAAAATGTTGATAAAAGTTACAGAATACACAAAATATATTAAACCAGGGCTCTAAATGAAACTTTAACATTCAGTCTTTTAGTTTTACGCTTGTAAAAAGAGAAAATCAGTAATCTGCAGAGTAATACAGCTGCACCTGGCCTTACTTTATACCTTCTATATTTAAACCTAGAATAAAAGTGATGGAATCACTTGTGCATCAAAAAAATACATTTTCCACTCACTCTCCTGACAGATAAATAGTGCTACATGTTAATAGAGGAAGAGAGCAAGACACCACGCCCTTTTATCTCAGTGGAAAATGGGATTGTGTTGCTTAATGCGTAAAAGGTGAATTATATCTGCAGAAATCTGTGATTTGTCATCGTATTTTGTCAGTTTTTTGTGTCTTCTGGATGAGTTATGTTGAGATAATTATGTATTACAAAAATATTTGTATTGTACTCACATATTGTAGAGCTGTACTCTTGGATGAATCTCTTCTGAAGTAATTCCAGACTGAAGTGTCTGCTAATCTAAATGTTAAATTATTCCATATGAAATTTATTTTAGGGCATTTTGCACAAATGAATAGAAATAGCTGACAGCTGTAGTCCATTGTGACCAAGTCTAACAAATTAAAATAAATATATCACCACTGGATTCAGTAATCTAGGTGGGTGTTTATGTGGTTTTCACCATGCATGATATCTGTGTGAACCATTTGTTTTAAAAAAGGCAACACTTTCTTGTATTTTTCTAGTAAAATGTACAGTAAGGACATAAATACAGTTGCAAGGAAAAGTATGTGAACCCTTTGGGATTAAGAGCACCTGGATGTTCCACAGCAGTACTGACTAAATATACTGTGGACAGATGAAACCAAAATTGAGTTGTTTGGATGGAACACACACACAGCGCTATGTGTGGAGAAAAAAGGCACAGCACACCATCAACAAAACCACATCCCAACTGTGAAACATGGTGGAGGGAGCATCACGGTTTGGGGCTGCTTTGCTGCCTCAGAAATTGCTAGAGAGTCCTGACCTCAAACCCAATAGAGATGCTGTGGAATCACGACCTCAAGAGAGCGATTCACCCCAGATATCCCATAATATTATAGCTGAACTGAAACAGTTTAGCGAAGAGGAATGATCCAGAATGATCATTTAAATAATAATAATATAATATATATAATAATAATAATTATATAAACATATATAAAAATATAATCATTTCAAATGTAAAAGGAAGCAGAATTGTTATATTTTCCTGGAACTGATCATGTTTTGGTCCAAATTTTACCAAGCGTCTGTTTTTTTTTTTTAAACCTATTTTTGAATGTATAGACTTTAAATATATTCACACCTAAGATATATTTTCAAAAATGGTTGAAAATGCAGTGTTTATGAGTTGAAAGCATTATTACTTTGATAAAAGTCTAAAGAAACAGCATAAGGTGGATTTATTTTTCGTAATAATCACACCTCTAGGATACATGTAGATACTAAAAACCTGACACTCAGAGCAGCCTATACCTTTCAGTATTTTAATCAGGAAACACAAAGAAAAAATATATACAAAAATGTATTAATGAATTAAACCAGAGAGGATGCTGAGCTGTGTGCACTGTAAGGCTTTAGAAGGCTGAGGATTTGTACTAGTTTTTTCTGAAGGTTTAATGCAGTAGAGGTCTGCGTGTGAGGTCCCTGGGCTGCCAGGGCTAGATGAGACCCAGAAAGATAAAGAGAGAGAAAAAGAAACACAATAAGAGTTAGTTTAAGAGTCTGGAGCAACTCGCTCGACAACCAGCGCCTGGATCGGCGTGTTTGTGGGGATGCAGATGTTGGTGCTGAGAGAGAACAGGTATCCTCATTAGTCACTCAGGTGTTTCTCCTGCTTCTCCTTCCAGCCATGTAGAGGTGTGGGGCTGTTCAGCACCACGGACAGCGTGGGGCGGGTCCCCCACCACACCGTGTTTAATACTCGTCTGAGTACCTGCTGACTAGCCTGCTGACATCCATGACAACATCTACCAGCTCCTCAGCACACACTGCTTCTGTACACACGTTATCATTATCATCACGATCAGAGCTTGTTCATGTTTTATCTTGAGGAATATGGTGCCATGGTCTGACTCTTTGTTAAAATGATGTGGTAAAGCAGATACTACCCTATAAAATTCTATACAATCTCTTGCCTGCTGGTGTAAAATGATGTAAAGACTAAATATCTGTTTAGTATTGCTGACATTTTATATATACAGCTCTAAAAAATAAGAGAACACTTAAAATGATGAGTTTCTTTCAGTTTGATTTGACCAAACTGAAAACCTCTGGAATATAATCAAGAGGAAGATGGATGATCACAAACCATCAAACCACCAAACTGAACTGCTTGAATTTCTGCACCAGGAGTAAAGCAGCATAAAGTTATCCAAAAGCAGTGTGTAAGACTGGTGGAGGAGAACATGGCAAGAGGCAAGATTTATGAATATGAATTGTGTTTAGTAAAATTGTTGAATAATTACTTTTTTGAGTAATTACCTGGAATTTAGTTTAAACGTTTACTACTACTCTGTCTCCAAAACAGCAACTTTACAGGAGAGAGGAAAAACCTTGTAAACTTTCAATGGAAGTCAATGTAAAAAGAGTTTATTTCAGGTCATTTTGAAGAGTTTCTATTGGTCTGTTCATTAAGTAATTTTGGCACAGTGTGAGGGACAGTTTGTCTGTTCAAATTATGTAGTAAAAATAAAAATCAACAAAAATGGAGATAAGTGTTTTTCATAGGACAGAGACAATATACAATATAATAAAGCATCTATACATGGTCAAAATGACAGTGTTTAAAGTTTACTTTCCTTAAATGAATAATACATAATGTGTGTTTGTGTGTGTTGGGGGTGGGGGGTGGTTTAGTGAGATGGTTGGACAGCTCCTTTCTGGAACATGTCAGAGATAGATGGTGTTCAGGGTGAGTGATGGATGTTAACCCATTGTAGACGTTTTTCTGCTTGACCTCAGTTCTTCAGGCTCTAACTTCCCATGGGAAACTACATTTAAATATTTGTGAACCATGTTACCACACACACACACACACACATACACATATACACACACACACTCACACACACAGAGGGAAAGTGAGAGAGAGCGGAATCGCTCATACCATCAATCATGTTAGTCTGAGTGGTGGAATGGTCCACTGAATATCCTCTTATGTTCTTATTGTTATAATTACCATTACTGTGTAGAATGGCACTTATCGCTCGGTGACATGCGGGGGTTAATGTGTTCTGAAGGAACTTGTGACAGTGTCTGTTCCGGTGTGTAGAAGTGCATAATAGCCTCCTCACTTGTGCTTGGAATTACATTTAATAGTGCGCACTTTAAACATCATTTTTATATATGTGTTTTTATTAAGCTAGCATCAGTGTGTGTGGGCTATACTGTAGGAGTGTGTCATATCATTTCATTGTATCATACACACACAAAAAAAAAAAATATATATATATATTAATTAAGAACATATTGAAAATATATTGTGATAATAGTGGTGTTCTGTTTGAAAAAAAAACATTTATTTTGCTTTTTAATGTAAAGCTTTAATGGTATTTTTGTATAATTGTTCATGTTTAAAGTTAATATACAACCGGTGAATATTCTAAACTTTAGTCATGTGGTGGATGTTCTTGTTACATTACATAAATTTTATATTATATTATCTGACAAAAGTAAGTACACTTCTGACATTTCTGTATATATTGAATTAATATATTGTCTTTTACTGAGACAACACTGAATATATGACACTTTGATACAATTTAAAGAAGTCAGCGTACAGTATACAGTATAACAGTGTTAATTTACTGTTTCCATTAAAATAACTCAAAACACAGACATTAAGGTGGAATCTGCTGCAACAAAAGTGAGTACACCCCTGTCAGAAAATGTTCCCTCCCCGGTGTCATGTGACATGGTAGTGTTACAAGGTCCTAATTCTCTCACACTGGCCACTGAACATTACACATGGCACCTCATGGCAAAGATCTCTCTGAGGATGTGAGAAACAGAATTGTTGCCCTACACAAATATGGTCTAGGCTATGAGAAGTTTGTTAACACCCTGACCATGATACAGTGGTTTAACAGGACAGGTTCCACTCAGAATATGCCTCTCCACGTGTTCAGTGTAATATCCAGAGGCTGGCGTTTAAAATTAGTTGTATGAGTGCTGCCAGCATTGCTGTAGAGGTTTAAGAAGTGGCAGGTAAGCCTGCAGTACTCAAACCATAAACCACACACTGCATCAACTCTGTCTGCATTGTCCTAGAAGGAGGCCTCTTCTGAAGCTGATGCACAAGAAAAAAACAGTCCAGCTGTAGTGTGACGTACTGAAACAGAGCATGATCCCCACCCTTTAGAAACTTGCCCACAGGGCAGGTCCAAACAGGAGAACAACCCCAAACACTTCTCCAAAATGACAACTGTGTTGTTACTAAAGTGTTAGGGTAAAGGTGATGGACTGGCAAAGCATGTCTTCAAACCTAAACCCAATAAAACATCTTTAGGGCATCCTCAAGCAGAAGGTGGAGGGGTGTAAGCTCTCTTATTTCCACCAGCTCTGTGATCATCATGGAGAAGCAGAAGAGGATTCTACAGGCAACCTGGTAATGGTGGCCACACAAAACATTCACACTTTGAGTACAATTTGAGGGTTTAATCACTTTTTTTGCAGTGGTTTAGCCATTAATGGCTGTGTTTCTGTAGCTGTACACTGACTACTTTACACTGGATCAAAGTTTTATATCTTGTCTCATGTCCAAGTGTCAATGTTGTCCCATGAAAAGATCTAATACAATATTTAGTCTTGGTAGGTTATATTGTTAACAAAAAAAGACAAAGTTTACGCTTTTTTTGATAGTTTCTCCTACATTTTTTCACACTGTTATACTTAATAAAAACTTTAGAGGAGTTCTGTCTTATCGCCAAAGAATATTGTTTTTCATTTTATTTTAGAACACTATCTCCCACTCTTTCTATACAAAAGTGTGAAAATGCCTTTGGTCATCACATTATTAACAGCAGTGTATCTCAGCAGCTCATTTCTCATTTTAGAATCTCAATATATCTTCGGAATAAATTTCATTTAAGATAAATACATTATTGATTGATTTTGTTATAAGAATATGAGTTTAATTCCTGATATTCACCAGAAAACCCAAACTTCATTCAGCAGACTCCTCTCAGCTGACTCAGACAGCCCTTATAAAAGTACGGCGCTGTGAATCATGCCTTATTTAGCAGGCTATTGTAATGCTCACTGCATAATGCGATTGTTCCTCTGTGTCCAGGTCTTGCTCTGATAACTGGCTGCTTGGCACTCGTGCTGGCAGCAGAGCTCAGCCCTAAATTAATCCGTCGCATCTGGGTATGGATGGTGGATGGTGTCTCCACGTGCCAAAGAGACAGAAGCCCTGTGCCAGGTAGCCATTAAGCCCAGTGCATAAAGGCAAACAATAGTAGCACTGGAACCAGCAACCTGCGGGCCATCTGAACACGCTGGTGTCAGTCCAGCCTGGGCACAGCGTGGCATTTCCATCTTCAGCGTGCTCCACACTTTCATTTAGCCCTCAGCAGCTAACAGCAGCTAACCGTTCCTGCACAGCAGGAGTGTGTGGTGCTGGGCTGCAGGTGAGTGAGCTGATGGGTTTCTGCCTTCAGGGAAAGTGTTGTTGTACATCCTGTAAATAGGAGTATTTACATACAATAAGGGCCCTGTGAGACATACAGCCTTATTTAGGGTGTGTCAGTGTGTCTTGCTATCGTAATGATGGGGAAAGTACACCTTATGCAGCAGCTTAGAATGCGCAAAAGCATGTACTAATTCTCTTCATTAATTATTTGTTTTGGGTGTAACAGGAAATAAACCAGAGTAATAAATCAGAGTGTCGCTTGCCTCATCTTCCCTTTAAGACTCAGGTGAGCTCTGACTTTGCCGGATTGCTATTTTAATGGTGCAGCTACCTGGACAGGTCCAACGCTTCTTAGCAAATGAAACTGAGCTGCAGTTTGATTATCAAACACATTTCAGTATCAGACAAAAAATATACCTAAATAACCTAAATAAATATAAAAATAACTTTTTAAACAATTTCTAAATTGTTTAAATCTATTTCAAAAATCTATTCAATCTAATTTAGCCCTGAGTAAAAAGTATTTGCCCCCTAACTCTAATAACTTGGTTGTGCTTTTTACTCTTTGCGGCAACAACTGTAATCAAGCTTTACTGATAACGAGTCTTTCTCATCTCTGTGGAGGAATTTAGTTCCACTCTTCTTTACAGAATTATTTTAATTCAGAAACACTGGAAGATTTTCCAGCATAAAAGTCCTGTTTAAGATCATCCACAGCATCTCAATCAGACTTTAACTAGATCCTCCAAAACCTGCATTTATTTATTTTTAATCCATTCAGAGACAGTGAACTTGTTTGTGTGATTTGGGTCATTGTCCTGCTGTAGTACCCAAGTACTCCTGAGCTTGAGGTCATGAACAGATGGAGGATATTCTCCTTCAGGATTTTCTGATAAACAGCAGAATTCCTGCTTCTATCTATTACAGCAAGTTGTCCAGATCCTGATTGATGTTAATGTATTTTCTTATTTGTTCTTGAATTTGTTAAGATTGAGGCATGATGTGTTTCTTTGTTGTGATCTTGTGTCCTGCTTTTGTCAAATATTAAACAGAAGTTGTATTAATAAAGTTTTAGTAATATTCATATTCATTTAGTGTTTAATACTCAGGCATTTATAAAATTAATCAAGTTAAAATATTTCACAAAAATGTAAAAATTTGTGAAAAAGTTCTTGGTTTGGGCAGTACTGGATATTCTGTATTGTTTTGTAAGCGTGCACGCTGCTTAAGAGAAGTTTAAAGTAATTACAGAATTGAGTTTTAGCGTATAGAGTATATCTGTGCATCGCTGTATAGTAAATTGAATAAGCTTTAAAATATGGAAAATGTTTATTTATGATTCAGATAAAAAGATGCACCGGTGACCTAAAGCTGCATTATCTGTGTCCGCTCCTCAGTGGGGAGCGAGTGCTGAGGGAGCGGGCCTTGTTCTAAACGCAGCTCTTCCCCTCCGCCCCTCTGACTCCGCTCATTCCTCCTGGCATCTCAATTCAGGCAGCTGTAATCCCTGCCCTGAGGCACTGGGTCGTCTGGGCTGATAGCATTCAGCCATTCAGCTCCTCCACATCCCTCACAGCACAGAGGGTAGCCTGCAGAGCGCGTCACGGGCGGATTAGCCACGGCCCGCGCCAGCCCGGCCCTCCAAACACCCGGGTCTGGGGTAACCCCGCGAGAGAGCGCGGGCTGCGGAGGGGAGATTACACACGTCTGAAAAACTGGTCACATCTGACATGCAGGGGAATACCCTCCTGAACACGGGGAGGTTTTCCCACAGCTGAACCTTCCACCCCATCAACCCCCCATCAACCCCACCTCCAACACCCCGCCCCCTAAACCCAGCCCCATTCATATTCCTCATTCAGCCCACGTCCTCCTCTCCGGACAGTGAAGAGACGACCACACCATTAAAACCCTGCGCTGACTGTGTACCTGTGAACTGAGCCTTCAGTCATTTGTAGCTTTGAATAGAAAAATGATGATCATTTTTACTTTGTTTATTTTTGTGTGTATTTTTGAAGCATGATCCTTTTATCTGGAAATATGATCATAGAGTTGCGCTGGACGTTTCACTGCCTCACGCAGCTGAAGAAATACATCCTGAAGGTGTTAATAGATGCAGTGAGTGCATCACACTATATTTAAATTTCAAGTCAATATGACAGTATGTGTCATTAAACTTTTGCATAATTTTTCTACAGGAACATATAATCAATTTCTGAACTTATTTTACAGAATGTAACATGTATTATAAAAATGTATTATAAAAGAATGTATAAGAATGTATTATAAAAATATTGGCTGTAATTTTGAGACCGAAGTAACGTAACATGAAGTTCGTCTTCAAGAAGTATTTAAAACTTTAACTGGTATTCATAATAATCCCAGTTAAAAAAGTTTAAAACAAAAGTTTTGGGATGACTAGACGTAGACAATATATCCAAGCGTTTCCAGGTTTTCAGAATATTTAATAAACAAAGCATATCAGACAAGGAAATCCTGAGTAAATACAACAGGACATTTTTTCATTATTTCACTTATTAAGTGAAAAAAAAACAACAATCCTAACCATCCTGACCGTGTGTGAAAAAGTGTTTGCCCCTTAAACACTTAAAGCCGAGTGGTCGATCGGTCTAAAGCTCTGCCACTATGAGCGGAAGGTCGCAGGTTCGAACCCCCGCTCATGCAGCTTAGCCATCAAGCTGCCGGCGCTCAGAGGGAGCACAATAGGTCCTGCTCCCTCCGGGTAGGTAGATGGCGCTCTCTCCTCATCACGCTCAAGGTGGTGCCAGGCGTCTGTGAGCTGATGTATCAGAACCTAGCCGCTGTGCTTTCCTCCGAGAGCAAATAACCACTCAGGCAATGATTCATCAGCAGCAGCTCAAAAATAATCACATGTATCGGAGGAGACGTGTGCTCGTCCGCATCCTCCTGGGGTCACAGGTGCCACTGGTGATGGGGACGCACAAAGGGGAGGGACTTGGATAGCCAAAATGGGAAAAATCTGAAATATAATTATATAAAAAAATCACTTAAATAGAGCCTGTTTGAAGCAGTGTGAAGCAGGTAAAAGATCTCAAAAACAACACATTAATAAACCCCCATCTGAAGAAACTCAACAACAGATGAGAAAACAAAGTCATTGATCATCTATCAGTCTGGAAAAGTATAAAGTTACTTATAAGGCTTTGGGACTCCAGAGAACCACAGTGATTCACTATTATTCACTAATGGAGAAAACATTGAACACTGGTGAACCTTTCCAGGAGTGACTGGCCGACCAAAATTACTCCAAAAGGGCATAAAGAACTCATCCAGGAGATCCCAAAAGAACCCAGAACAACATTTAAAGAACTGCAGGATCTCACTCACCTCAGTTAAAGGTCACCTTCTGTCATTTTTTCTTTCATTTTAAAATGTCTAGTTGTGGTCTCTAGTATGAATGAATGACATGTGAGCCGTTTTTGTTAAAAAAAAGTGCTCAGGTGTCTCTGTATAGCTCTTTTTTAATGGACTGTTTTAGGGGTGTGTCCAAAATGACCGGATTCCAGCTTTGCTCATGAATATTCATACATGCAAACAGCATGCAAATATCTCTCCTCTGATTGGCTAGGAGCACTGCGATGCCCCTCCACCGCTCTGCCGCTCACTGCCTCCCACCTCCTAACTGATGAGCGGTGATGTTGCGTCGCTTCAGCTCCGCCTCTGGGAGTTTCTCGAGCCAAGGTGGGCTGGTCTGTGAGTTTCTGCCTACGTAGGCAGAAAGATAATTCAAAATTCACCGGTTTTTCGGAGGGGGGGAGGGGGGATTTCTTTGCTTAGCTCCTGCAGACAATGGGGGCTGCAAAACAGTTTAATGTGCAGGTGTACACATTCAACTCGGAGAGACCTACTGTATTCCACAAAAAACAAGAAAAATCGGATTTTCGCGGAAGGTGAGCTTTAAGATCAGAGTTAATGATTCAATAATAAGAATAAAGAGACTGGGTGAAAATGGTCTCCATGGGAGATAAAAACCCTGCTGACCAAAAATGGCCCATCTCACATTTACCAACTAACATCTGGCACACAGATAATTTCAGAAATAGAACATGATACTGAATGTAAAACATGGTGGTGGTAGTGTGATGATGATGATATGGAGCTGCTGGATAACTTGCTGTAATAGATGGAAGCAGGAATTCTGCTGTTTATCAGAAAATCCTGAAGGAGAATATCCTCCATCTGTTCATGACCTCAAGCTCAGGAGTACTTGGGTTCTGCAGCAGGACAATGACCCAAATCACACAAACAAGTTCACTGTCTCTGAATGGATTAAAAATAAATAAATGAAGGTTTTGGAGGATCTAGTTAAAGTCTGATTGAGATGCTGTGGAGGATCTTAAACAGGACTTTTATGCTGTAAAATCCTCCAGTGTGTCTGAATTAAAATAATTCTGTAAAGAAGAGTGGAACTAAATTCCTCCACAGAGATGAGAAAGACTCGTTATCAGTAAAGCTAGGAAGGTGCAGGGTGCACAATAGGGCTTGGGGAATCATACAGGGTGGCATCTTTTATTGGCACGGGGTGCCCACACTGAAAATCAGAATGGTGATAGCTGCACGTCAGGTCAGTGATATCATCATGTCACCTTGTGGGTCGATTAACTTTGTCAGAGTGGCTTCTGATTAAGCGTCTAACTGAAGAGGAGGAGGAGGAGATTGGGAGGGGTGTCAGGGTTAGTTCATATTTACCAGATTTAATGTCAGAATTGTACCCTCTTTCTGTTTACCTCGTCCATGTGGTTGCCAGGTATTCAGTGTTCTGTCTCTGTGTGTATACTCAGTCCGTGTTGTTTCTCCTCTGTGTGCTCGCTGTGCTTTATGCTCATGCCTGTTTGTTCTCTTGTTCTGGTGAATTTAAAAAGCTGAAACAGCTGCAGACACTCAGAATAAACGCCGGCAGACAGGTTCACTTCACTGAAGCAGAGCCTAATGTTTTTACAAATCAGCACTAGTATTTTAGTCCTCGTACAGGGTGTAGATCCTCAGGGAATGAGCAGAAAGCCTGTCAGATGACTGGTTCTCAATAGGTTAGTGCGTGTTCTTTCTCTTCTTGTCTTTGTGAGCTACAAAAGAGGGGGATATTAGAGTGGGTGCCACCTCTTCCCACTGCAATTACCACCTCCTCCCTCTCTCCTGACCACGCGCTCCGGTAATACCCACTCTTCCTGATCCAGCTGTAAATGAAAACAGATCCAGCTCTCCTGCACATCTGTATCTCTGACTGTGGAGTGTGTGTGCTGGAGTGAGAATAGGGGGTGTATCTTGATTAAGTGCGTAAATGAGCACGATGTCTGGCATGCATGATTAAAACGACGCCTCATGGAAACAGCTCCCTATCAATTAGGGGCAGCAGAGTCTCTGAAGGCTTTCATTACCAAGCAGCCTCTTAATTACAAATCAATCCCTTTCGTTTATCTTCCCCCTGCATACGACTCTAATAGCAGAGAACACCTGTATACAAGAGTCACAAGGGGAGAGAGCGTGGATACATATATATTTTCATTTATTGGTTTTCGTCGTGGTCCATCCTTATGGTGAAGATTTAATGAAACTGATTGGCTCTGTTTGCTCAGGATTATCCAAAGCTTTTGTTAGAGCCAGATCATTTTCATATTTTTCCTTTGTAAATCATTGGTTGTTTGGATCAGAAATTTTAGTTAAATACTGTATCTCATATGTCAGATGAACACAGTGATATTTGAGAAGTGAAATTAAATTTATAGGTTTTACAGAAAGTGTGCAAAAATTATTTAAACTAAATTAAGCAGGTGCAAAAATTTGGGCACCCTTGTCATTTTATTGATTTGAATATCTTTAGCACTAATTATTTGAACACAAAATACGCTCATTGACCCTTGACCCACATACACAGACGAATCCAATTATGAGAAAGTTGCAAGTTGGAAACATGGGAGCCTCAAAACATTATCATCATGGTTTTTAGAGGAAGGATATAAAAAGCTCAATAATCTCAGAGATAATAGTGGAATAAAGTTCTGTGGACTGATGGTACTAAAATTGAGTTATTAGGAGGACAGTTATTTATGAATGGAGGAAAAAAAACACAGCATTCCAACACAAACACTGTACTGCTCCCCACAGTAATATCTGGTGGTGGTTCATCATGCTGTGGGGCTGTGGGATCAGTGCAGGTACTGGAATCTTGTTAAAGTTGAGGGACTCATGGATTCCAGTCAATATCAGCAGATTCTTCAGAACAATGTTGAAGAATCAGTGAGAAAGTTGAAGTTAAAGCGCCAGGGCTGGATCCTTCAACAAGACAACGACCCTAAACACTAAACTCTGCTCTAAATCTACTAAATCATTAATTCATGCAGAGGAACAAGAACAGCATTCTGGAATGATCATCTCAGATCATCTCAGACCTGAATATTATTATAAATCTGTGGTGTGATTTAAAGCAGCTGTTCATGATCAGAATCATCAAACCTGACTGAACTGGAGATGATTTATAAAGAAGAATGATCCAAAATATCTTCAACCAGAAGAACCAGACTCTCATTGGAAGCTGTAGGAAGAGTTTAGAGGCTGTTATTTCTGAAAAAGGAGGATCTAATAAATACTGATGTAATTTGTTAATTTAGTTTAAAGAATTATTGCACACTTTCTGTAAATCCAATAAACTTCATTTCACTTCTCAAATATATCTGTATTCATCTGATATATGATATATTTAACTGAGATTGCTGATCTAAACAACCAATGATTTGATTTATAAAGAAAAATCGTGAAAATTATCAGGGGTGCCCAAACGTTTTAATACCACCTTTTATAGCAGTAAACAGCTTATTCTGTGTAAAGATGTAGTGGGGTAAAGATGTCCTGAGCAGAGATTGAAGCCAGTTAATCAGTGATGCACCTGTGTTTTCCGTTGCTAAGATAGCAATACTCCAGAAATTGACCTGAACACACCTCATTTCCAGACCACCACGCCCATCAGTGTAGATATATTCACAAGCATTGTTGCTATCTAAACAATGTGATATTTTTATCCTAAACAGTGTACGCTTAGTGTACGCTGCACGACAGGTGTGTGTGTGTGTGTGTGTGTGTGGAGGGGTGTTGTGGGGGGGGGTTAGGTTCCCCGTATCAGTTTTTGTATTTTGATTGGAGCACTATATGCCATTCTGTCTGTCTGTTCAGATCAACCATGTAAAACCAATAATAAATTCTTCTTTTGAATCTCTGAATGTATGAACCAGCACTAATCAAAGCCCGATCAGCCTCTGCGTGCTCGCTGTGGGAAGGTGGGTAGGCAGTGGTTTTATCTTGAACACAGAAAAGAGTTGAATGGTAATATGTGCTGTTCAGCTCATCAAAACTGCAGTTTGAAGTGTCAAACCCAGGAGAAGGACCAGTGGGAGGGCAGGTGCACTAAACACTAACATTATTCTCTTTCATCTTCATATCTCATTTTATACTACTCTTTTTTTCTGGAGGGAATATCGTTGCTGATGGGAGTGAATAACAAACCGCGGGTTAGTGGTGTCTGCGGGTACTTCAGGCCTGCCCCTTCGCCCATTGATGTCCATGGAGCTTTTTGATTTATTTCTTTTTTCCTAAAGGCTTGCCCGAGGCCCTCAAGAAGATAAGTTTCAATTACTAAAAATGCAACTAAAAAACTGTGGTAAATTCAAATTTAAAATCAGAAAAAGGACAGTGAATTCCTCACAAACCACCGCTGACTTAAAGTGTCCTCGTTTTGTTTCTCCACTGTTTTTACCTTTATCTTCAGTCAGGAATAAAGTGAAGGAAAGCATGTATTTTATGAAACCCTGTGGAGCCGAGCAGCTCTGGTTTATAGTGCGTTTTTCTATCTGATGGCTGGAGGCAGAAGGTACGTCAGAGACCCAGCTGTGCAGGGGGTCAGCAGTGTGATGGAATGTGATGGTCCTTCTGGGACATCCCAGGACAGGACAGGGAGGCACTGTCAGCCATTAGTCTCTTCCTCTTTCCTTTTTTACACTTTTTTTAAAGTGTGTGTGTGTGTGTGTGATGGAGCTTAAAGATGTCCTGCTTGGCCAACAACCACTAAGATAAATGTTCTGTTATAGATCTGTTATATGTTATAGGTGTGGTTATAACAGCACTGAACTTTTCTACAGTTGCAAGAAAAAGTATGTCACAACAATAGACAAACACAGTCTGCTTAATCTAATACCACACGAAAAAATTATATGTTTTTATGATTTTATTGAACACAACATGTTAATATTTACAGTGAGGGGGAAAAGTATGTGAATCTTTGTATTTAATAACTGGTTGATCCTCCTTTAGCATTAAAAACCTCAACCAATGGTTTCCTGTAGCTGCAGATCAGACCTGCAGAACGGTCAGGAGGAATTCTGGATCATTCCTCTTCACTAAACTGTTTCAGTTCAGCTATAATATTATGGGATATCTGGTGTGAATCTATCTCTTGAGCTCATGATGCCACAGCATCTCAACTGGGTTCAGGAGATCATGCAAACATATAATTGTTTCTGTGGTATTAGTGTAAACAGACTGTGTTTGTCTATTGTTGTGACTTAGATGAAGATCAGAACACATTTAATGACCAATTTAATACAAGTAGGATTCCCATACTTTTTCTTGCAACTGTATATTAAAATAAGGAAATACTATTGGCTAGCTGGCTGGTAACACTGCCTTTTCTGGTGACCGTTTAAAAGAGCTGAGTTTTGGGATCTTTCTGCTTGGATTATGAGAACAGGGATACACACTCAGCCTGTAACTATATATCTATGTTGATGGGCGTGGTGGTCTGGAAATGAGGTCTGTTCAGGTACATTTCTGGAGTATTGCTATCTTGGCAACGAAAAACACAGGTGCACCACTGACTGAATACAACCTAGACAGACATCACCAAAATAAAATAACATTGCTGTTCCCGTAAATGAGCTGCTGGAGCTCCTTCACAGCGTCAACCAGCAGCTCAGTTTCCTCTGCTGATGTTCGGTTTATTTCACATGATGCCCAAAACACATCCGTGGTTAATTAAGATAATTAGTAAATGCGTATGGCACATTTTGAGCTGCGCAAGGTGTACTTTTCCCGTTGTTATGATAGCAAAGACACATTAATGTTCCCTACATCAATCTACACCATTCACAATATACCAATTTAACTTCAATTCATTAGTCAAAGTGGCATATGGTCATTTGTTGGCTTAATAAAATAAATTAGTTGAGAAATCAGCAAGGAATTGTGATTAGTGGAATTCTGCGTAAATGTTCGGAATTGTATGTGAATTTCTGAGCTTACAGTGTTCAACTTCTCACTATATTTACTTTCTTGTTCCCAGAGAACTCGGCAGACAGCTCAGAGGAGACGATGTGCTTGCGTGGTTTATTGGTGCACATTTTGGTGTGTTTAGGTTTTTATATCTGTGTGAAACCAAAACCAAACAGAGAGAAACGCTCCAAATAAACAAACTCATAAACTAATCCAAACTATAGAAACTTTCACAACTACAGGTGTGAAAACGCTCTCTCTTTTATACTCAGAAACCCTTACAACCAAGCTGAGATGTTTATAATAAAGTAAAAAAAAAGTTTTCTTTATCTAATTTATCATGTATTCTTTATTCCATCTCCCCTCAAACATACAAGTATATAGTAGTGTTTTAATTGACACCACTAATATAAATAGTAAAACCACTCCAAATGATCCAGAACGCAGCAGCACGTCTGGTCTTCAACCAGCCAAAACGGGCTCATGTCACCCCGCTGCTCAATGAGCTCCATTGACTACCAGTTGATGCTCGCATCAAATTCAAAACTCTTACAATCTCCTACAAGGTGATGACAGAACAGCTCCTTCCTACCTGCACTCACTCCTGAAGGCTTACGCTACCTCCCGCCCGCTGCGCTCCTCCAATGAACGTCGCCTCGCTTTACCAAACAAACATTCACACAAAGCAATCCAGACTGTTCTCATACAGAGTTCCCCAATGGTGGAACAAACTACCTTCCACTACCAGATCAGGAGAATCTCTCACTATCTTTAATAAACTCCTGAAGACAGAGCTCTTCAAAGAGCACTTACTCTCCTAACACCTCTAACTAACTACCTTCTACTACCAGATCAGGAGAATCTCTCACTATCTTTAATAAACTCCTGAAGACAGAGCTCTTCAAAGAGCACTTACTCTCCTAACACCTCTAACTAACTACCTTCTACTACCAGATCAGGAGAATCTCTCACTATCTTTAATAAACTCCTGAAGACAGAGCTCTTCAAAGAGCACTTACTCTCCTAACACCTCTAACACACTAACTACTTCTAACCCCATTTCCTTCTTCCCCTCCTTCACTTCTCTATCCCTTTATTTCCCTTCGACCTCCTTTAAGCCCTATCTAAAAATGGGTTATCTAAATTCCTATTACTTTTGTACTTCAATATTGTAAGTCGCTTTGGACAAAAGCGTCTGCCAAATGAAATGTAATGTAATGTAATGTAATGTAAATATAACTGCATTTTACATGTCTTACATTCATTCTTTAATTTACATTTAAATATCCACTATTAAAACTTGTGTTTTAAGAAGAAAAAGTGCGATTAATTGCAGTTGAAGTGTGATTAAACAGATTATTTTATTTTTATTGATTGTCACCACTAAAATAAACATGTTTAAAGCTAATATGATCTTTTTATTTGTAAGCCAGTCAGGTAATATTAGTGTAGGGTCACCAACACTCTCCAGATTAATAGTGTTTAAAATGATATTTCTTCTTCTTTTGTTTTTCTGGAGCATGCTAACTCCCTAGCTGTAACTCAGGGGGTTAATCCTGACCAGAGTGAAGCTATTTGGTCTCAGCAGCAAACAGGGCTGAGCTCTGGTCCTGTAATTTCCCAGGGGCTTAAACTGAACTGCAGGTGATCTGTGAGAAGAGGGCGGGTCTAACAAATGGGTGGGTGTGTCGGACTCCGCCTCTCTTCACTACTGCACAGAAGAACAGTATAGGCATCTTCTGCACTGAAGTTCTACTCCATTTCATTTTTTTCTGCTTTACTGAAGTTTTCTTGTGTGTAAAGAATAATCTCATCACTCAGGAACAGGTCAGATGTTTCAGATGTTTTTGTTTATATCATGGTTTAGTATATAAGAGTTGTCTTTGTTAAAAAACTCATTTTTTGAGTGCAGATGATGAACATTACTAATTCATTTGAAGTAGAAAAGGAAAGAAAGATAAAATGATGTGACACAATGGTGGATTTTGCAGTTCAGTATTTAGAGGGAGGTTATTTGCATAGCTCATTTTGAACTCAGCAGGACGTCAAGCTCCTGACCGTTCCACAGCCCTCCTTCAGCTCCACGCTGCCGGAGCATAATCACAGGCTATAAGATCAAATCATAGATATGACGCTGTTTTATTCATCACATCATGCATTTCTGCTTCAGCATCCAGGTGGTCTTTGGTATTTGACACAGGCACAACACTGTTTTAACAGGAGTGACTCCTTTTTAGTGCCTATTTCTTTTTACCTGTGTTTTTTTCTGGTAGCAGATACATCAGGAAACAGAGGGTTTGGTCTTTTAGTAGGTCACTTTTTCTTTCTCACCTGTTTCAGGAGTACCTGCTGTACTCTAGAAGTGACTGTAGGAGAAGTTCACTCATAGGGCTCTATTTTATCAATCTATAGCTCACTATAGCTCACGGGCGGCACGGTGGGTTAGTGATTAGCATGTTCACCGCACAGCGCTAGGGTCCTGGGTTCAAGTCTCTATCTGGGTGAAGTTTAAATGTTCTCCCCGTGTCAGTGTGGGTTTCCTCCGGGGACTCCAGTTCTCTCCAACAGTCCAAAAACATGGAGATCAGGTAAATTGGATACTCTAAATTGCCCAGAAAAATTGGATACTCTAAATTTGATTTCATTTAAGTAGGTAAGTAAAGTAGTATGTATATGACTGTGCCCAGATATGGATTGGCACTCTGTCCTGGGTAATTGCTGTAGTGCCCAAAGCAGTCCTCCAGGTGGACGGTTGTTTCTGGTTGAGAGTACGCTGTGCGCTATTGGCTGCTGCTTCTCACCGGCGTGTGGATGAGTGTTGAGGACGAATGGTTGTGTGTAAAACATGTAAACTGTAAAGCGTCCTTGAGTTTCTAGAAAGGCGCTTTATAAGTTGAACTTCATTCAGTAGTCAATTGCATATCACCCAGCTGGATTTAGGGCATGTCGGTGTGTCTTTGAGCAGCACAAAATGCACAAAAGGCGTTTATTAATTTATTTTAAGAGTGTGTTTTGCCTGTAATGTGTATCTTCACGTAAACACTGTGAAGATACACCAGCAGCTCATTTAAGGGAACAGTAAATGTTAAAAGTCAGGTTTGCGCTTGTGTTTAATGAGCATGGATGTACGTGCACTTTGTTCTGTGTTAGTCACGAATGACAGACAGAATTGTCTTTTTCCTATGAGTTAATTTTTGTCTCTAATGTTTTGGATGTTTTTGGTTTGGTACCTAATCATCCTTTTCAGTGGTATCAAAGTGTGTTTTGGTTAATTCAGTGTAATTCAGTAATTTTTTATGCAGTCACAGAGAAACTACCAGCTGAAGCAGATCAAGGCACCACTGAATTTATAATCTCTAGATGTATCATTTATATATAGGTGTAGCTATTCTTTGGAAACAATATGTATACATGTGAAGTTGGTAGTACAGTATTGCCTTCCCCAACTTGGCAAACACACCATGCTTTTTTTTTTCAAACCAATACTTTATACCCTGAACAAGACTTTCCCTACATTATTGTATTACATTTCCTGACCTGTGTATCATGAGTTAAAATTTTGTGATTCTGCATAAGTGTCTGAATGTAATATACCGTATTGTACGGATTATAAATCGCTCTGCATTAACAGGCGCCTAAATAAACAAATCTGTGATTCTTAAAAAAAATAAATAAACATTTCTTTTTAAGGTTAAATAAGTACTGGATGTTTATCCAGAAAATTTCAGTTTTCTCTACTGAAAACCGTTTATTTGGGTGAGTAATGCGTTTCTGTTATTTACAGTACGCTTAGATTTCCAATATTTTCAATAGCTGCGGTTAGCCCAGGAAACCCAGGGCGATATCAGCGATGTGGTTAGCGACTAATGCTGCTCCATCCTTAGTGCTGGAGAAACTTTACTAAAAATCCAGTTTAATGTTGTACTTTAGTGGAGTGGATTTACTCCTCCTTAATACCTGACTGGTCAAATTCATACAAAGGGTATACCGGATTATAAGGTGCACTGACGATAAAAAATAAAAAATACGGTCTGTCACAAGACAAAAAGAAACGTGTACTATAAGAATGATGATCAGCGTAGGCAGATATTCCACAAGTCCTGTACGTATAAATAGTTTTATTAACTGAGAGTCTGTATTATTATTTGATAGAGTCCTTCACTAAAATTTATTTTCACATGGTAAATGCTACAAATGCTACATGCTACACTGAGGGCTATGAAATCTCCTACAGGACTCTTGAAGAAGCTGCCTGTTTTCTCTTTACTCCACTTAATAATTCCAGATCAGTAACAGGAATCAACCTAAATTCTGCAGGTTTAAAAATAGACATAAAACTAGACAAAAATAACAAAAATGTAGGGTTTGGAGAAAATTAAATGTTCAAGAAAATATAAATTTTTAAATTAAATTCAGGAAAGAGACAGTTTTGTGATTTCATTCATTATATTTTGACATTGGCAGACATTAAAATTTAAATATTTTTATATATTTTCTATTACAATTACAATTATGCTTTTCAGTAACGTTTCTTATCAAACAGGATAAAAAGCTTTTTGTGTAATGCAAATTTAGTGGTGTAATATCAGGCAGACTGTTAAGGGGTTAAAAGACCGACATTTCAAAAGAAATAAAAGAAAATATTATATTTCTCAAATATGTAGATTATCGGCCAAAAATAATCCTCGAAATCTGTGTCTATTGGTTCTGATAGGAGTAATTGAGAAATTGAGGTTTAGTTCCAGCTGTGTTGAGTTGAGTTAAATCCTGCTCGGTGAGATCAGCCCCCGGGGGGGGGGTTCATTTCAACAGCAGCAGCTGATCAGTCCGGATGTTTTTGAAACCCCCGTAACCTGGTCGAATACCATCCGACGCTGCAGAATATGTAAATCCTGTAGCGTGTGCACGTCTGGGGTTACCTTCGCTTTAAATTTTACTTCACAGATAAATCTAAAGTAAAAAAAAAACAGGACCCTTCCTAATTTTGATCCCTGTTTAACCCTCCTATTATCTAATCTTATTCAAAGTCTCTGAAAAAAATGGTAATATAAGTTTTGTGATTTATATTTATTGTCTTTTTTTAATTTGCTGAAGACAATACGTAAAAAATAAAACGTTTTAAATGTTTCAATGTCAATGTCTGTTTTATTTAGGCTGTTTTATAAGAATAAAACATAGGAAATATCAATATTTTACACATTTTTGTGTGGTAATAATGTTGAGGTCACTGTAATATTGAGTTTTATAATCTTTCTCTAAAATGTCCCTTCACTTTAGGCCTTAATTTAACAGCACATCACGTATAATACTTATATAATACTACTATTACATTAGAACAATGCTAGAACTGCTGATAATTCATCAAATAAACATAACAAAACTGGTAAATAAACTTTGCTAATATGGTAATATTTGAGAATAGTAGAAGGGTTAATATTAATTGTAAACTGTTCTGCATTTAACGTGTGTGTGTGTGTGTGTGTGAGATATGAAGTTAGTGTATGTGGAGATAGAGCTGTTGATTGTGAAAAGCTCCAGAGCAGCAGATGGCGATGCCAGGAGGGCAGGCAGGTGCCAGGGGGTTACGCAATGGAATGAGGGTGGTGTTATAACTGCACTCCAGCCAATATATGCTACACATATGCAGCAGCACACATGGCTCCTGAGCTCAGCTCCTACTAGAACATGTTGATGGACTGACGTTGATCAGGAGATAATCCTCCGTCCTCACGCTGTTAATGTACTCACTGCCTCCAGCCTGGGTCGGACCCGAGTCCTGCGTATAGGTGAAGGAGCACTGAACCTGGGTAAAGTGGGTGGAGTGGGGTGGGGGTGGGGGCCCGGCTGGGGAAACAGATGGACCTGGCCGTGCCCCGTGGCACGCTTCCATTTCCGGCACGTGGTGCTGCCAGTGGGATCTGTGATGTGGGTCAGATGACCACCTATCTATCTTTACCTCCTTTCCACCTACACTCCTTAAGTGCTCCCAACCACCACTGTCTCCTCCTCATCTCTGAGCTGAAGCATTATTAACATATGCAATGCTACAGTAATATGAAAAAGTTTGGGCACTCTTATTAATCTTAACCATTTTTAGTTGTAAATATTTGGGTGTTTGCAACAGCCATTTCAGTTTGATATATCTAATAACTGATGGACACAGTAATATTTCAGGATTGAAATGAGGTTTATTGTACTGAACAGAAAATGTGCAATATGCATTAAACCAAAATTTGACCGGTGCAAAAGTATATGCACCCTTATCATTTTATTGATTTGAATACTCCTAACTACTTTTTACTGACTTACTGAAGCACAAAATTGGTTTGGTAACCTCACTGAGCTTTGAACTTCATAGCCAGGTGTATCCAATCATGAGAAAAGGTATTTAAGGTGGCCAATTGCAAGTTGTTCTCCTATTTGAATCTCCTCTGAAGAGTGGCATCATGGGCTCATCAAAACAACTCTCAAATGATCTAAAAACAAAGATTGTTCAACATAGTTGTTCAGGGGAAGGAAATAAAAAGTTTTCTCAGAGATCTAACCTGTCAGTTTCCACTGTGAGGAACTTTTTCATATGACTGTATAATCTGTCTAATTTAATTTTAATCTCAGCTGATTTGAAATCATTCGAGTCTTTCAGTGGAAAAACTGAGGTAGGGTGTTTAATTAGAATTTCACTCCCGATGTAGAAAGTTATGGTTTTTTTTAGGTTTAAGTTTTCTTTCAATTTTTCAGATTTTATAATGTTGTCTGTGACCTAAAAACTCAAACAAATTCTCCCAGAAAAGCTTTAAAATCTCAAAAAGTTAGTTACTCCAACAAAAGCAGGATAAACTTATTAAACACTTTTATTTAACACTGAAACTATCAGCAGCTGTGCTGATACTTTGTTCATATAGTGCTTTGAAACTGACAAATACAGTTCTGGTCTGGTCTGCTTCTGGTTGACCACAATGAAAGAATCTGCAATCTGTTGATAAAATATAAAATGTCATTTCATGAATTGGTCGAAAGAATTGCACTTTAACATCAGGCTTTAACATCAGTTCTTCATGTCTTAATTAAGGTGATTTTGGAAAGTGTTGAGTGACAGAACAGTGAACCTAAGCTAGTATGGAGGTTAAGTTTCCTTTTATTTCTAATTTGTTATTTTGCATCACTAATATTTATATATGTTTGTGACTTTTCTACTGACAGTAGTATGTAGAATATAAAACATTGAGCACAGCGACTGTACACCTATGTGATTTGTTATTAGGACTAAAATCATAGCAATTTTTTTCCATTTCTCTGTGAGAAAAGTGATTCTAACTTTTTGTATTAACAAAAAAAATTCTTAAAATTAAAAATCTATATTTAATGTCATCCTGCTAGTAATCATAAAATTGTATTTATTTTTTTCCGTGTGCACAGTTTCTGTTTCATAGAGGAAGAAACACCTCCCACAACACACCCACTTTCACATGCACACCCCCCCCCCATCCACCTTACAAACACACACACACATACACACACACACATACAAAAGGCCTATCCAGGGAGGCTAGGAAGGCCCCAGGTCTATCAATAGTTGAGTAGGAGCGTGGCAGTGTGTGTTGGTAATGAGGCATACTACATCATAGCATCAATATTGCATGGTGCAATAGGGCCAGAAGAGTAAAGCCCAAGAGAGAGAGAAGGAGTAGACGGAGAGGTAAAGAGATGTCCGGACGCGGCCGGGCCGGGACGTTAGCGCATGCTAAGAGACTCACAGACGTGATGATAAGAGAGGTAAACCGAGGAATGAAAGAAAAGCAGAAATAAAATGTAAAAAATATTATAATTCACTTCAGCCTTAAAACTACAACATAAAAAAACACGATAATCACCAGAACAATGGAACAATGGAACCCTCCTTTAATTGTGATGTGTTTCCAGTGCATTCTAAGCATTTAGGTATTCTCCTAGCTTATTTCCTCCATGTTTCTCTCTCTCTCTCAGTCCTCTGTCTCTCGTCCCGCTCAGAAATGTTCACACTGGGTGAGTGTGTGTTGTGTGTGCACGAGTGTGGAAGAGAATTCTAAGAGCTCTCTTCAAAGCCTGGCACTGCTGAGCTCCGAGCACATGTGTAGCCAATCGTAACTACGTAGATCTGATTTAAAAATTCACTTTTTTTTAATCAGAAAGAGACAAGCCCTTTTTTTCTCATAGTATCGCATTATTTATAATTTGTTTATTATAGCTGTATCTTCTTAGTAATATAAATTCTTCAAATGATGCTTGGAAGTGAGGGTGTGTGCATGTGTGTGTGTGTGTGTGTGTGTGTGTGCAAGAGTGCAAGTGTGAAAAAGAGAATTATTCCCCCTGCCTGCTAGTGACTGTAGTAGTGTGGGATTGTATCATGTTGTGTAGATACTGTATTATGCACACTGTGTTTTAACAGTTAAGTTATTAAACTACATTAAACACTCTGATGACTGATGGTAAACGTTCTTTACCAATTAAAACATCTTCAAACTCAAACATCTTTTGTACAGATATGGTTCTATATGATACCAAATCTGGTCCTTCTAAAGCACTGCTCAAAGAAACATTTATATATATATATATATATATATATATATATATATATATATATATATATATATATATATACAGGAAATTTGGCAGTGTTAAATTAACACTTATTAGTGTTAAACTTTACACTCTCAGTGTTAATTTAACACTGCCAAATTTCCTGTGTATATGTATATGTATTGTGGTAGGCCCCTGGGGTTAGGCACGTGACCACTGTGCCCCGGAAGGAGGAAGCTCACAGAGATACACAGACACGGGGATTAAATGAACTCAAATCATACCTTTATTGGCTTGAAAATGCCCTCCACCACACCCAGAATAAACGTAAAACATAACTCAGCCCAATGGGGCTCTAGAGTCCGTAGAATTACTTAGTTTTTAAGTGTTCATACGAGTCCGCGCAGCCTCAGCCCCCAGCTCCTCAGTGAGAGTCCTCTTAAATGATGGCGGAGGCTGAGTATATATGCCTGTCTCAACTGGCGGCTCAATCAGCCCTCATGCGGGCCAGCTGAGACAGGCATGGCTTTGCGCTCTGGCGTGGGGCGGACCCACAACTCCCCCGCCTCCTCACGCCACAGTATATATCTATATAGACAGATAGATAGATAGATAGATAGATAGATAGATAGATAGATAGATAGATAGATAGATAGATAGATAGATAGATAGATAGATAGATACTGTAGAGATACTCTTCCCACAAAATAACTCAATATACAGCCATTGATGTCTAAACCACCCGCAACAAAAGTGAGTACATCCCTTAGTGAACGTTCCTGAAGTGTCAGTATTTTGTGTGGCCACCATTATTTACCATTATTTACCAGAACTCCCCAACACCTGCTGCACTCATGCAGCCCCAGACCATGACACTCCCACCACCATGCTTAACTGTAGGCATGAAACACTTATCTTTATACTCCTCACCTGATTGCTGCCCCACATGCTTGAGACCATCTGAACTAAACAAATTAATCTCGGTCTCATCAAACCACAGGACATGGCTCCAGTAATCCATGTCCTTTGTTGACATGTCTTCAGCAAACTGTTTGTGGGCTTTCTTGTTTACAGACTTCAGAAGAGACTACCTTATGGGATGACAGCCATTCAGACCAATTTGATGTAGTGTGCGGCGTATGGTCTAACAACTGACAGGCTGACCCTCCACCTCTCTAATCTCTGCAGTAATGCTGACAGCACTCCTGCATCTGTCTTTCAAAGACATCATTTGGACGTGATGCTGAGCTTCACATACACTCAGCTTCTTTAGACGACCAATGCGAGGTCTGTTCTGAGTGGACTCTGCTCTTTTAAAACGCTGGATAATCTTGGCCACTGTTCTGCAGCTCAGTTTCAGGATGTTGGCAATTTTTTTGTAGCCTTGGCCATCTTCATGTAGCGCAACAATTCATCTTTTAAGATCCTCAGAGAGTTCTTTAACATGAGGTGCCATGTTGGAACTTTCAGTGTCCAGTATGAGAGAGTGTGAGAGCTGTACTACAAAATCGAACACACCTGTTCCCTTTGCACACCTGAGACCTAGTTACACGAACGAGTCACATGACATTTTATAGGGAAAATGACAAGAAGGGCTCAATTTCAACATTTAGGGGTGTGGTCTCTTCGGGATGTGCTCACTTTTGTTGCGGGTGGTTTAGACATTAATGGCTGTATACTGAGTTATTTTGAGGGAAGAATAAATGTACACTGTTTTCATTGTGTCAAAGTGTGATTTGGTCAGTGCTCCTGTCTGGGTTTAGCTTTGCCTGTGGGAGGTCCTGAGCCGAGAGAGAGACACAAGTAAAGAGATGAATTCATCTGTGTGTGTGTAATATAATATATATGAATAGTGTATTGTATATTTTGCCCACAATTCAGAAATAAAGCAGCTCTTGTCTATTCATGTTGAGTTTGTCCACATTAGCACAGAATTTATGGTAAGACTAAATATATTCCTGCTGGACTGGGAGTGTGAATATTGATAAGAAGAGTATTTAGTGATATGTGGGGGATATGGAGTACAGTTTCAAGAAAAAAGTATGTGAACCATTTGGGATTACTTGGATTTCTGCATAAATTGGTCATTAAATGGGTAATTAAAAAAAGTCACAACAATAAACAAACACAGTCTGCTTAAACTAATACCACACAAACAATTATATGTTTGCATGATTTTATTTAATCTTGGGATATCTGGTGTGAATCTCTCTCTTGAGCTCATGATGCCTCAGCATCTCAGTTGGGTTCAGGAGGTCAGGACTCTCCAGAAGGAGGATTTATCAGTTGTTTTTAAGCTTCCCTGCAAAATGTCTTGGTAAACTTGGGAATTCATTTTTCTGTTGATGAAGGCAATCCGTACAGTCCCTGATACAGCAAAGCAGACCCAAACCATGATGCTCCCTCCCCCAGGTTTCACAGTTGGGAAGAGGTTTTGATGATAATGTGCTGTGCCTTTTTTCTCCAAATATAGAGTTGTTTGCTTTCCTTCCAAACAACTCAATTTTGGTTTCATCTTTCCACAGTATATTTAGCCAGTAGTGCAGAAGTGCAACATCCAGGTGCATTTTTGCAAACTTCAAACGTGCAGTAATGTTTTTTTGAACAGCAGTGGCTTCCTCTGTGGTGTCCCATGAAGTCCCGTGGTGTCCCATGAACTCCATTCTTGTTGAATGTTTTCCTTAGTGTAGATTTATCAACAAATATGTGAGCATGTGTCAGAGATTTCTGTAAGTCTTTAGCTGACACTCTAGGATTCTTCCTCACCTCATTGATCATTCTGCGCTGTGCTCTTGCAGTCATCTTTACAGGACTTTACCAGGCCTAGAGAGAGTAGCATCAGTGCTGAACTTTATCCATTTGTAGACCGTCTGTCTTACCGTGGACACATGAACATCAAGGCTTTTAGAGATACTTTTGTAACCCTTTCCAGCTTCATGCAAGTCAAAAATTCTTGAACGTAGGTCTTCTGAGAGCCTGATCTTTTGTGTGAGGCACGATTCACATTAAGTAATGCTTCTTAAAAACAGCAAACTCAAAACTGCTGTGTGTTTTAATAGGGCAGAACAGCTTTAATCAACACATCCAATCTCATCACATCCTGCTCCAATTAGCTCTTAGAGAAGACATTAGTCTAGGGGTTCACATATTTTTTCCACCCTCACTGTGAATGTTAACATGTTGTGTTAACCATGAAAACATATCAATTTTTGTGGGGTTTTAGTTTAAGCAGACTGTGTTTGTCTATTGTTGTGACTTATAGATTTGTGAAGATCAGAACACATTTAATGACCAATTTATGCAGAAAACCAAGTATAATCCTAAAGGTTTCACATAGTTTTTTTTCCTGCAGCTGTAGTTGTAGATGGTCTTATAACCAAAAGTCTTTCATCACTGTGTTCTGGTTCTTGATATTACAGTTAAATAAACTGCTGAATAAAGAGTCTGTACTCTGGGCTCTGTACAGGGTGGAGTGCACCGCCGCCGGTCGTGTGTGGTGTAATCTCAGCACTGTGAGATTCTGCCGTTCAGGAGCTTAAAACAGGACCTGGGTAAAAGTCAGAGAGACTGAAAGATACGATATTACGCTGCGAGTGGTGGATAAATTATTGAAGCTGTGATGTTGGGGGGGTGAGGGAGAAACGGGAGGGAGGAGGGGGGGATACTGGGGCTCTGCTCTTAATCCAAACACACCGTGTGTAGTGAGCATGTGTATGAATACACATGTGAAAGAAAGAAATCAGTCAGACACATAAATACAATCTGAGAACGAGAGGAACACTCCAATAATGCCCTCTTTTCTTTATGTGCGATCACACACACACACACACACACACACACACATGCACTGTAGTACAACACCTGTCCCTATAAGACTTTAATAAATAAATAAATAAATATGTCTTGAGACAGTGAGCTGTGCCAACATGTATTAAAAATTAAGACATGAAAGGAATAATGTTTTTTCATTTTGTTTTAAGACAAAGCTGTAGGAGCAGGTTTGACATTGGTTCATTTTTGCTAAAATGAACCAAAACCCTCCATAAAGTGACTTAGAACATTTGTGGAATTACAGTTAATCACAAAAAAACTAAACACATTTTTTCTGTCCTCCTGTTTATTATTAGTTAAATCCCTAGGCAAAGATGACTTTACAGCCTAAACATGTTACTGTTGTAAATATTATTATTATTATTATTATTATGTATTTGCATGTCAATTCTGTTAAATAGTTACATTTTCTACACTCTTTTTTTAAAACTCAGTAGTGTTGGGTCCTGTATTTTTTATTTTGTCTACTGAAAGCACTTCTTACTATTGTGTCCCTTTATTAAAACAACAGGTACCACTTTAAAATAAGACTACCTGTAAAAATGGTTTATAAATGTTTACAATTAGTTTATTAATGGTTACTAATTAGGTTGTAAATGTCGTAAAAATCTAATTTTTATAACACCGTTATAACACATACGTAGAAAAGGCAACAATATAGATGGCTGTGGGTTCACTATTTGACAAACAACAGGTCATTATTGCCCTTTTTACATATGTGTTATAACTGATTATTAATGACTTTTAAGGCATTTACAACCAAATTAGTAACTATTAATAAACTAATTATAAACCCTTTATAAAGTTAGTCTTATTTTAAAGTGGTACCAAATAATGTAACTTTATGTTTTATAGAGATTTTTGGCAGAAGATAAAATAAACGTTGATAATCAGAACAAGGTATTACCCATATATTGTTCTAATTGCAGAATATTGTTATTGTTCAATCATAACAATATTGCTCTCATCACGGACCTCGCGTGTAAAGCCAAATGCAGAACCCCCACCAGGAAAAGCACCCTCTCTCAGGAGCGCGCACCCACATCTAACACTAAGATTTGTTTGCCCCTTGATTCTGTCAGTTAAAAGAACAATTAAAATGTAAGTTTTCACTAAACAGTTATTAAACATGTGGCTTAAATTAAACACCATTTATAAAAATGATCCTTAACCATAGGGCTTTGCTACATTACATATGTTTTATGTTAGAAAACATTAAGAAAACATTTTATTAGAATTTATAAGGTAATATTAAAAAACGAATATATCCATGCTATATCCTGAAAATGCCTTAAGATGTCATTATACATACATTTATACATTCAGACATGTCCTAAGACATCTCACAGTATGGTGATGGATGGGTATGTATGCATTTTTCTTAATAATTCTAAGCAAAAAGAGTATTATATTCTACAAATCTGCACAAATGTCACAAAAACAATACATTTAGCTCAGTGGTTCATGCTGACTTATGCTTTTATTGTAGTGCTGCACTGATTTTAATAAGATGCACATCTACAACATTTAAATGCTGAAAAACAGTTAAACCATTCCTTGTGCACGAATGCACAGCTTTAAAACAGCGAGTTAACCCAGGCATTGTTTATCTGGCGTTGACTTGTTCCCAACACCAGTCCTCTAATGGTTTTTTTTATTCACATTTCCAGCTACTTAAATACTCAGCTGCAGGTTCTGCCTCAGCGGGTTCTCTGAAGTGTCATGGTTCTATATTTAACCACAGGCTTTACCAAAGAACACTAGAAAATTTTATGACACAGTTTTGAGGATTCAGCAGTTCATGAGCGCATCCTTTCTGAACTGCATGTTTTTCTCTTCCCCGAGTGTCATGATCTGTCTGCCTGGGATTCGGCCAAACAGTCGGCTGCTTTAATGCCAGAGTAATCCTGGAGCTTCAGTCTCTTGGCTGGGTGTTTTTTAGCCTCTGGCACATTGAAGTTTAATTTAACACTTCATTTCCGTTTATTTAAACTGTATTCTTATAGAAACTTTAACAATCCCACAACCCACTGCTGTTCTGATTGTTTATATGATGCTCTCTTCTCTCACACAGCTTTACATTTACACACATAATCCTAGTTCTCTATACAGGGATCTGGATTTGTTTCACATTAAATAGTCTGTAAAGAACAACAAGCTTTGTGTGATTAAAAATTAATGACTGAGATGCAACTATTAATGTGTTTCATGCTTTCTCTTATTCATTTGATTAAGGGTTGTAATGTGTCAAAATGTACATTATACTGTAGGAAGGTGATTACGTAGATTTTATATTGTTAATACTGTATAATGAACTCATTTCTACTGTATAATCTGTATACAGCATGTTAATATTGATCTGCCAAGCATCTGATCAAAATTCAGAGAGTAATAATTTCTACAATAAATATATGTAATCTGTGAATTTGGTTTATTTTAGAGCATTTTAACAAGAATCAATCTCGGCTAATGGTACATTTCCTATTGTTTTCTAGCTAGTTTAATTAGTTGATTATTTTTTATTTTATCGACTCTATTGCAATACATCGAGGGCACTGGATTATAAGGCTCATTAAGCAAAAGAAAAAGTCAGTCAAACAGTCAGAAAAGACAAACTTTATTAGCTAGCTAAATAATCATTACCTTAATACAGTAATTATACATTAAATATGAATATTATATATATATATATATATATAATATTGGTGGCTGATAATGTGTGTTATAATGTGTATTATTGAATCAGAGTTTATTTACTTGTGGGAGCGTGTCTTTGTCTAAGCCGTCTATTGGAGACATGGTGTTTCTGCACTGTGCCTCTAAGGCATCCTGCAGCTGCTGCTGTATAATTACGTCAGAAAAAACATGGCGACAGCGTTGTTCACTTAGAATTGGGCTCCCTTCACATGTATCGGAGGAAGCATGTGTTAGTCTTCATCCTCCTGGTGTGTTGGGGCATCACTACAGATAGGTGGAGTCCTGATGAGTGGGTTGGGTAATTGGGCGTGTAAATTGGGGAGAAAATGGGAAAAATTAGAAAAAAAAGAAAAATAAGAATAAGACTTCCTAAATAGTGTACAACATTAAAAATAGAGAAAAATACCCGCCAGGCTACGGAAATGCAGTGTGTGCTCCACACATTTTTTACGCACAGATTTACAACATAGTTAGAGATACTAAAATAATGTTTTATAAAGGGATTTTTTGTGAGAATAAAGTTTAAGTGTTCGTCTAAGGCAGGAAGTGCTGTGTTTTGAATTTCCTTATTGCGATTGGCACAGAGAGAAAGGAAACTGCACAATAGGGGGAACTGGCCAAAAATAGGGGGCGGCCAAAAATAGGGGACCACACTTTACCTGTGTTGGTGTAATTTGGTGAATTTTGGGTAATTTGTTTTTCTCATTTTCTTCTCATTTTGTTGCATACATTTCTTTTGAGTTTGATAAAATGTTACAGGTTGAAATCACAAAATAAAATGTTAAAAATTATGCAATAAAATGAAGGAGTCTAACACTGGTTATGATAAAAATACAGTTCTGTTATTATTACTGTAATAAACATTACAGTAGTTTATATGTACTGTAATTAAATGTAAATGTGTTTTCTTCTACAGTGTACGTATGATTTTTTCTGACCTCCTTTTTTTATTTATTTCTCTGCAGTGACGATCTCCACCAGCACTTACTTTGATGGTCTGCTGGTTACGGGTCTTTACACCTCCACCACAATCCAGGCAGCCCCCATCCCTGCGCCGGCCGCCTTTGGGTTCGGTAAGTTTCTAATGACTCTAATTTCATATTTCAACTTCCAGACTGAACAATGGAAGCAGCTCATCCTTAAATTTACTGTACCCACAACATCTCAGTGAATCAGTGTGTCCCCAAATGACCCCTGAACAACTCATATATTTTATTATTGTTCAGAATATTTTAATGTGAAATAAATAAATTAACATATACAGCTCTGGAAAAAATGAAGAGACCACTACATTCACAGTTTCTGGATCAGTTTATCTGATTTTGCTATTTATAGGTTTATGTTTGAGTAAAATGAACATTGTTGTTTTATTCTATAAACTACAGACAACATTTCTCCCAAATTCCAAATAATTAAAAACACTCAGACCTTTCAGACATCAAATAATGCAAAGATGCAAGTTCATATTCATAAAGTTTCAGAAATCAATATTTCATGGATTAACTCTGATTTTTTAATCACAGTTTTTTTCATGCATCTTGTCATCATGTTCTCCTCCACCAGTCTTTCACACTGCTTTTGGATAACTTTATGCTGCTTTACTCCTGGTGTAAAAATTCAAGCAGTTCAGTTTGGTGGTTTGATGGTTTGTGATCATCCATCTTCCTCTTGATTATATTCCAGAGGTTTTTAACTTGGTAAAATCAAAGAGACTCATCATTTTTAAGTGGACTCTTATTTGTGAACAGTGTAACTGTTCTGTACAATTAGTGCATCTTGGTATTAATTGATATTAACTGACAATAATTGAAATAAATATTTTTTGCATTATTTCAAATCTAGGGCACAATGCTTTTTTGGCAAAGGTTAAAAGATGAGCATGCTATTTAGGAAAGCAGCGCTGGCCTTGTTTGTGAGTTGATATTTTATAGGGGTTGTTGAGACTGCTGAGCTTGCCTGCTTGGTCTGAACTGGTTTGTGAGTAGATTATGTTCAGAAAAAACAAAGTTTGGTTTCTTATCATCAGCCAGCACATGGTTTGGGCTAAGCTGCAGCCATGCCAATGTGTGGAGTCATCTAAGCTTCACTGTGATGTTGATATTTCTAAGCTATGGATCTGAACGATTGATGTGAGCAGAACAAAAAAACACACGCAGCCCTTTGTGTGTGTGTGAATGTGTGTGTGTGCATTTTCCTGCACAATTATGTACTTGGCTTCACTTCTAGCTGGTACTATTTATTTAGCTTCCAGCTACTGAAATCCCCAGAACCAACAGAAGTCATCTCAGCTTATATAATGGAGCGCTGCATTTCCTCAGTTACTCCTACTCCCACTTTACAGATCTCAGATGAAAAGCTTTTGTACTCTTTGACCAGACCTCCTGACTGAGTTCACGCTGTAGCTGTAGCTGTAGCTGTAGCTGGAGTGAATGGTAGAGAGCATCAGTCTTCTGCTCCTTCTGTATAGCTGATGGCACACAGTGAGAAAAACATGTGGCATACAGATGTGTTTAGTGCTGGCCCTGCATTCAGGTATGTATGGCATGAGCCCTGCACAAAGCTAAAAAAACCATGGAGATAACTGATTTTATTCGTAAGATTTTACGTTTACAACCCGAGAAATGAAACTGACTTACAACCCCAAAGAAGTTGGAACTTTGCATAAAACATAAATAATATATAATAGAGAATACAATGATCTGCAAATCCTTTTTTTCATCTATATTCAACTAAATTCACTAGAAAGACAAGATATTTAAAGCTGATGTCCGTAAGTTTTGGGATTTGGGTAATTGCACAAAGCATGCAGAAGAATCATTTTAAACTGGGCGGGTGTGATGTGGTCTCCTTTAAGAGTGGATGAATCTGATTTCAGGTTATGTTCAGTCAGAGAGAGAGAGTGAGAGAGAGAGAGAGCTCCTTCGTTTCTTTGGTTTTACTATGAGTGAATGAGATACTGAGCTCTGAGTTTCCTCTTCTGAAGTCTCCATTGCTCCACCAGCCACTCGTGTTCAGTAAAATCCTCTTAAAGAGGCTGTACGTGTGACATATATACATAAAGATGCGTGACCACAATAACTACCCCGGTTTTAGAATGAATATATTAAGGGATGGTCGTTTCAGCACACTGATACCATTAAACACAATATTTTATCCATTCTACATTCAGAAATACTTCTGCTTTCAGCTTAGAAACAAAATAATACGGACTGACACTTTAATGTTTAAATGCTGCAGCATGTTGTAAAGTAGTTGGAACAGGATTGTGTTTGTCTCTGTGTTTCATCACCTTTATTTTAACACTCAGTAAGAGTTTGTGATTTGAGGACACTAATAGTTAAAGGTCTTTAGGTGGAATTCTCTCTCATTCTTGCTTGATTCAGATCTTCAGCTGATCAGCAGTTCCGGGTCTCTGTTCTCGTATTCTGAGCTTCATGAAGCTCCACATGTTTTCAGTGATAGACGAGTCTGAACTGCAGGAGGGTCAGTCCACACAAGGGCGTAGGAGCGGGTTTCATATTGGGGGGAGGCACATTGCTAATATGAATCAAAGCCCACCCTATAGAGACTCAGAACAACATTTGTGAAATTACTTTTAATCACATATGAACCATTTTTTATTTTTTATTATTAATTACATCCAAGTAAAGGTGACTTTACAACCTAAACATGGTACTCCACATTACATTTACTGTTGTTAAAAGGAATTATGCGTGAAATGTCTGAACTTGAGTTATGTTTCATAGAGATTTTTGGCAGAAGTTAATATAAACGTTAGATGACCCAAACCCTCCCAGTCTGTTATCATGAGCTTTAGCTTAAGGACCAGATACAGGGGTTTGAGAATGAAACTGGAACACCTGGTTTTAGAGCACAGTAATTGATTGTGGTGACGGACAGTTCTGGTGGAAACAGGAGAGTTGAGGTGCACATTGAATTCTGCGTGATTTGATCAGCCGTGGTTTTATGTTTTTTGGATACAATCCGGGTTAGCACCCGAACATCCCTTTCAGACAGCTTCCTCTTACAGCGTCCACAGTTAATCCTGTTGGATGTGGTTGGTGCTTCTTGGTGGTATGCTGACATTACCCTGGATACCGTGGCTCTTGATGCATCACAAAGACTTGCTGTCTTGGTCACAGATGCTCCAGCAAGACGTGCACCAACAATTTGTCCTCTTTTGAACTCTGGTATGTCTCCCATAATGTTGTGTGCATTGCAATATTTAGAGCAGAACTGTGCTCTTACCCTGCTAATTGAACCTTCACACTCTGCTCTTACTGGTGCAATGTGCAATTAATGAAGATTGAACACCAGGCTGCTCCAATTTAGCCATGAAACCTAAAATCCCACACTAAAATGATGACAGGTGTTATAGTTTCATTGTCCAGCCCTCAGTAAAGTATGCAAAACAGTACATCAACAATGGATTTAATTTCACAATGTAATAATGTAAACAATTCACTTGTTTTTAAATTGTTCTTTAGCCTTTTATGACACGCTGAAACAAATTGAAATGAATATTAATATATATTAGTCCTAAGGGGCCTACACTATTAATACACCCCACCCACCCCACCCATACAGACCATCAGAGAAGCTGTTCACCTGTAAAATCTTCCAGTCAGGAGTTTTTTGAGCATTCCTCAACTTCTCTCTAAAATGCTCTTTTTATTAAACCCAGTCACTTAGGTCAGATGCACATTACTTACACATTATGCCATGATAAAATGCCCAAGTCTATTTTTTTATTTACATTTATTCATGTTTTAAACAGCAACCCAACTTTTTTGGATGAGGAGAAATGAGTTTTCTGTTTTTACTATTTACATGTAAGCCGTGCTGAATAGACCAATAATATACAAAATGACTAAAAAGTAAAAGTGTGGTTGGATCAGCATCATTAAGATGTTGAGCTTAACTATGACACAGATCAATACAGTACACAAATGGGGCAAACACATTTTCATAGCACAGTATCTAATAATTCATGTTTTGAAGATGCGGTAAAATAATCAAATTAAGAATAAAAAAAAATAATAATAATAATAATAATTTCATATAAAGTATAATCAAACTTTTGAGAGCCTGTTTTGCCTGCAATTTTATCTGCACAACTTTAAGCTTAAGTAAATGCTTACTAAATAATTTACTAGATTGACTCGTTTATCTTTAATCTCTTGCTGTATCACTGTGCCAGATGCTCTTATATTTAAATAATACTAAAATGAGGCAGTTTGTACTTTTTTACTATTTTGCAAGCTAGTTTATTAAAAGGGTGGTGACCAGACAATGACAGGTTACCTGTAAATGTTTTTAAAAATATATGAAAACCAGTATATATATATATATATATATATATATATATATATATATAGTCTTGATAAATGCAAACTAAAAATAAATAATATAAAATATAATCAAGAGAGTAGGTCTAGCTACTCACACACACAGGACTTTTCACAAATCACTTAATAATTAAACGTGATACTATTATTAGTTTGCATATTTACACTTCTACAGTCCACTCATTTCTATATTTGTCTATATTTGATATTATATCTAATTGTTTTATATGAATTTGCAGTTATCAGAGTCTTGTGTATAAACTCTTATGTAATCTTATGTAAATCAAATTTACAGTAAGGACACAAGTTCACTTTCATAGACGACATCCTCAGTGTTATTTATAAAAAAGCTGATGAGAAATCATAAGTATGGTAGCAATAGGAATTAAAGAGATACAGGAAATAAAGTTTATTATGATGTGGCTGCAGTTATCTGAAACGTGCTGCAGTACACTGCTCAAAAACAGTCGAGCTCTGCTGAAGGCAAGCTGGAATATTTTAGTTCTTTAAAGCTTTAAAGTTGAGGAACAGACAGCACTAGTTAATGGACCTGCACGAGTGTTCTGCTTCATTGTGAACCTTTATTGTGTGCCACTGGTGAAACTCACTGGAAAATAATGTTTTGAGGCTTTAGGTATTCTGGTCATTTGTGTGCTGATGAACATGATAAAATCCTAACAGTGTTTTATCTCAGTGCTAGACTCACTCTTTCACTGAGGAGAGAGTGTGAATGAGAGTGTGATTACTGTTCCAGCCATTAATACCCAGAAGAGGAAAGAGGATACAGTAGTAGATCCTTCACACATTTACAGAAAAATAAAAACACAATGAAAAAAACAAAACAAAAAACTAAATCAAATTTTATAACACTATGGGAAGGTGTTTTCACTTATAATGCATTAAGGAGGAGCCTTATTTTACTAATGTTGGTAGGACAAACCAGATGTTGCTGATGTAAAACCAGCAAACAGGATCAATATTGGAAGGGCAGCCCAAAAAGTAGTCAAAAAGCCAGACCAGGTCAAGAACACAAACAGCAAAAAACACACAAGGATCAGGCAGAGACAAAAATCAGACAAAAGTAAAAAAAAAAAAAAACATAAAACCCAACAATCACACAAAAGAGGCAAGATAAAAAGAGTAAATCTAAAAAGCTTAAAGGTCAAAATACAGATATAAAAATATGTATGCTTTAGCAAATGTTTCTGTAATATCTTGCAAAGGGCAAGTGTTAAAAGAAAGACACTTCAGCACATTTACACGTCAGCTGTGTAAGTACTGTTTATTGATTGGTGACTGATACACAGATCATTTACAGTGGTTTAAAAAAATTGGGCATCCCTGATTATTTTCATGATTTTCTTTTATAAATCATTGGTTGTTTGGATCAGTAATTTCAGTTAAATATATCATATATCAGATGAACACAGATATATTTGAGAAGTGAAATGAAGTTTATAGGATTTACAGAAAGTGTGCAATAATTCTTTAAACTAAATTAACAAATTACATAAATATTTATTAGATCCTCCTTTTTTAGAAATAACAGCCTCTAAACTCTTCCTACAGCTTCCAATGAGAGTCTGGTTCTTCTGGTTGAAGATATTTTGGATCATTCTTCTTTATAAATCATCTCCAGTTCAGTCAGGTTTGATGATTCTGATCATGAACAGCTGCTTTAAATCACACCACAGATTTATAATAATATTCAGGTCTGAGATGATCTGAGATGATCATTCCAGAACGCTGTTCTTGTTCCTCTGTATGAAGCTTTAGTAGATTTAGAGCAGAGTTTAGTGTTTAGGGTCGTTGTCTTGTTGAAGGATCCAGCCCCGGCGCTTTAACTTCAACTTTCTCACTGATTCTTCAACATTGTTCTGAATAATCTGCTGATATTGACTGGAATCCATGAGTCCCTCAACTTTAACAAGATTCCAGTACCTGCACTGATCACACAGCCCCACAGCATGATGAACCACCACCAGATATTACTGTGGGGAGCAGTACAGTGTTTGTGTTGAAATGCTGTGTTCTTTTTCCTCCATGCATAAATAACCACCTTAACTCAATTTTAGATTCATCAGTCCACAGAACTTTATTCCAAAATGAAGCTGACTTGTTTAAATGTGCTTTAGCTTTACCATACCTCCAGCGACTCTGTTTGTGGTGCAGAAACGGCTTCTTCTGCATTACTTTCCCATACAGCCTCTCCTTGTGTAAAGTGATCTGAATAGTGAACGATGCACAGTGACTCCATCTGCAGCAGGATGATGTTGTAGGTGTTTGGAGCTGGTCTGGAGGTCTGTAGGTTGACTACGTCTGTTCTCTCCATCCTTCTCCTCTGATTATCTGAGATTTTTCTTGTTCTGTCACTTCAGGTCTTTAACTAGAACTGTATCTGTGGTTCTTCCATTTCCTCACTCTGTTCCTCACAGTGGAAACTGCAGCTGAAATCTCTGAGATTATTGAGATTTTTATATCCTTCCTCTAAAACATGATGATAAATAATCCTTGTTTTCAGCTCTTTTGAGAGTTTAAGTGTTTTGAGGCTCCAATGTTGCTGCTCTTTAGAGAAAATGCAAAGAGGAGAAAAACTGATCAAATTTCATGTAAAAAAATGTCATGTTAATGTACACTCTACACTGTGATAATTGAATAGTAAAAGGGTTGACTGTTAAACTGTTAACTTTAAGAAGGTTCAGACTGTGTAAGATGAGAAAGTGAGGTTGGATTCTTGAAGGTGTCGGATAGCTAGAAATCTGCAGATGAGAAATAAAGTGTAAATTTGCATGCGTGGTTCTGTTGTTGGTAGCTCCTGGGAGAGGGGAGTGTGTGATTGGTGTGTGTTAATAGTGAGCAGTGCAGTGTGTGTAAGCCGTGCAGTTGAGGAGCTGTCAGCAGAGAGTTAGTGAGCAGGTTGATCACAGAGCTGCAGTGCGTTTGAAGTCTCTCAGGTACTGACAGCTTCTGTAGCCCATGGGAACACTTTGCCTTGCTCTGTCTCTCACTTCATAACTCCACCTAAGAATGGTGGCAGGAAAAAAAGTGCAAAAATAGAGAAAGAGACAGTGAGTGAGGAGGATGTGAATAAGAGAGGAGAGGGAGATCACGAGAGGAACCGGATCTCCAGAGACTATTAGTGCAATGTTCTGAGTAGAAACACTGAATTCACAGAGGGTTTCAGCCCTACAGCACTACCTGTGTGAATGTGTGTGTAAATAATAAGACGCTGGCTGTGCGCAGCATTACAAGTATTTGCTGTACACTGCTGTGGTGGAGATCAGATTATAAACAGCATCTAATTGTATTATTTTCATTAATATAAATGTTATTACAGTGTTATAGTGTTATTTGAAAATGTGTTAACACTAGAACAGGTGTTATGTATAGGTGACCAATTTGGGACTGACTTTAAACACTGATCATCTTTCAGCTCGATTGGCTGATCACCGATATCGATCTTGGGTGGCGCCAATTGTCATATTAATGCCAAACAGATGCCAGATAAACTTGTTAAAATTTCCCCTAATTACAACTGCTTATGGTAAATAAGCAGAAGAGCTTTACTCACCAAAATAAACAGATTCCAGTAGAAATACTGTATTTCTGCAGCAATTGGTGTTGTGTGTGGTTCAGTGGCGATTGCTCTAAGACTGCAAGGGAAGCTCAGCTTCCCCTAAAATGTAAAAAAAATAAGTGATTAAATATATACTGTTGTGTGTACATGTCACTGATTAAATATGCGCTACACCGAACTTAGTTCTTGCTACTTAGCTACATCTGAACTTAGTTCAGAATCAGCTTCTTATCACTGGTAACGCCGCAGCTTTCCTCTCACTCATTCCCGCAGCTTCACAGCGCTGCTTTAAACAGTGCACAGACTTCAATAGCGGAGCAAAGCGCGCGGCCAAACCAGACGAGTCATTGGATAAATGCTGGGCTTTGTCCCGCCCATCGGACGCTCAGCGTCTCTGGGGGTCTATGGGGCAGTGGGCTGACGCTCAGCTTCTGCATGATGATTGGATGATCTGTCTGAGGCGGGGTCCCTTTTTGATTGACAGCGAAATGAGCGAATCAGCGATCTTTTAGTGGAAAAATCCGTGATGGGAGGTATTTTCAGCTGTTCTGGTTTGATAAAGTGAGCTGGCTGACTGGAAGTGCTGTAACAAATAAAATGTACTGATGGCCATTCCTCTTAATGAAACTATTTTAGGACATATATTAACAGGGGCCAGTAGTAAGTATTGTGTTATCATTAAAATTATTTAAATAATTTAAATTAATAAAGGGATTATTGAAGGAAATTAAAACTGTCCAAAAAGTAACTAAATTTACCTGCATTTTTTCCTTTACCAACTTTAAAGATTTTGCGTAATGTTTTTTTTTTTTACTGATCATTTTATGTTCATTCATGTCATGTTATTTTTTTATGTAATTATTCAACGTAAAGAATGGGTACCTTTTTGTTGTGTAGTGAAAACTTGAAAATAATGCCTTTTGTTTACAAAAAAAAAAACATCTCAGGGAGAGTAGAATTTTTGTATAAATAAAACTACATATGTTAAAATGTAGGCCTTGAAAGAACAGCGTCCGCCACTGGTGTGGTTAGTGGTGTTTGTTAGCTCTGTTACTCACTGATTGGGCTGAAAGATGAACTGTAGAGAGCAGTATTGTCTGGTTAGGGGTGTTTGTTAGCTCTGCTACTCACTGATTGGGCTGAAAGATAAACTGTAGAGAGCAGTATTATCTGGTTAGTGGTGTTTGTTAGCTCTGCTACTCACTGATTTGGCTGAAAGATGAACTGTAGAGAGCAGTATTATCTGGTTAGTGGTGTTTGTTAGCTCTGTTAGTCACTGATTGAGCTGAAAGATGAACTGTAGAGAGTAGTATTATCTGGTTAGTGGAGTTTGTTAGCTCTGTTAGTCACTGATTGAGCTGAAAGATGAACTGTAGAGAGTAGTATTATCTGGTTAGTGGTGTTTGTTAGCTCTGCTACTCACTGATTTGGCTGAAAGATGAACTGTAGAGAGCAGTATTATCTGGTTAGTGGTGTTTGTTAGCTCTGCTACTCACTAATTGGGCTGAAAGATGAACTGTGAAGGGCGGTATTATCTGGTTAGTGGTGTTTGTTAGCTCTGTTACTCACTGATTGGGCTGAAAGATGAACTGTAGAGAGCAGTATTATCCGGTTAGTGGTGTTTGTTAGCTCTGTTACTCACTGATTGGGCTGAAAGATGAACTGTAGAGAGCAGTATTGTCTGGTTAGGGGTGTTTGTTAGCTCTGCTACTCACTGATTGGGCTGAAAGATGAACTATAGAGAGCAGTAATATCTGGTTAGTGGTGTTTGTTAGCTCTGTTAGTCACTGATTGGGCTGAAAGATGAACTGTAGAGAACAGTATTATCTGGTTAGGGGTGTTTGTTAGCTCTGTTAGTCACTGATTGGGCTGAAAGATGAACTGTAGAGAGCAGTATTATCTGGTTAGTGGTGTTTGTTAGCTCTGTTACTCACTGATAGGGCTGAAAGATGAACTGTAGAGAGCAGTATTATCTGGTTAGTGGTGTTTGTTAGCTCTGCTACTCACTGATTGGGCTGAAAGATAAACTGTATAGATATGTATTATCCAGTTAGTGGTGTTTGTTAGCTCTGCTACTCACTGATTTGGCTGAAAGATGAACTGTAGAGAGCAGTATTGTCTGGTTAGGGGTGTTTGTTAGCTCTGCTACTCACTGATTGGGCTGAAAGATGAACTATAGAGAGCAGTATTATCTGGTTATGGGTGTTTGTTAGCTCTGTTACTCACTGATTGGGCTGAAAGATGAACTGTAGAGAGCAGTATTATCTGGTTAGTGGTGTTTGTTAGCTCTGTTACTCACTGATAGGGCTGAAAGATGAACTTCAGAGAGCAGTATTATCTGGTTAGGGGTGTTTGTTAGCTCTGTTAGTCACTGATTGGGCTGAAAGATGAACTGTAGAGAGTAGTATTATCTGGTTAGTGGAGTTTGTTAGCTCTGTTAGTCACTGATTGAGCTGAAAGATGAACTGTAGAGAGTAGTATTATCTGGTTAGTGGTGTTTGTTAGCTCTGCTACTCACTGATTTGGCTGAAAGATGAACTGTAGAGAGCAGTATTATCTGGTTAGTGGTGTTTGTTAGCTCTGCTACTCACTAATTGGGCTGAAAGATGAACTGTGAAGGGCGGTATTATCTGGTTAGTGGTGTTTGTTAGCTCTGTTACTCACTGATTGGGCTGAAAGATGAACTGTAGAGAGCAGTATTATCCGGTTAGTGGTGTTTGTTAGCTCTGTTACTCACTGATTGGGCTGAAAGATGAACTGTAGAGAGCAGTATTGTCTGGTTAGGGGTGTTTGTTAGCTCTGCTACTCACTGATTGGGCTGAAAGATGAACTATAGAGAGCAGTAATATCTGGTTAGTGGTGTTTGTTAGCTCTGTTAGTCACTGATTGGGCTGAAAGATGAACTGTAGAGAACAGTATTATCTGGTTAGGGGTGTTTGTTAGCTCTGTTAGTCACTGATTGGGCTGAAAGATGAACTGTAGAGAGCAGTATTATCTGGTTAGTGGTGTTTGTTAGCTCTGTTACTCACTGATAGGGCTGAAAGATGAACTGTAGAGAGCAGTATTATCTGGTTAGTGGTGTTTGTTAGCTCTGCTACTCACTGATTGGGCTGAAAGATAAACTGTATAGATATGTATTATCCAGTTAGTGGTGTTTGTTAGCTCTGCTACTCACTGATTTGGCTGAAAGATGAACTGTAGAGAGCAGTATTGTCTGGTTAGGGGTGTTTGTTAGCTCTGCTACTCACTGATTGGGCTGAAAGATGAACTATAGAGAGCAGTATTATCTGGTTATGGGTGTTTGTTAGCTCTGTTACTCACTGATTGGGCTGAAAGATGAACTGTAGAGAGCAGTATTATCTGGTTAGTGGTGTTTGTTAGCTCTGTTACTCACTGATAGGGCTGAAAGATGAACTTCAGAGAGCAGTATTATCTGGTTAGGGGTGTTTGTTAGCTCTGTTAGTCACTGATTGGGCTGAAAGATGAACTGTAGAGAGCGGTATTATCTGGTTAGTGGTGTTTGTTAGCTCTGTTAGTCACTGATTGGGCTGAAAGATGAACTGTAGAGAGCGGTATTATCTGGTTAGTGGTGTTTGTTAGCTCTTTTAGTCACTGATTGGGCTGAAAGATGAACTGTAGAGAGCAGTACTATCTGGTTAGTGGTGTTTGTTAGCTCTGTTAGTCACTGATTGGGCTGAAAGATAAACTGTAGAGAGCGGTATTATCTGGTTAGTGGTGTTTGTTAGCTCTGCTGCTCACTGATTGGGCTGAAAGATAAACTGTATAGATATGTATTATCCGGTTAGTGGTTGTTAGGTCTGTTAGTCACTGATTGCACTGAAAGATGAACTATAAAGAGCTATATTTACCGGTTAGAAAATGGACATTGCATCTGTATAGACACACTGCATCTGTCTGAGTTTCTCAACATCTCTGTTAGGCTAACTGCTTAACAAATTGGCTGAATATGGCAACATAGCCATTTTGGCGTTAAACTTTGTTTTGGTGGAAGTGAAAAGACTTAATTATACAATTATAAAATAATTTGTACCAAATAATGTCTCATTAATTAAATGTAAATTCAAATTGTTTTCTGTAACTTTAGGACTGTTTTAAACAGTGGTCGCAGAACCATGCTCCTCCCTCTCCCAACGCCCCGCCCCCAGCCACAAAAAATGTACTGTCCCTTTTAGGGGTGTGCCATATTGTATCGTACGCAATAATATCACCAACATTTTTGAAAATGGTGAACGATATTATACCCTGAAATATGGTGCCATATCACCCACCTCTAATCATCATATCAGGATGCTATTTTTTACTGTTTTTATCAACAGTAAAATGTATCTAATTTCACATTATATATCTACTATAGACATAGATACTAGATTATATCTGTCCAGTATCATTTATTTTATTTTAATCCTGGATATATGGATAAATTTAAATGGAGTGTATTATTTAGTATCATGACATTTTGGATCATTGTCTTCTGTTACAAATCTGATAAAATTCTTATTTTGTACCATATCATATCTTATGCAATAATAAAATATTTTTTTATTTTGTTGCAGTAGTTTATTCTTGAAAATGTTTTTTTTACTCAGTGTTTTGTCAAATCGCCAAGAGTATCATTATCATGAAAATACCCTGAAATATAGTGATATAATTTTCACCTGCCCCTATTCCATACCTAATAACTATAAACTGTCACACACCTGATGAGAGTTGACATCCGTTGACAATATTGAAATTGTCATTTTCAATAGTAATATAATTATATAGTATATTTATTACAGAATTTTAATATAATAAGTTGAACCAATTCTAATATATATTTTAAACAAAATTCTCATTAGACATTTACAGCATCTTTCTATCACATCCTGTAACTTAGTGTAAAAAAAGGCTTTAGAATGATGTTGAGAGTATCGTCTTCATGCGTTTCCCACTTTATCTAACTGAATTTCACACTAATCTTGGCACTCTGTTTAATGCCCAGATTGAGCTTCTGTCTCAATCCCACAATGCCTTGGGAAGCTAACAGGTGGCTTAACATTTGTGTGTTCTCTGAGTCCACAGATATGAGTGGTGTAACACACAGTCTCTCTCTCTCTCTCTCTCTCTCTCACACACACACACACACACACACACTCGCACACACACTCGCACACACATAAATATGCATACATAAAGCTATGAATGCATCAGTACACGCAGACATACACACACACACACACACACACACACACACACACACACCCATACATAATGAATGATACTGTGTGTTATCACAATCTCTACTCTTCTCCTCCATCTGTCCTCTACTCCCTCTTCCATTTCACCACTTCTACATCATTTGTGTCTTTCCTTCTTATGTCTTTTCATCTGTTTCCTTTCTCACCTTACACCAGTGTCCTGCCTCTGCGAGCCGAGCGTGTCCTGTAGTTCAGCAGAGCTGCAGGACTCTAAATGCTGTTAAATGTCAGATTGGGTAAATCTTACAGCATGTTTTTATGAGTTTTTCCTTCTGAAATCCCAAAGTAAACATCACAGCACATGTTTTACAGCATCACTGGGGATTTCATTTGTTCTGTGTGTGTGTGTGTGTGTAAGAGAAATAGAAAGACTGAGAAGGAGAGAGGTGGGGCCAGGGTGCTGTGTTGGTGAAGCGTAGGCTGTGTGTGAATCGTGGATGAAGATGGGCATGTGTAGATAAAGAGCACTGTTATAAAGGCTGTCAGAGAACTGTGTGGGCTGCTACCCTCACCCTACACTGCATTAACGTGAAGAGTGTAGCTACTACAACAGCATAAGCACTGCATTACACATTAATATGGGAAATGGATTAACTTTCTGAAGCTTTCTATGCACACTTTCAGTCCAATTAAACAGTATTTTACACAGTGTGAAACACATTTTCTTTTAAAGTAAAACAAGCACAGGACAATAATCTACACAGATTTCTCTCTCGGAAATGTTTATTTGGGTGAGGTAAGCACTTCTGTTTATTTAAGTAAGCTTAGATTTCCAGATTTCCACTAAAGCTAGCCTCAGTTAGCGGCTAATACTGCCTGACACCACTGCCCTGAGGAATCCTGAGTGTTCTGGTAAGTCAGGGTGATACTAGCTAGTGGTTTGTTCTTCAGAGCTTGTTTTAACACAGTAAACATGCAGACTAGGGTCTTATATACTCCCTCTGAACTGTGAAAGTGCTAGCATTTAGCATGGTTAGCAGCTAATGCTAATAATGCCCCTGTGCTGGAGAACTAAACTGAAACTCCTGTATAACTCTGTACTTCAGCAGAGTGACTTTACTGCAAAAAATGATACATAAGATACACTGGATTTTAAAAAGGCACACGGATTTCTTTTTTTTAGGAAAATTAAAGGATTTTAGATGCTCCTTATAGTGCAAAAAAATAAGGTATGTAGAATATTAAAAATATTTCTGCTCTTTCTGTCTGTGCGATTATATGATAATACACTTTAGTATTCTGTATCACTCTACTGATAAACAATATGTATTTTAATTACACATTTTTGGATTGTCAATTTCTTGAGACATATTAAGTTGATGATTATGTTTATAATCTTTATAATCTTAAAAAATTACTTTTATTGAAAGCTACTCTATTGTACCTGAATAAGAGGTAAAGCCACAGCGACAAGTTTTGTACTCTTTAAAGTACAAATCTGTAACAGCTCATAAATCTTTCAGTTTTAAAAAAAGTTGGTCCCACTTTAAAATAAGATTACACTTATAACGGTTTATAAATTAGATGATTAAATATTATTAATTTGTTGTAAATGCCTTAAAACCATTGATAAACTGTTATAAAAAGGCAACACATCAGTTAAAAAAGGCAACTGTCATTTAATCATTTATAGTCAGGGCCGCCGCTCTGCATACGCAGACAACGCAGCCAGCGTTAGGCCTCAACCATTTTGCAGTTGCAGGGAGCCAAATTGCCTGAGAATGAAATGTGTTGAAATTATGACATTATTAAATTTAAAACCCAATGTGAATTATTTATGATACGCTCATCTTTTTTGTCTTTAAACATTGCATGGGGCACCTACTCTACTACTTAAAAGCGGCACGTTATTATTTTTGTGCATAATATAATGCCCCCACCCTATTGCCTGAAATGGCACGGCTCGGTTTGCTCTGTTGGTTGTTGCCAGATGTGACATTTTCCAGTCAAATAAATAATCAAAAAATGCATGGAGGCGCTAAATCTTGCGCATGTTTAACCATTTTTAAAGTGTATGTGGCCATTCTATACAAAAACTTGTCCAGTGAAATATTTGTGTAAGTTAAAAACTTAAAATAAAATAAACAAATAGGATGAAAAATCGTAACTTATCTGGCAACCTTAGTCCTAACTAAAGTAGCAACGCTACTTGAGTTTGGCAGCCCTAAGCATAACTTGGCCTGACCAGTTATGCTTAGGGCCTCCAAAACCTTAGCAGCGGCCCTGTTTATAGTAAAGAGGTAAACGTACTTTCACATGTATTAATGACTGGTTGAATGCTGGTTAATGTAAAACACACAGTAAGATTAGTATTTAGAAAGAGCTGAGGTTTGACAGTATAAATCAATGTAAAATCACATTACTCTATTTATGTGTTATATATAGAAGTTTATATAACTTCTTATTAATAGATTTTAAAGTATTTGCAACCTAATTAAAAAGCATTTATAAACTAATTTATAAACCAGTCATAAACCCTCTCTACAGGGAGTCTTATTTTAAAGTGAAACCAAAAAGTTATTTAATTTGCATTAGACTTTTTCACGAGTGTGTTTATGTTAGTTGAGGGATATTAGTGACCTGTATCTTGTGGACGGGGGTGAAATCTGCACACACGCTGCACTCTGCCATATAACTCACTCTTTGGAAAAATTAGAGCTACTTTGATCCTGCGGGTGCTGCTGGCGGAGCACTGTTTCTAACCGAGACGGACTGCTCCCGGAGGACGAGAGAGAGAGTGTGTGTTTTAGAGACGCGTTGGTGGACCCGTGCTCCTCAGGCCCCCCCCTGTCTCTGCTGCTCAGTGTCCTCCCTGATCTGCATGTCACTGGGACACCTCCACCAGCCAGGCCTCCGTATGTTTACCCGCCCGGCTCCACTGGGAGTGCTGGTCCCTGGGCATCAAAAATTAGCACAAGTCAAATCAGATTAATTAATTACGCAATTAGTCAAGGAGTCACCTCAAATTAAAAATCAAATTAGAGCTGATGTCCCCCACGGGGGTCATGCTGAAGGCAGAGTTCAGACAGCACTAACGCGAGAGCGCTGTGTGACTTTGAACACTTTCAGTTTCCTGTCTGCTGTCCTCGCACTGATAGTGAAGATGGGGCGGATGGGGGCGGATGAGGGGATGGGATGAAATAAGCAGCTCATGTAAAAAGAAAGTTTCTTTATTGTTTTACCACCTTTAATTACACAGTACTAATACTAAAACCATAAGCGTTAATATTAAATGACTGTATTGTTTAAGATCCTCTTAATACAGCTGAATAAGATTTTGCAGTTCTATAAAATGACAGATTATAAAAACTGTATGTTTATCATATTTGATTTATATGTGAGATGAGACAAAAGATAAAAGAGATAAAATTCATTAATTTGACACAAAATGTATTTTTTTATTTAAAAAATTACAGTGGCTTGATATAGTATTTATACCCCTTTTACATTTTGTCACCATACAACCTCAAGCTTAAATGTATTTTATTGCATTTTATATATTTTAAGTAGTAATAGATAAGAGTAAGAGTAATAAGAGTAATAGACAAAGTAGGGCATAACTGTGGAGAGTGGAAAGTGGAAGGAAAATGATGCATGGTTTTCAAAATTTAATCAAATAAAAATCTCAAAAGTGTTCAGCCCCCTTAGAGCCACCTTTCTTTGCAATCACAGCTGCAGGTCTTTTGGGGTTTATGTCTCTACCAGCTTTGAGCTTCTAGAGACCCCATTCTTCTTTACAAAACAGCTAAAGATCAGTCAGGTTGGATGGAGAGCGTTGGTCTGTGAACAGCAGTTTTCACGTCTTGCCACACAAGCTCAATGTGATTTATGACTGGATCATTCTAACACATGAATATTCTCTGATCTAAATCATTCCACTGTAGCTCTGGCTGTATGTTTAGGGTCATTGTCTTGTCGGAAGGTGAATCTCCTTCACAGTCTCAAGTCTTTTACAGCCTCCAGCAGGTTTTTTTTCAGGATTGTCCAGTATTTGGCTTCATCCATCTTTTCATCAATTCTGACCAGCTTCCCAACTCTGTGCCTGCTGAGGAAAAGCATTCTTACAGTATAATGCTGCCACCACCATGCTTCACAGTGGGGATGGTGTGTTCAGGGTGATGAGCAGTGTTAAAATCTCAATAAAATAATTTAAGTTTGTGGTTGTAAAGCGATACATTTGAAAAGGTTCAAGGGGTATAAATACTTTTGCAAGCCACACTAAATGCACATATCATCACATGTTAACTGAAGCGTGTTACTGGCACAGTTAGTGACTGACTGATAAATCATTTTTTTCTGACAGATAAAAAAAAACTATTTCAATTACTGACTGACTTTTTAGCTCTACATACAGTTACTCACCAAGCTATAATAAAACATATCCGTATACATATAATGCCTTTATACATCATATATGTAGAGTGTTAAATTAAGCCAGTTTTTAAAAAGCCATTCAGATACTGGTATCTTTCTTCATGCATGAAAAATGGTGTCTGCATCTCCATCTCATCATTTGTTCAATTTGAAAAATAAAAAGTCACATGATCTGTACTAATTTATACTAATTATTAATGAAATGTTTATTTTTTATCAATATTTAAAGCTCTGCTCAATTCCGCAGAACTGCAGAGAGACATGCTGAAAATGAGCTGTAATAATGTGATAATGTGATAATGTGAACGTAGCTTTAGCATTAGCGCAGCTCTCATGCATTGATCACAAGTGGCTCTAATGTCATGCTCTAACACCAGTCCTGCCATTTATCACCTCGTTTTTTCACCACCACTCGTTCCCTTTGCTCCGGATTTCACTGATTTAACACGTTCTGCACTGGCAGCGGCGGCGGCGGCGGCGGCGCTCTGACGGAGTTAAGCTCAGCAAGCCAACTGCATGATAAACAGCTGCTACCATCGGGGGGAGGGGAGACATTAAAACAATCAGAGAAATGTGTATTTTTTATTTACAGTGTAATAATAAAACTATGTGTCTTGTTTTTGGTAAAAAAAAATGAAATTACAGTACAAGGGAGGCTTTATACCACTAGATCAACCCATTCAGATGTGCACTAACCTGATATGGGAGGTAAATCCTGCAACAACAAAAAAAAAACTGAAGTGAAAAAGCAAAAAACAATTTATTTTTACAAACATTTTATGACAAAATTGAAAACAAAATTAAATCACTTTATTTCCAATGAAATTTTTCACTTGAGCACAGATCATATGTGACAAAACAAAATTTTAATTAAAAAGGCTTTTTTCCATTTAATTGTCATTACCATACAGGTATTTCACAGTCAAATCTAAAATGAAAAAGCTGATTGTGAAAAGAAAAATAAAAGCTTCACTTTGTCCTTGAATTTTCTCCAAAAACTGCATAGTAGATGTCAAAACTAAAATCAAAATGCAAAAGTAACAATTCTATTTATTTTATTTATTTATTATTTATTTATTTTAAGTTCAAGTCTGACAGAATTAAAATAAAAAACACAAATTGAAAAAAATTATTTTTAGTTTATGATTCAGTTTTTGGTGTAGACAGCATTTTAAGTGCCAAAATAAAAAAAGCAAACACACAGGAAGATTAGCACTGTTTACTTTTCATTTCCCACTTTTCTTTTTTGTTTCTTCTCCAGCGTGCAAATACATGCAAATTAACAGTATGGAACACGTGTGGTATGATCTGTGTTTTTAAGTAGGGCTGTCAACATTAAAGTGCGCACACAATTAAATTGCAATCAGTAAAACATAATTATTTTTAAAGGCAGATTAATTACGCCACCAAATTTGATCCTTGCTGATCTGCAGCAAGTTCCCTGCCCCAGATTTTTTTCTCCTGAAGTGGTTTGTTAGGGTTAAGAACATAATCTGGTCTCGATCTGACTCAGCTATCAAATATACTTATTTTTTAATTGAGCTAAACTGCTGATAAAGCGCAGTTTAATCTGTATATATATATTAGCCGAATAATATACTGCTATAAACACACACTGCTCCATGCTGTTTACAGACTGAGGGCAGTGTGTGCTGCGTTTACTGATCACGTCTTTGCTGCACGTGCCTTTAAAAACACTGTGTTTTAAAGAGTAGTGGCATATTTTTATAGCATTCTCTATAAGGAACACAGAATCTTCTCACTATATTTACTTTCTTGCTCCCACGCCAGCCTGGTTTATTGGTGCACATTTTGGTGCGTTTAGGTTTATGCCTGTGTGAAAACAAATAAACAAACTCATCAACTAATCTGGGGTGGGTTTCCCGAAAGCTTTGTAACGCTAAGAACTTCGTTAACTCGTACTTAAGATTGATCGTTAATTAAAGAGTGTTTCCCAAACCCGTGCGTAACTAAAGTACTGCGTAAACTCGCTCGCAGATTAACGAGTGCCCTCACCCACTCGTTATTCTTAAGAGCTTCTTTAGGGGATCTCGACTTGCAGTTCAGCACCTTAAACACCAGGGACCGCCAATTTTGAGGGAGAAAAAGGTTCATTTCCGTGGTTGAAGCAATTATATTATATTACTATTGATTATAATCAATTATTATTATATTATTATTATATTATATTATATTATATTATTCCCCGTGTCTGCGGGTGCTCCGGTTTCCTCCCACAGTCCAAAGACCTAATTGGATGTCGAATAAAGATAAAAAAACTGCCCCTTAGGTGTGAGTGTTTGAGTGGATGTGTCTGTGTGTCTGTCTGTGTCTGTCTGCCCTGCGATGGATTGGCGGCCTTTCCAGGGTGTATAGCCTACTGCCTTCCGCCCGATGCCGGCTGGTATAGACTCCAGCCCCCCCGCGACCCTTAACGGATAAAGCGGTTGACGATGAGTGAGTAAGTGAGTGAATCAGTTATATTATATTATATTATATTATATTATATTATAATGCCAACTTTGTCTGTGGCTTGTAGTCTAACTGGGCAAACCCACGAATACATTATTAAAATCCAGATTCCTGCAGATGATGCTCACGGTCTAAGCAAAGCTGCAAAGTCACCAAGTCCGTGGATTCTGTAATCAGGCTGTTACTGTGGAATACACACACTTATACACAATTCCCACCAGACCGGGAAGTACAGCACAGATAATATATTTCCATGCTATTGGGAAAATCCCTACTGTAGGTCCGGTGCAGGGGACGCCTGCGGTGTCTTTAATCACACCTACGCGTATTGTAAAGGGTATCGGTGAATGTGCAGGTAATATTTAATATTATTCCTTAATCAGGTGCTTCTAACCAACATTGTGGCCGTTCATCTGGGCAAACTCTGGAGTGTGTCAGCTCACAAATATATAAATACCAGTCAAAAGTTGGACATGTTTTTATTTTATTTTTTTACATTGTCGATTAATATTAAAACCATGAAAACTATTAATTGACGCATATGGAATTATCTAGTAAACAAAAAGGTGCATGGCCTTCACAATCCCCTGACCTAAACCCAACTGAGATGGTGATTTAGGATGAGCTGGAGCTTTACAGAGTGTATAAAGTATAAAACATACTCCTATTGTTTTAATATATATATATATATATATATATATATATATTACACCGGAACATACGTATATGTATTAATATACTATTTTTATATTATTAATAATTATAATAATAATAAATTAATATTACTATCAATATTAATATATAGTATAATATCTATTAATATAATATATATTAACAATAATAGTTTTAAAAAAGTAAAAAAAGTTTAATGTTTTAAAATAGATTAGATTTTCGAGTATTTATTTAGTCATATGTATCTTTAGGAGTATAATGTTGTTAATTACAACACATTTCTACGTTTTTAGGGTGTAATAGTGAATAAATACTGCATATTTGGCAGTGTTGAATCGATGTTTGTGGATCGATTAAGTGCGCTGTTTCGGGGGAGGAGTCAACAAAGACGTTCTTTAACCTCGTTTGTTAATTTTCGCGTTGCGAAGCTCTTTGGGAAACACTCGCAGAACTGGCTCGTTCTTTACTCACGCCATTCGTTAGTTCGTTCGTTATTCGCTAAGATTGATCATTTTCGGGAAACCCACCCCTGGATCATAGAAACTATAACACGATTACAGGTGTGAAAACTCTCTTTTATACTCTTTTATTCAGCTAATTAAGTTCTAATTCAGAAATCCTTACAATCAAGCTGAGATATTTATAGTAAAGTAAAACAAAAAGTTTCCTCTATTTAATTGATCATGCATTCTTTATTCCAGCACCCCACGTTACGGCTTTATTCACCCTCAAACATACCAGTATATAATGTATAATATAGTATTTTAATTAACGCCACTAATATAAATATAACTGCATTTCACAGTTCTTACATTCATTATTTTATTTACATGTAAATATCTACTATAAAAACTTCTTAAGAACAAATGCAATTAATCACAGTTAATCACAGAATACTGTTGTGATTGTAATAAGATTTTTTTTTATCAATTGACACCACTAGTTTTAAGCTATTATTTATTTAGCATTTGTATTTTAGTGACAATACTGGAAGCTTGGTGAAGCTAAACTAATGCATGCATGTTCAGCAGGAAACAGTGTATCTGCATGACCTTTAATACATGCAGCATATGTTATAATGTAATACTGAACAGAATGGATTTATGCATTCCTCCTACTGTTCCCCTCATCCAGATTATTCCTCCACCATAGTCAGCAGCCATGAGGCCATTCTTTTAATGGAATACATTTAGTCTGAATAAAAGCCTGCATAAATCTAAAATCTAAATTCAGGAAGCCGTAGATTCATCAGTAAAAGCTGTTGTGAGATTTGTAGTTCAGTTATAGTCTAGTAAAACAATTAATAAACTCCCTGTATTTCCACGGGTTAGAGTGACATGTGTGTTAGTAATGGACTTTAAAGTGGACATGAAACATTTCAGTTTGTACAAGGTTTCTAAGGGATTAAATATGATGGAATTTAATTTGGGGGAAATATTTTATATACATTATTTACACACTAAGTTATATATTTACGCTACTAACTCCTGGTACAGATGCGGTCACTGCACTGCCGTGCTGACTACAACTGAGTGGATTTGCTGTCAGGAGGCTAACATGGAGCATTTACTCAGAGATCTTTCCTGCAGAAACCTGAGCAGAATGTTTCAGATGCTTTTCTGAGAGAGAGACGTTTTGGGGATGTCTCTGTTCTTTCTCTGTGTGAGATCTGTGCAGAAACCCTGCAGCGCGTCCACAGCAGGTACTGCCATCCAGTTAACCAGCTAGTTTATATACATTTAGTTATTTAACATGTAAAGTCCAGAGTTCATTAAGACTGAATGAAACGTACATGATTTAAGTGGATATTGAAACACCAAGGCGCTGTTTGGTTGATAAACCGTTCAGTTTAGAAGTTAGAAAGCTTACTGGGTACTTAGCTTCATCTAGTTAGCGTTAGCTATTTAGCTAGCGTTGGCTAGCTATCTTAACATGGCAGGCATTAGCTATTTAGCTAACTAACTTAGCTAGATAAGTAGCTAACGCTAGCTATGTTATCTTTTAACTCTCAGTTTATCTAGACTGTCGGTAAGTTACCTCTCGCTGCTCTGCTGGGTGAGCGCGTTGTTTGGCTGGTGCGGCTCGTACAGCTGCTGCTGCTACAGTACCTCCAGTCGGACGGTCTGTACATCCCAGCTGTTCAGAGGAAGAATTAAAACGGAGGAAAAAAGCCTCGGACTTCAGCTTATTTATCCGGCGAACGACTAACCTAATGCTCCTGACTCAAAAACCCTCAATTTCCCCGCTCTGCATAGATTTTTGGTTTGGCTTTTATTATCTATTGAGAAACTAAGTTACTGTAGACTAATAGTTTATGTTAGTGAGGTGTTCGGGAACCACGTGACGTCACTTTCAGCGCTGGGACAGGATGCTGCTGCGCTTACTTAAGAAAATGACATTTAGATTGCTTATTATTTTAAGTCAGTTTCACTGACAACTGTTAAACTTATCAGATTTGTTAGAGTGAAAATACATCTTGTGAATTATACTAAATACTTGAAGTGTTTCATGTCCACTTTAAGTCGAGTAGCACCATTCATTTAGAAATAATAGAGTTGAATGGGAGTTTTCCTTTGCCCCGTCTGTTTTACATTTTAAGATGTAGAGCAACTTGGTAATGAGTTCTAAGGAATGCTCATAATGCTCGCCTGGTGCTCTTAGTAGTTTGCTGTTTAGCATCAATCACACTGTATGTTTATATTTTCAGTAAAAAAAGACTTCTAGCAATTTATTTGTCATATTAAATGAATATTGAAGTGATCCAGACTATAAAGAAACACATAGGAAATCATGTAGTAACTTAAAAGTGTTAAACAAACCAAAATACTCTGAGCCTTTATCTGGGGAGCTGTTAACTTGTGAGACTGGTAATTTACCCTGTACAACAGAGGGAACTCTTACTCTTACTTTAATGGGGCGTGGGTCATGTTGTTTTTGATGGTCTTTGCAGCCACTGCACTTGAGAATACTTTCAAAGTTCTTGAAATGTTTCATTATCGACTGATCTCTATTTCTTAAAGTATTTTTTCTTTATTTAGTTGAGTAGTTTTTGCTTCTTATAATCTGGATTAGAACATTACTCAAATATTCACTATTCACTGTATACCTGTAACTCTACCTCTTCACTACTTTACTTTAACTGATGCTCTCAAACACTTTATTAAGAGACAAGAAATACAAGTAATTAACTATTTAACTGAAAACACCTCTATAAAACTGACTGAAAATGCAGCCAAGATGTGCAAATGAAATCTGCATCTCCATAAAAGTTGTCAGTAGCAGAGGGAAGCTGTAAGATATGAAGTGCTGTAAGATTTTGTGGGAAAACAAAACTGCACTGACTTTAGACTTGATAATAAAACACAGTGGATCAACACCAGCAGATGACATGTCTCTCTAAACCATCACTGATTGGTGGAAACTTCACACTAGACCTCGAGCAGTTTGGACTGTGTGTCTCTCCACTCTTCCTCCAGACTCTGCTCCCTTAATTTATAAATGAAATGTAAAATTTACTGATGATCAGTGATGGTTTGGAGAGTCATGTCTGTCATCTGCTGGTGTTGATCCACTGTGTTTTATTATCAAGTCTAAAGTCAGTGCAGTTTTGTTTTCCCACAAAATCTTACAGCACTTTATGCTGAACCTCAGCAGGACTTGGCACACTGCCCACACTGCAGAAGAACCAATTGGTCTTATATAATTTTCTAATTTTCTGAGACACTGACTGGTTTTCATTCTCTGTAAACCATAATCATCAACGATAAAATGAATAAACACTTAAAATAGATCACTCTGTGTTTAATACATCTATATAATATATGAGCTTCACATTTTCAACTGAATTACTGAAATAAAGTATTGATTAACTTTTCAATGATATTCAAACTTTTTGAGATGCACTAGTACTGTACAGATCACGTTTCTGTTTAGATATATAATTTAGACTATTTGTCCATATGTTTGTAACTATATATATTTGTGCTACGTCTTTGAACATTGCCACAAACAAAATCCACTCTTATCAATGCGCTACTTAAATTATTAAATTTAATAAAAAATTAAATTATTCAGCAGGGAGAGAGATAACAGAATTGTTTGTGATATAAAGCACGTGTTTCCTGTTTAACTCTTAATACAATGTTTATTTTTATTTAAACACACACACACACACACACACACACACACACTTTTTCTCAGTTTTTCTCAGGTAGCTTTGAGTGTTAGCTGAACTTCTTTCTGTTTAAGTAACAAAAGTTCCCACAGTATCAGACCCCCCCTCCTTCCCAGCTACCCTCCATCAAAACTGCTACCCACAGCTTCCTCCTGGCAACACCAAGAACAGCCCTGTCATTTCAGAGGCCGTGCCAGCACCCGGTGATTGGCAGCTCGTAACACGGGCCAGCGGCATCGTCAGAACATCGTTACCATGAAGCCGAAGAGCCGCTGGAACCCCACCGTCCGCTCAGCTGACCTCCAGAGCCGGCTTCTCATGCGGCCAGAGCAACAATGCAGCACTAAAGCTCTGTCTGGCTGCGCTGCGTACGACACACTGTGTTCTTATGGGAAGATTTGAGAGGCCGCACTACAATAAAACTGGGCGTGTTTGTGTTGGTTTTGTTTCTTATTATGAGGACTTTCAAAAGCCAGCCTGAGTATCGGAAACCAGCCTCCCTCACTGAGCCCCATCATTTACATACTGTATGTTTGCTAATAAATATTTATGGCTCACATTTTCATTATGGTGGTGGAATGATGTATGAAGGGAAGGCATTGTGAAGGCAGAGAGTCAAAGCTTGATATATGAACTTGCATTCCTCTGCACACACACACACACACACACACAGACAGAGTAAATGAATGAACAACGAGGGAAAATAGATCAAAATAATTGATATTATATTATATTATTACGAATATTCAGAACTAAAGAGATCACATATTTAAAATGAATCCGGTAATCCCGCCTCCTGCTCCTCCCTAGTGAAAAAAGATTAGATTAAAGCAAACTAAGCATTGTTATGCACTATAAGTGCACTAAAGTGTTCTTGTAGCCACATTAATATTAATCAGTATATTTAAAGAGTGCTAAAATGGAACACGTTTTAATTACAGTATAAAAATAGTGCAAAAGTCTAACTTAAATTGTGCTAAATGTACTTAGTAACTCTATTAAAATTCACATTTAAACATTTAAACGACTTGATGTATGTAACCCAAAATATGCTTACAGTAAAATTATAATATAATTATAATTTAATGAGTATTACAACTGTATCACTATTATACAACACAAAGAATTTATGTTAAATATATATTTATATTAGAGTGCAAATATGCTTCTTGTAACTGTCTTCTGTAAGTAGCACACTTCTAGTAAACTTCATTGGGTCAGAAAATATATTTTAATACTCTGTACTACAATTTTTAGCATGTTTCAAAAGAAATTAAATTTAAACACTGTATCCTATACTTTACTTATATTTATTATATATTCCTAATTATAATTACAAAGCATTTTACATTTAAAATGTTACCAATGTAGTAATTTAATTTACTTTCTAAAAAGTTACATGATACAATGTAATTTAAGTCAATGAACTACTGTTGATGAAAATGTATTTTAGAAGTATTTGGAATTACATTAAACTAAAAGTATACTTTGTAGTAGTTTATTTTTTAATACACTAATTTGTACATTTTATAAAAGATATGATCAAGGTTTACTTTCAAACATTTGAGGAAAGCATATTATTAATGTACTTTTAATATATTTTTAAGTAAGTACATAAGCTGGTGGTATATTGACAACATACTTAGACATTTATATGTTAATGTTTCTTGTTTACATGATCTTATGTAAGAAGCTCACGGTCTGCAAAAAAAATAAGATTTAATATATATACCCACGGTTCATAAAAAAAAAAAAAAACAGCAGGGTGTGTTTGGCTTCAGTTTTCCGGAGGCGTGTGAGGAAGATGCACCCCGAGGTAGAAACAGTGAGAGAGACGCCCGTCTCCTGGCTGTGTGGCGCGCCGTGGCGCCGGGTGACACTGACAGACAATTAGACGCATGTTGCCGAGCTGGTCAAAACCCTGCCAGTCACACGCGCAGGCGAGCAGCACCACATCTGCCAGCCTGTAGTAAATGAATAGTGGAAGCAGCACAGAGCAGAGATTTGTGAATGTGAATAGATGCGGCAGAACTTGGGCCACAAATTTAATTACGCGATTTACATAATGGCAGATATTTCAAGTCAGACCATGGTTGATCAGTCTAGGCATGTGTTGGAGGTGTTGTTTTTTTCTGACTCTCCATTATAATGAGCGGCAGTGAGAAGATGGGGATGAAGGTCTGGAAAATGAGCGCCAGCTAGTGCCATCCAAAGCCCATCTGCTCTCTCTATCTCTCTCTCTCTCTCTCTCTTTTTCTCTTTCTCTATCACTCTCTCTCTCTTTCTCTCTCTCTCTTTCTCTCTCTCTCTCTTTCTCTATCTCTCTCTCTTTCTCTCTCTCTCTCTCTCTCTCTCTCTTTCTCTATCTCTCTCTCTTTCTCTATCTCTCTCTCTTTCTCTCTCTCTCTCTTTCTCTATCTCTCTCTCTCTCTCTTTCTCTCTCTCTCTCTCTTTCTCTATCTCTCTCTCTTTCTCTCTCTCTCTCTTTCTCTATCTCTCTCTCTCTCTCTTTCTCTCTCTCTCTCTCTCTTTGCGCCTCTCTGTCTCTTTCTTCAGAAGCCACTGCTGTTCAAAAAAAAACATTGCTGCACGTTTGAAGTTTGTAAAAGAGCACCTGGATGTTTCACAGCAGTACTGGATAAATATACTGTGGACAGATGAAACCAAAATTGAGTTGTTTGGAGGGAAAAACACAGCGCTATGTGTGGAGAAAAAAGGCACAGCACACCACCATCAAACCCTCATCCCAACTGTGAAACATGGTGGAGGGAGCATCATGGTTTGAGGCTGCTTTGCTGTCTCAGGGTCTGGACGGATCGCCGTCATCAACAGAAAAATGAATTCCCAAGTTTTCCAAGACATTTTCAGGAAAACTTAAGACCATCTGTCCTCCAACAGAAGCTCAACAGAGGACGGATGATCAACAAACAGAAGAAAATAAATAAATACGTCTTCTGGAGAGTCCTGACCTCCTGAACCCAATTAAGATGCCTCAAGAGAGAGATTCACACCAGATATCCCATAATATTATAGCTGAACTGAAACAGTTTAGTGAAGAGGAATGATCCAGAATTCCTCCTGACCATTCTGCAGGTCTGCAGCTACAGGAAAAGGAGAATCAACCAGTTACTAAATCCAAAGCTTCACATACTTTTTCCTCACTGTGAATATTAACATGTTGCGTTCAATAAAAACATGCAAACATGTAATACATGTTCTGTGTGGTATTAGTTTAAGCAGAATGTGTTTGTCTATTGTTGTGACACATTTAATGACCAATTTATGCAGAAATCCAAGTAAATCTAGGTAATCCCAAAGAGTTCACATACTTTTTCTTGCAACTGTAAATATCTTTAAATCTATAAATATGAATGGAACCGTTTCCCTCTGTACAGTAAAGACCTGTGTGAGGACGTTAATGTAAATTATTTTCCAAATGTAACTAATTATAGGATTGTGAGTAATACATGCACTAGAGTGCACAAGCACACTCACACTCTGTTTACCAGCCGGACTTCAAGCATGACTTCAATGACACTCCAGTCTTTCAGTGAAAAGATGTTCCCAATGAAGGGTCTATTTTCCTCTCTGACAGTTATGGAGGTCTGCGCCCCAGCCCATCCCCTCATCACGACCTCCCCAGCCCCCATACGTAGCGTTCTCCTCGCCGTGTGTGTGTGTGTATATCAGCGAGCGGTGGTTTAGCCGGAGCGTGTGTGGGCCAGCCGTGCCAAGTGCTACCGTGGGAGTTAGCGAGTCATTTTTAACTGCCATTAATCAAAGCCGACAGCTCTGAAGTGTTCAATCTGCATATGAAAGGAGAAAAGATTATTTTAAAAAGAAACATGGGAGCTTTACTGGTGGCTGTGGCACTACCTTTACTATAGACCATCATTACAGACAAGCAGGACTAGCAAACATCTAAATTAGCATCAGAGAGTGACGTCACGTATAAAAGTGATTACTGACCTAAATCATACTTGTACACATTAATAATCCAACATTTAATAATCTATGTTTACTAACATTTTGTCCAGAACAACATATAAGGTTAGTCCTGTTACAAAGGATTCTTGCCCAAAGACTCTTATTGGTGTAGCACAGCATTCAGTCACCCAGACTGGGAATTGAACCCCAGTCTCCCACATGATGTGGTAGCCCACTGGCAGGCGGTGGTGTTATCCACTGCACCACACCACAACCTGTACACACTCAAAAAACAGAAAAATCTATTCTATAATCTAAGACCCAAACTCTTGCATGGAGTGCATTTTTACTTCTCTTTCCTATGTGGGCTAACAAAGAATCATCATTTTACATGAGTGACAGTAGTTTCTGAAAAAATAAGGTCCACATATGAGGACTTTAGTTTTATTTTTCAATAGAGCACAATTAAGTTGCAAATAGTAAAACTGTGCCCTTAGAGCAGTCTGGCTCATTTAAAACATAACAAATTAAAAAAACCTAAACATTTACTGTATTTAATGTTAATTTACATCTGTAAACAAAATCGAATCTGTAACGTGTTAAACTCTTCTGCCACCACCAGGTGACAGTATAATGGCCTCATAAGAGGACACCAGGCCCTTATAGAGCAAAATTTAATGGTGAGGTCTACACATGTGGACGCCCGGTTCTTGGAGGTTAAAGGACAATAATGCAAAATAAACTGTTAGCCTTCAGTTGATGTCAATACATCACTAAATTAGATCAGATTTAGTGTGAGAAGGCTGTACACAGATATCAGCGCGGTTATAACACTGCTCAACCAATCAGATTGTGAGGTTGAAACTAACTGTTGTATAATATTCAGATATGGCTGTTAAACATCTGTTTCTGAACTTAAGCCTGGATAAGTTCAGTTTATGTAACAGGCAATGAAAACTTCAGTTTCAAGCTTCAGTTAGCATAAGATCAATTTATTACAACTAGTGGAGAAGTTTTTTTTTTTTGTTATATCAATTAATTTGCCCAACAATTCTACTTAGTATTTTGAATTCCAAGCAAATAAAAATTCTATTTTACATATTTTACTATTAGTGGAAACTGGTTGTCTTAAGATTTTTTTTAAGTATTGTTAAGGAAAACTTGAATTAATTACACTACACGTTTTTTACTCATTACGCCTAAATTATAAACCATTGTTTTTAAACCATTTTTTCGTTAAGTAACCTACAGATTTGAAATACTCCAAGAAAATTAGATGTATAGGAAGATCAGTGTAGCAATAAGCCAACACAGAGCTACTGCAGCACAGAAAATTATGCTTTTAATCATAATCTGTGATCTACAGGTTTATCTGAGGTAGTCTGAGGGGAATCACTACACACTGATGGTGAGTGTCTGTCAGAAACTGTTGGACACACCCAGTATGCAAATAGATTGTGACAGAAGCCAATAGAAAAGAAGCTGCCACTGACAACAGACTAAACTCAGTTATTATAAGTTAAAATTAATGATCTTTGTTTGAATGTACATGTGTCCACACATTTCCACCTAATTTAAATGAGTTGAATAATGTTAGGAAATATCTAATTTGACATCAAACAGAATTAATTTGAGTCTAATTGTGGGTTTATAGATCGTGATCAGTCTGCTGGTGTTTGGTAGAACATGCATCACAGAAACAGAGAAACTGCAGAGCAGCTACACTCAGTGTAATGTAAGAGTAGAGATGTGAATTAAATTAAATGTTCTGATGATTTTTTATCGTCAGACATGAAAGGAAAAGATAGTTATTTGCGTTTCATGTGGAGCTGGAAAAGAGCCTGGAGTGTATTTAGTTACTGCAGCAGGGATTTGGAGTCGGCTGTGGTGTCCTGGAGTGTGTTTATATCTTAAACATCTCTCTCATCTATTTACTGCTTATTTATCATATTTCTCTGTATGTCTACACATATTGTTCTTAACATTCTCAAGCCTCACATAGTCTGTAGTGTGTGGGGTTTACTGTGATGTCATTTCAGGACCTGTGTATATCGTCGCTGTCCAATGAAAAACAAGAGAGAAAAAACCTTCTAAACTTTCAATGGAAGTCAACGTAAAAGAGTTTATTTCAGGTCATCTTGAAGTATTTCTACTGGTCTTTTTATCAAGTTCATTCTGTACAGTGTGAGGGACAGTTTGTGGGTTCAAATTATGTAGTAAACTAAAAATCAACAAAAAATGGAGATACTTGTTTTTCATGACAACATTTCTTAATGATTGGACCAATAAAAATCACCTGAAATAAATTATTTTTTACATTGACTTCTATTTAAAATTTAGAAGGTTTTTTTCTCTCCTGTAAAGTAGCTGTTCGGAAATACTTGTTTTTCATTGGACAGCGACGATATACTATTCATCTGGGACAGTCGGGTATAGATATGGTGGTTCTGAAAGTGCTCTCTCTGTTTCAGACATAATCAACAATATCACCACATGTGTATTTTTCCCTTGTTCTGTAAAATTACTTTTGATTTGGATTTTAAAACCTCTGCCTTTCCTCAGATCTTTCTGGCAATAACGAATATTTAAAGTGAATCACAGAGCATCCCACGATAAGATATTATAAAAATATGTTACATCATTATCACAATACTGTGATTCTGCTTGATATCGCAAGACATTTCTCTACAATATTTTACAGCATCAGTGAAACGAGTGCCTGTGTGATATATCAATATATTGTCCCACCTATATATAAAATAAATTTAATATTTGATGTGTAAAAACTTGAGCTTGATGTGTTAAATTAAAAAATATAATTTATAATGCCTTCTAGTATCTGAGCCCAACGTCACTAATGATTTTGATGTGCTAAATGTAAATCTCTTTTTCCTGCAGAAGAACAACAATTTCAACAATGTTAAAGAAAAAAGTAGAACATTTCCGATTTATTAAAAATACAAAAAAAACTCATAACATAACAAAAGCAACTATAAAAACAATGAGTTTTCAGGATTGTTTTTTTCTTAAAGTAAGGAACATCCCTTATTCCTGCATTTTTGCATCAGGCAGCATTTTTATTAAAAAGTAGGTAAGATAGTAAAACCTGTTTAACATGCTTTTCTTTCCCCTTTTAGAGTGAAGTGAGTACTATAGCATGTGTTCAAGCCTGAGAGTGATAGAGAAATACAGCCATCCTGTTTCAAAACCTTTTATTTACTGTAGTGGTGTCAAATGATTACAAAATTAAATCAGACTAATCACATCGATATTCTGTGATTAACTGTGATTATTTAAATAAATGCACCAATAAACCACGCAAGCACATCGTCTCCTCTGATTGGTCAGAGCTGTATTAAAAAGCTGTATGCTTAATTAAAAAGGGGTATATTTGATATCTGGGTCGGATCGAGATCAGATCACGTTCTCCAGGAAAACAATTCATTATGTTTTATGTCATACATTTAATTCCCCCTTCTCTCTGTCTCTCTCTCGCTCTTTGTCTCTCTCTCTGTCTCTCTCTCAGGAGTGATGTCAGAGCGACAGTTTGGGACGCAGTTTGTTTGCAGTGTGGTGGCGTCTCATGTCAGTCATCTGCCCACGACCAGTCTGAGCTTTGTGTGGATCGCTCCGCCCCCCGGCACAGGCTGCGTCAACTTCCTGTGAGTGTGTGGTCCCAGATTCAGACACATAACCATCTTATTTTTTTTATGGAATAAATACATCATAGGCTTATTGTAACATGAAACAACCTCATGACATAAAGCATAAACACACAAATCTTCCTTTTTTTTTTGGTAGTGACCTAATGAAAACAAGTAGATTAAAGTATACTAAGCATTATTATGCTATAGTGCACTAAAATGTTCTTATAGCCTCATTATTATTAATCAGTATATTTAAAGAAAGCTAAAATGGAACAACCTTTTTTTGTATTTATTATACTTTAATTGTATGAAAGTAGTACAAAAGTCTTACTTAAATTGTGCGAAGTGTACTAAAATGGAACTATTTTAAATACACTTAAGTAAAATTTAAACTACTTAATGTATGTATCCCCATATTTAAATATACTTACAGTACAATGATAAAATTTTATAATTTAATGATTATTACAACTGTATCACTATTTATTATACACAAGTATATTAGAAGTGTACTAAGAATTTATGTTAAATATATGTGATCTATATTTACATTAGAGCACAAATATACTTCTTGTTCCTGTCTTTTGTAAGTAGCACACTTCTAGTATACTTTGTTGGGTATAAAAATATATTTTAATATACTGCACTGCAATTTTTAGCGTGTTACAAAGATACATTGTACTTTAAGTGAACTACTATAACAGTTGTTTTTAACACACTTTGCTATAAAAAGGTACAAAAGAATATTTGGAAATTCGTATTTTAGAAGTATATTAAATTATATTAAACTAAAAGCGTACTTTGTAGTTTATTTTTTAAAACACACTATATTGTACTTTTTAAACAGTATGATCAAAGTTTAATTTCAAACATTTGATAAAAGCATAATATTAATGTACGTTTATTATATTTTAATAAGTACATAGGCATTTCTCAATATGTTTTAAGTACATTTAAGTATATTTTGTTTTCACATGCTTTCTCCAGTGGTAAAACTGTAAATCACTGTAAATCTAACTGTTTAATCTTTAAGATTCAGAAACAAATCAGAAATCTTAATTAAACATGATTAAGAATTTACTCCTCCCTCTTCCGTGCATCATCATCATCATCATCATCTATTTTTCATTTGCTCTCTCTCCATCCACCTCCCCCTTTCCCGCAGTCCATGATTAACTGCTTTCTAACAATAATCAGTCAAGATGTAATTAGCGGACTCCTAGTGTTCCAGAGGGCTGCCACTATGATAGGAGATCGTCAGTTAGAATCCCGGTCATGCAGCTTGCCATCGGCTACTGGTGCCCTGAGAGAGCACAATTGGTCTTGCTCTCTCTGGGTGGGTACAGTAGATGGCGCTTTTCCCCCCTCATCACTCCTGGAGTGATGTGGATCAGCACAAGGCTGCATCTGTGAGCTGATGTATCAGAACCGAGCCGCTGTGCTTTTCTCCGAGCGTTAGCGCTGTGATGCTACTCAGTAATGCTGCATCAGCAGCAGTTCAAAAAGAGGCGGTGGCTGACTTCACATGTATCAGAGGAAGCATGTGTTAGTCTTCACCCTCATGGTGTGTTGGGGCATCACTAGTGATAGGGGGAGTCCTGATGAGTGGGTTGGGGGAGAAAATGGGATAAAAAAAAAATCACCCACATTCTGATGCCAAGCGGTTTTCTACAGTCAAATGCAGACAGGCAGCTGCAGTACATGGGTGGCACAGGGTGACCCTGGCTATTTTAGTCCTTAATGTTTTTAAAATATTTCAGTTTTAAAGAACAATGATATTAAAAGAAGGTATTTCCATACAAAGGTAAAGCTATTTAAGCTAGAATTATAGATTATAAAAGCTAGAAGTATTTTAACTGTTTAAAAAGAGGAATTAGATCAACCTGCTTACAATCTGGAACATCTGGAGCAGCTGGTGTAGATTTAGATTTGGCTTTTTTTTGCTATGAGTTTTGTGTGAATTATTGTCAGTGTTTGAGGGGTCGGAGAGAGAGATGAACACAGGAGATCTTCAGTTATAACCTCGTAAATGCTCTGAAGCATCAGAACTTGTTGTGAGGAAACATTATGGCGTCACATCAATGTCAAAAGTCGGGGGTGCAAAAATACCAGTTTTTTTTTTTTTCATTTTGTAAATGAACTTTTTGCGAGTGCACATGTAACACTCACGAGCAAAGCGCCTGGAGCGAGAGAGCCGGTCAGTCCGGGCACTAAACCCGGGCTAACAGCGCTGGTTGTTTTGGATGTTAGCATCGCCAGTTAACTAACTTTCCCTCTGTCCTTCTGTCCTCGCCCTCCTCCGGCTCGTGGAGGCTGGTGGTCCGTCACAAACCCTGGAGATATCAGCCAATAGCGTTCCTGACCCCGCCCCCAAACTGTCAAAACCACCCCTTTCAAAACTCGAGTGTAAAATGCTCGCTCGAGCAAAAACAAAAGCCGCAGGTGAAAATTCAGGGGAGGCGGGATGCGTTTTTTTACGAGAGAATCACAATGTAACCAGAAATCACAAAGCGATGAAAAAAAATAAAGATAATAATAATAAATCCCTTATAAACAAAGTACTAAGTCGTACACTCAATTGTTTTGCCATTTGATTCAAAGTGTGACAGACATATATTTTGGACTGACTTTGGGCTGGATATTTTTGTTGGACCTGGCAACCCAGCTCTGAGGTTTTATGTTCACCCGTGTCTATAATTTTACCCCATCTAAAATTATTTTGCACTTGTTTTAGTTGTTTTAAAGTCTTGATGTGCTAAGTTACATTTGTATGCGGTAGAATAACACTTTGTAAGATATAATGTTGAGCGTATCTGAGCCAATCACACTGTGGGGTTGGATGTGTGGTGAAATATTTTATTAACACTGATTATATATTGTTAAGCATATTTTTACTGTGTCTTTTTTAAGTCTTTTGTGTACCATATATTTTTTTTACGCATGATATTGTAAACTTTGTAAAAAGAGTTTATTTCCATTCATCAAGAAATGTTGGAGATAAATGTTTTTCATAGGACAGCGACAAAATATACCATAAATGAGAGACAGTTAAATGAGGGTCATACACAGGCAAGGACATGTCAGAGGGCAGTTAAAAAAACAACGAGATAACGAGAGAGTAAACAAATGAAAGGGATAAACGCATTGTGATGTTGTACACTGGATGTGTAGTAAGGGTGTATTTATTTGGGTGTGGACAGGTGAGTTCAGTATTCCGGTGATTGGCTTCCTGGAGGTGCCGTGTGCAGTGACATGATTGTAAGGGGGGGTAATGTAAGTGTGTGGTGCATTTTGGGTATCGTAGTTCAGAGACTGGAGATCGCAGGTGGAGCTGAGCGTGGAAGAGACAGTTTCAATTGTTAAAACACAATATTGTAAACTAGGCTGTTTTTATCAAAAATACTTAATTTATTTTACAAAACCATTTACACACGTAAATACTTATAAATCCTGCAAGCAAAACTACACATAATATTATCAAAATCTAACTTTTATACCAAACAACTTCATTCATATTAACAGATTTTAGTCTAACCAGCTGTAACACACTGCTGATCATAAGGAAAAATAAATCTTATCTTTAGTTAGATTTACCATAATACTCAAATACTTCAAACTGTAGAAGATTCTTCAGATTGTTCACATGCACACATATTTACAGTAAATATATTTGTTATGAACAAAAATCCACTCAAAGAATATTACAGAAGAATTGTGCAGAAAAAATATAGATTTAGATGTTTTTATACACCACGGATTAATTCCTGATTGAAGTAGTAATAATTAACCATTGATGAGTTTGCCCAGGTCGATTAGCTGATGTGTGAATTTAAATTGCAGTGTTTTGTTATGGAAACATGTGTTTGTTGTGTTTTTTTTACACTGTAAACATTTGTAATTCTCACCAAATTAAACATTTTTAGTGCCCCGTGGCACCTATTTTCTTAGATGCATATTTTAAGTTCTGCTGACAATTCTAGGATTTTGGTCCAATTAAAGAAAGAAATCTGAGTCAATTAAATATTATCTGTGAACCAAATACACCAATGTTGGTCCAACTACAAATACTTTGGATTGTGTCAACTAAAAATTTTACTTTGTGTTGTTAATTGGCTTCTTTAGTTTCTATGATTTTTTTTTTGTAAATTCTGCTGACTATCAAACTCACATAATGACCACAAATTTACATTTTGTGTTGATTCAAGTCAGCAACTGAGAATTCATGTATATTATTTATGTTTTATTATCAGTCATATATATATATTTTATTAATATAGATATGATCAGCTGAACCAATTTTTAACAAAAAACTGAACAATGTAATTTAAAGCAATTAGTTTGCTATAGTTTAGGGTGCAATTTAATTTTCTTTTGTTCAGCTGACTTAAAAATCTAATGAAGGAGAAAAATTTTATGTTTATTTTTTTTGCAGTGTAGAGATCCGAGTTCAGTGTGATTTTAAAGTGCTGTTTTGAATTGTAAAAAGTGTGTACAGCAGGGGTCGGCAGTTAAGTTTGGCTGTGGGCAAGATATTTTAGTGTAATGGGATGTAGAGCTACAGACTAGTAGCTCTTCAGTCCAGAGGGTTGTTGAACCCAATTGCAGAACAGTAAAACCCAAGAAGAAAGGGGAAAAAAAAACACACCACTCCTCACGTGGGATCAAACCTGTGTCATCAGGGTTGCGCTCCAATACACTACTGCTGCCCTGGCTAGTAAATTGGGACATCGCCGAAAAAAAACGCCCTTATACGGAGGTAGGGAGCCCAAGAACAGGTGGAAAAACGAAAACGGGCGGAAACTAAAGTCACGCTAAGCGCAACAGAGAAACCTTTTTTAATTATCGTTCATTATAGTTCAAACAAGCTTTCCTATTGCTGACCCTGGTTTAGAGAGTTAGGGATTGAGAAGAGGTTATAACCTCTGTGTGTCTGTTTTAATAACTTTGCTACACATTTTATTCTCTTCACAGTCCAACAAGGTGCTCTGAAAATGACCCAGAGCAGCATAACCAGATAACTTTAAGGGAAGAAGATGCTTTTGAATCATCATTAGAGCTAAAGAGACTCATGCAGGATCATCAGGATAAGCAGCGGCAGGCCTGAGTGTTTAATGGTCTTGAAGATGGTGAAGTCCACCCGGAGGCTGGAGTGTGTCAGTGTGTCCCTCCCACCTCGTACACTCCGCACCTGCACAGTGAAGACGTATGTCTCACTCACACTGAGAGAAACTGCTGTTTTCCTGTGTTTCTGCCTCCCTGTGCTCAGGCATCTGCTGAGAAAATGATCCTAATTATGAGTTACGTGTCTCTGCTCAGAGCGTCCCCACAGGAGACAGGACTGGTGAGCATGTCTGTGTTCAGCTGGCCCCCGTTCAGATCGCCGCCTCAGAGCCAGCTCACTTGTGAGAGTGTGGCTGAATTGAATTAGAGTAAAGGAGGGCGTAGGCATTTGTCTTGTTAGGGCTAATTGGAAAGGAATGAGGGTCTGTACTGTAATCACTGTTATGGGTAATGCTATCCACCATCTGTTGGATGAAAGCTCAGCGATACTCCACTAGACGCTGCGCTAATGGATTTCACCTTGTAGTTTTTGCTCATCGTCATTGTGCTGGAGCTGTTCAACGGAAATACTGTATAAAAAAAGACAACATTAAAAATCAATTATCAATTATACCTCTAATCAGTCATTTAGATGGCAGTTCACACTTTAAATGGGCCATATCAGAGAACCCTCCTTGCTTTTTTAAATTAAAGAGCCCAATTCGATTCCAGCCACAGTCGCCAAGGTTGGCAGTCTGCAGTTTCTCAGACATATTGGGCTGCTTTTAAAAATGTACTGCAGTTGCCAAAAACATTTGATTACAGGCAAAGAAAAACATGAAAAAAATCCTCATGGATGCTAGGCTTGTATGTAGTAGCTTTGATGTCATTATATACAGTGTACAACAAAAGTCAATTCACCCCTCACATTTCTGCAGATATTTAAGTCTATCTTTTCATGGAACAACACTGACAAAATGACACTTTGACACAATGAAAAGTAGTCTGTGTGCAACTTATATAACATAGTTATAGTGTACATTTATTCTTCCTTCAATATAACTCAATATACAGCCATTAATGTCTACATTAACACCCCTAGATTCAAATTCAAGTTCAAATTTAGCACGGCTTGTCATTTTCCCTCCAAAATGTCATGTGACTCGTTAGTGTAACTAGGTCTCAGGTGTGCATAGAGAGCAGGTGTGTTCGATTTTGTAGTACAGCTCTCACACTCTCTCATACTGAACACTGAATGTTCCAACATGGCACCTCATGGCAAAGAACTCTCTGAGGATCTTAAAAGATGAATTGTTGCGCTACATGAAGATGGCCAAGACTACAAGAAGATTACCAACACCCTGAAACTGAGCAGCAGCACAGTGACCAAGATTATCCAGCATTTTATGAAAAGAGCAGGGTCCACTCAGAACAGACCTCATGTTGGTCGTCTAAAGAAGCTGAGTGTATGTGAAGCTCAGCATCACGTCCAAATGCTGTCTTTGAAAGATAGGCGCAGGAGTGCTGTCAGCATTACTGCAGAGATTAGAGAGGTGGAGGGTCAGCCTGTCAGCTATTAGACCATACGCCAAACACTACATTAAATTGGTCTGCATCGCTGTCACCCCAGAAGGAGCCTCTTCTGAAGTCTGTACATAAAAAAGCCCACAAACACTTTGCTGAAGACATGTCAACAAAGGACATGCATTCCTGGAACCATGTCCTATGGTCTGATGAGATCAAGATTAATGTGTTTAGTTCAGATGGTCTCAAGCATGGTGGTGGGAGTGTCATGGTCTGGGGCTGCATGGGTGCAGCAGGTGTTGGGGAGTTACTGTACATTTCATTAAGGAACACATGAACTCCAACTGGGTGGAGTTACAGCATGATATTGACCCCAAACACACCTCTAAAACAAGCACTGCTTTATTGAAGAGGCTGGGGGTAAAGGTGATGGACTGGCCGAGCATGTCTCCAGACCTAAACCCAACAGAACATCATTGGTTCATCTTCAAGCTGAAGGTGGAGGAGTGTAAAGTCTGGAATATCCGCAGCTCAGAGATGATCGTCATGAAGGAGTGGAAAAGCGTTCCAGTGGAACCTGTGAAGCTCTGCTAAACTCCATGCCCAGGAGAGTTAAGGCAGTTCAGGAAAATAATGGTGGCCACACATCTTTCACTAAGGGGTGTTCTCACTTTTGTTGCGGGTGGTTTAGACATTAATGGCTGTATATTGAGTTATATTGAGGGAAGAATAAATGTACTATGTTATATAAGCTGCACACAGACTACTTTTCATTGTGTCAAAGTGTCATTTTGTCAGTGTTTCCCATGAAAAGATAAACTTAAATATCTGCAGAAATGTGAGGAGTGTACTCACTTTTGTGATACACTGTAAATTAGAGATTGACCAATCAGAGATTTGGTTGGGGCCAGGGGCCACGTTAACCTTTCCAGGCAAAGTGTCGCCATGTACGGCTTCTGTAATGTGCTGTACATCATCTCTCAGAATCAACCTCATGAAAAGCTGAGCTCCAGCTGAGAGATTCTGTCTTCCCTTTAGCTACAGAAATGCACTGTGGAGCTCAGAATGAAAATACAGCTCAAAATACAGGGATTTATTTAAGGGTGGTTAAATGTGGGCTGCACAGTTTGCTGGATAGTGTGGATAGTGGTGTTTGTTAGCTCTGTTAGTTTGTTGCTGGGCTGTTACTGGAGTCCAGAAAGTGGGGTTAGTTTTACACATTCTACAAATATGTAAGATTGACTCTGAAAAACACAGAAAGATAATAAGTGTGAGCCCTTGTGCGCCAGGCTCTATCTAGCAGCAAGGTTGTCTTACAGTGATGCATCACTTTGATCCTCATCTCCCAAATATAATTCCAATGGGCTCTAAGGATTGGCTGAATTAGAGAAATATCATCCAATTAAACACATATTTTGGCTAAAAACCAGTCGATATTGATACTTGTTTATGTTGCTATAGTCTTCTTTCTTCACATTGTACCATTTGAGTCTCTGTTTAATTTCTGTTATCTCAATTTATTAAGTAGGGAACTACATACAGCTGTAATTAAATGTTAATACACACTCATCACTGACAATAATGTTATGTCAATAATGGTATTTTATGTGAAGTATTTATGTAAAGTAGTGATAATGTATTGTTATTGGTATGATATTGGCCAAACTCGCTGTAGTCTGATATGATCCTCCTCAGATTTACCCCTCGAATGAAAGCATATATAGATCAGAGCAACTGAAGGCATGGAACACATTCAGAATAACTGCAAGGCAAAGTATCAGTGAGTATTCCAGCTCAGAAAAACACATCAAATCCCTGTGCTTCCAGAACTAAAATCCCAAAGCAGCCATGCTCTCTGTGTGTGTGTGAGAGAGAGAGAGAGAGAGAGAGAGAGAGGAAGCGCAGCTGTGTTGAGTACGTAGTGGCCTTTAAAGTCACACAGCTTTGAGCTCTGTTCAGATACAGTGTGTGTATAAGGTTAAATAAACTGAAGGTATAAGCAGGTTTGAACAGTTCTGGTCCTGGAGATCTAATATTAGCTATAGTACAGCTGCATGAAAAAGTATGTGAATCCTCATTAAATGTGTTCTGATCTTCATCTAGGTCACAACAATAGACCAACACAGTCTGCTTAATCTAATACCACACAAACAATGATATGTTTTTATGATTTTATTGAACACAGCATGTTAACATTCACAGTGAGAGTAAATAAAAGTATGTGAATCTTTGGATTTAATAACTGGTTGATCCTCCTTTAGCATTAAAAACCTCAACCAATGGTTTCCTGTAGCTGCAGATCAGACCTGCAGAACGGTCAGGAGGAATTCTGGATCATTCCTCTTCACTAAACTGTTTCAGTTCAGCTATAATATTATGGGATATCTGGTGTGAATCTCTCTCTTGAGGTCATGATGCCGCAGCATCTCAGTTGGGTTCAGGAGGTCAGGACTCTCCAGAAGGAGGATTTATTTATTTTCTTCTGTTGAAGTTGTTCGGTTGTTGATTTATTTGTATGTTTTGGGTCGTTGTTCTGTTGCATCATCCGTCCTCTGTTGAGCTTCAGTTTGGGGACAGATGGTCTTAACTTTTCCTGCAAAATGTCTTGGTAAACTTGGGAATTCATTTTTCCGTTGATGGCGGCGATCCGTCCAGACCCTGAGACAGCAAAGCAGCCCCAAACCATGATGCTCCCTCCACCATGTTTCACAGTTGGGATGAGGGTTTGATGATGGTGTGCTGTGCCTTTTTTCTCCACACATAGTGTTGTGATTTCCCTTCAAACAACTACATTTTGGTTAATTTGTCCACAGTATATTTATCCAGTACAGCAGTGGCTTCCTCCGTGGTGTCCTCCCATGAACTCCATTCTTGTTTAATGTTTTCCTTATTGTAAATTTGTTAACAAAAACTGTATCATGTGTCAGAGATTTCTGTAAGTCTTTAGCTGACACTCACCTCATTGATCATTCTGCGCTGTGCTCTTGCAGTCATCTTTACAGGACTTTACCACGCCTAGAGAGAGTAGCAGCAACAGTGCTGAACTTTCTCCATTTGTAGAGCGTCTGTCTTACCGTGGACACATGAACATCAAGGCTTTTAGAGATACTTTTCTAACCCTTTCCAGCTTAATGCAAGTCAACAATTCTTGAATGTAATAGGATTCAGGTCAGGACTTTAACTGGATCATTCTAACACATGAATATTCTATAATCTGAAACTATTCCACTGTCGTTCTGGCTGTATGTTTAGGGTCATTGTCTTGCTGGAAGGTGAACCTCCTTCCCAATCTCAAGTCTTTCCCAGCCTCCTTTCTTCCAGGATTGGCCTGTATTTAGCTCCATCCATCTTCCCATCCACTCTGACCAGCTTCTCTGTCCAAGCTGAAAAAAGCATCCACACAGGATGATGCTGCCACCACCATGTTTCACAGCGGAGATGGTGTGTTCAGGGTCATAAACAGTGTTACCAACACAAGTGCTTTGCATTCATGCCAAAATTTTCAACTTTGTTCTCATCTGACCACAGAACCTCTTCCACATGTTTGCTGCATAACGGAACTTCTTATGTCTTTCTTACAACAATGGTTTTCTTTTTGCCTGAAGATTTTTGCAGCTCCTCCAGAGTGACCATGGGCCTCTTGGTTGTTTTTTATTGACCAGTGCCCTCCTTGCTTGATCTGTCAGTTTGGGTGAAAGGCCATGTTTTGGTAGGTTTGTAGAAACAGTTGCAGAATACATATTCGTTAATTTTTGGATAATGGATTAAACAGAGCTCCTTGGGATGATTAAAGCTTGGGATGTGTTTTTATAACCTAAACCTGCTTTAAATTTCTCCACAACTTTATCTCTGACCTGTCTGGTTAGTTAATTGGTCTTCAGGATGCTGTTTGTTCAATAGTGTTCACTAATAAATTACAGAGGCCTTCAGAGAGCAGGTATATACAGTATATATTCTAAATTACACCCAGCTGCACCTTATTAACTAGTTAAGTGACTTCTGAAGGCAGTTGACTGCACTGAATTTTATTAATTAAATAAAGTAAAGTACCTAGCTGTCCAGGCTGACACTGATAGATAGTTGACACTGATAGTTCCATTCTCAGGTTCTCCTCAGGTTCTCCTGTCACCTTTATTAGGTATTTATTACCTTGCTAGTACTGGGTTGGACCCCATTTTACCTTCAGAACTGCCTTAATCCTTCATTGCACAGATTCAACAAGCTACTGAAAACATTCCTCAGAGATTCTGCTCCATATTGAGATGAGAGCATCACACAGTTACTGCAGATTAATCAGCTGCACATCCATGATGAGAATCTCCCGTTCCACCACATCCCAAAGCTGCTCTACTGGACTGAGATCTGGAGACTGTGGAGGAGATTCCACTACAGTACAGAACTCTCTCATTGTCGTGTTCAAGAAACCAGTCTGAGATAATTCACGCTTTACGATATGGAGCATTATCCTGCTGGAAGAGATGCTCTTCTTCTGCAGACCTCGGCTGTAATGAGTGGTTATCCTCTGACCTTTGACCTCTGGTATCAACAAGACATTCCTCTCACAGAACTGAACTGCAGCTCACTGGATATTTTCTCTTTTTCAGATCATTCTCTGTAAACTCTAGAGATGGTTGTGGGTAAAAATCCCAGTAGATCAGCAGTTTCTAAAATATCTAGACCAACAGCCAGGCCACGCTCAAAATCACTTAAATCACCTTTCTTCTCCATTCTGATACTCTGTTTAATCTGCAGCAGATCGTCTTGGCCATGTCTACATGCCTAAATGCATTGAGTTGCTGCCATGTGATTGGCTGATTCAACAGTTGCGTTAATTGCAGAAAGTTGCTAATCACAGAAATATAATATTTCATTTCTACATTTGCCAAAACAGACTCCAGTAAAACTGCTTTCCCTTTCTCTTTGCTGTAATGTTTGTTGTTTACTATGTTGAGAATGCTGCATCTTCTAACGCTGTTGTAAATGGAGTAAATTTGTTGAGATGAGGGGAAAGAGGAGGATGACTAAACGTCATGTTCCAGCCTGGCTGATTACTTGTCGGCTGCCATCACATCTGGTGCTCAGCACGGAAGATAAATCAAGCAATTAGATAACATTATTTTAAAGGTTAGGTCCAAATTTGCAAAATGAGCAGCAACAGCAGGGCCTGGTTGTAATTCGCTGTATTAATCATGATTACAGAATGCTGGTGTAAATGGTTGATTGTGTGTGTGTGCTGTGTCGCTGTTTGTGAGGACCAGACTGCAGTTTGAAACAGAATATAGTAGAAACAATCAACCTTAAGTACTCAATACATTTACATTACAGCGCTTTATAGAATCCATAGGAGGATTCCCACCCGCCCAGGTCAGTAAATACCCCCATAAAGACAGTAATAGTGAGATGTTGACGTGTTTATGTGGGGAGCGGGTAGACGGATGGTGTGGAGCTCCAGGGCACTGTCAGTTTAGAGTGGGGGGGGGGGGTAGAAATGCAGCAGTGGGGCTGTTCATGTTTCCAGCAACATCTAATCACACACGGCCACATAACTACCCACTAAATGAAGCTTCTGGGAATGCTGTGAGTGACAGGCTGTCTCTGCATGTATGTCTGCAACATGACAGAAATGTGTGTGTGTGTGTGTGTGTGTGTGTGTGTGTATAACTTTTTCAGTTTTTTTCTGCTCCTTAGACTGATGTTTCAGAAGGATGTGATGTTTATGATGGTTCTGCAGATGGACTGTGTGCAGGCAGTTATGCCGTGATGAAAAGATGCACTCACACTCTGACAGCTCACTGCTCTGCTGACACGCCTGATCCTCTCCTCTCTGTGACCATTTCCTCCCCTACAGATTTATGTATTTTTTTTACAGATCATCAAGCAACCTTTAATATCAGACAAAGATAACCTGAGTTAATATAAAATGCACTGTTTAAATGAGGATTTCATTTATTAAAGGAAAACAACTATATACATCAATCTAGCTCTGTGTAAAAAAGTATTTGCCCCCTACATCTGCAACAACTGTAATCAAGCTTCACTGATAACGAGTCTTTCTCATCTCTGTGGAGGAATTTAGTTCCACTCTTCTTTACAGAATTATTTTAATTCAGACACACTGGAGGATTTTACAGCATAAAAGTCTTGTTTAAGATCATCCACAGCATCTCAATCAGACTTTAACTAGATCCTCCAAAACCTGCATTTAGTTTTATTAATCCATTCAGAGACAGTGAACTTGTTTGTGGGCTTTGGGTCATTGTCCTGCTGCAGAACCCAAGTACTCCTGAGCTTGAGGTCATGAACAGATGGAGGATATTCTCCTTCAGGATTTTCTGATAAACAACAGAATTCCTGCTTCCATCTATTACAGCAAGTTATCCAGCAGCTCCAGTCTCTTTATTCTTATTATTGAATCATTAACTCTGATCTTAACTGAGGTGAGTGAGATCCTGCAGTTCTTTAAATGTTGTTCTGGGTTCTTTTGGGATCTCCTGGATGAGTTCTTCATGCCCTTTTGGAGTAATTTTGGTCGGGAAGGTCCTGGAAAGGTTCACCAGTGTTCCATGTTTTTTCTCCATTAGTGAATAATAGTGAATCACTGTGGTTCTCTGGAGTCTTAAAGCTTTAGAAATGACTTTATAACCTTTTCCAGACTGATAGATGATCAATAAGTTTTTTTTTCTCATCTGTTGTTGAGTTTCTTCAGATGGGGATTTATTAATGTGCTGATTTTATGTAATCAGGCTTGGGTGTGTTTAGTAGTGAAACTGATCACAGTTTATTTATGGGAGGCAAACACTTTTTCACAAAAATCTATATACATTTTTTCATCTTAATAAATAAAATTATAATTAAAAAGGGCTATAAGGTTATATTTGTCTGATATTAAAGTTGGTTTGATAACCTAAAAAAAAATAATAAGACAAAAATGCAAAAACAAAAAAAATATGTAAGGGGCAAATACTTTTTCACACCACTGTTTATAACACATTATAGACAGACCACTGCAGCACCTTCTTACAGAAACAAACAGAATCATGTTTATATGAAACTCGATTTATTATTCGTATTGTCCTCTGCACATGTGAGACAGTACAACATCGCAAATTAGAATTTGTTTATTTTCATTTATTTGAATTGTTTACTAAATATTGAGCCATCTAGTCCCCCCCCCCCTTCATACTGTGTTGTGCATCATATTTTATTCATAAATACCATAACCTAATTAGTCTTTGCCTAAGTGAAAAATGAAATGTGATTAGGGCTATTTTTTCACCCTCCTGCACCAGTCTGTTACTTATTCATGATGTTAGATTTGGTTATTCATGAGCAGAGAGGTGTGCATTAATGCACTGAAACAAAGCCTGTTGAGACGTGTTGTATAAGGTGCCACAGGCTAATACAACTTCCTGTGTTTTTCTGATCTCCTGACATGTATTTTGCATGTTTAATGTTGTGAATGTGAAGTATCGTTACATAACTCAATTTAAACTAAACAAAAAACCTTCAGGGGACGTGAATTAGCAGTTTTGAATCTTTTATGTTCCATTGGTGGAGTTGGGCGTGGTTTATCGGGATCAAGCCCTGGATGTTTAGTAAAAAGCCTCAAACCTACACACAATAATCAACTCAGATAAATAATATGTTTTCTGCGATTTCCCCTCACTGTTTCTGAATGGACTCTCAAAATCATGGTGCCAAAGTTTTGAGAGGATATCTGCGTCTGTCTGTCCTGTGAGAGTCGTGTGGCCTTCAGTCTGTCTCCTCGCTGAGCTGCTTGGTAGTTATTTAGCAGATTAGCTAATTTACTAATAACTACAGCTGCAAAAAAAGTATGTGAAGCCTTTGGGATTATACTTGTGTTTCTGCATAAATTGGTCATTAAATGTGTTCTGATCTTCATCTAAGTTACAACAATAGACAAACACAGTCTGCTTAAACGAATACCGCACAAAAAAAACTATTATATGTTTGCATGGTTTTATTGAATACAACATGTTAACATGCACAGTGCATCCAAGTAATCCCAAACTGATTCACATCCTTTTTCTTGCAATTGTAAGACATGTTTTTAACACTGAGTAAACAACAGCCTTCAGCAACATCCACATCTATCAATGAACTTTGGAAAGATGTTTTAGTGAGTCCGCAGTGAGTTAAAACCCTATCGTGCACCCTGCGGACGGCGTGTCGCGATGGTCTTTGCTGTTCTACACCCCCAGTCAAGCGTTGGAGTTTAGGAATAAATCTGCACTGATGGTCTGGTGGAAGTGAGATGTGTTCAGGAGCTCCACTGACTAAAATGAACCTCGACAACAGTTAATCATCAGATTCATTCCTATTGGCTTAGTGGTTAGCACATTAACCTCCCAGCACTGGGGTCTTGAGTTCAAGTGCTGGCTAAAATGCTGTAGTTGCCCAATGCAGTCCTCCAGGTGGATGGTTGTTTCTGGTTGAGAGTACGCTGTGTGCTATTGGCTGCTGCTTCTCACTGTTGTGTGGATGAGTGCTGAGTATGGTTGTATGTAAAACAAACGTGATTGTAGAGCGTCCTTGGGTTTCTAGAAAGGCGCTATATGAGTGTAACTTTATTGATAAATTTATTCATTCATTCACTGTCTCTAACTGTTGACTCCAGTCTAGGAATTAAGAGCATTACTAGCGCTGGTATATGGAGGCTTAGCTTCAGTGCTCAGTCACGTGTATATATGTGATGAACTGAAAACGTAGAAGATATTTATTCATCTTCAAATGGAGTTATAAAAATTCCTTTCAACAATATTTGTTGTGCTGTGAATAATTCAGCACATTTTAAGTTGTTGTGTGAAGTCAAGAAACAGTCAAGTTTACTGTCATTTCTGACCACTTAAACACATACCAACATTACACAGTTACAACCCTTCAGAGACGGGGTAACAAGAAGTGCATGTAAATCATTACATAATATTTCATAAGGAAATATATATTATAGTTACTGTGAATTGTAAGCATATATTTCATAAATTAACTAAAATAAAAAACAGCAACTAATTTAAAGCATTAGTCTGTGTTTTTTAGTTGCTACAGGACTTTATCTGACTGACAGCGGTTTTAACCAATCAGAGCTTTTTAATATGGCTTCTGCCCCCGCGTGTCTGCGTGACCCTTCTGCTGATTTTGAGAAGGGTGTAGTAATGAGTCTAATAGAAAAGTTGTAGGACAATCTAACCAATCAGATTAATGATTTTCACTCCGGGGGCGGGGCCATGGCTGTCTAACCCCTTCTCACTCAGCGCTGTGTTGAAGGTGTTGGATGCTGGATTACTTTAATAGTTAGAGAACTATCATGGAATTGCGGCTGCAAATCAGACAAATATTGTGTCATATTATATTAAAAATGTGAAACAATTCACAATAACAGGCCGTCTGACTGGTGAGTTTTTGTGTGTACTTAATGTTTTGGCTGACCTGGTGTACTGTAGGCATACAGATGAGTGATCTTTGTTAAACAGCTAATTAAGCATTGATTGTTGTGGTCTGTTGTTTGTGGTACTTTTTTAAAGGCTCTCCTTTTACCATCATCATGGAGCGATGGTTCAGTAGCAGAGCTGCTCTCCAGTATCAGTATCATTTTTTATCTGTTGACTGGTGAACTGTGATTAATGCATATTTTAGGGGTGTATGTATGATGGAGTCAGGACTGGCTGGGGATTGGCTCATTTATTTTTAAAGCTGCTGTTAAGGTATATCAGTGCTGTGTGTTAAATTCTCATTATTTTATTCTGCAAAAGGAAAGGCAGTTTTAGAGAAGTTTCTGTGTCTCTGTGCTGCAGAAGCTCATTTGTTGCTTTAGACCTTCACTGCCGTCATGCATTAAAGAGTCTTGTAGATCCTCTGCCTCTGGGAAAGCAGTGTTGTTACCCACTACGCTACACTTGTCTCCTGCCATTTGAGTCCAAACGACGCTAGTTTAGCACTTATATCCATGACAAGAAGTATAGTATTATGACTAAGACTTGCAACAGTTAGTCAAGATTTATTTATTTATTTACAAACAAAACTTTTCTTTCCAAAAGCACTATATAGGTTGTAAAGTAAAGGCAGCATCGCGTGCACAAACAAAACGCAACTGAACTAAAACACACAAGGTCACAAATGCTTTATAATGCATTATACAAGTTTTGTAAAACAGGTTACATTGTGAAAGATAATGTTTGTAAGTGCAATTAAATTATTGTCTTTTTGAAATAGTATCTTAATAATGAAATAGGAACATTAGCATCACAGTGAAACATGGGAAATATCAACAAATTATTACATTTTTCAGAAACAAGAAAACATTAAGGGCCCGGTTTCATAGCTCTATTGGTGAGACGTCAATTGCACGCCGCACAGCTGGATTTAGGGGCATGACAGTGTGTCTTTGGTATCGTGAGGGCACAAAAAGCACACCTTGCAAGGCTTGAAATGCACAAAAGGCATGTACTAATTCTCTTCATTATTAATGGGTGTGTTTTGGGCATAACAGGAAATAAACTAGTGTGCCAGTCGTCATTCCCTTTAAGAGACAGATGTGCTCTGGCACATTCATATCTTAACAGCACGTCTGAGAAAAGGAAACTGAAAGTGATATGCTGATAATTTACGTTGAGTTAAAGAGATAATAGTAAATAATTTTAACGCTTTGTCAAAAATTGACAGAATAACAATTCAGGTTCTAACTATTGTACTATAAATATTAAGTACAAAATAGGAAGCACAAAACAGAACAAGATAATATATAGAATATCCAACATATGTTAGTACACCCCTCACATTACTGCATATGTTTTATTTATTTCATTTATCTCTTTATGCCAAACATAATGAATGAAACTTGTATATAATATAGACTAGTCAGTGTACAGTTTGTATATCAGAATAGATGTCCTCTGAAAATAACTCAACACAGCCATTACTGTCTAAATATCTGCAATAAAAGTGAGTACACCTCACCACATCCTCTACCTTCAGTGTGAGGATGCCCCACAGATGCTCAATAGTGTTTAGGTCTGGAGAAATACTTACTACTTACCTTCAGCTTCCTCATTTAGGCATTGGTTATGTTGTAGATGTTTCTGGGGTTGTTATCATGTTCAAAGATTAGGAACCAGTTTCTAAAAGGGAGGGGATTATAGATCACAGTACATGTTGGAATTTAGTTTCCCAGTGCTGGCAGGATCTCACGTAGCCCCAGGACATGATGCTACCACCATCAAACTTGACTGACAGATTTCTTGGTACTCCTCATCGGGACAATGCTACACTTTTTACACTCAAGTTTATCTTGATCTTGGTAGTGATCTCCATGCTGTTGGACTGCTTGTCTTCAGTGAACTGAACTCAGGGATTTTTGTGCATCAGCTTGAGAAGAAGCTTTCTTCTAGGACAGTGTCATGCAGACAGAGATGATGCAGTGTGTGGTGTGTGTGTGGTCTGAGCACTGCAGTGCTGGCAGTACTGATTCTCTGCATATTATGCTGAACATCTGGACTCAAATTCTTTGGTGAACCCCGGGGAGGCTTATTCTCTGGTCATGACTGAACAAATATGAGTCTTTTCCCTTTAAGAAAATTCTCTTAATCTCAGCTTGTTGTGTGAATAAAAGAAACCTTATTCATGAATGGGACTATTGTCGCCACAATAATTCAAACAGTCAATTGCCCTTGTTTTGGAGCTTCCCTTTGTGGGGTTAAAAATGGTTCTGAGGATGGTGAGGCGTCAGCCCAGAATTACATGGGAGAGGCTGGTTAATGATCTCAAGGGAGCTGGGAGCACTCTGCACTGCCTCTGCTAAATAACGCTCATGCACAGCCCTTCTAAAGTTTGCCAATGTCTAAAGCAAGGAATAGTAATGGGATACTTCGCAACTTAAACTTTAAATGCCTACAATAACTTTAGTACTACAATGGGCAATAAAAAACGTGCCTTTATAGTAACTCATGACCACTTGTATTACATCTGGATTAGCAGCATTAGTTATTTATCATTAGCTGAACTTTTATTCTTATTACTACACTTGTTTCAGAAAAAGTAAAGTGTAGTTAGTTGCTGCTGGAAATAAATAGTGTGCTGACCTTGCAGTAAGATTGTGTGGAGTCTAAAATCCATCATAAGCATCATAAAGCTCTCAGGTGTTGTCCACTGGCTTGATTTCAGACATGGTCTCGATACAGTGTCTTGATTAAAGCGGGTCTTAAATCAGGTTTGCCTGAGAAGGAGAAAGTCTCCTATTAGTGACACAGCACTGTGACTCAGCGCTTCAGAGGCTTCTCACATTATAAATAATTCATCTTTGGCTGAGGTACATCATACAGAGAGATTAACACACATAAAGAAAAAGAGTGAACATAAAGTTTTAAACATTAAAATGATTCAAAACTTGTTTAATAAATTGAATGCTTATATTATCCTTATGCCTTTATCTCAACATCAGTTTTCTATTTCCCTTTCTAAGCAATTGTTTTTTGTTTAATGATAAAAAATGATTTATTTTGCATTTTAAATTTACTCTGCACATTAGTTTTCATTTTTGATTCTCTAGACAAACTATCCTACAGCCAGGCAGAGCAGTACTTAACATGTAAACCTTAAGATAATTTATATTCTCTGGCTCCTTCTCCAATTCTACATATTTTCACAATTATAGATAAATGCTTTCAGTAGTTGCTGTTTCAACGTTAATGGTTTTCATTTGTTCTAGATCAGCGATTGTAAAAAAAAAACACAAATATTTTGGCTCTATTCTCAAGGTATAAAATTTGCAATCAGAGTCTCTACAGTGGACTTGTTCTCCTAGAACCAGCATCTCAGACCGCCTTCACTGAGGTTACAGCACAGCGCAAAACACCAGAAGTAAAGTGGATTTAACTGTAAAAGTGCAGTTTATGTATATTAAAACATTACCATTAAATTACAGTATCAGAGCTTGGCTCTGGTTGAAGCTAAGATGAATGTAATATAATATCTAATTTACAGTATATTCACTCTACAGTGGCGCAAAGCATTTTCCACTCTGCCCCCAATGTTCACTATAAAGACAAGCGGAAATGGTGTGAACAACGCAAAGCAAAAAGTTGACATTTTTCTAACTTTATGCAAATGAGTTTTGCTGGGCATTGGACAATTAACGATGTGTGGAAATCAGTTCATCAGAACAAAACCACACACTGAAATCATTATGAGACAGCGCTAGATTAGCCTTTTCTAAAAATACGTACGGTGTATTTTAAAAACGAAACATAAAAACATAGCCGATGGTGGATGGAATTGTTACTGATAGTGATTAGCTATTAAAACAGCTTTAATTTGTTTAAATCAGATATCTACAGCTTGTTTAGTTTACTAACACTGCTGTTCAAAGCTGATTAAATCAGCACAGTGATTATAAACCCAGAGTTATCCTGCTTTAACCCTCAGAACTCGTGGAAAATCTCATATAAACCCATAATCATTGGCTGAAGGCAATTCCAGTGTTTTACTCAGATACAGTGTTCAACTACAACTCTACAAACACTTTTTAACAGACAACCATGCGGACGGTGGAGGAGGCGATTCCCTTCATTATCACTTTGATATAGAGTGATATACCTCTACACCACAGTCAGCACGCACCATTATTCATTAAAACTATACATAACAATGTTTTTAAATGTCTTAAAATGTTTAATTTGTGGTTAGATTTAGTAAATAAGTGAACTGAACTTTCTTTTAGTAAACTTTACTTCATTTGTGCATACAATATTACCTAATTACAATTAATTAATTTATACAATATTACTCAAATCATTTATGATACATGTAAATATTTTTAGTTAAAACACACATATTTCACTGATGACATGTAATAAATTTTTTCGGTATACTAAATACATACATGCATTACCTGCCATCCATGTGTTGAGACAGTGTTTATAAAATAAATCTTATTTTATTTAAATATTTTAATATATGTTTAAACCAAAATTATTTACATTTCAGGAATTACTATACATTATTTATCATAAATAATTTGAGTTAAGTAACTTTAATTAGGTAATTTGGTACGCAGGAAATTAAGTAAAGTTTACTAAAAGTACTTAACGAAGTTACTTAAATTTGTCTGAAATTAAATTTACTTTGAAAAAGCAAATGCAGAAAGTTGCGTATCTTTTTTAAGTAAATTTTACTCATCATTTTTTCAGTGTAAGTGTAACCCCGCCTCCTACAACAGAGCTAAATAATCTTTAAAAACTGATTAAATGGAGAACAGTAATAGGAAAAAGGGACTGATGGAAGTATACACTAGAGATGGGAAGACAGTTTAAGGGAAAAAATGAGAAGGAAATTAGCTTTTTTTTCTCATTGTAAAATATGGGAATGGGCGGAGTTACTCATCTAATCATACTGCAGCCCGTCAGCAGTGGCACTAGACCTGCAGTATCTTTATATTGGGCAGAAGAATCTGACCTACAAGTTCCCAGGGTTTCATCAGAAACATAGAATAGGTTGGATACAGGAATGGGCAATATGACCTAAATCTTATATCTTTATATGTTTTTAATAAATGGTGCATATTTTTTAAAGGCATAAAGCATCAGTCATTTTATGGGGCTCTATTTTAGCAGTTTATAGACGAACTGTCAATGGTGCATCACACAGCTAAATTTAGTGCGTGTCAGAGTTCTTTGGTATCATAAGGACACAAAAAATATGCCATGTTCAAATTCTCCTAAATAATCATGGGTGTGTTTTGGGCATAACGTGAAATAAACCAATCAGTGTGTCAGTTGTCATTCCCTTTAAGAGGCAGGTGTGCATTGACTTTGGCACATTTGCATCTTAATAGTGTGGTGCTTTTGCGTGTCTCAACAGAGGTAACTGACTCTCTGCATGGCTGTCACCCCAGAAGACAGCCTCTTCTAAAGTCTGTACACAAGAAAGCCCTGTTAACTGTTGTCAGTATTTTAATCAGTCAGTGGCGCACCTGTGTTTTTTGCCACCAAAATAGAAACACGCCAGAAACGTACCTGAACACACCTCACTTCCAGACTACTGCACCCATTAATGTAGATTTGTTCCTAAACTCAACACTATTTTAACAGCGCAGACACAAGGCGTGCAAATAGACAGCTGACGGGGTGTAAGATAGCAATAAGCATCGCAACGCACCTTGCACAGGGTGTACGATAGAGCATATGGTATTTTAAAATATAGTAAACAGCTAACTGTATGTAAGTAAATACTGTATTTGACTTGCTTAGCAAACTGTACTGAATTAAGTTGTGATGAACAATTAAAAAAAATCATAATCCTGCTCCTTTAATTATGATAATTCCATGTCATAATTTACACATCTGTGCACTGTGTTTACTGTCATCCTTCCAGAAACCGAACCATTTCCAAACATGCCACTCATGTATTTTTTACTATTATTGTATCTGATTGTATAAAATAGTTTTAAAAATATATTAATATTAATGATACATTGCCCAGGTCAGAACAGGATGTTTTTTCTAAATAACGTGGTCACAGGGCTGGTGTAGTAGAGGCAATGAGAAAGAGGATTTTAGGGCAGTTTGAGAAGAAAACTGGACAGAATTTTGGTATTTTGAGAATTTCTGCCAGTTCTCCCTTTAGAGGAATTCAGGATCACATTCTCTCACTTTACCCACAACCCCCACCTCACCTTTCCCTCCGCCAGAATATAATCCATGTGCATTAGTGTCATCTCATTCAGACCTATTTCTAATGATGGGTCTGATGGGTCTGTTGTAGTTCATCTATGCTCTTGGCCTGATTTGTTGTTAATCTATCTCTATATATATATCTGTCTGTCTGTCTGTCTGTCTGTCTGTCTGTCTGTCTCTCTCTCTCTCTCTCAGGGCTACGGCCACACATCGAGGACAGATCATATTCAAGGACACTCTGGCCCAGCAGCTGTGTGAACAGGGAGGTGAGGATGTTCTCATTTTTATCAGGAGCTGAAGCGTGATATTGAGCATGAAGGCGTTTAGTGAATGGGGACAGTAGTGCTTCATTTAGTCGTGTTACAGGTGACTTGGTAAAGGAATTGTTAGATAATTCAGAGCTGATGTACAGTGTATCACAAAAGTGAGTACACCCCTCACATTTCTGCAGATATTTAAGTTTATCTTTTCATGGAAAACACTGGCAAATGAAGACAATGAAAAGTAGTCTGTGTGCAGCTTATATAACAGTGTAAATGTATTCTTTCCTCAAAATAACTCAATATACAGCCATTAATGTCTAAACCACCCTCAACAAAAGTGAGACCATATCCCTAAGAGACTTATTTTCCCTTTAAAATGTCATGTGACGCATTAGTGTTACGGTGCGCGTCCACTAGCACTTTTCTTCCACGCAGGTCGCCGTGCCGGATCTCTCGGCTCGTCGTGTGTGGGCGTGTCCGTGACGTTTTTGAATTCAAATAAAGCAGCAGATATAGTCAATCATAAGTTTAATATTTTACATTTTTAGTAAACCTCACTGTGATCTATAGTTGTATAAATTCATATTCCGCCATTTTTAGTCTCTCTTCTGTGTTTGAAAGGCACCAGTTCTGTATGTGTGAGGCTCGTCTGTGTGTGGCGTGGCAGCCTGCTGTTCCCCCATTGGCTGGACGCAGCGCGGCGGCCGGATTAATTTGAATAAAGTTGAGATCTGCTCAACTTTCCTGCCGGAGGGCGGGGATGCGCTCAACGCAACCCAGTATGCAAAGTGGCATGCGGCGGCTCTCTCTATTGAAATGAATGGGATGCATCAGGGCTTAAGTGCCAGTGGACGCGCAATGTAACTAGGTCTCAGGTGTGCATAGGGAGCAGGTGTGTTACATTTTGTAGTACAGCTCTCACACTCTCTCATACTGGTCACTGAAAGTTCCAACATGGCACCTCATGTCAAAGAACTCTCTGAGGATCTTGAATTGTTGCACTACATGAAGGTGACGAAGGCTACATGAATATTGCAAACACCCTGAAATTCAAGCTGCAGAACAGCGGCCAAGATCATCCAGCATTTTAGAAGAGCAGAGTCCACTCAGAACAGACCTCGCATTGGTCGTCCAAAGAAGCTGAGTGACAGATGCAGGAGTGCTGTCAGCATTGCTGCAGAAATTGAAGAGGTGGGGGGTCAGCCTGTCAGTGTTCAGACCATACGCTGCACACTACATCAAGTTGGTCTGCATGGCTGTCACCCCAGAAGTAGCCTCTTCTGAAGTCTGTAAACAAGAAAGCCCTTCCTGGAACCATGTCCTGTGGTCTGATGAGATCAAGATTAATTTGTTTAGTTCAGAGGGTCTCAAGCATGTGGGGCAGCAATCAGGTGAGGAGTATAAAGAAAAGTGTTCATGCCTACAGTTAAGCATGGTGGTGGGAGTGTCATGGTCTGGGGCTGCATGAGTGCAGCAGGTGTTGGGGAGTTACTGTACATTTCATTGAGGGACACATGAACTCCAGTATGTACTGTGTGAATTACTGAAGCAGAGCATGATCCAGCATGAGTCAGTTTTGTTCCATTAAAAGATAATCTTAAATATCTACAGAAATGTGAGGGGTGTACTCACTTTTATGATACACTGTACATTTTTTTTTACATAAATACATCCTCTGTGGATGCACTGGAATCAGAAGCTGACTGACACACGAGGCCAGGCTAAACCTAGAGGAACAGAGAAGTAAAACAAAGCTGGCTGAAGAACAGCAGGCCCACAAGCAGCCAGTTCCTCTAACTGGGGGAAGAAAAGGAAACAATGGACGGATTGTCTCCTGCCCAGTGTGTGATCTTCACTGTGTCCTGGTCTCCTGCTTCTTTATCCACACAGCTGACATACACTGGCTTCAGTCCCTGACCCTTCACCCTCTGACCCACAGCAAACACACAACTCCGAGGGTTCAGAGCCACACACAGGCTGGACACAACAAGAGGAATTAATCAGGGGAAGAATGTGGATGTGTCAATGGAACACACACACACACACACACACGGATCTGGGGGTTGACCTCATTACCAGTTAATTCATGGACAGGAAATAGCATATCACCTTTTCATTGTATCACTGCAGGCAGTGTCTGAGAATCTGAATTTCAAATTAGGTGGGGTGGTTTGGGGGGAAACCTGTGTGCCAAGAAAATATAAATGAATGGAAATCTGGGAATTTGTATTAGATAATTTTATATCACAGCATCTTAAATATCTAGATAGACCAGGATTTTTTTTGAAAATGAGGTTAATTAAATTAGAAAATCCGTAGCTATAACATTACAGACTAAAATGTACGGGTGCATCCTCATTTGTTTCATATTATGGACACAAAAACCTCTCTTCAAGAAAGTGTTTTTAAATGATCCATTTAGCGCTGCCACTATCATCTGGAGATCGCTGGTTTGCCTACAGTGCCAGAGCCCTGAGAGAGCACAACTGGTCTTGCTCTCTCTGGGTGGGTACAGTAGATGGTGCTCTTTCCCCTCATCACTCCTAGGGTGATGTAGATCAGCACAAGGCTGCGTCTGTGAGCTGATGTATCAGAACAGAGTCGCTGCGCTTTCCTCTGAGCGTTAGCGCTGTGATGCTACTCGCAGCTCGAAAAGAGGTGGAGTCTGACTTCACATGTATCAGAGGAGGCATGTGCTATTCTTTACCCTCCTAGTGTTAAGATATCACTAGTAATAGGGGGATATACAGCTGGCCAGCAGCATAATGAGTGGGACAATATTTATTTATAAAATAATCTAATCAAATATTTCTAAATTCAACTGACTGTGGTGATGTTATGGGTGTGACAGTAGCAGTTTATAAAATATAAAGAGAAAGCTGTGTGTGTAAAAGCTGAAGGTTCTCAGAAATGTTGTTGATCTTGAAGTTTCTGATTTTATTGATTATTATAAATATCTGATAGTGGGGATGAATGAGAATTTGAGCAATAAAATAGTATAAAATATATTTTAAAACTCACTGTCTGTAGTTTTAATACAAATTACAATTAGCTAATTCATGTGTTAAACATATTATTTAATTCAATTATTATGCTACACTAGCAAACCCTTAACTGGATTAATCCATAAAAATATAAGTTATTGAAACAGTATTGTTGCGTTTAGGTTTATCTCTGTGTCACATCTTTTACCTGTTTTCTGTCAAGGCTAGACAGTACTCAGACACGTGCAGATGCAGAACACTGTGATTTATTTTACAGCACAGAAACAACGGGTAGTCAATATACAGAAAAGGTTCAACAGGGGCGAACAGCAGCCAGAGAGATAACACGTACCGAAAAACGAGGGACAGTCCTGAGGTCATACACGGCAAGGCAATAGTGAAGAGCAGGCAAAAATCAGCAATGGTATAAACAGTCCAGGTAATACACAAAGATCCAATGTCAGAGCGTAGGCAAAAATCAGAGTCGAGAATAAACAATCCAGGGGTCATACACAAAAGGAAAACACAGGCAAGAAATAGAAACGCGTTGTAAAGTGGAAAACCAATCAATACTCAGCACAGGTATGCGTGTGAAAGGGCTATTTATACTGTGAATAATTAGTATTCCGGACTTCCGGGGGGTGTGCTGAGATCAGGTGAATGTGTGATGTCAGCGTGTGGTGCGTTCTGGGTAGTGTAGTTCGGAGACTGGAGATCGCAGGGAGCACTGAGTGTGGGAGAGACAGAAGCGCTATCAGCATCAGACCTGACACTCTGTGTGAAACCAAACCAAACAGTTATGTCTGTGTTTTATTTATTAACAAAGACACCAGTCGTCTTCATCTGGACCTAATAAGATGTTCTTTTCAGAAGATGTGAAAAATAGATAAACTGGACTATGACTCACTGATTGGTTAAAGGTACTACACTTTAAATTTGTCAGTATTTTAACCTTTAAAGTATTTTTTATTGCATTTTAGTATTCTTACTTGTGTGTTCACACCTGTCTCATAAATATTCAGTGTGTGAGCCACAGGCTTAAAAAAAAGCTGTACCAGTTTCAGACTTGCAGCAATTTAGAAATAAAACCACATTAATAAACCAAAGTTTAGATTTCTGATCAACACTGTATTAATTGTGATTTCTGATGAATTAAAGTGTTTGTAATGCTTTGGGAGTAAATCATTAATATTATTATGTGTAATAATATTCAGACGAGTCTGAAGAGCCTCAGACTGCAGGGGGTTAAGCTGTAAGCCTTTGGATTTTTATGGTATTTTGGCGATTGTAGTATCGCTATGGTAACTGAAGTCGTGTTAGCTCCTCCTGCCCCTCCTCCTCATCCTCACTGTCTCCATCACTCTCCATCCGTCTGTAAAAAAAAATCAGAGAAAAGCCTAACCAAAACATCAGAGACGTATGCACAATCCAAAAGGAATAAATGGTCAACAAAAGGGGTCAGAAACCAGGGCAAAAACTCCAAGGTAAACGAGCAAAAGGGACAAGGCAAAAGCCAACTATAGGTCATACAGAAAACACTCAAACAATCAAAGATATAACACTCGGTATGCAGCTAAAAAACAGGAGTAATACAGAACAAAATACCAGTATATATACATATACAACAGCTGAAAGGAATCAAAACACAGGTGAGGCTGATCTACCAATCTGGTGCTGATTGGCTGTCTGAGACACATAACTGAGAAATGCAATCTGGGAATTTGAGTCTGTGAGGTTGAGATTGGAGTCTGTAGAGGAATTGAAAGACGTGACATTGCTGGATGTAATTGTGGGATTTTCAGACTCTTTTTATATCTTTATATATTTATTTTATACATAAAATAAAGGTTCAGATAATAGGCTAGATAAGTGAAATGATATGCTCTGTTGACATTAGTTTAGTTGTACATTTTGAGGAGTGCTGAACTATATTATAAAATGCATCTAGTATTAGTATGTTATGCATAAATATTGGTGTTATTCTGCATTGAAAATTGGTCTATGGCTGATGGATGAGTGTTATTTATATTTTCAAGCTGATCATTTAAATATATTCTATTATTATATTCTTCCTGCTGGCCGGTGAATCCTCAGGATCCCCTGCTGCCTGGTTGTACCCAGTACTCCTCCAATGGTAGGAGACCAGCAGGACATTGTTATGAGATTGCTGAAAGACCTCAGCACAGGAGCAGCAACAGCTGTAGCTCCAGCTTCCCTCAGATATCAGAGATCAGAACTCCTCCCTCTGTCACAAAGTCCCATCTCCTCAGTCCTGTAAACTCTTTCAGCTATTTGTATCCACGCTCTCGCGCTTTCAGCCGTTTCTCTCGCTGCCTGACCACAGGTGAGGATGGGAACATTCATCAGCTGGTGAATCGGGAGCTTTGTTTTATGGCTCAGCTCTCTCTTCAGCCCTGCAGTCCGGTACAGTGACAGCATTACTGCACCTTACCTACAATCAATCTCACGAGCAGCCTCTCTCTCTCTTTAACTCGTCAACAAGACCCAGATATTTCCAATACATCCCTCGCTCAGAGCTATCAATCAGATATTAAACTGATAACATTCAGCCCCTTTACTGCAGAACCCATAGAGGCCATAGTGCTCCTCAGTCTCTTCTCTGGTAATAATGCGATATATCACTGACTACAATACTTATACTACTTCATATCAGAGATATAGTATAGTAAGTAAAGCACATAAGAAGAAATATAAATACATATAAATAAATGTAAAATACTTTACATTAACTCTTACATTAAAGTTAACAGTACATTAACGTTTACTATTAATCAGAGTGTTCTCTGAGTCTTTCTAAGTCTGCGCATGCACAAAAACAAACGATGGTACTAAGAACCTGACATTAATGTTTAACACAGCACCCACAAGATGGAGAAGCCAGTGTTTAAGTGATCCTGGAACTAAATCATTTTAAATACCTTCATCTTCTAGCTTTTAACTGTTTATGTTGCAGCTCACTGTGTTAAAAAGTCACTGCATGAAGTTTGAGGTTTATATTGTTGTCTCATCTCATTGGTTGAGTTTATAACCGTTTATCTGTTTACTCATGTTCATGTAAACTGGGTTATTGATCTGCAGTAATGGATTATGTGTTGAGTCTGGAGACCCGACTGTATGGGATGAATGTATGGAAGGCAGAGCTGAAGTCAGTAAACGGCATCCTGATATAGGTGTTAGTTCCCTCCAGATGGTTGAGTACAGGGTGTATTGGCAGAATTACCACATCATCAGTAGATCTCTTAGCATGACTGTTGTGAGACCAGTGTGCTAGAAGACTGAGCAAAGATCCGTCCCGCAGATCCAAATCTGTCTACAGCCGGTAGGACTGTGAGGAAGTTGAATGAAAACAGGAAGATTATGCAGACTTAGAGTTGCTGGAGCACTGTTCTACTGTGCGGTGACATGTACACAAATATAACCTTCATAGAGAAGCTAGAGGGAGACCTCAATGCTTTTAGAAAACAAAAGTTAAAATGAAGGTTTTTAGTCACAATAAGCAAACACTGCATTTTTCGCATGAACGCTTGCAGTTTTTAACCAAAAATCGTCAGTACATTCTATGAGCTGGGGCGCCAAATACATACATTTTAACAGTCAGGTATTAAGGAGCAGTAAAGTCACTCTACTGAAGTACAGAGTTATACAGGAGTTTCTGTAAAATTTCTCCAGTACCAAGGCTGGAGCTTCATTAGCATTAGCCGCTAACTGCAGCGCTAGTTCTTTCACCATTTAGAGTACATTGGACTGTAGTCTGTGTGTTTACTGTGCTAAAACAAGCTACAATGTATAAACTGCTATACTGTAAATCTAAGCTTACTATAAATAAATGGAAGCACTCTCCGAGATAAACAGAAATCTGTGTAGATAAACATCCAGTGCTTGTTTAACTTTGTAAGACAATGCTTTTTTTTTTTTTTACAAATTAAGAATTGCAGTTTTATTTCCCCCAGCGGCAGTGTCAGAGCTAGACTTTTATCTTTGGGATGGCCAAAGCTACACTGTAAATCCATACGTTGTTGGAACTCAAATGATTTAAATCTGTTTTACATAAAATTGGATATTTCTATACATTACTCAACTATATTGAGTTAGGTGAACATTTGTGGCACATATACATTCAAACTAAGTTTAGTCTGTTGCCATTAACAGCTTCTTTTCTATTGGCTTCTGTCACAATCTATTTGCATACTGCGTGTGTCCAACAGTTTCTGACTAACACTCACTATCAGTGTGTAGTGATTCCCCCTGGGCTACCTTACAAATAAATCAACTTCCCCTTCAGTTGTCATAACTTGATGTTTTAAGTTATGCTAACTCAAGTTTTCATTCTCCATTACTCAACTTTTTTTAAGGCAACTGGTTTCCTCAAACTTTTTAAGTAAATTCTACTTATCCGGGCTTACAGTGCACTACGAGCGTTTGACTTTATTCTTCTCTTCCTTCAGTGGGATGGATTACAGTTCTGTGATACATAGCGCCAACTACTGCACAGGAGGAAAATAGCAGTCAATAGGTTATCTGATTTTAAAATGCAACAGGGTTTCAACAAGATGTATGGTGAGGTTACATGTCAGTCAGCTGAGGTGGCACTTGGGGTGTCCAATAAGAATCCATTGCTGCCCTGAAGCCTGCTTTGGCTCCGCCCATGCCCAGCAGTGAGACCTGCTTGAATTAGAAGGGAAACATGGAGGCACACTTGTTCCTTACTAGTGTTGTTTAATTCGCCTTATAATCCAGTGCATCTTAAGCATGAAAATAGACCAGAAATTAGACGTTTATTGATAGCGCACCTTATAATATGGTGAGCCTCATATGTTGGCAGAAATTCATGAAAGTTTACAAGTTTAGTGTCTAGCTGTTAAACATGGGGGTGGTCGGATCATGCTTTTGGCTTGTGTTGCAGCCAGTGATACAGGGAGCATTTTTAATTTACAGTGAATACCAGCATTTTATAAGCAAACATCAAACAATTTGTAATTGATTGCTAATACAGTAGGATATTATTCTTAAACACCCTACAAATCCACAATGTACTCGTTGCATCAAAAGGCATAACTATGCTGCATGACCCCTACCTTAATATCTGAAATAAAAAAGTCTGAGAGATTCCTGAAATCTAAATCAGAACTAAAAGCCTTTTGCCAGAATGAATGTGTGAAAATCAGGCTGTGATTCATTCAAAAGGAACTGTTATCAAATGTTGATCATATAAGGTGCTTAAAAGTTGGCTCCAATTCCTTTTTTATTATATTATATTAAGAATTGTATTGTCTTTAACTTCATACCTGTTAGAAATCAGGTCATCTTTAAATTCCTTATTAACAGAACAGATCTATCTACTGTCTACAACAGTTATTAGTTACATCACATTTTCCTTTAAAAGGAATGTTTAACTAGACATTTGTTAGTTTTATGTAAACCCCCGAACAACTCTGTCCCCATAAATCAGAATTAGTGTGGGCGCTGGTACAGAGACTGAGACTGTGTCCCAAATTCAGCAAATATCAGTACTTAGAGAAAACTGCTGTTAAAGATACTTAAGAGCAGAAGAGGAGCCATTAGAAAGCTTAGAGGGAGCTCAAGAGCTGAAAACGGCTTTGAGTAGCTAAAGAAATTAAAACTCTCCTGGCATGAATATGATTAATAAAGAAAGGGGTGCAGCTGCAGCTTTTCTCACAGGGAGCTGAAACACGAACAGATTAGCAAAGAGCCGGAGAGTGAAGAGCTTCTATCAGATAAAACTGAAGCAGACTTACAGAAAAGCAGAGTACAGGTGAAGATAAAAGAAGATATGAGACCAGGGGGAAAGAAGCAAGAACATGTGGACGGGGAGAAATGAGCAGCAATCAGAGGAATGTAAGAGACTGTACTCAAGTAGGAAATAGAAAAGTAAAAAATTGCTGTAAAAATTATTTTAATGCCCCTAAACATGCCCAAATAAAAAAAAAACAAAGTTTATTATCTAGTTAAAGTGAATGTTTATATTTTTATATCTTGTTCTTTGTGAAATAATATAGGACTATATGAGTTGTAAATTATTGCTGCACATGAAGCTGTTTCTCAAAATCCATTGTCTGCAGTAGCTAATAAAAGAATATATTTATACCCGTGAATAAGTATTTATGGCCCCGCCCACCTTCGCTTGCGACAGCCTATAGGCAGAGCTGAAGTCAGGGAGGGACGCCGTCTCATCAGACAGGAGCTAAGTTTGTTCCTGTGTTAACACTGATGTGTTATTTGTGTGAATAACACATCAGTGTTTATATACTTTACCCACTAATTCAGAGCTAAGAAACAAATGTTTAGAATTTGTCTATGTAAAAAACACCAGCCAAGTACAATTGAGATAGTTGAGTTACTCTCTGGACCTGGACTACCCACCTCTGTGTGTAAGTAACTGTAGGTTTACATAGGATCTCCGGTGGATTTGGTGTTTTACAGAAACAGAAAGTCTAGGTCTGAAGGTGACTGAACTGCACTAAGCAGTGCATTATTACACATGTTGTAAAGTAACATGTGTAAAAATGTCTTTATTTTAAAACATTTTTAACGGTTGTCCTTCTCGCTGCCTGTTGTGGCAGTGCTGTTAGCCAATCAGAGGCATGTTTGCATGTATGAATATTAATCAGCAAGAACCGTAATCTTTTCGTTTCTCCTCCCGTCCACTCCTCCACAGGACTAAAGCAGAGTTATACCAGCTCACCGGAGCACACAGGGCATTTGTTCATACTAGCGACCATAACATTTTAAAAAGAATGAAAAAATGATGGAATGAGAACTTTAATCAAAATGCCCAATAAACTGCAAAATTAAAGTAATGTGGAATTGCTTTTTCACATTGAACAGCAGATCTCACACACACTAGAGAATGATATCACCACCAGAGAGGCAGCGCACTGCCCGGGGAAAGGAGGTGACAAACTGAGGAGAGAGAGAGAGAGAGAGAGAGAGAGAGAGAATGGATGAATTTCTAGCTACATATCATGACAGGCACTGTGTGACAGGATGGGCATAGAGGAGGATAGTAGAGGACCATGTAATTTCCAGTGGTTCCATCAATCAGGGATTTATAAGCAGCGCTGCTCCTTTCCCTGCAGATGGATTAGTGAAAATCACACATAACTCACTGAAGCACACGGGCCATATGCAAAAAAAAATTATATATATATATATATATATCTCGCCCCTTTACAAAGAATCCGCCTTCATAGAGGCACAGATCTGGAGTTTCCATACAACACAGTCTCACAAAGAGCATCCAAGCAGTATGAGCTCAATATTCTGACTAACATCCTGTAAAGTCATTTCTAAACTCTGTCTTTGCACATTTATCTTACACAGAAACCTATGAGAGACATTTGTAAAGAAATAAATACTGGAAACAGGAGAACATTTATTAAATCTGGAGGTCCACGCTTACAGAAATGCCAGTAGAGAATCTCTTCTGGCAGAGCTGGGTATCCGCTGTTCTCTATCCTCCCCTGTCTTATCCCAGTGCCCTCTTTAAATAAGCAGGCTTTTAAAGTGGCCTAACTCTAAGATGTCATTTGCTGGCAGTGCTGACGGCGGGGTGGGTGCGTTAAATAGCCGGTGTAAGTCCTTGGCTGGAAAGATACTGGCATTAGCGCAGATCAGTGACTAATAACAGAGTCAGTAATTGGGGTATTTAACAAAATGAGAACGGATTAAAACCGAGCGCAGTAAGTGCTACTTTTTCTGGGTTACAGAGAGAGAGAGAGCGAGAGAGAGAGAGGGAAAGAAAGTGGTGGATAAGTGAGAATCAGAGCAAGACGGGCAGAGCAGACGGAAAAGAGACCGACAGAAATGGAGAGATGGAACTAAAGACAAGTCCTTGGGGAAAGAGTATTCAAGGATTAAAAAGGTTTCATTTCTAGACAAATTCTAAAAAAAAAATAATCAGATAATCAGAGAGAGATGTTACCCATAAAGGTCCATTCATGTGTATTCATATAGTGACTCATTTCATAGCTGAGACTGCGTCTTGATGGAGATCATAGTAATCAGCAGTGAGCGATGCGCCGCTCGCTGCACACCCTGCATCATCAGGCATTTGGTGGATTATGTCTGAAGAGGGAAGTCCTTTGATCTACTTTTAATGGGCTTCTTCATTGAGCGAAATTGTAGACGGTTAAGTCGATGTTGGACATATTTTGACTAACCGCACGCTGTAGAAATGTACAGAACTAGCTTTAGCATTCCAGCGTTCTGTAAATCCCTAATGTGTAGCGTCAGTGTCTGACTTCACAATGCTAACATTACACATATTGTATGTCAGTTCAAATGAGTGGAATCCAATATTTATATTTATTTATTAATTTACAGACGTACATTTTGTCCAAGTATTTGGATTAAGAGATTTTTGTAGTTTTGACTTAAAAAACTAAGAAATCAATATGTGATTATGCAGATTTCGTTAAAGGGGTATAATTAAAAACTCTATAAATAGATATTCTGAGGTTTGGAATCTATGAACATATACTCCAAATAGTGAGTTCCTTGCTTTAAGGTCTCATTTCATCGTTTTTAAATTAATTTTAAAATGTCTAGTTGTGGTCTTTAGTATGAATGAATGCCATGTGAGCTGTTTTTAGAGCTCTGAATGACTGGGCTTTGAAGAAAGACAGGATTTGGCTCTTGCTCATGAATATTCATACGTGGAAATATATCGCCTCTGATTGGCTAACTGCACTGAGAAGGCCTACCTGCTTTTTCCCCACACAGTTAATTTTACAGCTCTAAAACTTAAAGGACTAAATGTTTTCAGTGATACAGCCTCAGTTATAAAGATAAAGCACTGAGTGCTGGGTAAAGTTAACCCTTAAACTTTACTTAACATCAGACTCAAGTGGCCACAACGCCGCTATCCCCACGGCAGCGCGAATTACCTTAGGCTAAGGCTATTAACTTGGTGATTTGGTGTTTGGGCAGTTTCACCACATTGAAGCCCCAGAATCTGCTCTATATCATAAAATCAGACGCGAAAGGCGCTGTTTTGACCGGTGTTCTCTCAAGTTGTGATCCCTTGTCAAACCTTGCTTCCCTAGTGTTTATTTAAGGTCTCGGTAAAACACAGATGCTAAACAGAAGCTATAAACAGAGCTGTTAGCTCCTCCTTAGCTATATCTCCTAATGCTGCAGCCCAGGTTCATCTCTGTCTGTGGGCGGTCCTGAGCCGAGGTGGGCAGGGCCATGAACTCACTGGTTGACATCGACACCCTAACGTCTCTCTAATCAATTCGTATTTCTGAGGATTTTCTTTTACTTGTTACTGCGGAGGCTAAATAACAGTTTCATGTGCAGCATCATAAACAACTCAGAGAGACCTATATTATTATACAAAAAACAAGAAAAAGTGGATTTTAGCGGAATAAAACCTTTAAGAATCTTCACTTGGCTTTTATTGGAGTCTCCACTACTGCTGCCCCCTTTTTTTTTTTTGTTCGTCTTCCTTTCCCTTTATTTGCCTCTGGGTTTCTGATTGATAAATTTGCTAAATGTCGCTGAAGTTTAATATCTGCTGTAATCTTAAACCTGGCACTCTTAAACATTAGTATTTATCTGCTGTCAGCAACTGGTGGTGGGAGGGGCTTCTGAAGGGGGATTCTGATAACAGTGTCATACTCATGGACCGTCACAGGATTTAAAGGGGTGCTCACACAGTTTGTCGCTGCATTTAATTCTTAATTCTTAGCAATTGCTTGCCCCTTTGCAACGGGCCTGATTGGAACCACCTTTATTTGAGTCTTTGGTCTTCAGTTATGTTTTCCCTAGATAAAGTTATTGGATTGAGGTCAGCTAAATGACTTGTTGTTTGGATGGTTTACAGGTGCAGCTCATTATTCGTCTAGACAGTAAAAAACACAAACCTATCCAGTTTGTATTTGATGTTCTCCTGCTAGTCGTTCTGCTGGTAGTCGTACAAGCCCGTGCCATAACAGTATGTATCTGTCATGTGTGACAGATGATGTGATATTGCATTTGATCATGAATAATTCTTCATGCTTAAGTTAATCACATTTTAATCTGTCTAAAGAATATTATTTCAGGACTGATTAAACCTTTTCATCGGTCTAAGCTGACCTTTCTATTTTGAAATGGTATCAGTGATTTGCATTTTGAAGTAAAACCCTTAGGTTTATATTAATGTAGGAACCTAATGCCTGTAGATTCCTCGAAGATATTGACAGAATGTGTTTCTGTACCCAGAATAAATCATCTGCTATAGTTGCCTTCTGTGGACTAATCTCACAGTCACATTTAATTTAATTGATTGTTTCAATTGTTGATTTGGCCAGTCATAAAATTATTTTTTTATTTTTCTATTTTGTCTTTAGAGCCTAATGACGGCCAACTTCCCATTATCTTACTAAAATGAGTACACCCTTCATATTTTTGTAAATATTTTATCTTTTCATGGGACAACACTAAATAACAGTTTAAATTGGCTGTGCCCTTAAAAAAAATAATTCAACACACAGCCATTAATATCTAAACCACTGGCAACAAAAGTGAGTGGGAAAATGACCAAATTATGCCCAATTGACAATTTTCCCTCCCTAGCGTCATGTGACTCATTAGTGTTACAAAGTCTGAGGTATGAATGGGGAGCAGGTGGGTTTAATTTTGGTGTTATCGCTTTCACACTCTCTCATACTGGCCAATGAAAGTTCAACATGGCACTTCATGACAAAGAACTCTCTAAGGATCTGAGGAACAGAATTGTTGCTCTCCATAAAGATAACCTTTAGGCTATAAGAAGATTGCTAAAACCCTGAAACGCATAATGGCCAAGGTCATACAGCAGTTTTCCAGGACGGATTCCAATCAGAACAGACCTCCCCAGGGTTGACCAAAGAAGTTCAGTGTAATATCCAGAGGCTGGCTTAAAAAAAAAGACATACATATGAGTGCTGCCAGCATTTCTGCAGAGGCTGAAGAAGTGGGAGGTCAGCCTGCAGTGCTCAGATTATAAACTAAACCTTGTATCAACTCTGTCTGCATGACACAGTTTTAGAAGGTAGCCTCTTCTGAAGCTGATGCACAAGAAAGCAAAAAAAAAGCCTAAAGAAAAAACAGTTTGCTGAAGACAAGCAGTCCAAGAGCATGGATTACTGGAGCTATGTCCTGTGGTCTGACGAGATTAAGGTAAACTTGTTTGGCTCAGATGGTGTCCACATGTGTGGTGGTGTCCAGGTAAGGAGTACCAAGAGAACTCTCCATTGATCACAGTCAAGCATGGTGATGGTAGCATCATAGACTGGGGCTGTATAAGTTGAACACCTGGAAACAAGTCCAACCTTTCTTTACATTAACTTGTTGTGGTATAATGAAAGAAAATCTATTTGATTATTAATCAGTAGTGCATCTTTTGAGCATGTGAACATTGAAGGACTATGTAAAATGTCTAGTTCTGTAGACTAGCTTTATAGAAATGAATGTGCATGGATCAGATATCACAGACACATGTTTAAAATGTCAGATTAGCATTGAATCTGCTCTGTATTTTTTCTGTTGTTCTAAACACTACTGTGATATTATGCTTGGTCAGCATTAGTAACTCATACTCTCTCTATTTCAGCTCCTACAGAATCTCCACTGAGGCCCAGTTTAGGTAAGATACACCAACTGCCTAAAATCTTATTTATCTGTTTCCAAATTGATAGCAGTCTCTACTGTGGGTACATGGGAAATGCAGTGTATACGATGTGTTGCTTTTCCACAGGAAATGCCAGGTTCCCACTACACAACTTTTTTAGTGGACAGGTCATTGTGCTGTTCACACTACACGACTGGTTCTGCTGTAATCACAAGTCCTTCAGCTCTTGACTCCCAGTCGCCGACTGGATTAGATAATTAGCATGCCAAATATTTGCTGGGCATCTGCAACTTGTCGCGAATACTCCTTGATGGATCAGCGAGCGCCTTTTACTAGTTCACACCACACAACTGAGCGAGCGCAGAGAGATCCTCGATTTATCTCTAAGCTGAGTTTTTGTCGTGATCTACAAAAAAGTTTTGGTGACTGAAAAACTAAAATCATGTAATGTGAACCTGGCATAACATGCAGAAAACAAAGCCATTATTAGATAGTTTTCACATCACTGTCTGAACGAGGCCCCTCAGAAGCCAATGAAAACTGAATTCAGCGTGTGCTGTTTTATTCCTCTACAGCTGAGATTCATGGAAACCATGCAGTACTGCGTGATGATTTTGATTCTAATCTACAAGCAGAGCTGGATCTCAGTATCTGGTGGGTACACAGGGCACTATGGGCATGTTTGTAAAGTTCTTGTGATTACAGGTGTCGGTGTGACTGTAGCTCCATGTGTTTGCTCTTCGCAGGTCAGACTGCAGTAACTGTGCGGTAGGGGAGCAGTGTGGGGTGCTGCTGCATGGCAAAGCCCTCACTTTCTGTGAACCGTTTGGGAGGAGAGAGCTGGTAAATCACACATGTGCACAGATACAGCACGGCTTTTCAAATCAACTTGCTGATTCTTGCTGTGTAAAAGCCATATATTAAGAGACACATGCAGAAGAACGTATGTTCTGTAACAGTGAAGAAAATAAATATTTGATCTCTAGCTGATTCTGTAAGTTTGCCCAAAGACATGAACAGTCTTTTTATTCTTAACAGTGAGATAGAATATCAAAAATAAAATCCAGAAAATCACATATGTATAAATTATATAAACCTATTTGCATTTTGCAGAGAGAAATAATGATTCGATCCCCTACCAACCATTAAGAGTTCTGGCTCCTAAAGACCAGTTAGAGACTCCTAATCAACTCGTTACCTGCATTAGAGACAGCTAATTATCACCTGAATATAAGACTCCTGTCCACAGACTGTACCATAAAATCCTGAGTGACAGCCTCCTTCCCTCTACCAGGACATTAAAAATGGGTCGTGGCTGGGTCTTCCAGCATGACAATGACCCAAAACATACAGCCAAGGCAACAAAGAAGTGGCCCAAAAAGAAGCACATTAAGGTCATGGTTTAAGGTATTTGTCAGTGGGAAAACAAAATTACAAAATCAACAAAGGATTAAATCATTATTTCCTTCACTGTACACAATCACAAAAATGTCCTTTTTAGACAGTGACATCCTGTTTGTTGTTTATTCAGACCACAGTGGCTTTAAACACGAGCACTGCTTCGGTACTGCAGTTTGCACTGGGTAAGTAATACCATGTTCATTCAAATCAACTCTATAGTAACTGAAGCTAACTGTTAGATGCTAAAGGTTTAGTTGCCCGGACAACAGACTGTCTGTTTTTAATATTGATTAATGCTAATTTTACACTGATAATGTTTTAAGCAGGTCAAGATTAAGATTATTGTCCAATCAGTGCTGAAGGCCTTAACCACTCCACTGAAGCACAGAGTTATACAGGAGTTTCAGTATTAGCATTAGCCGCTTACCATGCTAAGCGCTAGATCTTTCACAGGGGAGTATATCAGACTGTATTCTGCATATTTACTGTGTTTAAATAAGGTACGTGAGATGAACCGCTAGCTGATAGCGCCCTGGGTTACCGGAACACTCAGGCTTTCTTAGTGTAGTGCTGTTAGGCTGAATTAGCAGCTAACCGCAGCTAGTGCTAGGGGTTAGATGCTAATGCTAATTCCTGCTGCACCCAGCCTTAGTGGAAATCTGGAAATCTAAGCTTACTGTAAATAAACAGAAGCGTTTCACTCACCCTAATAAACAGTTTTCAGGAGAAAAATCTGTGTAGATTTCTTTACCTAACTTAGCTTTACTTTACAGGTCTCGCCACCCAGCAGGTGCTCCTTATGCATGAAAACAGATCAGAAAATTGCTGTTTATTAATAGCATGATATCGTTATATCAATAACGATATCATGCTGCATTGGAAATTTCCTACACAATGGAAACAAGCATGACCCCTCCATCAAGATACCACCCGCTTCTCAAAGATTTAGTTTATGTCTAAATCCTTTCTACACTATGAATATTCATATTTTTCATAAAGACATATTTTGGCAATGGGGACATAATTATACAGCAATTAAATGGACTGACTGACAGGATTGTGAGGGTGTAAGATATTATACTGTAAAATGTACAACTATTGAATTAGTCAATATTCTGCTTAAGTATCAAAATGAATATTAATTTCAGAAGTAAAATGGCAAAAATTGCAGCATGTTTGACTCAAATATTAAACCAATAAAACAAACAGTACCACAGTATTAGGGATGAGCGATATGGCCTTAAAATAATGTCAAGGTATTTCATAACGATACTCTTGGCAATATAACAAAACACTGAATTAATTTTTTTTTTTTTGAAAATACACTACTACAACATAATGAAAATGACATTTTATTATTACATATGATATGATATGGCACACCCCTAACTAAGATATTAAAAAATACAAGAATTTTATCAGATTTGTAACAGAAGTCAATGATCCAGAATGACATGATACTAATAATAATAATGCACTCCAAATATTTTCATATATCCAGGACTAAAGTAAAATAAATGATACTGGACAGATATAATCTGTCTCTAGTAGTTATATAATGGGAAATTATGAGAACAGTGTGATTTTTTCTTTTGCTAAAACCAGTAAAAAAAAGTAGAACCCTGATGTGATAATTAGAGGAGTGTGATTTAACACTATATTTCAGGATGTGATATAGTTCCCCCTATTTAAAAATGTTAGCGATATTTTTGCGTGCGATACGATATGGCACACCCCTATACAATACTAACAGTACTAAGCAGTGTCTACCATGTCACATTCATTCATGCTTCTGATGCTTATTTTTAAGGTGTGCTCTACACAGGCTGAAGCTTTGAAGTGCTGTTAGAATTTCTCATCTTTGATGATTTCCTCTTTAGTATTCTAAGTGATTTATCTTTCATCCTTAACCTCGTGTGCAGGGTCATCTTTCACTTAAAGAGCAAGTTAAAAACATCACAGACTGAGGCACAGACCCTCTAGAATACAGAGAAGATGCTTTTTGTAGAAACAGAACAACAGTGGTGCAGTGGAGATGGACTACATTGTAAACCCTTATACCAGTTTTTTGCACTAAAAGGTGCACTTAAAATCCTTTATTTTTCCCAAAAATCTTCAGAGCTTCTTATAATCTATACTATACTATAATTTCACCATTTAGCAGCATTAGCATTACCCACTAAGCCCTAGCTCTTTTGAATTCATTTAGCAGTGAGTATTATCAGCCTGTAGTCTGCTGTCAAGCCTCGCTAGCACTGCTGAAGCAGCATTAGCTGCTAACCGCACAAGTGCTAGCTTTTTCGCTATTCAGTCTGTGTGTAACTCTAAACCATGAAATGAAACATGAATGAAACACAGTAAACTAATGCTAAAATATGTGTTTTGGCAGACACTTTTAGTATTAGATTAATTAAAACCACATGTATAATATACAGTACTGTGCAATCCATTTATCTCAGCAATATGAGTGTTTTTACCGGGAAAAAGCACCACATATGATTTGAACAGATGCAATAAACATAAATACAGTAAAACATAACAAGGAATTCTCATTTTTAACTGTACGTATGTTATATTTTGTGAGCTAAGCTGAAGAACAAAGTGTAGTTCCAGATTTCTCCTGGATGCTCCTCAGTCAGCATGTGTAGATTATGTTCAGTTCCATCAGCAGCTCACCTGATTCACCACATTTACCAATTTACCAAACCAGGTGTTGATAAATATGATAAGAACTAGAAATAACTCTATTAATCTCAGATGAGGAGGAGAGATTAGGAGATGTTTTAAGGAAAACTATGCTGTATAAGCTCTGTTTTTTGTAAAATTGCTGTTTGTATTTATTATAATGTTTTTAAGTGTTTTACTGAGCTTATAAACACTTACTGCACAGATAAGAAGCTTTTTCTTTACTGAAATTCCCACAGGTACCCAAAACTTTTGCACAGTACGGTATGTTTCCTTCAGAAATATGTTGTTCATAACAGAAATATTTTTGCCATAATAATATATTTAGCATAATATATGCTTTAAAATGAGCTTTGTTATTAATGTGAATTTTATACCATATCAGCTTCTGGAGACGCCTGTCGCACAGAGAACCTGAACACTGCTCCCTTTCCCTGTGTTCTCCTCTCGCTGTACTCTCCTCTTCAGCCTCTAGTTCTGGTCTGCGTTCTAAATCACTCCCTATCACAGGAATGGTGCAGTATATTGTGTATTAAGTAGTGGTAAATAGTGCACTGTTCCTGTGTTAGGAAGAGAGTGATTGTAGAACGCAGATACAGCCACTGCGCTGCTCCCCTCCGCTCAGAGAACAGCCACTTCTGAACAGAGGCTGCGCTTCTGATTGGTTGTGAGTTCTCCAGCGGAGGGGGGCAGCACCGCACGGTGTCTCTGAAACTAATCATCCGCCTTAATAACTAACCTCAAAAATACGGGACGATTCCGGATTTTACGAGACAGTGGGCAACCCTACTCAGGGTCCTCTAGTGCTGTTGAGCAGCAGCTAGCGATTAGTGGCTAATGCTAATGCTCTAGCCTTAGTGCTGAAGAAATTAGGGAATCTAAGCTTACTGTAAATAAAAAGAAGCACTTTTACTCACCCAAATAAACAGGAGAGAAATCTGTGCAGATTAACATCCAGCTCTCATGTACCTTTAAAAGGAAATGTTTTTTTAAGAATTAAAGTTTTATTTACTTTACTTAGCTTAGCTTTACAGGTCTCGCCACCCAGCAGAGAGACCTACTGAATTAGAAGGAAAACATGGCGACACCCCTGTTCCTTACTAGTGTCACTTAATGCTCCTTATATAAGAAAATAGACCATAAACTAGAAATTCATTGATAGTGCACCTTATAATCCGGTAAGGTAAACATACTCAAATCATTTGAGGTTATATTATATTTTTTTCAAAATATTAATAAATTATTAATTTATAAAACTGTATGGAGATGAACAATCATTCATCTTCAAGTTCAACAGACAAACCACAAGTTCTTCACACTTTTTAAGTTAAATTAACTACTCAACAACCGCTCTATCTTACTTGTTTAAGTATGAAAGGTGTACCACTAAAAAATCTGTATAATTAATGACATCAAAGTTAAGTTGAATAATCTAAATTGGATGCAGTAGTCAAAACAAGCTTTGACTACCAAGCTTTTTTGGACTATAAGGGCCACTGGATTAAAAGATGCATTATGTGACACTAGTAAGTATGCGACTTCTTATTCAGCAGCTCTCCTCGCTGGGGGTGCCTAAGTAAGCAAAACTGTAATTCTTAAAAAAAAAAAAAAAAAATCAGTTAAAGGAAAGCAAGTGCTGGATGTTAATCTACACAGATTTCTCTACTGAAAACTGTTTATTTGGGTGAGTAAAGCGCTTCTGTTTATTTACAGTAAGCTTAGATTTCCAAATTTCTCCAGCACTAAGGCTGGGTGCAGCAGCATTACAATTAGCGGCTAACCACTAGCCTCAGTTAGAGCTAGTAAATGCTGCCAGCAGTGCTAGCCAGGGTTAGCAGCAGGCTACAGTCCAATAATAGCACTTAGCACGATAAGTGGCTAATGCTAATACTGCTGGAGAACTAAACTAAAACTCCTGTATAACTTTGTATTTCAGCAGAGTGTATTTACTGCTCCCTAATACCTGACTGAAAAAATATATACATAATTTATACATAATAAGGCGCACTGACGATTTTGGGTCAAATTGAAGGATATTTAAGTGTGCCTTATAGTGTTAAAAATACGATAAATTAGTAGTCTTTTCTCTAAATAATTAATTCACATAAATTAGTTAATTACTGTTTAATTATTTACTGCAGCTCAGAAAATTATGCTTGTTCTTACAGCCAACAATACAGAGACCAAGCAGTTAATCATAATATAAGATCTACAATTTTTACTAAGGTAGCCCTGGGGGGAAATGACTACACACTGATGTTGAGTGATGGAAAATGGGAGACACACCCAGTAATCAAATAGATTGTGACAGAAGCCAATGATATCAGACTAAACTCAGATATAATAAGTTGGTTCAACTCAAAGATCTCTGTTTGAATGTATTTCTGCCCACAAATTCAGCCAACTTGAAATAGTTCAGTAATGTTTATAAATATCCAATTTTATGTAAAACAGACTTAATTAATTTGAGTTCAAACTTTTTATAGGTTTACGGTGTCATCATCACAGCCAATCCCAACCTTTTATCACCCAGTTTTAACAGCACAGCTGCAATAAACTGGTTATTTATCTCTATAGAATAGATATGTGTAGATGTCAGTTATGCTCAGCTCTGTAAAGAAATTGGAACGACAGGAGGAAAAATAGCTGACACTTTTTTTCTGTGTATTTCTGTGAGCTTCCTCTCAGGGATTAGCTTAATGCTAATATAGCAAGTGGTCCAGTCCTGAAGTCTGACTGTACTGATTCTGTTCTCTGTTTAGGCTCTGGATCCTGCCGCTTCAGTTACTCAGATCCCAGTATAATCGTCTCCTGTAATCTGAACAGTTCAGATGACTGGATCACCTTGGACAAGATCAGGTTTGGCTCTATCTATTTCCTATTAGATAATGTACTGCCTGATTATACTGCATGTGTGTCAGTTTACTTAACTTAAAAATGACTGATCCTCGTCTGCTTGTCTTTTTCCAGAGCCCCTACTAACAGCAGCACAGTCGTGCATCTCCTGCCTGTGCCGCCGGTCTGTAGGGAGGAGGGCGTGAGACTGCGCTGGACTCAGGAGGATGCACTGGGACCTGACGGATATGAATCTTGCTGGGGATTAGACAACGTATTGCTGGTCAACATGGCCCACAAACCTACTCTTCTGGAAGACAACCTAGATCCTCCAGATACTGCCAACTGGTTCTTTTTTCCAGGTGCCACTGTAAAGGTAACACAGAACGATGTAGATACAGCAACCAGGTTATGGAACCGTCTCTGAGCAAAACATTTAATTTTAGCAGGAAATTCACAAAACATTTGCTTCTCATTTACGTTATAATTGAAAGAGGAAAATATTAAAATAAACTAAAACAGGAATCTTCACTGGAGTATATCTGTGGTAAATTTAGAAAATACACATTAATATTTTTTTAATCTACTAGTCATCAACTAACTAAAACAACATACTGACTTTTCCAAGCGCTCACAAATTCCTTATTCATGATTTTATCTGTGGTGAAGGCAGCACTCCAGTCCGTAATCTAATAGTGATTTTTTTTCACCAGCACGCCTGTCAGTCAGATGGGAACTCGCTGTATTTCCATGGAGGAGAGGGAGTAGGACACAGTTTTGCTTCTACCCGCGACATTGATCTCCACCGGGAAGAAGGACAGAGCTACTGGGAGGAGGACTTTGAGAGTCCACCCAAAGGGTCAGTATTGCATAGAATTATTATAATAAATACAGTATTTCATACTTTATTATGCAACACTGACATATTAATATTTGGTCTTCTTTCAAAGAATATCAATAGATAAAAGGACTTGTGTATTTTGGCCACCTATAATGTTGATAAACGTCTAAAAACGGGTGTGAAGTATCAGTTTTCATTTTATTTTTTCCTTTTTACTATATAAAAGGAAATATTGAGAGTATGTGGTTATATATAGTGTTAGAGAGTAGATTAGTATATGGTAGGATAGGGCAGAATAGATAGTGTGGGGTTAAGAGAATAGGATAGTATATGTAGGATAGGTCAATATAGATAGTATAGCATAGTGCAGAGTAGTGTAGTATAGGGAGTATGATGAGTATAGGGGAGTATGTGGAGTATAAGTACACACCCTGTGATACTGTATACCTTCCATAATCCCCAATACTCCCTATTCTCATGTGCTCCCTGTAGTCCCCTATACTTCCTATACGACCACATACACATACTCATACAGGGAGTGGAAGGTGGTAAAGGATAATGTAAGGAGTATAGGATAGTATATGGAGTATTAGGTAGTAGTGATTGAGAAGCCAGACTGAGATGAATGTTTTAGAGTGAGAGTCACTGTTAAGGTTTTTCACCTATTTACAGGTTCATTACACTTTACACAGATGGTTCAGTGTGAAAGCAGAAGTAGTTCTTCTAGGTCAGGGGTGTTCAAACTTTTTTTGTTGGGGGCCAGAAGGAGAAATATGTTTGAAGACACGGGCCACAGACTCTATAATAAAACAAATAATGAAATATACCACTTTAAATAATACATTTTCCTGATTATTTCATTTACACACCATTTTACTTGACTAACTATCTTTATCTTTGACAGGGTTGCGTAAACTAAGATTTTTCAAATTGATGTTTCATTTCATGATGTATCTTAATATTAAACTCCTTAATTACGGCAACATTTAGACTCTTTGGCGGTTTTTCTGCGCTAGAAATGCGCACTCTCTCCGCTTTTAGACTCTTTTGACCTGTTTTTCTGCGCTAGAAATGCGCACCCTCTCCGCTTTTAGACTCTTTGGCCCGTTTTTCTGTGCTAGAAATGCGCAAACTCTCCGCTTTTAGACTCTTTTTCCCCGTTTCTCTGCGCTAGAAATGCGCACTCTCTCCGCTTTTAGACTCTTTGGCCCGTTTTTCTGCGCTAGAAATGCGCACCCTCTCCGCTTTTAGACTCTTTGGCCCGTTTTTCTGCGCTAGACATGCGCACCCTCTCCGCTTTTAGACTCTTTGGCCCGTTTTTCTGCGCTAGAAATGCGCACTCTCTCCGCTTTTAGACTCTTTGGCCCGTTTTTCTGCGCTAGAAATGCGCACTCTCTCCACTTTTAGACTCTTTTGACCTGTTTTTCTGCGCTAGAAATGCGCACCCTCTCCGCTTTTAGACTCTTTGGCCCGTTTTTCTGTGCTAGAAATGCGCAAACTCTCCGCTTTTAGACTCTTTTTCCCCGTTTCTCTGCGCTAGAAATGCGCACTCTCTCCGCTTTTAGACTCTTTGGCCCGTTTTTCTGCGCTAGAAATGCGCACCCTCTCCGCTTTTAGACTCTTTGGCCCATTTTTCTGCGCTAGACATGCGCACCCTCTCCGCTTTTAGACTCTTTGGCCCGTTTTTCTGCGCTAGAAATGCGCACTCTCTCCGCTTTTAGACTCTTTGGCCCGTTTTTCTGCGCTAGAAATGCGCACTCTCTCCACTTTTAGACTCTTTTGACCTGTTTTTCTGCGCTAGAAATGTGCACTCTCTCCGCTTTTAGACTCTTTTGACCTGTGTTTCTGCGCTAGAAATGCGCACTCTCTCCACTTTTAGACTCTTTGGCCCGTTTTTCTGCGCTAGAAATGCGCACTCTCTCCACTTTTAGACTCTTTTGACCTGTTTTTCTGCGCTAGAAATGTGCACTCTCTTCGCTTTTAGACTCTTTGGCCCGTTTTTCTGTGCTAGAAATGCGCACTCTCTCCACTTTTAGACTCTTTGGCCCGTTTTTCTGCGCTAGAAATGCGCACCCTCTCCGCTTTTAGACTCTTTGGCCCGTTTTTCTGCGCTAGACATGCGCACCCTCTCCGCTTTTAGACTCTTTGGCCCGTTTTTCTGCGCTAGAAATGCGCACTCTCTCCGCTTTTAGACTCTTTTGACCTGTTTTTCTGCGCTAGAAATGCGCACCCTCTTCGCTTTTAGACTCTTTTGACCTGTTTTTCTGCGCTAGAAATGCGCACTCTCTCCGCTTTTAGACTCTTTGGCCCGTTTTTCTGCGCTAGAAATGCGCACCCTCTCCGCTTTTAGACTCTTTGGCCCGTTTTTCTGCGCTAGAAATGCGCACCCTCTCCGCTTTTAGACTCTTTGGCCCGTTTTTCTGCGCTAGAAATGCGCACTCTCTCCACTTTTAGACTCTTTTGCCCCGTTTCTCTGCGCTAGAAATGCGCACTCTCTCCGCTTTTAGACTCTTTGGCCCGTTTTTCTGCGCTAGAAATGCGCACCCTCTCCGCTTTTAGACTCTTTGGCCCGTTTTTCTGCGCTAGAAATGCGCACTCTCTCCGCTTTTAGACTCTTTGGCCCGTTTTTCTGCACTAGAAATGCGCACCCTCTCCGCTTTTAGACTCTTTGGCCCGTTTTTCTGCGCTAGAAATGCGCACTCTCTCCGCTTTTAGACTCTTTTGCCCCGTTTCTCTGCGCTAGAAATGCGCACTCTCTCCGCTTTTAGACTCTTTGGCCCGTTTCTGACACCTAGCGTTCAAACTTTAAAACTCACACATTATAAAAACCTGCTTAACAGCGGGCCAACTTTGATTCTATTTCTAAAATAGGAAACTCTTCCAAAAAAGGAAACGGGCCACAAATGACCCGCGGGCCGTAGTTTGGACACGCCTGTTCTAGGAGGAAAATCATTATATACCAAAAAACACTGCTTTAGAAACATTCCTCAGTTTGAGTAATAATGTAATAATATAGTAAAAGTGACTAATTTTGTTGATATTGTTCATATTGGTCCATTCATCTGGAATGTTCAAACATTCAGCTAGAAAAAAGCTTCTTAGACCAGCATGAATTCAGTGTTACAGGGAGCGTTAGAGGCTCAGGACACCCTATAATTTCTGAAATGGAAGGGAAAAATAAGTATCGGAATTGCAAGTGTTGGGTGAGGAGGCCTTTAACATTTAACACTTTAAAAAATAAATTATGAAAAAGGAGGTCAAGCCCTTTTTAATCTTAAAGTCCAATGAGGGTAAAATCACATTGAGTTGCTTCTTGATTTTGTAAGGTCATTTGCAAGTCATTAACTTGTCCACACCTCTGAAGATCACTGTAGATGTGTTTTTTTCTGATGGTAATTAGCTCCTCTAAGATAAATAGTTCTGAATAATGTTAATTCTAAGATTGTACAGATTTAACCTGATGGTTTGATTTTATCAGAGAAAATACTGAAATGTTTTGAAAGACTGAAACCGTATGAAAATGCAGTGTAATGTGTTTTGAGTGTACTTTGCGAATGCTTGTTCTAATTATTAATGTTTTATTAAATCATGTGTTTCTTTAGCTGGGAGATTAAAGGTGCAGTCTATGGGACTCAGTGTGGTGAGATTGAGTCGGGCTCTGCCCTCGTGTTCGTTGGGGACGGAGAGAGAAAAGTGTGCACGCCCTACCTGGACACGACCTTTTATGGAAACCTGCGATTTCATTTTACCATGGGTATGGATTTCTATATAGTCGCTGTCCAATGAAAAGCACTTATCTCCATTTTTGTCGATTTTTAGTTTACCACATAATTTGAACAGACAAACTGTCCCTTACACTGTGCCAACATTTCTTGATAAATGGAGCAATAGAAACTCTTCAAAATGACCTGAAATAAACTCTTTTTACATTGACTTCCGTTTTAAGGTAAGAAGGTTTTTTCTCTCTCCTGTAAAGTTGCTGTTTTGAAGATAAGTGTTTTTCATTGGAAAGCGATAATAAATACTACACACAGATGAAAGTAATTAATACTTTGAACTCGTATAGTATTTTCATTATTTATATATATTGAAATATCTTTTAGCCCCATTCCAGGTTTAATTCCTTCGTGTTTTGGGAGACATATCCTAATACAAGTGTCTAAATTCACAGTACAATAAAAAAATTAAATTAATGCTAGAGTGAATTAATGCTAGAGTGACTCTTGAATTTAAGTGCTGGGCATTATTTTACATTGTGTTTTTTTGTGTGTTTTTGAAATATTGAGATTGGGATATGTGCAAACTGTTTGAAAAACATTTGGGTAATAAGACATAAAGTATATTTGGGCAATTTCATTAATTACAGTGAAATCCTATTTATGCACACTGAATAAGCAAAAACAAACACTCTCCTTTTCCTCTAAAGGGGCAGCCTATCCATGTGGAACATGTGGTTGTTGCTCATGCATCTTTGTGCTCATGCGTCTTTTGCAAATGTATCCATTTATACTATTTAAAGTGTAATTTATACATAAATATCTGAAAAACCTGGACTATAATTAAAATCTTACAGTTATTAGTAACATTGTGTAAAATATTCTTGATGAATGGACTAACAGAAATGCTCCAAAAGGTTATGTTAATGAATATGTCTGATTTAAATGGGAAGTATTTAGTTGAATAAGCTGTGCTCTGTTTGTGTGACTGTGTGTTGTTGTGTGTTAGGTGGGGGGGAGTGTGACCCTGCGGAGGCACATGAGAATAGCGTTATCCTGTTTGGATGGTCAGAAGGAAGGAGAGGACATGTTGTTTTGGACACACTACCGTTTTCAGCCTACAGGGTAAGACTGTTAAAGTGGATTAATACTGTATGTATGATCATAAGAACAGTTATATTTAGATAATAGATAAGAAGAAAAGGGGAATAGGTCCCAAAGAATGCTGTCTATTTGTTGTAAATCTAAATGTGCAGTGCCTCTATAATGTTTCAGACATTGATTTCTTTTTAATCAAACTAATCAGATATACAATAGACATTAATTTAAGCGTATTTGCATGTGTTTTATATTAGTATTTGCCTGGTTAAATCACAATGCTCACACCGCACAGCCTAACATAATTTCGGTAGGGCGGCCACTCCTGGGAAGGTCCTACCATTAGCAGACACACTTAGCCTTGGTCGGCAGCAAGAAAGAGATCGATTGTTATTTAAACTAAAGCTGTCTCAGTGCTGTGATGAGGCCTAAATCCAGATTGAAATGTTTCATAGATCTGTTTTTTTATCAGGTAAGAGCAAAGTTGTTGGGCTACAGCTTTTTCTAAAATCTTAGAAATAAACGGTTTAAAAGTTATAAAAAAGTTTAAAATAGGTTAGACCGTACAGTAGGATCAAGATTTGGTTTCTTGATCAAAGGTTTAATTACAGCTGTTTTAAAGGCTTTAGGTGCTATTTACTTCTTTTGTGGTAATTGCACCAAGTGTGCAGGCTGTGCAGTTTGATGAGGAGATAACTCGGTAACTGGGTTTTGTTCTATATCAGCCACACCAGATGACACACAGGATAAAACACGGTGAAACAGCTTGTCAGGATGCTCTCGATGGCCCCTCTGTAGAAGGTGGTCATGATGGGGGTGGGGGCTCCAGCTCTTCTCAGCTTGCGTAGAAAGTAGAGACGCTGGTTTGCCTTCCTGGCCAGTGACGCTGAGTTGGTGCTCCAGGAGAGGTCCTCTGTGACGTGCACACCCAGAAACTTGGTGCTGCTCACCCTCTCCACAGCAGTTCCGTTGATGAACAGAGGGGTGTGCTGTGTGTGAGTTCTCCTGAAGTCCACAACAATCTCCTTGGTCTTCTCTGTGTTCAGAGAGAGATTGTTGTGTTTGCACCAGGAGGCCAGGCGGCTCACCTCGATCCTGTAGTGTGACTCATCGTTGTTGCTGATGAGACCCACCACCGTCGTGTCATCCGCAAACTTGACGAAGAGGTTGGAGGTGTGTGCTGGTGTGCAATCGTGGGTCAGCAGAGTGAACAGAAGGGGGCTCAGCACACATCCTTGGGGAGCCCCTGTGTTCAGTGTGGTGATGCTGGATGTGCTGCTGCCAACCCGCACTGCCTGTGGTCTTCCAGTCAGGAAGTCTAACAGCCAGTTGCACAGTGAAGTGCTCAGCCCCAGACTGTCCAGTTTGTGTATGAGCTGTTGGGGGACGATTGTGTTGAATGCTGAGCTGAAGTCAACAAACAGCATTCTGACGTAGGTGTTCTTCTTGTCCAGGTGTGTGAGGGCTGAGTGGAGAACAGTGGAGATGGCATCATCGGTCGAGCGATTTGACCGATATGCAAACTGGTAGGGGTCCAGGGAGGGGGGGAGCGAAGACTTGATGTGATGCATGACTAGTCGTTCGAAGCACTTCATGAGGATGAGGGTGAGTGCAACTGGACGATAGTCATTGAAACAGCATGGCGATGCCTTCTTTGGGACAGGGATGATGGTGGTGGCTTTGAAGCATGTGGGAACCACCGCCTGACTCAGAGAGGTGTTATAAATGTCAGTATAAACCTCTGCGAGTTCCCAGGCACAGTCTCTCAGCACACGGCCAGGAATGTTGTCAGGCCCAGGAGCTTTCCGAGCATTGATCCTGCTGAATGCTCTCCTCATACTGTCTGGGGACAGCGTCAGCACCTGGTCACCAGGAGGAGGGATGGATTTCTGAGTGGATGTGTTGTTGAGCGGTTTAAACCGTGTGAAGAATCCATTCTTGCTGTTGCAGGACTGTGGATGGGGTTTATAGTCTGTGATAGACTGAATTCCCGGCCACAGGTTCCATGTGTCTCTGCTATCACTGAAGTGTTGGGATACCTTCTTTAAGTACTGTCTTTTCTGATGCCGTGGGGCAGGTTGTTCCTAGCTGTCCTCAGGCCTGCCTGGTCTCTTGATGGTGATCAGAGGTGGAATAAGGGGAAGGCTTTGTCCCACGGGTTGGGAACTAACTTGGTGATGAAGAGATTGGTGTTAGACTTCACATACTAGACCCCTCACTGATGATGTGCGGTACTTTTTTCTGTGTGAGGAGTGGAGGTATTGATTTGCGAACCAGATTTTGCAGTAAATGTGTGAAAGATTTCTCTTCCACTTTTGTATTTTTTGTTCTTTTCTTTCTTTCTTTCCTTTTATTTCTTTGTTTTTATCTTGTTTGAGCTGCTTGTAGCTACTCAAGAGCTAAAATTCAAGAGTCTCTCTTTTTTCTTTCCTTCTCTCTCTCTTTCTCTCCCTCTATCTCTCTCCAGACTCCTGCGGTGGTGTCGGTGGCGCTGCCTGTAGAGCTACAGACTCCTAAGACTAAATTCTGTCTGGAGCAGAAGTTTCATGCTGAACTGAATCATCATGTCTGGGCTGTGGATTTCCTGCAGCTGCTGCCCGTGTTGCCTGGTGCTCACACACACATGGCCCAGTTCTCCATCAACCTCGGCTGTGGCTCCTACCAGCCTGCTAATAGGTGTCCACTATAACCATTTTATATAGTTTACTGGATCATAAATTGTTAATAAGTAAATGTGTAGTTTTTTTTTGTACAGCAATGACACATTTTAAATACACTTTGAAAAGGTCTGGGCACTAAGCTCTTGCCATTACCAGGTCTCAGAACATAATTAGCCTGTGAGTCTGTGGCGTGATCACAGTTATGAATAGGAAAGGCAAAAGCAGCTGCCTTGCACTCTATAGAGTTTCAGAAAGATGCAGAATGTCATATTAATATTTTCACATTTTCTGTTTAGCGTCAATTTAGAGTTTTCGACCAATCACGGTCGCTCCTGGTCCCTCCTGCACACAGAGTGTCTGCCTGAGCTGTGTTCAGGAACACATCTTCCCCACAGCACAGTTTACTCCTCTGAGAACTACAGTGGGTCAGTGTCCCTCTGATACCAGAATATCCATCCTTACACTTTTCATTTAGTTCCGAATATTGGTTTTATTGGATTGATTTATTTGATGTGTGTGTGTGTGTGTGTGTGTGTGTAGGTGGACTAGGATTTCCATCCCTCTTCCTAACGCTGCCCTCACTGAGAGTACGCAGTTCCGGTGGAGACAAACTGGACCCGGCAGCATGTGGGCCATCGATAATGGTGAGAACCAGCAGAATTGTATCTGATTTTTTTTTTCTTTATTTAGATCTATTTAGTTATTTGCTGTCTACATTAAATACAATTTTATCACATTTGATTTCCCAAAGACGTTGAGATACTGTTTTTTTTTAGATGGTATGAAAAAAGATTTTGAACCCAGAATCCGTAGAAATATATTGCAGCGTCATCTAGGGCTGCAACTAATGATTATTTTGGTAGTCACCCAATCTGAAGATAATTTTTTCGATTAGTTGATTAGTCAACGATATTTTCTGCGATGTCCTCCATCTCTGAAAAGTTAGAAAACAGCTGTACATGAGCTTTAAAAGGCACTTAAATGTCTAGATGTTATTTAAACATGTATTTAGTGATTAAATATATAATCTGTTGAGTTGGGCGCTTTTGGAGCCACAGACTAAGTTGAGGGACATTTACTCATCTCGCATTGTGCTTCTGTCCCCAGCACTTTGTGTAATGTGGTACTATTACAAATTAACGATTAATTGACAATGAAATTTGTAGTCGACAAATTTAAATAATCGACATTGCAGCCGTAGCGTCATCATACTATTGGCCTATTAGTACCAAATTTATCCTATTATTTGGCTGCAAACATCTGAATTTGGTTAAACAAAAAATCAATATTTGGTGGAATAACCCTCGTTTTTAATCACAGTTTTTTTTATGCATCTTGGCATCCTGTTCTCCTCCACCAGTCTTACACACTGATTTTGGATAACTTTATGCTGCTTTACTCCTGGTGCAAAAATTCAAGCAGTTCAGTTTGGTTCATCCATCTTCCTCTTGATTATGTTCTAGATGTTTTCAAGTTAGTAAAATCAAGGAAAATCATCATTATCGTTAAGTGGTCTCTTTTTTTTTGTCCAAAGCTGTATCTATATATATCATATGAGTTATTTTAACGTGTTTGTGGGTGTTTGCTGCTCTGTACAGTGTACATCGGGCCCTCCTGTCTGAGGTCCTGCTCAGGACGAGGACACTGCACACGCACCGGCTGCAAGTGAGCACATTTTTATCATCTATATAATTTACATAACACTGTGTAGACCGGGCACAGCATTGCTTATTTACAAAACCTGAAACAATATTAGAATTATAGAATTACTAATGTTTCAGATCATCAAACAAATGAAAATATTAGTCAAAGACAACACAATTAAACACAAAATGAAGTTTTAATGATGAATATGAGTTTTAATTCTTAAAGGAGAAAAAAATTCCAAACCTCAATCAAGAAATCACTTAAAAAGGACCTGCCTGATAAAGTGAAGTCCACCAAAAGATATGTAAAAGCTAGACATCATGCCAAAATCCAAAGAAATTCAGGAACAAATAAGAAAGAAAGTAACTGGGATCTATTAGTCTCAGGGAACCACAGTATGAGTGCCAAGATGAAAACCACTGCTGAGCAAAAACATCTTGAACCCCACCATTATATCTGACGTAAAAGTAACACTGCATTTTAGAAAAATAACATTATACCAACATTAAAACATGGTGGTGGAAGCGTGATGATCTGGGGCTGTTTTGCTGTGATAAATGGAACTATGAATTATGCTAACAAAAGATCTAACAAAAGATCCTGAAGGAGCATATCCAACCATCTGTTCATGATCTCAAGCTGAAACAAACTTGGGTTCTGCAGCAGGACAATGACCCAAAACACACCAGCATATCCACCTTTGATTGGCTGAGACAAATAAAATGTAGACTTTGGAGTGAACTAGTCAAAGTCCTGACCTGAATCTGATTGAGATGCTGTGGCGTGACCTTAAAAAGGCGATTTATGCTTGAAAATCCTCCAATGTGGCTGAATTACAACAATTCTGTAAAGAAGAGCTGGACAGAATTCCTCCACATCTCTGTGAAAGACTTGATTACAGTTAATGCTGCTAAGAGTGAAACAACCAGTTATTAGATTTAGGAGGCAAACACTTTTTTTAAAAAAGGGCCATATGGGTTTAAAGCTAGACTTTGACTAAAATGTAAATTTGTTTGATGATCTGAAGCATTTAAGAGACAAAAAAATAAGAAATCTATAAGGGGCATTCTCTTAAAGATGTCACATAAAGATGTATATAATGAATGCCTACACAGGTGTGATCCAGGTTTCAGTGGTCCAGCGTGTGAACTGGCTTCTCAGACGTTCCCCGCCTTCCTGTCGGAGGGTTTCTCCAGTCCGAGGCTCTCCTCCTACCACAGCTTCTCCTCTCTGCGGGGGGCTGAGGTCAGTTTCGCCTGTGGGGTTTTAGCCAGTGGAAAGGCCTTGGTCTTCAACAGAGACAACAGGAGACATCTGGTCACTGCTCCACTGGACAGCTCTCAGGCCAGGTAACTGCACAAACAGACAATCACATCTTTGAGTCATGTATTGATTGGTTTATGTATTTATAAATCTATTTATGTTATAATGTTTATTTGTATTTATTCATCTAGTGATTCATTTATGTATCTCATCTGATGAGAGGTATCTGCGTTCCTGCTGAAATGACTGTGTGAGAGGGAAACTCTTTGACTGTAGATGCGTGTGCCTCTGTGATTGTGTTTTGTATGTTTTTTACCCTATTTATATTCAGAACTACACATGTTAAATCTAATATAGTGGTGATATTTGTATTTGTATTTGTACATGATTATAAATTGGAAAGTGGAAGCAAATCCAAAGCATATATTCCAGAAATCAATCTGTAGTGACAGTGCCTTACACCAAATGATTTTACAGGCGAGTCTTGCTAGAGTGGAGTTGCGATCTCATCATCTAGATTGTATAGTTGTTTTTTTCTGCTCATGGAGTTCAGATAAAATTAATATTATATTATATTGTCTCAAGACTTGGCTCACGCAAATAGTGAAGTGAACAATGTCAACAACCAATAGGAAACCTGCCAATGGCTCAGAAACCTCTGTTCTCCTGGAGAGTAGAAAAGGGGGAGAAACTGGTGGAGCTGTGGAGTGAGCAGGAGTGTCTCTTTGAAGTGTCTTCCCATTTACAATAATAAGATAAAATAATAAAATAATCTCAGATAGAATCTAGTTGCAGTCTTGCAGAGAGTGCTGCAAGATCCCCAGTCTTAACAAAAACTTATTCTGTGAGTGAAAAGTCTGTAGCTTGTGTGAGAGGGTGTTTTTAGACTTTAGTCTGTTAAAAGTCTTTTCGGAGTCTTTTCACAGTCATCAAGTGTATGGTTAGCATAAGTCACATGGAGCCTTTTTATTCACTATGTTGTTGGGAATGTTTAAACTAAAGCATTACTTTAAACACTGCCAGTGCGGCTGTAAAGAGCTCTGTGAAAATCCTCCTAATTTAGCGATGCTGATTACCCCACCCACTTAGCTGAACCCACCCTATCATTATTAATGCTGCAACACCAGGAGGGTGAGGATTAGCACACGCCTCCTCTGACACATGTGAAGTCAGACTCCGCCTCTTTTTGAACTGCTGCTGATGCAGCATTGCTGAGTAGTATCACAGTGCTAACGCTCGGAGGAAAGCGCAGCGGCTCGGATCTGATACATCAGCTCACAGATGCCTCGTGCTGACCGACATCATTATATAATTACTTCATTTTTTGTAAGTTGCTTTGGATAAAAGCATCTGCTAAATGCTATGTAATGTAAAGTATCCTTGGGAGTGATGTGGGGAGAGAGAGTGCCATCAACCCACCCAGAGAGTGCATGGCCAATTGTGCTCGCTCAGATTCCGGCTGCTGATGGCAAGAAGCATGAATCGAACCAGAGAACCATCACTTTGATCCATTGGGATTTGTATCTTAGACCTTCGAATGAGAAGTTTGCAACTAAGTTCAGCCTGAAGTTGGAAAATCCAGTTCGGAAACTCACCTGTAGTTGGTTTCTATGATCTGAATCAGTGGATGAGTTTGTTTATTTGGAGCGTTTCTCCTTCTGTTTGGTTTGATTTCGCACAGGTATAAACTTAGATGCACCAAAATGTGTACTAATAAACCACTCGAGCACTTTGTCTCTTCTGATTGGTCTGGTGCCGGAGCAAAAAAGTAAATATAGTGAGAAGATTCTGTGTTCCAGTGTGTATATCTGTATATCTGTGCAGTGTGAATCTGCTTTAACACAGAACACTGAAAATTTAACGCAGTGTTTTTAATGGGACGTGCAGCGCGGATTTACATGTAGTAAACAGAGTCGCTGGGCTACGAGCAGTGAACGCTGCACAGACCACATGTGTAAACAGCATGGAGCAGCAGAGACCGCATTTGTTCATAGCTGTTGTAATTATTGTTATCTGTCTAATATATCAGATTTTAGTTTGGGTGAAATAAAAGGAGTACATATGATAGCATATATATGATAGTCAAATCGAAACTGGATCACATTCTCACCATAAGCAAACTGCTCCAGAGTCTGTTTTAACAGGACCAAATAGTACTGGTGTGAAAACGCCCTCAGACAGTGCAGCAGAGTAAAATGCAAGTTTTTCCTCTAAACGACTGCATGTTGCTCTGTATGGGAGATGCAGTGTAGCAGCGGTTCTGCAGTGTAAATGAAGTGATTTATGACTGACATTTTCCCACCACCCGAGGGTCAAGCTGAACAGTGAATCTGATTAAAACAGCAAAATGTGCAACAGTATTGACAACAGGGGAGGACCCTGATTTACATGTTACAGAATAAACAGAACAGAAAGACGATTCCAGAAACAAGTTAGAAAAGCAGTACTGCCAAAATCATTAAGTTCCACTAAAACACTTCAGCAGTGATCTGTTCCCACTTATTCTGGATAGCTTGTCCCTGATAATAATGAATTCTACCAGTCAGGTATTAAGGAGCAGTAAAGCCACTCTGAAGTACAGAGTTATACAGGAGTTTCAGGTTAGTTCTCTCAAAACGATTGCTCTTTCGCCATTCAGAAGTGAGTATAATTGACCTGTAGTCTGCTGCTAACCCCCAGTTAGCACTGCTGGAGCAGCATTAGCATTAGCCACTAACAATGCTAAAGGCTAGCTCTTTTGACATTCAGAGGAGAGTATATCGGCCTGTAGTGTGCACGTTTACCATGTTCGAATAAGACACGTGGGACGAACCTCCAGCTAATACCATCCTGGGTTACTGGAACACTCAGGGTTCCTCGGTGTAGTGCTGTCTGGCAGCATTAGCCGCTGGAATCTAAGCTTACTGTAAAAAACGGAAGCTCTTTATTCACCCAAATAAACAGTTTTTAGGAGAAAAATCTGTGTAGGTTAACATCCAGACAGGAATTAGAAGGCGACATCATTGTGCCTTAAACAAACAATGTCTTTTTATCGTTTAAACATATTAAGATTTAATAAAAAATGTAAGTCTAAATATTAAATGTACATTTATTCTAGAGAGTGGATACTTCACTGTCCTCCACTGCTTTCCGCTGTGTGTATAAAGAGGAATTGATCCTCTGAGTGATGCTGATACAGAGCCTGTCCTTTATTTAATCCTCTCTGAAAAACACTGAAGCAGAGAGCAGCAGGGGTTATGCTTATCAGCATCTGCTCTGACTTCACCACAGCAAGAAGATGGTGAGAAATATCTCAGTGTCTCCTCTTTAACTTAAAAACCACAGAAATAACAAATAACAAGAGCAAATAATACAATTCATTTGTGTTCTGCTAATATGGATACACCTATATATGTATTCATTTACATACAATTTGTGATATATTTTTATGATATTAAATTACTGAACTATAGTTTTCTTGTATTTTTGTATTTATTTATTTTAATCTACTCCCCAGATTCTATAAGCTGCAAAAAGTAAAGACACTTATCTGTTTGCAGAGTTGAGCACACACCCAAAGCAGTGATGTGGTCTTGCAGTTTGAGACGATTTATTTTAATTAGTGATTGATAAGAGAGGATCTCTTCACACTGTGGCGCGCTGCTGCAGTTTTACACTTAACACGGGACTGTGCTATTTGTAATGTAATGTAACACCATTTTTCTTTTGTGTTTTGTAATAAAATACCAATACCTTCAGGATTCCCAACATTACTGTCCATTTAATTTAAACTGAAAATATCTGGGAACTTGGGGCTTTAGGGTAAAGTATTTTAATCTATGTATCAGATCTGGAGTGAGATAAATAATGAGACTAATGCTTTTCCTGCTCTCCTTTTTCTTTCCTGGTCCTTACCTGTGTAGGTACCTGCAGTTCACTCTGAGGTTGGGTAGCCGAAGTACCCTCAGTTCCTGTCCCGCCCCAGATCAGCCCGGGGAGGGGTTACTGCTCCACTACTCCTCAGATAATGGCATCACCTGGACTCTGCTGCAGCACTTCTCCTACCAGGGTTACCATGAGCCCAGGTTTGACATATCAGGGTCCTTCACTACCACAGTGTTTGCCCCTTCATGATTTTATAAGATTCTATATGTTTTTGCATGTTTGTCTTAAAGGTTTCAGATCAATAAACTAATTTAAATATTAGTCAGAGACAACACAAATAAACACGAAATGCAGTTTTTTAATGAAGGTTTTTATTTTTAAGGGAGAAAAAAAATCTTGTATCCTGTATGATTTGTTTTGCCCCACTACTTAAAACATAACATAACTGTGGTTTATCACACCTAAGTTCAATTTCTCTAATCACACCAGACCTGATTACTGTTACCTGTTCTCAATCAAGAAATCACTTTAATAGACTCTGCCTGACAAAGCCAAGTAGACCTAAAGATACCCCATATCCAGAGAAGAAAGTAGATTTATCAGTCTGGAAAAAAGTTATAAAAGTTTTGGGACTCAAGTGAACCACAGTAAACCTTCCCATGAGTGGGTGGTTGACCAAAATTACCCCAAGAGAGCAGCAACAACCTATCCAAGAGGTCACAAAAGACCCCAGAACAAGAACTGCAGGTCTCACTCGCCTCAGTTAAGGTCAGTGTTCATGACAGTGTTCAAGAAAGAGGCTGAGCAAAAATGTGCCAAGATGAAAACCACAGCTGAGCTAAAAGAATTTTAAATTTTGGTAGAAAACATCTTGATGAACCCACAAGCTTTTTGTAAAAACTGACAAGACAAACATTTATTTTTTTGGAAAGTGTTACATCTGGCACAAAATTAACAACACATTCAGAAAAAGAGCATCATACCTACAGTAAAACATGGTGGTGGTAGTGTGATGATCTGGGGCATCAGGGCCTGGAAGACTTGCTGTGATAAATGGAATCATAAATTCCACTGTCTACCAAAAAGTCCTGAGGGAGAATATAAGCTGAAAGCTGAAATGAACTTGGGTTCTGCAGCAGGACAATGATCCAAAACACACCAGCAAGACCACCTCTGATTGGATGAAGAAAAACAAAGTGAGGACTGTAAAAAATTTCCATGTAAAATTACAGTAAAATACTGGCAGCAGGGTTTTCAGCTCTTTACTGTAATTTTTACGGTTTCTGTCCTGTATTCTGAATGACAGTTTCTTACTGTTTTATTCAAAACATGAAAATACCGTGAATTGGACCAAATACAGTAAAATACTGGCAGCAAGGCTTCCAGCTTTTTACCGAATTTTTGTGCTGTATTCTAAATTACAAATTAAGCTAAATTGAAAAAACACAAAAACAGCATTAAATATGTTATAGTACATTTTTTATTAAACAAAATGACAATATAATAACAACCTCAGAGCAGATACACTCAGTGAGTTGTTTGAACAATCTGGCCATCAAACCCCTCTCATTCTCAAGCTCAAAAAAAGTAAGACTAAAAAAATTAGTTGTTTTCTGGTAGAGGCCAGTTAAAATAAACTAAAATGTTTCTTTGAAAACAAAAAAAAAAGAAAAAATCATTATTACTATCAGAGAGAGTATAGTGTGAGTGTGTGAACATTTAAATGAAGTCCCACTGAAAGTCCATGAGATTCTTTAGGAGTGTGGAGACACGAGGATTGACGATTTTGCCTGTCTTCTTTGACCGGATTGTCTTTGAACCCCTCTCTGGGTTTATCCCAATGAAGCGTCTGGAGATACAGCAGTATAAAATAGCATTCAGTTGGTGACTTTTAGAGTGATTAAGGAAATTAAGCATGCACAAGAAGAAAAAGACAGAAACAATGTGTCTTACCTCTGAATAAACTCCAAAGTACAAGAGGCCTCCTCCTGGTACTGCAGATTGAACACGTAGTACATTGCAAACAAAGTTGCAAACCCGGTCAAGAATATAGGTAGGATGCCCTCACAAATGACACAACCCTCAAGACTAAGCTCCTTTCCTTGTTTGTATTTGCCAAGAGTGGCATTTCCTTTGTTCTCCTTCCCGCTTTTTTTCTACACCTCTTTTAAGATCATTTATTTTTCCACCTGTTTTCCAGTCAAACAAGTTCCACAAGCACACCCTTTTATGTCACTAAAAGAAAGTGCAATCTAAATTATAGTAAAGCACATTCATAATGATTAATCAAATAAACAACTAAATATAAACATATCTGCATAAACAAATATAATATCCAACACTTCTCTCTCCCGTAACATTTACACCACATTTTGTATTTAAATAAAATTAGTAAAACATATTTTTTCATTCTTTTTTTTTTGGACAGTTTTGATTAATTTGGTAATTTACACACACAGCTTGTCTCCTGTAGATAATTTATTTTTAATTATTTAAACACAACTACTGAATTACTTTGCACTGGAATAGAACTTCACCAATCTTAATTGATCCCGCAAACCCTTAATTTGTTTTTTAGTCATACAAAACTGTACTCAGTATACAGTTTATTAGGACTAACCAATCTGTACATGTTGACTATTTTATCTAGTATAACAATAGTATTGGTGCACATTGTTAACAGTCATTATTAGTTTTACATTAATCATCGGCCAGGCATTACCATGAGACCCATGAAAAATACTACTTTAGAAGACCGTATGTCCAGGCTGATTTTTAGCTTGCTAAAGTACTGATAAAAGAAGTGTAGTTAGTGTAAATTATTTTCCTTAATGTTGTTTCAAAATTAGTCAACCTAGCTACCTGGTAGCTATAAAGCTAAGTAGAACTTAATGAACTAAGGCACATCATCGCTGGCCAGATTCATCCTTCATGATGAACATTATAATTATTATAAAAATATTATAAAAATGACCTTCAGACATTACAAGCTATCATATACTATTGTTGCTTACAAACATCTCTTTCCTTAGTCTGCTCCCACGACATACCAAAACAGTATCTGTATATTACATGTTACATCCAAGCCCCTGGGCTGCGCACATCTATAACTACGGCACATCTAGAACCGCAGGTCTAGATAGGTCTGCGGTGGCTCTCCGGCTGTGCAATTGGATACATCTCCTGAGGATGGCTTTGGGAAAATAATGTTCTTTACTGTAAAATGTTTTACTTGTGCCATATGCCGGCAAAATACGGTAATACTGTGAATAAAGCGTTATTATTAACAGTATTACCGTATTTTAAGAATGCATGTATTGTACTGTAGCAATTTGGCTGTATTTTTACAGCAATTTTTTACAGTGTAGTCCTGACCTGAATCTGATTGAGGTGCTGTGGCATGACTTTAAAAAAGCCACTTCATGCTGGAAAATCCTCCAATTTGGCTGAATTACAACAATTCTGTAAAGAAGAGCAAATCCAAAATTCCTCCACAGCTCTGTAAATAGTTACTGCAAACGCTTGATTACAGTTGTTGCTGCAAAGGGTGGAACAATTAGTTATTAGGTTGTTTAGGTTCACTTTTTAAAAAAATATATTTTGTGTTTAATTGTGTTGTCTTAGACTTATATTTTAATTAGTTTGATGATCTTAAACAATTAACAGACCAACATGCAAAAAAATAAGAAATCATGAAGGGGGCTTTCTTAAAACTCTGTATAGAAATATAAATAATGTTTGTTTATACCAATAGTCTGCCTTTTATGTAATCTGAAGTAGATCTTCAAGTGTATGCTGTCTTCTGCAACATACAGTATATTTAGAATATGTTTAGTTTATGTTTTGTCTGTGTTCTGGTTGGTTGGGTTGACCCCTGCTCTCTCTGTGTTAGGATTGTGTCGGTGGAGCTCCCCTCAGGAGCGCAGAAGTTCGGGGTTCAGTTCCGCTGGTGGCAGCCGTATCACTCCGGGCGGGGTCAGGATGTGTGGGCGCTTGACGAGCTCAGCATGACCTCTGTACTCTTCAACACCATCAGCCTGGACTTCAGCAACGTGCTGGACGTCACTCAGAGTTTGGGCTTTTATCTGGGTCGTGTGCAGCCCTACTGCCAGCATGACTGGACCATCAGGTACCGCCCGTCCTCTGGGGGTTAGAACAGCTGAGAAAGGGCTTATAAGTATAAGGGTATGCGTAGTAGTGGGTTTGTATTGATGTGTTTAGGTTAGAAAAATGTATCTATTTACAGAAACATTGCAATAAGTTCGCAGACAGTAAACTATACAGTTAACCCACCTGTTTGCACTCACTCTGTTTTTAACTGAATAGTTTGTAAATGATGCATGATGGAAACTAGGTGTGCACTTTTATTTGTAGCAGAGATTTGTAGTGATCTGGTTTGTTTTAGGACTTTTCTTCTTCACATTTTCCGGACTATAAGGTGCACTCAAAATCCTTTCATTTTCCCAGAAATCGTCTTGTGAATTTTATCAGTCAGGTTGTAAGGAACAGTAAAGATACTGCACTAAGGTATATATGTTATACAGTGTAATGCTGTAACTGCTGGTGCAGCATTAGCATTAGCCACTAACCGCACTAAGCGCTAGCTCTTTAGCCATTCAGAGGGGAGTATTATCAGCCTGTAGCCTGTTGCCAACCCCGGCTAGCACTGCTGAAGCAGCATTAGCATTAGCCACTAGCCTCAGTGCTAGCTCTTTCACTGTTCAGAGGTGAGTACATCAGACTGTAGTTTGTGTGTTTACCATTATAAAACAAGTTATGTGTGAAAGACTGCTAGCTAATATCACCCTGGCTTACCAGAACACTCAAGATTCCTCAATGTAGTGCTGTTGGGTGGCATTAGCAGCTAATCGCTAGGGGTTAGTGGCTAATGCTAATGCTCCAATCTAAGCTTACTGTAAATAATCAGAAGACTTGTTTATAATTAAATAAATAATATATAGATAATAAATAAATTATTTTAAGAATAGTTTGGTTAACTTAACTTATTTTTGCTTTAAAGGGCGTTAAAGGCCTCTGGGTGGTGAAAGCTGCTGAATTAGAATAAAAACATGGCGACACACTGTTCCTTACTAGTGTTGCATAATGCACCTTATAATTCAGTGCACTTTATGTATGAAAATAGACCAAAAAATAGACATTTATTGATAGTGCACCTTATAGTACGGTGCACCTTATAATGTTAAAAATATGATACATTGGTAGCAGAAGCTTGTTTCATTTTGTCACCATAAACCATAATTACAGGTCTGTAAAATGTTTATATGCTTCAGTGTGTTACAACATTTCACTTATTATATTTACTTTATATTTACTTCACCTATTTAATAATTGATTGTAATATTGTATTTTAATATATTGTTAAATGTTTTCTAATTTTAGTTGAGGTGAATAGTAAGATTCATTATGTATTTTCTGCTGGTATTTGCTCAGTTTCTCTGGTGATCCCAACCCTGGCTCCAGTATCCGGTATGTGGAGACTCAGTCCATGCAGATTGGAGCGTCGTACACACTGCAGTTCTCCCTGGTAATGGGCTGCGGGCGAGAGTCCTCCCCCCACATTGACACACAAGTTAGGCTGGAGTTTTCTACCAATCATGGACTGACCTGGCATCTGGTTAAGGAGGTAAGAGCTTTAGACTTTTTAAGTATGAGAGAAATTGATGAAAGAACAGTATTAATATAAATAACATGAGTTATGAGTTGTAAGTGTTGCGATTAGTTGCTTGTGTTCTCTCTAAAATAAACTGCTATTTGAGTAAATATGTGCATCACATTACCCTAAGAGGGCACACTTCTCCTAGGCCAACTTTTAAACATCAGTCAGTATATATCACCCTACCTAATCAATGACAGCATGTTGAAACGCCTCTCCTAATGCTGAGAAGTGGTGCACACATAATAACTTAAATGAGTTTTCCCATAACCTGACAGGATGAGCAAATGTTTCTATGGCATCTCTTTGCTTTTTTACACAGCAACCAATTCATCTTAAACTTAATAAGCTTTAGGGTTAATTTAAACATGATAACATTGGAGGGTCTAATCCAGAATAATTTACACAGTGTTCCTGTTTTAAATACTCCCTTTACAGCATGATGCAGCCTGATCTCAATATACAGCAGCGTGAAAAGTATTTTCTTCCTACAGATTTCTTTTGTTTTTGCTCTTTTGTGATACTGATATTTTTCAGATTATCAATAAAACTATGATATCAGGCAAAGATAACCAGTCTCTTTCTTCTTATTAAATAATTAACACTGATTTTAACTGAGGCGAGTGAGAGCTGCAGTTCTTTAAATGTTGTTCTGGGTTCTTTTGGGATCTCCTGGATGAGTTCTTCATGCCCTTTTGGAGTAATTTTGGTCGGCCGGTCACTCCTGGAAAGGTTCACCAGTGTTCAATGTTTTCTCCATTAGTGAATAATAGTGAATCACTGTGGTTCTCTGGAGTCTCAAAGCCTTATAAGTAACTTTATACTTTTCCAGACTGATAGATGATCAATGACTTTGTTTTCTCTGTTTTTTAATTTATTCAGATTGGGGTATAATGTGTTGCTTTTTGAGATCTTTTATCTCCTTAATGTTGTCAGACAGGTTCTATTTAAGTTCTATTTGATTTCTTGATTCTATAGGTCTGTCAGTAATCAGGCCTGATTTGAATGTTTTTTTTACCTAATAAACAGAATCATCATTTAAAAAGTTATTTATATTTGCACAGATTATCTTTGTCTGATATTAAAGTTTGTTTGATAATCTGAAAAATGTAAAAAACAAAAGAAATCTGTAAAATACTTTTTCACACCAGAGTATATTGAGTTAACGTTAACAAGATATTAAGTAGCATTTCTGTGTTTTATCCACAGGCATGTCTTCCAGGTATGCCCAGCTGCTCTGAGTTCACTGCTCCCAGTGTCTACCATCCTTCAGAGTTCACTGGCTGGAGACGAATCACTCTTCCCCTACCCCAGAAAACCTGGTGAGTACAGTTACACCGTATAGCTCTCCACAGCAGAGTGCTTCAGAAGACACAGGGATGCTGAGGATGTCAGAAGGAGAAATAATAGGAATGAAATTGTATTTAATGGTACATTATGGTACATTTGGACAGATTAGATAAAATACAGGTTTTTGGCACATCACCTTACACCACTGTACAATTTACACTCCAACTACAGTTAAACAGGGGGGATTCAAAGATGTTTTGCTTTGTTTTGCTGGATGCCATAATGACATCTAAAGACTATGAAAGTGGGAGTGCAATTTAGAGGCCAATGTAGAACTCAGATCTCAGAACGGTTGGAGCATTTTGACAGACCTGGCTCAGATGGGAAAAGAAGAGTGGAAATCCTGTAGAGAGGTGTAACAAACCTGTTCATATAGTTTAAATTGTTGTACCCAGATGGTGTTAATTAAGCAATAATACACTTGAGATTCATGCAATAACATGTATTGGCACTGCTGTGCTGCGGTTTTAAGATCAGCACAGCAGTGCCAATATTACATGTTATAGCACGAATCTTGAGTATATCATTGTGATTATACCACAGTTCCATTATTGCTGTTTACTGAAAGATTTTGAGTTAAAGAGAAGGAGAAAATGCAATCTGTTTGGTTATAAAAACTCCGCTAGTTAAAATAGTTTCATTGCTGCTCTGTTTGTAGCTGTGCTGTTTGGTTTGTAAGCGCTGCATCGTTGCTAGGTCACCTGTATGTAAGGAGTAATACATGGAGAGCTTCGATTTCAGTGATTTACCGGCTGATAACAGTACTCCTCTCAGCCAATCATATTGCAAGGTGGGAATTAACTGTGGTATAAGTATTAACAAAAGAGCTAAACGTGTGAATACCAACGCATGTGTAACTACAGTACTCTTCTGGCTGAAGTGGGGCATGTTCTGTATGAGGAATGAAATTCTGGAGCCAGCATGTTAGGAGAGTGTGTGACCGCAGGGCAGGACAGACTGGTACAGACATTAAGGACTGTGTTAGCATCCTCAGGATCTGCTGGACTTGTGTCTGGTAGGTGATTTATACCCTTTTCTCCCCAATTTACAAGGCCAGTTACCCAACCCTCTCAATAGGACTGCCCTTATTACTAGTAATGCAAACCTGGATTTGAACCAATCAGGACCCCTACTCTGTAGTATCCACCTGCCCATGATATCACAGTCACACGTCCACCTCAGCTAATCCCAGAACTGGTACTTTTTGTTATACCATTTTTTAATTATGGCCAACTACTCAATACTAAGCATTTGATCACTGTTTGTAATTTTGTTAGATGTAATAATAATGTAATTGTCAGGGCCAGACAGGAATGAGACTGGTGCAGATACAATAAAATAACTTTTATTAAAGTTATAGAGTAGACAGGGGTAGTCAACAGAAACAGGGTCAGTACCAAAAATGCACAGTGTAGAGAAACCATACCATAACCGGGGAACAGTCCAGAGTTCATACACGGGTAGGCAGTATCACAGGGTAGGCAAAAATCCAGAGTACAATAAACAGTCCAGGTCATACACGGTAATCCAACACAAGGGAGCAGGCAAAAATCAAAGTCGATAGAAAACAAAAACAAGATCATACACGGAGAATAGCAAGGGCAAGAGAAACGCTTTGTATTGTAGGATTTACCAAACAGATACTCGGCGAGGTGTGAGTGTGAGCATGGCCCTTAAATACACTGAGTAATCAGTACTCGGGACTTCCTGGTGGCGTCATGTGACGTGTCATGTGATCGGGAGTGTGTGTTGTGTCATGGAGTGGTGCGTTCTGGGTATTGTAGTTGTTACTGTGAGAATCGCAGATAGAGCTGGATGTGGGAGACACAGACGTGCTTTCAGCACCAGACATGACAGTACCCTCCCCCTCAGGGACCGGAGCGGAGGCAGAACGGGGCCGACCCCGGCGACGACCACCCGGCGGACAGGGAGTACCGGCGGGAGGTGCAGGTGTCGGAGCGGAGGTGCCAGACAGACGGGGCTCACCAGAGCGAGAAACCCGACGAGTTGGAGCAGAGGAGGTCGGAGGACGCTTGGGACGTCCACGGGGCCTAGGTGCAGGCTTACCAGGAAAACGAGCATGAAACTCCACGAGCAAGGCAGGGTCCAGCACGTCTTTGGCAGCCACCCAACAACGCTCCTCCGGACCATACCCCTCCCAATCGATAAGGTATTGGAGTACACCCCCACGTCTGCGTGAATCCAGCACCTCCCGGACAGCATACGTGGACGACCCCTCCCCCTCCACAGCCGCGGGTGGAACATCAGCCGGTGCAGCGTCAGCGAGCGGACCCGGGACCATAGGCTTGAGGAGAGATACATGAAAAGAATTATTAATACGATACTGAGGGGGTAACTCCACCTTGTAAGTAACTTCATTAATACGTGACAAAATCTTAAGAGGACCAATAAACTTAGGCAGGAGTTTTCTACAACTACCCTCAAACCTAAAGTCCCGGGTAGAAAGCCACACCCGATCTCCTGGTTGGTAGTCTGGGCTGTCACCACGGTGCTTGTCCGCACGCTCCTTGTACACGCGCAGTACCTCAGAGACTTTACGATGCGTGTCTTCCCACACCTGCTCACTGCGCCTCATCCATTCATCCACAGCCGGCACATCAGTGGACACCGCTGTCCAAGGAGCTAGAGGAGGCTGAAAACCCAGAACACACTGAAAGGGGGTGAGGCCAGAGGTAGTGTTAACAAGGGAGTTTTGAGCAATTTCAGCCCAAACGAGGTATTGTGACCAATCAGTGGGATGTTTGAAGCAGTATGTGCGGAGGAATTTCCCGAGTTCCTGATTAACCCTCTCACATTGACCATTACATGTAGGGTGGAACCCAGAAGTGAGACTGACATGTACACCGAGATGTTCAAAAAATGCCTTCCACACACGAGAGGTAAATTGAGGACCACGGTCAGACAAAATATCTTCGGGGATACCAAAGTGTCTAAATACATGCATATAAATAGCTTGAGCAGTTTGGAAGGCAGTAGGCAGAGCTGGGAATGGAATAAATTTAACCCCTCTAGAGAAACGATCAACAACAGTGAGAACTGTAGTATAACCCTCAGATACAGGCAGATCAGTAATAAAATCAACAGCAATATGCGACCAAGGTCTCTCAGGTACAGGGAGAGGTAGTAGCTTACCGGCTGGAAGGGTTTTAGGCGTTTTACATTGCGCACAGACAGAGCAGGAGGTAACGAATGAGTGAACATCAGCACGCATAGAATCCCACCAGTAACGGGCAGAGAGTAATTGTAACGTGCGTGTGACACCAGGATGACCAGAGGTTAAAGCGGAATGAGCCCAGGTGATGAGCCTGTCTCGAAACTGGACGGGTACGAACGTTTTACCCTGAGGACAGTCCTCAGAATTGGGGTGATTAGCGTTACTTTGGCGAATCTGATCGTCTAACTCCCATTGAATGGCTGCGATCTGAACAGAGGGAGGAAGAATGCGTTCAGCCTCCTGGGGCTGGGATGCGCTATCCACAGTGCTGTAAACCCTGGACAGCGCATCAGCTTTAGTATTACGGCTTCCCGGACGGAACGAGATCGAGAAGTTAAATCTAGAGAAAAAAAGAGACCAACGTGCTTGTCTCGGATTAAGTCGTTTAGCCGTGCGGAGGTATTCCAAATTCTTGTGATCAGTATACACAGTAAACGGATGAACGGACCCCTCCAGCCAGTGACGCCATTCTTCTAGAGCTAATTTCACAGCAAGAAGTTCCCTATCCCCTATCCCATAGTTACGCTCCGCAGGGGAAAGCTTGCGTGAGAAGAAGGCTACAGGAAACAATTTGGGTGGCGACCCACTACGCTGAGAGAGAACCGCGCCAACACCCGATTCGGAAGCGTCCACTTCCACTACGAAGGGAAACTCGGGATTAGGGTGCCTAAGTACAGGGGCTGAAGTGAACGCAGTTTTCAGCTCACAGAAAGCGCGATCCGCTTCGGGTGACCACTTCAGGGTTTTAGCAGCCCCCTTAGTGAGAGCAGTCAGGGGCGCAGCAATGGAGCTAAAGTTACGGATGAACCGCCTATAAAAATTAGCGAAGCCAAGGAATCGCTGGAGTTCTTTAATGGTCTGGGGCACTGGCCAATTAGTAACGGCAGTTACTTTCTCATCGTCCATAAGGACACCGGAGGAACTAATAACGTAGCCGAGAAATGTGACCCTTTGCGTGTGGAACTCACATTTCTCGGCTTTGGCAAACAGGCTATGTTCTCTCAGGCGTTGGAGAACTTGGCGAACATGCTGTATGTGTGTGGGGAGATCTGGGGAATAGACAAGGATGTCGTCTATAAAAAGGACAACAGAGTGATTAATAAGATCGCGAAATATGTCGTTCATAAATGACTGGAATATGGCTGGGGCGTTAGCGAGACCGTAGCTCATGACCAGGTATTCATAGTGGCCGTTGGTGGTGGAAAACGCCGTTTTCCATTCGTCACCCTCCCTGATGCGAATGAGATTATAAGCGCTACGGAGATCGAGTTTGGTGAAGTACACAGCATTACGTAACTGTTCGAGTGCTGCTGGGATTAACGGGAGCGGGTAAGCGAATTTTTTCGTAATGTCGTTTAAGCCTCTGTAATCTATGCAGGGTCTCAAACCCCCATCCTTCTTCTTCACGAAGAAGAAACCTGAACCAACTGGGGATTTGGATGGGCGAATGAAACCCTGCGCAAGAGCTTCACTAACATACTCTTCCATAGCCTTCTCCTCATCACGAGACAATGGGTATACACGAGCTTTGGGCAGTACAGAACCCTCTATCAAATCAATAGAGCAATCATAGGGGCGATGCGGAGGTAACTCGGTAGCTTTAGCTTTACTAAACACATCAGAAAAATCATAGTACTCGGAGGGAATAGCAGGGGTATCTACAGAATTAGGGCTTTCGACAGAGGTAGATTGCAAAGAGAGTGAAATTAAAGATAAACAGTTCTCACGACAGAAAGGAGACCAGGCAGTGATGTCTCCCAGGCTCCATGAAATGACGGGGTCGTGTGTCTTTAGCCATGGCGCTCCCAAAACCAGTGGATGTTCTGTGCGTGGGAGCACATAGAGAGAGAGCTGTTCCACATGTAGAGCGCTGGCTTGAAGGGTGAGAGGAAGAGTCTGCAGGGTCACAGGTTTGGAGCGTACAGTCTCTCCATCGATGGCATGGATGGAGATCGACTTGGGGAGAACTTTCGTGGGTATGGCGTGCTCCTCCACCAAATCCAGGCTGATAAAGTTCCCCTCCGACCCAGAATCTACAAGCGCTGAGACACAAAAAACATCCGTTGGAGTGGTAATAATAACAGGCAACACAAAACATTTTTCTTTAAGTGTAGAAACAGGGGTACATACCACGTTAGCGCGTGGAGCACTCTCCACGCGCTGTCCCAGAGCAGACGCTTGAGCAGAATTGGGCCGGAGTTCACAGTTAGCCCTTAGATGACCTGGACCACCACAATAGAGGCACAGGTGAAGGCGTATGCGACGCTGCCTCTCAGCGACGGATAGTCTGGATCGTGTGATGTCCATGGGTTCGGAGCTGGGTGCAGGCACAGATTCCGGAACTGGATTCCCGGACTGGAGTAGTGCAGGGCGAACCACAGGAGTGTGGCTAACAGCTTTGGGCTTACGGGAGAGGAGCTGATCCAGACGGATAGACAGAGCGATCAGCTGATCCAGGGTGAGTGAGTCGTCCTTGCATGCAAGTTCTCTTTGAATCTCAGGGTTAAGTCCGTGTCGAAACATGGAGATGAGAGCAGGGTCGTTCCAACCGCTGCTAGCGGCTAACGTACGGAACTCCAGAGCAAAGGCTGCCACAGATAGTTTACCTTGCTTCAAGGAAATCAGAAGCTCTCCACTAGATTGCCCATAGCGTGTATGATCAAAAACGCTGCGAAAAATAGACAAAAAAGTGTCGTAGCTGGATTCAGAAATGCTCTCCCAAATCGCTGTAGCCCAGTCCAAAGCCTTGCCAGACAACCGAGAAATTATAAACCCGATTTTAGCTTTATCAGAAGCAGGAGGTGAGTTGCTAAAAAACACGGAGCACTGGAGCAGAAATCCATTACACTTCTCAGTGTTACCGTCATAGACCTCTGGTTTACACACAGCGAAAACGGGAGTAGTGGGTTTGTTAGGACTGGCTACAGGGCTAACCACTGGGCTAGGGTTCTGGGTGGACAAACCCCGGAGGTGACTCATAATATCGGCTAGCTGCTGCTGTTGGTTAACCTGGTGGCGTGCTAGCTCATCAACAGCTTGGGTCACACCAGCGAGCGTTTGCTGGTGCTGACCTAAAAGCCGACCCTGGTTAGCCAAACCAGACTTAATAGACTCTGTATCCGCAGTCTCTGTCATTACGGCCGAGTATCTTGTCAGGGCCAGACAGGAATGAGACTGGTGCAGATACAATAAAATAACTTTTATTAAAGTTATAGAGTAGACAGGGGTAGTCAACAGAAACAGGGTCAGTACCAAAAATGCACAGTGTAGAGAAACCATACCATAACCGGGGAACAGTCCAGAGTTCATACACGGGTAGGCAGTATCACAGGGTAGGCAAAAATCCAGAGTACAATAAACAGTCCAGGTCATACACGGTAATCCAACACAAGGGAGCAGGCAAAAATCAAAGTCGATAGAAAACAAAAACAAGATCATACACGGAGAATAGCAAGGGCAAGAGAAACGCTTTGTATTGTAGGATTTACCAAACAGATACTCGGCGAGGTGTGAGTGTGAGCATGGCCCTTAAATACACTGAGTAATCAGTACTCGGGACTTCCTGGTGGCGTCATGTGACGTGTCATGTGATCGGGAGTGTGTGTTGTGTCATGGAGTGGTGCGTTCTGGGTATTGTAGTTGTTACTGTGAGAATCGCAGATAGAGCTGGATGTGGGAGACACAGACGTGCTTTCAGCACCAGACATGACAGTAATAATGTTAGAGATGCTGATTTTGATGGTTTGGTTTGGTTTTGGTTGCCTTGTTTTACCACTGTGAACCATTATTACTTCCTCATTTCTTTATATTAACCATTCTAGTTTCTACACTTCATCTGTGAGTGTAGAAATCTTTTCACATTGCCTTTTTACTTCAAGCAGTGTAAGCAGCTCATACTGTAATACACTGTGCATTTTTATTCATGTTTTTTCTTCTCTTTAATCGTATTTTTAATTGTAATTATAGCTTTTAGGCTCTTCTCTTGAAGATCTGGTGCTTATCACTGCTATCAGTGGTTCTTGAGTTGCTTCCACAGCTTTGCACCTCAAACTGAATTCATTCATAATTAATAACAGCACACCTGTCAGGGTGAGAAAACAGCCATGAGGTTGAGAAAAAAATGTCTGTAGATCTGTAAGACAGAATTGTGTCAAGAATCTGGGGAAGGATTGGAGAAAAGCTCTGCAGATTGAAAGAGCACAAGTGCACGGGAGCCTCTGGCACAGGCCATTGTGCCAGGGGCTCCACAAGAACCCAGAGGTCAATATAATAGAGATTATTTGGGAGTTCCTGTGTGATACCTTATCAAGGAGATTAAGGCAGGTTGGAGCCAATCTCACAATCAGCTGTGAGTTTGAAAAATGTCTCCTAAATGTTAAAGTAGTGCTGGGCGATTTTCACGATTAATTTGGCTAATTTGAATGACAGTTTTAATGTGATTTTCTAAATGGAGTATTTAAGATTTTACATACTGTGACGTGCGGAGGCGGGGAAGCCGTGGGTCCGCCCCACGCCGTGACACAGAGCCCCTGCCTGTCCCAGCTTGTCTGAATCAGGGCTGATTAAGCAGCTCGCTGAGACCGGCATCAGCCTTCTATCAGCCCTCACTCAGAGAAACGCTACAGGTGAGAGGAAGACTGAGGAAGAACAGACCCTTAAAAGACTGGAAGTAACAAGTTCCTAGAGCCCCACACTCTGTCTCTGTGTATCTGTGTGCCTCCTGACTGTCGGGTCAGGTTGGCCACGCCCCTATGCCCAGGGGCACCTTCACAATACAGATATTTTAGATTTTTAAACTAATATATGCAATAGTTCTATCATAAAATCACTGATCAATGAGTCGACTTAACCCAAAGTGTCTGAACACCAAACACACACACACACACACACACACACACACATATATATATATATATATATATATTAAAGATGGTAACAGCATCACAGGAGTAACTAACAACAGCAAACAGCAAGGCAGCATAAACACACAACATACCAGAGTGATTGAAGCAGAAGGTCATAAACAGAAGATTCTAACCATGGGTAAGGCAATAACCATGGGTAATTAACACCAACCATGGGTAGGGCAAAGAGCAAGATCCAAAAGCAGGCCAGTGTCTAACCAGAACACAATCAAAAACAGAGGGGCTAAGATTTTTTTTTACAGGTAAACCTAGTTTTGAACCATTTCTTTGTCATCTGTAGTAAAAAAAAAATCTATTATAATTGAAAATCTGTTTTTTTGTGAAAAAATCGAAGATTATTTTTTAGGCCATAATAGCCCAGCACTATGTAGAAGTAATATTCTTTTTTCTGATAAAAAGAAACTGAAAAGATTGAGCTATTTGTTCACAAGTACTAATGGCAAGTGTGGAGGAAATTAGGTTTTCAGCATCTCCTTCATAATGCTCTAACAATCTGATTATTGAATCAAATCAAATATATTTGTACAGTGCTTTTTACACGTGATATCGCAATGCAGCTTTACAGAAACATGATCGCAGGACAGAGGACCAAACACTGGGAGGACCAAGGCTCACATATAAGGGGGGACCCTCCTACCACTGGTTATACAGCTTTTAATTTAATATTAGAAAGTCATTATTTATCCATACAGATCTAATGTATTCAGGTGTATAGCAGCACCAGTAATGAATGAATTAGTGTTTCTAATGACTCCGGCAGAACTGAATAAAACAGCCTAACTAAAGGCAGAGAGCCAGAAGGTAACATAGACATTGAGGCTCCCTGAAACACCGGCATCCACCCACTCCACCGTCCACAAACCTGAGTGACCGTGTGCAGTGGGAGAACAACAGCACCAGCATCTCAGTTTACCCACAATTCCCTCTGTCCATGAACCCCTGGATCTGCAGCCTTATCTAAAGGGAAAAACATTAATTACCAAAAGCTAAACTAAACAAGTAAGTTTTCAGTCTAGACTTAAAGATTGAGACTGTGTCTGAGTCCCGAACATATTCGGGGAGATTATTCCAGAGTTGAGGCGCTTTATAAGAGAAAGCTCTTCCTCCTGCAGAGCTCCTCTGAATTTTAGGAACTACTAAGAAACCAGCACCCTGAGATCTAAGTAATTGTTTCTTAATAGCTCTGTAATAATCATTGTCCGACCTTTAAAAAAATAGTACATTTTTAAAAAGGTAATGTAATGCTAAAAGATATAATATTACTATATTCCCTCATGATTTCTGCTGGATTGGTGTTCTTATAAGTGTGTATTAGTGTAGCTCAAGTTTTTGACAAGAATTAAACTTTCTGGTTATTTAACAGGTCTGGAGCCACACGGTTTCGTTGGATCCAGAACTACTACAGTGAACAGGACGAGTGGGCTCTGGATGACATCTACATTGGACAGCAGTGTCCTCAGATGTGTCATGGACATGGCTGGTGTGATCATGGTCACTGCAGGTGAATCCTGACAATATATCTTTTTTAAACAAAGAATAAAAAAGGAATCTGCCTCCAGCTCTTGTTTTATGTGTAGCTGTTACTGATTATTATCATTATTATTATTTGTGCTCTTCCTCTGCAGGTGTGATGAGGGTTTTTCTGGTCCGAACTGTCAGCCCTCCTCTTCACTATCCTCCAGTGTGCTCGCAGATTTCGAGTCCCAGGAATCATTAACGGTGACGTGGCAGGAGGTGACCGGTGGAGAGATTGTGTCTCCTGACCAGGGCTGTGGCGTTGTGTCATCTGGATCTTCTTTGTACTTTAGCAAGGTATAAAATCACCTGTCCAGCAAGCGTTCTAATTATTAATGCAGGAGCTGTAGAATAAATGGGCTGTTTCACTGAATTGGTGCCATTTCTGTTACCAGGAAATTACATGTATAAATGTGCACACAAAATTAAGAAAAATGTAAAATACACTTTATTATTAAACATGTGTTTTGTACATTGATCTAATTGCAAAACATTAATAAAAACTACTTAGAAAACTGAAAAAATAGCATTTGTTACCTATTCCCACTATATCTCAATATAAACATTACCATGACATATAATTATTAAAATCATTCAGAGAATTAAAAATATTAAAAATAATGTTTTTTGATTATAAATCCATAATATACAAGTTAAAATACACATTTTATTTGTGTCCTTTTTCCGGTAGGCTGGATTGAGGCAGCTAGTGAGTTGGGACTTGGACACAGAATGGGCGGAGTTTGTGCAGTTCTACCTGCGAGTGGGTGGAGACTGGGTGGAGTGTAACCAAGCTGACACCAGGGAGGAGGGAGTTCTTCTGCAGTACAGTAATAATGGAGGCATCAGCTGGGGTCTGATTGCAGAGATGTACTTCACTGACTTCACTAAACCTCGGTAAGGAGGGAGCGATATATTTGATTCATTATAATTATAATCTCTTCTATCTCTGTAAGAATATCTTCTTATTTCTGTGGCTGCAGGTTTGTTTATTACGAGTTGCCTCAAGCTGCTAAGACTCAGTGTACGCGGTTCCGCTGGTGGCAGCCCCTCCATTCAGGCGAGGGTTATGACCAGTGGGCTATTGACGATGTGATCATTCTGTCTGAGAGAGAGAAGCATGTCATTCCAATGGCTAACCCCACTCTTCCTCAGGTAACTTGGAGTCCTCAAACTTTACATTATATGCTCTTTTTGGATGCAAACATATATTAGTGCATCTCAAAAAAACATTATATCATAGAAAAGTTACTTAATTTCAGTAATTCAGTTGAAAATGTGAAACTCATATATTATATAGATGTATTAATGTGATCTATTTTAAACGTTTATATATTTTATTGTTGATGCTTATGGCTTACAGCCAATGAAAATCCAAAAATCAGTGTCTTAGAAAATGAGAATATTATATAAGACAAATTGGTACTTTCTGCAGTGTGGGCAGTGTGCCAAGTCCTGCTGGAAAATGAAATCTGCATCTCCATAAAAGTTGTCAGTAGCAGAGGGAAGCATGAAGTGCTGTAAGATTTTTTGGGAAAACAAAACTGCACTGACTTTAGACTTGATAATAAAACACAGTGGATCAACTTATTTTAAAAAACAAGCATTGGATGTTATTCTACACAGATTTCCCTCCTGAACACTGTTCATATGGGTGAATAAAGTGCTTCCATTTATTTACAGTAAGCTTAAATTACCAAATGCTGGAGCATTAGCATTAGCGGTTAACTGCTAGCGCTAGAGTTTAGTGGCTAATGCTGCCCAACAGCAATACACTGAGGACCAGCTAGCGGTTAGCGGCAAGCGCTTATGCTGAACCTAAAACTCCTGTATAACTCTGTACTTCAGCAGAGTGGTTTTACTGCTCCTTACAAATTTATAAATAAGGTGCACCAGATTATAAGGCGCACTGATGATTTTTGGGTAAATAAATATATTTATTAATGAATAAATTTTAAGTACGACTTATATCGCAGAAAATACGGTAATAAAATCTAAAATGAATGAAGGCGTGCTGATCATGCTGATAATTTTTATTTTTATTAGTTATCGTTACACATTGTGACTCCCTTTTCTCCTCTGCTGGATCTCTGTTGGTAGAATTTTTACGAGAAGCCAGCGTTTGATTATCCGCTGAATCAAATGAGTGTGTGGCTGATGCTGGGAAACGAGGGAATGGACAAGGAACGGAACGGAAGTTTCTGTGCCCCCACTCCCTCCGCCATGGTGTTCGGGAGATCTGACGGGGACAGGGTCGCTGTGACCCGGGACCTGGCCCTCCGCCCTGGATACACATTACAGTTCAAGGTGCTGAGCGTGCATGAACACCAGTCCACTCTCTTATCTGTCTTTATCTTTTCTTTCATATTCAGAGATGTTTTGATCTATTTCAACATAATACTGGCCTCATTTGCTAACAGTGAGATGTACAGGTCATTTTATTATTTTACCAATAAGCATTTTCATCAGTATTGCAAAATGAATCTTATCATTTCTGTTCCTAGTTGAACATTGGGTGCGAGTCAGATTTTAGCGCTTCCACTCCCGTGCTGCTGCAGTACTCCCACGATGCAGGGCGCACCTGGGCTCTGGTGCGGGAGGGCTGTTTTCCAGGCTCCGCTGGGACAGCAGGCTGTGAAGGTAGCGCACGAGAGCTTAGAGAGCCCACCATCTACAACGTTGGAGACTACGAGCGCTGGACCAGAGTTACTGTTGTAATTCCACGAAATGTAGCTGCAAGGTACTTTAGAACTGACCTCACTTCATTAAATGATCAGTTCATGAAATGCTTGGCAAGAAGCATTCTGTAAAATAAAATATTGTCAGGTTCCTGCATAAGTTTTCTCTCTGTCTCCTCATCAGTAAGACACGGTTCCGCTGGTTTCAAGAGAGCAGCGTTCATCAGGATGCCCCCGCATTCGCCCTGGACAGTGTTTACATCTCTGAGCCCTGTCCTAATCACTGTGGGGGTCATGGGGACTGCATTTCAGGAGTCTGCTTCTGTGACATGGGCTATACAGGTAATTGTATAAAGCTGTGTGAAGTTATGTTTTATACAAACCTAATTTCTAAAAAATGTTGGGACGCCATGTAAAATATAAATTCATGTACCATATTTTTCACACAATAAGGGGCACTGGATTATGAGGCGCACTATCAATAAACATCCATTTTCTGGTCTATTTTCATACATAGGGTGCACAAGATTAAAAGGTGCATCAAGTAACACTAGTAAGGAACAGAAGTGTCGCCATGTTTCCCTTCTAATTTAGCTGGTCTCACTGCTGGGTTAAGTAAACAAAAAAATGCATATATTTTTTCAATTGAGCGCTGTATGTTAATTTACATAGTTTTCTCTCCTGGTTATTTTGGTGAAAAAAAGCACTTCCGTTTATTTACAGTAAGCTTAGACTTCCAGATTACCACTAAGGCTGGGTGCAGCAGCATTAGCATTAGTGGCTAACTGCTAGCACTAGCAGCAGTTCGCACAAGTTAATGCCTCCCGTCAGCACTACCCTGAATGTTCCAATAAGCAGGGCGATATTAGCTATCGGTTCTTTCCATGTACTGTAGCTTGATTTAACACGATAAACACGTAGACTACAGGCTGAATGGTGAAAGAGTTAGCGCTTAGCGCAGTTAGCGGCTAATGCTAATAGTGCTCTAATATTGGTGCTGGAGAACTAAACTGAATCTTCTGTATAACTGTATACTTCAGCAGTGTGGCTTTACTGCTCCTTAATACCTGACTGAAAAAATATGCATAAGGTGCACTGTATTAAAAGACACACTAATGATTTTTGGGAAAATTAAAGGATTTTAAGTGAACCTTATAGTGTGGAAAATACGATAAATTAGATTTGCAAATTTTATAAAACTATATTTTATTCACAGTAGAACACAAAACACATTAGAAGAAGAATCTAAGACATTTTACTATGTAAAACATTAATTCAGTTAGAACTTGATGGCAGCAATATAACTGAAAAAAGCAATCGATACTAATAAAAACAATGGCATGTTCCTACATGTAAAAAAGGAACTTTGGATGCTCCACATCTACAGTACCACATCTTACACAGCATCCCAACATGGAATTAGTGTTGTAGGTTTTTGTCCTAATTGAAAGTGCTCAGCAAATTCTTCGTGTGTGTGCGTTTGTGTGTGTGTGTGTGTGTGTGTTCATCAGTGGAGCAGGACAGCTGTGTACCCTCTGTTGCCAGTCCCACTGAGTTGGCTGAGGGCTTTGAGGGTAAGTTGAGCCCTCTTTGGCAAGGAATCAGTGGTGGGCAGATAGACGGAGGCTGTGGAACCATCAGCGAGGGAAAAGCTCTCTACTTCAGCAGTTCTGGATGGCGAGAGGCTCGCACTGTGCCCCTGGACACCACCAATACCCGGTTAGTGCTCCATCTGTTCTCCTACCATGACCCAGCAACTCGTCTCTGCTGAAGATCTGGCAACACCACATGTCTGACTGCTGCAATCACTGCTATCACTTGTCTGTCAACAGCAAATCCCACATCCCCACTGTTAGCAACATTAGCTTTAGCCAATTTTAAAGTGACCATATGCCCTTATTCTTTTGGACACACAAAAATGTGCCTAGCCAGGATTTTTAAACTGCGTATAATGCTTGGGATTTATTAGGGGTTTACCGTATTTTTCGGACGATAGGCGTGCTATAAATTAACTTCTATTTTCTGGTCTGTTTTTATATCTGGCGCAGCAGATTATAAGGCGCATTAATCGAGAATAGTGAGAATGCCTACACTGAAGTGAGCAAGGGTGTCGCCATCTTTCCCTTCTTATTCAGCAGGTCTTGCCCTGCCTGAGTAAACAAAACTGTAATTCAGAAAAAAACTTTTTTTCAAAGTCAAACAAGCGCTGGATATTAATCTACACAGATTTCTCTCGCCAGTCCCGGTTAGCAGCACTATCCAGCCACAGTTAGCAGCTAGTAAATGCCTTCCAATAGCAGTAGACTGAGGAGCCCTAAGTGTTCCGGTTCCTGAGTGGCTATCAGCTAGTGGTTTAACCCATGTAGCTTGTTTTAACACGGTAAACAGACAGATTACAATTTGATATACTCCCCTCTAAACGACGAAAGAGCTACTGCTGCGGTTAGTGGCTAATGCTAATGCTGCTGCACCCAGCCAGGGAAACTTCACAGTACTTCAGTGGAGTGGCTTTACTGCTCCTTAATATCTGACTGGTAAAATTTATACATAAGGAGCACCGGATTATAAGATTTTTGGGAAAAATTAAAAGAATTTATGAACGACTTATAGTGTGAAAAATACAGTAAGTCCTGCCTGATTTATCAGTTTAATTTTTATAACTGTTTCTGAATGATTGAACCTGTTTCATTTATAACCATGTTGCTATTTCTCGACTATGTTTATATAGACTGATTCAGTTCTACATTCGGATTGGTGGGAAAAACACGGGCCCAACCTGCACGAGGCCCAGGACCCGCAACGAAGGTACACCTCTCCCTGTTCTTAGTTTTTTATTCCTGTATATCTTACTTTCATCAGCTGTACTGAATTAACTGGATTTACAGTCTCCAATTACATTTGCTAAAAAAAACATTAGCATGTATCACTCACTATCAAATCAGAAGCTGACCAGAAAAATTCCTTTTGTATCTTTAAAATATTTAATCAGGTTAAGCTAAAATAAGTAACTTCTTAAACAAAACAATAAAACATGTTAAAAGCATTGGAAAAACTAACAATATATGATTTAATTAAGAAGAAATAAAATAATTAAGAATAAAAGGATAAGTGGACAAAAATGTAAAATAATAGTAAAGATATAAACAATTATTATAATAAAATGTAAAATACGAAAAAAAAAAATAAAAACAATCATTTTCAGACCTGTCCAGAATAATGAAAAATATTAGTTTACAAAATAATTTTGATAAAATTTGTTTCCATGAGAAAGGCTTGTCGTAATTCTGCTCAGTTACTATAGCAACATATTGTAACCTGCTCCATGCCGGAACTAAACAGAGCCTAGACTGTTCCTGATCATTTTTATTGATAAGCCGTGTGATGTCATTGGCTGGTTGAGGGAAACAGTTTAGGAATAACAGGAATAATTCTGTGTTTCTATTTTATTATAAACACACTGTAGACTATTGTGAATACAGTAATTCGGTTCAGGAATTAAGAATACAATAATTGATTTTTCATTTTTAATGGTTTATACCGTACATAATATAAAAAGCAGGGTTTGTATTATATCAAATAATTGTATTTAAATGATTCTGTGTTTTAATAGATAGATAGACTCTCTAGACTATAATAGCTAATTGTAATTTGTTGGATACTCAGATACTAATTATAATTAATAAAATAGTCAACTCTGTTTCAGGGGTGATCGTGCAGTGCTCCATCAATAACGGTGTGCAGTGGCACTTCCTGCGGGAGCTGGATTTCGGTTCTTTTCTGGAACCTCAGGTTGTGACGATTGAGCTTCCTCCTTACGCAAAGACGCCCTACACTGTGTTCCGCTGGTGGCAGCCCCAACAAGGTCAGGCTATCAGTTCACTACTGCACTAATCACTATCTCCTCTTACATTATAAATCCACCTTTAAAAGTGGACTGTCAAAAAAAAATATCATCTATATGAATATAAATACAAATATAGCCCTGTGTTTGCCCGCCCATAAATTATCTGTGATTAATCACACTTTTTAGAAAGCTTGGTTTAATTTCCCTTCTAACCACAACCAGACCTGTAGAATCAAGAAATCACTTAAATAGAACCTGTCTGACAACATGAAGCAGATAAAAGATCTCAAAAACAACAAAGTCATTGATCATCTATCAGTCTGGAAAAGGTTATAAAGTCATTTCTAAAGCTTTGAGACTTCAGAGAACCACAGTGATTCACTATTATTCACTAATGGAGAAAAAACATGGAACACTGGTGAACCTTCCCAGGAGTGACCGGCCGACCAAAATTATTCCATTGTTTTGCTGTTTATCAGTCAATTCTAAAGGAGAGTATCCGGCCATCTGTTCATGACCTCAAGCTCAGGAGTACTTGGGTTCTGCAGCAGGACAGTGACGCAAATCACACAAACAAGTTCACTGTCTCTGAATGGATTAATAAAACTAAATGCAGGTTTTGGAGGATCTAGTTAAAGTCTGATTGAGATGCTGTGGATGATCTTAAACAAGATGTTCATGCTGGAAAATCCTCCAGTGTGTCTGAATTAAAATAATTCTGTAAAGAAGAGTGGAACTAAATTCCTCCACAGAGATGAGAAAGACTCGTTATCAGAAATCAGTTATCAGAAAAGCTTGATTGCAGTTTTGCCGCCAAGAGTGATACAAACACTTTTTCACACAGGGTTAGATTGGTTTAATATTTTTTCCTTGAATGAATAAAATGATCATTTGTAAGGTTAGTTTTATCTTTTTCTGATGTTAAAGTTTGTTTGATAATCAGAGTTTTAACTTTTTCACTGTCACATTCATTTACTACGGATTCTGTTCATATCTGTTCACGTTTTCTCCCACTGCAGGAAAACACTCAGCCCAGTGGGCTCTTGATGACGTTCTGATCGGGATGAATGATAGCTCCAGAAGTGGCTTCCATGATAAGTTTGATGGAACATCACCCTTGAGGCACAACTGGTTCAGAGTAGTGGGTGGAGAGGTCACAGTGGATTGTCTGTCTCTGGACACGGCCCTGACCTTTCAGTCTGATTCATCAAACAGTGAGTGAGCATGGACTCTCCCAGCATGTCAGTAAACGTCCATATTCCCAAGCAGCGCATTTTTAATCACGTTAATGCAGCGTAACAACATGTCCTATTCCATAATCCAGCAGCATAGTTCTTTAATCCGTCCATGGCAGTAAACACACACACACACACACACACACACACACTTAGACACACACAGAAACAGAGCAGTGAGAACACACACCCAGAGGAGTGGGCAGGTACCTCAACACCCAGGATGCAATCAGGGGACAGGTGTCTCCTCAAGGGCATCTCAGCCGTATACATTAGCGCAGGAGATTAAACTTGAGTGCTGGGAATTGAACTGCTGACCTTCTGATCCCAGGCCTGCTTTTCTAACCTTTAGGCCATGAATTATCAGAATTTGATTGCAATATTACAGTCTAGCCATAAAAATAACCATGTTGACCATGACAGATTTAAGCAATCTTCAGAGATAATGGTAGCTGTAGATCAGCTTGTTGCTGTTTCACTAGATCATGTTTTTTTGTTACCAAACCAAACTGTCTCACTGAAACGGTGCATTACATGGATTTTTTGTAAGTAAATAAATTGTAATACAATTCCAAATGTAATCAGTTAAATTGCATACAAATCAGCACTAATAATAATAGAATGGAAATAATAGAATATATAATAATATAAAAGATAATTGTATCTGCTTCTTCAGAATTATCCTACTTTCTGCTCTAAAGATGTATGAAAACAGCTACAGTGGTATGAAAAGGTCTGGGCACCGCCAATAATTTAAATTATTTTTTTTTATAAATCATTGGTTGTTCAGATCAGTAATTTCAGTTAAATATATCATATCATATACCAGACAAACACAACTCAGATATTTGAGAAGTGTAATGACGTTTATCGGATTTACAGAAAGTGTGCAATATTTTTTTTAACAATATTAGACAGGTGCATAAGTTTGGGCACCCTTGTCGTTTTTATTGACTTGAATTCCTTTAGCACTAATTATTTGAACACAAAATTAGTTTGTTAAGCTCATTGACCCTTGACCCACATACACAGATAATTCCAATTATAAAAAAGTTGCAAGTTCTTCTCCTCTTTGCATATTCTCTGAAGACCAGCAACATGGGAGCCTCAAAACACTTAAACTCTCAAATAACCTGAAAACAAAGATTGTTCAACATCATGGTTTTTAGGGGAAGGATATAAAAAGCTCAAATCTCAGAGATTTCAGCTGCAGTTTCCACTGTGAGGAACCGAGTGAGGAAATGGAAGAACCACAGGTACAGTTCTAGTTAAAGACCTGAAGTAGCAGAAAAAAAATCTCAGATAATCAGAGAAAAAGGATAGAGAGAACAGTTATAGTGAACCAACAAACACCTACAACACTTTACACAAGGAGAGTCTGTATGGGAGAGTCATGCAGAAGAAGCCTTTTATGAGCCACAAACAGAGTCGCTTGAGGTGCTAAAGCTAAAGCACATTTAACAAGTCAGCTTCATTTTGGAATAAAGTTCTGTGGACTGATGGTACTAAAATTGAGTTATTAGGAGGACAGTTATTTATGAATGGAGGAAAAAAAACACAGCATTCCAACACAAACACTGTACTGCTCCCCACAGTAATATCTGGTGGTGGTTCATCATGCTGTGGGTCTGTGTGATCAGTGCAGGTACTGGAATCTTGTTAAAGTTGAGGGACTCATGGATTCCAGTCAATATCAGCAGATTCTTCAGAACAATGTTGAAGAATCAGTGAGAAAGTTGAAGTTAAAGCGCCGGGGCTGGATCCTTCAACAAGACAACGACCCTAAACACTAAACTCTGCTCTAAATCTACTAAATCATTAATTCATGCAGAGGAACAAGAACAGCGTTCTGGAATGATCAGCTCAGATCATCTCAGACCTGAATATTATTATAAATCTGTGGTGTGATTTAAAGCAGCTGTTCATGATCAGAATCATCAAACCTGACTGAACTGGAGATGATTTATAAAGAAAATGATCCAAAATATCTTCAACCAGAAGAACCAGACTCTCATTGGAAGCTGTAGGAAGAGTTTAGAGGCTGTTATTTCTAAAAAAGGAGGATCTAATAAATATTGATGTAATTTTTCTGTTGGGGCCCAAATTTATGCAGCTGCTTAATTTAGTTTAAATAATTATTGTACATTTTCTGTAAATCCTATAAACTTCATTCCACTTCTCAAACTTCACTGTGTTCATCTGATATAAGATATATTTAACTGAAATTACTGATCCAAACGACCAATGATTTATAAAGAAAAATCATGACAATTATAGGGGATGCCCAAACTTTTTAATACCACTGTAGTTTATATTTTGCCACTGAGATCCAGATTTACTGAATGCTGGTGCACATATTGATTCATAAACACATGAAGAAAACATATTTTAATAAGCACATCTCTCTGATTCCTGCTAGAGTATCCACGCTATGCAGAAAGTTGGGATTTTGAAGTGTCGGGATCCTCGTTCCTCCAGTTTGATTTGAGTATGGGCTGCAGTAAAGCTGAGAATCCAGCACACGGGGTGCACCTGGAGTTTTCCACAGACTGTGGTCGACACTGGACGCTGCTCTCTCCTGAGTGCGTTCCTCCTGCTATCGGCTGCGCTGAATACACCCAGAGCTCCATCTACAGCGCCCCTCAGTTCTCCCGCTGGAGGAGGGTCACCGTCTACCTGCCCAGTGCTGCTAAGTAAGCCTACTGCACAAAATCACCCCTTAATTTAATAAATCTTTACAAATCAGTGTGCGGTTTATTGACGACTCAGGTTCTGAAAGTAGCCGTCTCCATAATCTTTGTTGTTTTGAAGTTCTCCCAGAACGAGGTTCCGCTGGATCCAGCCTTACTTCACTCCTGGAGCGGACAGCTGGGCTCTAGATAACGTGCTGCTGGCTCCTGGCTGCCCCTGGATGTGTTCTGGACATGGCCTGTGTGACAATGGTCACTGTGTGTAAGTGAATTTGACTACAGTTGTGAATCCATCACGTGTGCTCACGCAGCACTTACTGCTAGAAATGAGCTTCTGCTGATTTATCTGTCTGTCTGTCCTTCTGTTTTCCTCGGTCGATAGGTGTGACAGAGGTTACGGCGGTGCCCACTGTGTGCCCATGGCTCCCCTGCCCTCTGTTCTCAGAGAGGACTTTAACGAGAACCTAGAAGCAGATATCTGGCCTGAAGTGTACGGTGCAGAAAGGGGCACGCTGAGTGGAGAGCCTCTTAAATCAGGCACAGCTCTCATCTTCAAAGGGGTAAGCAGCTTATGTGCTGTGTAAAGTTTGATAGTAGCTCAGCGATGGCAGTTCAGCTGTCAGAGAGCTTAGATGTTCATGGCATCGGGGGTTCATTACCAGTTTTGCTGTGCTCTTTGACAAGACGATTTAAGTAGCACAGAGAAATTACAGTTCAAGGAACAGAGATCAACCTTAACTTACATTTTTGATGTTGAATAAATATCAAAACAAGAGATAAATGTTGGATAAAATTAAAAGTAAAAACAAAACAAATAAAAAACACATGTAACGTCAGTTTCCCACACAGGGATAAGGCCTAGTCATGGACTTTATTTTTTCTTTCAATGGAAAATCTCCCTCTAAAATGCCATATTTAATCCCTGTCTGGGCAACCACTCAATAGAGTCTAGGACTAGGCTTCATTTTTGTTTCATTTTAGGAACCTTCAAGTCTTTAATAATTACCAGTATGAATTATAGATAGTGAATTCAGATGCTTCATTCAGTTTTATTGCAGCTGGTTATAAAAACAGACATTTCACAGACTGTAAGGTGCACCAGATTATAAAGTGCACTATCAATAAACATCTATTTTCTGGTCTAATTTCATACATAAAGTGCACCGGATTATAAGGTGCATTTAGCGACACTACTAAACACTAGCCAGCCTTGGTTAGCAGCGCTAGCCAGCCTCGGTTAGCAGCGCTAGCCAGCCTCAGTTAGCAGCGCTAGCCAGCCTCAGTTAGCAGCGCTAGCCAGCCCCGGTTAGCAGCTCTAGCCAGCCTCAGTTAGCAGCACTAGCCAGCCTCGGTTAGCAGCGCTAGCCAGCCTCGGTTAGCAGCACTAGCCAGCCTCAGTTAGCAGCGCTAGCCAGCCTTAGTTAGCAGCCCTAGCTAGCCTCGGTTAGCAGCACTAGCCAGCCTTAGTTAGCAGCCCTAGCCAGCCCCGGTTAGCAGTGCTAGTAAATGCAGCACGATAGCAGTAGACTAATGGAACCCTAAGTGTTCCGGTAACCCAGGGCACTATCAGCTAGCGGTTTGTCCCACGTAGCTTGTTTTAACACAGTAAACACCTCTACCTCTGAACGGCAAAAGAACTAATGCTTAGCACGTTTAGCGGCTAATGCTAATGCAGGACACTTCACTGAAGCTCCTGTATAGCCCTGTACTTCAGTGGAGTGTCTTTACTGATTCTTAATACCTGACTGGTAAAATTCATACATAAAGCGCACCGGATATAAGACATGCTGAAAAATTTAGGAAAATTAAAGGATTTTATTTGCACCTTATAGTCTGAAAAACATGGTAATAAAAGAGTGGGTGGTTCTGTTTTCAGAATGAAACAGTGAAAAGTGGAAGCATTTAGAAATCACAGCCAGAGATCGAGGAGCTGAGGAACATAGTACAGAAAGTCCCCAACACTCTGCTGACTCAATAAGTGCTGAGCTCCACACCTGATCCATATTAAAACCATGGGTTTAGAATAAATCTTCTATAGAGGTATTGTGTGGCTGTCCCAATGCCTTTTTCCATATAGTGTATGTACATCAGTTAGAACATCCACAAACATGCTTGAGTATCTGACTATACATCATTAAATTCGATTTGGAGATATTAGGGTTTTAGTTATCCTTCACAAAAGTAAAATGGTTCAAATTCAGGAGGCAAGAGGACATTATCTCTTAATATTTGAAATCAATAACGTTCATAATCTTTAGAGTTTTTAATAATCGTCCTAAACCACCATGTACAGTTAGTTAGCCAGGTTATAATAGTTTTTATATTTTCATTATGATTTAATTATATTTCTTCTTACTTTTTCTCCTCTAATTCAGTTGTATTTACTTTTTAGAGTGGGTATGCTAGTTTTTATTAGTTTTTATTTTTTTATTAGTGTTTAGTTTTAGTTAGTTTTTATTAGTTCTAGTATTAGTTTTAGTATTTATATTAGTTTTCATGCTTTGTTTTTTGTGAGGTGCAAAATTCAAAAAGGTGTTATGTAAAAAAACTCAAGAAAAGAAACCAATAAAAAAAAAATAGAAACTCAGAAAGGACCAACTGTCCACAAAAACTGTAACAGTCCACAAGTGCAAAATATATGTAATACTGCTGCTTAAAATTGCCAATAGGACACACCTGAACATAAAACACAGATCAAATCATAGAGCTCAATCTGAAAAACACATAAACAAACAAAGAAACACAATAAACTCTAAAGGTTTTACTCATTTTCACCAAAATTATCATCTTAGAAATAAAGTATGAAACGGGCCCCATCACACGATACATAAACAGCTTTTTACCATATTAATACAAAACTACCTCTACTGTACCACACATATATAACATCAGAAAGTGAACACAGCTGTCAGAATCCGACTCCCCTTCGCGTTTCTATTAGTTTCAGTTAACGAAAATGTTTTTTCACTTTCAGTTTTCATTATTTTGTTTGTTTTCGTTTACGATAATAACCTTGTTAGTTAGGAGTTTTTTGAAGTTTTGTAAGATGTGTTCTATAAACTCTATTGTGTGTGTTCAGGAGGGATTGCGTATGCTGGTTTCACGGGATCTGGACTGCACAAGCACTCTGTACATCCAGTTTTCATTTAAATTTATCACAAAGGGTAAGTGTGTGAATATTGTCAGAGTAAATAGCTGCTGGGATCCTTAAGCTTATCACAAAGGCTAAAAATGATACTTTTATGATGAATGTAACAAATTCGTTTTATAATAATTTTCTTTTAAAATATGAAAGAATGTGTTTATTGCTTTGTTTAGATGTTACCTTTTAGAGATGCTTTAGAGATGTTTTGTTCTGTTTTTGTTTGAAGACTAAGTGTGTTTTTTATGGTTTGAATGCATGTGTTTTATAGGAGTACCAGAGCGCTCTCACTCCGTGTTGCTGCAGTATTCGGTGAATGGAGGGATCAGCTGGCTTTTGCTGGATGAATTCTACTTTCCCACCTCCACCGACACGCTGTTCATACATCTGCCACTGCCCTCTAGTGCTCAGACCAACGCTACCCGCTTCAGACTGTGGCAGCCTTACAACAACGGTGAGAATAAACCAGGGGCTGATCAACGCTGCACGCTTATTAAAGCCAGGCCTATCAGAGAGAGCTTTGCTTAAATTAGCCAAACACTTCATCCCAGGCTCGATGTGTTCCAGTTATGATATTTTTACAGTCAGTAAGGTCTGGGTTTAGAAATCGGCATATAAAAAGTCTTTGCCCCTTTATGATTTTTCATTTTTTTGCCTGTTGTTTCAGATCATTAAAATTATTTAAATATTAGTCAAAGACCACACAAGTAAACACAAAATGCAGTTTAAATGAAGGTAAAGTTTTTGGCCCCACCACTTAAAACACAACTTAGCTGATTATTGCCACACCTGTTGTCAATCAAGAAATCACTTAAATAGGACCTGCCTGACAAAGCAACCAAATTAGACCAAAAGATACTTAAAACTAGACATTATGCCAATATCCCCAAAAAATCAGGAACAAATGAAAACGAAAGTAATTGAGATTTATCAGTCTGGAAAAGGTTGTAAAATAATTTGTTTTAGGTTGTAAGAACAGTGGTGAAACTCTCCAGGAGTGGCCAGCCAACCAAAATTATCCCAAGAGCACAGCCATGACTCATCCAAAAGGTCACAAAACAACCCAGAACAACATCTAAAGAACTGCAGGTCTCACTCGCCTCAGTTAAGATTAGCGTTTATGAATCCACCATAAGAAATGCCCGAATGGTGTGTGCCAAGATAAAAACCACTGCTTAGCAAACAGAAAATGAAGTCCAATCTCAATTTTTCCAGAACACATCTTGATGATCCCCAAGACTTTAAGTAAATATTTTTCAGACTGACGTGACAAATGTGGAACTTTTTGGAAGGTGTGTAAAAGTAATTTGGTGTAAATGTTTTTTAGAAAAAGAGCATCATACCTACAGTAAAACATGGTGGTGGTAGTGTGATGGTTTGGGGCTGTTTTGGTGTGTCAGGGTCTGGAAGACTTGCTGTGATAAATGGAACCATGAATTCTGCTGTCTACCAAAAGATCCTGAAGGAGAATGTTCGACCATCTGTTCGTGACCTCAAGCTGAAACTTGGGTTCTGCAGCAGGACAATGATCCAAAACAAACCAGCAAGTCCACTTCTGATTGGCTGAAGAAAAACAGTGAAGTGAAGACTTTGGAGTGGCCTAGTCAAAGTCCTGACCTGGATCTGATTGAGATGCTGTGGCATGATCTTAAAAAGGTGGTTTATGCTGGAAAATACCTGCACTGGATGTGAATGACTCACTGCAACTTACCACAAAAGCTTGATTGCAGTTGTTGCTTATTGTGGAACAACCAGTTATTAGATTTTTTTTGGGTATTTTTGTAAATACTGTAAATATTTCTTAATTTATATGGGTGTATGATATTTAAACTTTTATAACAAACAAAATAATTTCATAATGTAAGTTTACACCTTAATTTAATCATTAAGAGATGATCCATTGTTCCACTGATGGAGGCAGCGCAGGAAGTGTACAGCTATATATTACTATATAGAAATATATTAAATAAATCAAATACATTTAAATATATTTGTTTTATAAAAAGAAAGCTTCATTGTTAATAAATCCTGGAATGCACATTAATCCTGGAATGAGGATCTTCTCTACTGCCCTTCACTTTTTATCTCTCAGATCACTTTATGGGTTTCGTTATTCACACTGTACTCACAGTTAAATAAGGTAAAATACTGTATGTGGTGATAGAGACACAGTGTTTGAGTTTTGTCACTTTCATTTTTATTATACAGTTCTGAGTAAAAACAGTCTCCAGTTTCACAGCATTTTTAATAAAACTGTCTTCTTGACTCTAAAGATTATTGTCTGTTTCAGGTAATTATTATGGAGGTTAAAATCCTTTGATAAATCTTGTGAGATGGGGTAAATAGTTGGGTTAAATTGTATAAAATTATAAGTTCTTTAAATAAGAAAACACTAATGAATTGCTTTAGGAGACTTGAATCTTGTCATAGCTCTCTGCACATCAGTGAGTGCAGTTGGATCTGTGATCTGTTTCTCACAGTTTAACATCTTCTCCAGAAGCTGTCCAGCTCTGGGCTCCTCAGTAGCTGCTCCTCTGCTCCTCGTCTGCTCCTGTGGTGAGGTTGGCTGTATTTCTGCGAGGTCTCGCTGCTGCCAGCTGTTCTGGTTTATGAGAGGCTGATGACGGGTCTTGGACTTGGTTCAGTTGTGTAATGGGTTTGTCATCAGTGGCACAGTGCCCTCCTGCTGGCCACACATCACCACACGCATGGCACTCGCTGGCCGCGTCTGTGGTCTGAAGGCAGTCATGTGACTGGCTTATCATCATGATTCATGTGGATCACTGCTGCCAGGCCTGAGTCTGTGAGGACCTTCGTCCTGACATTGTGTCCTTTCCTGTGATGGACATCAGCATGGTGCCAGGGTCTGTCTCCCTGTCATCAGAGCTGGTTCTCCAGGCCTGTCCACCAGCTTGTAGCTGTGGTAGGTCAGTAGGTCTTCACTTCTTATGAGCAAAGCTCCATGCTCTCTACCTGGGGTTGATTGTATTCTTCAGTACGGGTCACTGCAGGGTTACGGGTCCTGCCTGGGGGTTTTCAATCTCAATATTGGTCGGTTCCATTTAACGTTTTTGTTTCTTTTTGTCAGTGTCTCAGTGATATCAAACTCTTTGGAATATAAAGTGTTTAATATATGCGGAGTCTCTGCAGTTTTGCTGTGCTTGATGATATATAGATTCTAAAGAACTTGGCACGGCTTCACTGGAACAATTTAAAATTCAATTACCACAAATCAGTCAGTGAAAGCCAATCATTCATTAATTAGAGAAAAAACACATAAAGGAGAATCTAACCATAAAAACTGTATTTGGATAAGTGTTGTTTTTAATCAAATACACTGCCTGGCCAAGAAAAAGTCTCCACATGGATTTAAGTAAGTAAATAATGTGTTGGTTGGTTGATGCTGCAGTTGGTCTGCAGGTTTAGGTTCAGCAACAGTATGTGCTGAAAGAATGCAACACTGGAGTGAAATAAATCTTGGGACATTGCAGAAGCTTATTGAAACAATGACACAGTGAATGTGTGCAGCTAAAGGCAGTCCAACCAAATATTACAGTATGTGAGCTTTTTTTTGGTGGTGACTTTTGTTGTACTTTGCCCACAATTACTGTATTATTACTACATTATTATGCCTTGTTTGCATAATAATGCACACTACTCCTACAGTAGTTTGTATAAACCTTATTTTAAGAAACTCGAAAATACTCTGTGTAAAGTTCGTAAAGGTTCTGTTCACAGTGAAATTAAATAAATAATTTTTAGTGTTGAATTTGGGGATTTTATTTACCATCTATAGAGGTTAAATTTGAAACTGCATCTTTTCACAGGCAAGAAGGAAGAGGTGTGGGTGATTGACGATCTTATTATTGATGGCAGCTCTTTGAACAACCCTCCAATTCTATCAGAGAACTTTGAAGGTGGAGCTCAGGATCTGAACTGGTTGTTCTATCCGGGGGGCAATATTGGTCTGTACTGTCCGTACCAGAAGACAGGACTGTGAGTATCCCTGTATCCCTGCACTGCTCACCTCTAGGTTTATGGAAGTTTTACTGGGATCTGTTTGTGTCTTTTTCTGGTTTGTTGAGAGTTTTTGTATGTTTAATCTGTACAGGGATGAAGACTCAGCCATGGTGTTTGTGTCGAGTGAGCTGGGAGAACACTCAATAACCACTAGAGATATTGACGTCAGTGAGAACACCATCATCCAGTTTGAGGTATTTATTCATCTGTGTGTTTTTTTTTTTTCACAGTCGTGTCTCTTTTATTAATATACCAGATAAATGAATACATTTTAACCAAGTTTAGGCACTTGGTCATACATGATGTTAAATTTGACCCAGATCAACGTGGGCTGTACAGCAGAGAGCTCGTCTTCAAACCCAGTGCGTCTGGAGTTCTCCCGGGACTTTGGGGCCACGTGGCATCTCTTGGTTCCTCTGTGTGCTGGAAGTCCAACCCCCAGCTCTCTGTGCTCCACTGAACTTCACCCCGCCAGTATCTACTACCCTGGCACCACTCAGGGCTGGAGACGGGAGGTTATTCACTTTGGAAAGCTGCGTCTGTGCGGGTAAGTGACAGAACATGAGGAGCAGATGAGAGTATTTTAACCAGGTATGACAGAGTCCAAAACTGTAGTACTAACCTGCAGGTCAGTGCGGTTCCGCTGGTACCAGGGCTTCTATTCCTCTGGAACGGCACCACCAACCTGGGCCCTGGACAACGTCTACATCGGCCCCCAATGCCAGGACATGTGCAGCGGGCACGGGGTGTGTGTTAGGGGCACGCACTGCGAGTGTGACCCGGGTTACTCCGGCCCGGACTGCTCTGTTCAAGAGTCCCCCAACCCAGACTTCTTAAAGGAGGACTTTGAAGGTACAGATGATGTTTTCACACATGCAGTAGTGCACAGCTGTACAGTGCCCTACATATTGTTCTGGAGAAGGGCATGGTTTTATTGTAATTCACAGTTTTCACTTTCCAATCAAAACATTTCAGTTTCACACTCCGTGCACAATGTGATGAGTGATATTGAGTTTAGTGTGATTGTTGGTAAAACTTTTGGTTCCTGGTTTATTCAGAATTACAGATATCATCTAGATATCATTTTTTGCCTCCAAGTCACGATCCGATTCTTTGGCTATGCAGTTAAAAAAGAAACACAATCAAGTCATCATTTGTGTCACATTCACGTCTTGTTCTGGTTCTCTTCTGTGTTTTTCCGGCTCTCCTGCGCTCCCTCCTGTTTCTCCGCCTCTGTCTTTAGTTGTTTTCACCTGTGTTCCTTTAGTTACTCCATCCCCTCGTTACCTATCCCCAGGTGTTTCCTGTTTTCCTATGTATTTATTATTACCTTTGTTAAGTGCTTGGCTTTGGTACGTGTTTAACATCTGTTAGGTTGCTTTGGTTTTTGGTTTTCTGTCTGAAGTTTATTCTGGGTTTATTCTAGTTTAGTTTTGGTCTATTGTTTATTTTCTTAGTTAATAAACTCACACCTACGTCAGACTCCTTGCTTCCTGCTGCGATCCTGATTTTTTTTTTTTTTTTTATTATTTTTTTATTATTATTGAAACAATAATAATTAAATAAAGCCATTTTTAGTACTAAATATAAATATGAATGCCATGCCATTCCTTTTAAATATGCATTTTTTCCTAAATAACAACAACAATTCTGTGATTAATCCTAATTAGATCATGATTCATTTTTTAAATACTGATAGTTCCCTCTATGTTTAGGGGGGAGACAGTAATAATAGTAGTGTGGTTTATTAGACCTGGCAGACTAGATTTAGACTGTATTGTATTATAATATAATGTAGATACTAATGGACAAAGGTGAAGTCAGATATAAAAACAGAAAGGTAAACCAAACCAAAACCAAACACAGGGACTGTGGTGGACAGTTTACCCAGTTTACCCCATTCTCCCATTGTACCCACTGACTACATACCACAAAGCATGAATCACCTTAAACTGGCTTTATGAATATGATAAATGAACCTCTGAAGAACTGAAATAGTTAGGCCATGTGTAGAAAGGGTATTATGTTAAAAAAAATAGTCATTTGTAATTGAAATGCACAAAAACTACAAAACTACTATTTTTCAGAGAAAAATCACCTAAATATGCCTTTCTCTCAAACATCACGCAGGACACTGACAACACCCATAGTGAGCACATGATCATTACTCTTAGCCAGACCAGACGTCTGTACCCGTCTGTGCCTGAAACAGATTGACATGACTTGTGTGAAAGTGTTTTTGTTTTTTAGCTGTAAATGGTTTCTATTTGAAGGGGGTGCGCTGGATTCAGAGCACTTCAGGGTGCTGAGTGGAGGAAAGCCTTCTAGAAAGTGTGGCATCATGACCAGTGGAAACCACTTGTTCTTCAGTGAGGATGGATTGCGCATGTTGGAAACCACAGATATGGATCTTTCTAATGCCAGGTAACTGCTCCTATTCTGCACACAAACACACTGTGAAAACATTGGCTAGTTTAACTTTTGCTGTGCAGATATTTAAAAATTAGCTTTCCTAAAAAGTGTGCTGAATGTTAAAAAGTAAAGTCACAGAAGGTGAATCTTGTGTTACATTTTAATAACATACTGTTTCAGTTGTGACATTAATACAGGAAAATGCTGCTTTATTACACACACACACACACACACACAGCTGTTATGTACACACACAAACCATACAATTACAGTGTGTGCACATATCTACCTATGAAGTGTGAGTTGCAAAAACTCTGCTTTATTTAAAAAAAGAAATACAATGTTTATAGTTATAGTCTTAATGTTAATGTTGATCATGATTTTCCATAAACCTATTTTGTTTGGGCTTTTCCTGAAACGATGTGTGAGTTTATATGAAATTAGAAGAGGTGATTAAATATGTATAATATATAGTGATGTAACAGGTGAAGAGCTTGGTATTTTTTATTAGAGAAATAATCAGATATAGCGTCTGCAGCTGAGGAACTTTAGTGAGTGTGAATCCGCTGTGTATGGTGGGCAGGTTTGTGCAGTTCTTCCTGAGGCTGGGCTGTGGGAAAGCCGCTCCTGACCCTCGTTCTCAGCCGGTGCTGCTGCAGTTCTCAGTGAATGGAGGATTATCCTGGAGTCTGCTGCAGGAGTTCCTGTACAGCAACAACAGTAACCAGGCTCACCTGGTGGCCCTGGAGATCCCCCTGCGCGCCCGCACCTCACAGACCCGCCTGCGCTGGTGGCAGCCTTCTGAAAACGGGCATTTCCACAGTCCCTGGGTCATCGATAAGGTAAAGTTTTAACTGAGTCTGTTCAGTTAAACTACAGAATACAGAGTTCTCCACGTTCAGGCATTAAAACAGAGTCAGGGCTTGTGATGTTCTGGATTTACATCAAACAGAATTACCTAAAACCATGTTGGATCATGTGGATTTAAATAAGCAAGGGTCACAGTGAGGGTTACTATTAACAGCACTTAAGACAGGAATTAACATTGTTGACCCTAAGACCTAAATTGCTTAAGCATGAATGAATCAGTTAGAACATTAGTTGCATATTTTGGAATAAAGTACCTTATCATTTTTTTCTGTAAATGTTGGTTTAACCAAAGCCCTAATGTCTGTGGTGACTAAAGCCCTATTTAAACAGGATTAGTTTCTCAGGGGGCATCTGTGAAAAATATTTCACACTTCTACCCAGTAATAAAACTCCTGCGTCCAGACTGCAATTGAAATAACAGGAGGATCAGTGAGTTTTCAGGCTTTTTTCTCGGTCACATGACATCGCGTTCAGTAGCTCCTCCATGTCCACTCGCTGTTGTGTTTACGTGTATCTCCATGGAAAAGTGTGCCCAAAGTGAAATTACGGTGCGCGGTAGTGGACAAATAGCTATTTTAATAAACGCGAGGAAACGAAACTAAAATTACCGGAGGTAATTACCGTTCAGAGAAAAACAGTAAATAGTTCAGCCTGTAAAAACACATACATGCTCGTTCTGGATGGGAATAAAACCACAGAGGATAAAAAACACCCGTGAAAGAGAAAATTACCCCAGGAACCCACAAGAAACTAATCCAATCCAGAAAGGGCTTAACATGATCCTCACGATTTTGATTGATTGGGTTGATGTGGGTAAACTGCAGGAATTTTACATTTAAAATTCATTGTTACAAACTTTTTTGTAACTCCCCGATTTTACAGAGATTAGATAGAAGATTCTGCTCACATTTTAATCTTTGTTTCATTTGAAAATCCCCAGGAGTAATTTTTAGGATAACTACATTGCAGACTGTAACGTCCATTAGGAAAGTGCTTCTGTGGTTGCAGTTTTTCATTCCAATCTAACCAACAGCAGCAAACAGTGACTCTTTTATGGAATGGCTCAAATAACCATCTAAAATACTTTGTGTGTACTTTTGGCCTGTTTGCACTAGAGTAGGCAATATTGCCCTAAAATAATCACAATATTTCAGCGGATTTTTTGGATATATAAAGAATCACTGAAACTGACCGAATCCTGATCACGCAGCTTGCCATCAGCTGCCAGAGCCCTGAGAGAGCACAATTGGTCTTGCTCTCTCTGGGTGGGTACAGTAGATGGTGCTCTTTCCCCTCATCACTCCTAGGGTGATGTGGATCAGCACAAGGCTGCGTCTGTGAGCTGATGTATCAGAACCGAGGAGGCCTGTGCTAGTCTTCACCCACCTTCTGGTGTTTCATCAGCAGTGATGGGGGATATGGGAGGGGCAATCTAAATTAGGGAAGAAAAAAAAATCCAACAATTATTGAAAGAACATACTATTGCAACAAAGTAAATAATTAAGTTTCTACATTCAGAAAGATTTTTTTAGAAATGTATATTCATTCATTTGTTTTTAAGCTAAAAATGTGTCTGTATAATTTGTAATATATTTAATATGTATTAAAGGTTTAAACCCCTCCCACTTGGCTGATGTGTTGTGTAGGTGGTGGTGGGGGGCAGTGCCAGCGGTTGGGGTCCTCTGGAGGACGACTTCTCTTCTACAGATGCTCGTTCCTGGCTGCTTCACCCTGGTGGAACGCGCATGCCTGTGTGTGGATCTGATGGAGAAGCTTTTGCCTTCATTGAGAAGTCCAACACTCGCTATGGTGTCACTACTGATATCAGCGTCGGGCAGGACGCCTTCATCCAGTTCGACTTCTCTGCTTCCTGTTCCGTCACTGCCTCCTGCTACTGTAAGAGTTCTGCTCTGTTATTTAATACACCTCTCCACTGTAGGGAAGCTTGTATAAACCCCTAATCTGTGCATACATTTGTTGAATCTGAATGTGTGTATCTGTGTGTGTGTGTGTCTGTAGCGGTGGAACTGGAGTACTCTCTGGATCTTGGGCTGAACTGGCACCCTCTTGTGAGAGACTGTTTACCAACCAGTCCAGACTGCTCCTCCTACATGCTCCAGCGCCTCCTAGTGTCAGACACCTACAACAAGTGGGGCAGAGTTACTCTTCCCATTCCACACTACGCACGGTAAAGTCACTTAACACACAAACACTAGAATGACTAAACCTTCAAAACCTGCCTATTATCTTCTAATGCCAGCAGCCCCAGCCCCGTAAATCCTATGCATTACAGCGTTTAGTTATGTGTTAGATGGTTTCATGTATTATGATGAAAGATTCTGAATTCCTGAATCTCCTATTATCAAAATGTACATTAATCATGTTCAAATAATGGAAAATTAAAACACATGCATTCATTTTACTGAACTTAGCAGACACAGCTCTGGAAAAAGGGACCACTTCACTTCAGTTTCTGAATCAGATTCTCTGATTTTGCTATTTATAGGTTTATGTTTGAGTAAAATGAACATTGTTGTTTTATTCTATAAACTACAGACAACATTTCTCCCAAATTACAAATAAATTAAATTAATGTCATTTAGAGCATTTACTTACAGAAAATGAGAAATGGCTGAAATAACAAAAAAGATGCAGAGCTTCCAGACCTCAAATAATGCAAAGAAAACAAGTTCATATTCATAAAGTTTTAAGAGTTCAGAAATAATCAATATTTGGTGGAATAACCCTGGTTGGTTTTTAATCACAGTTTTTTTCATGCATCTTGTCATCATGTTCTCCTCCACCAGTCTTACACACTGCTTTTGGATAACTTTATGCTGCTTTACTCCTGGTGCAAAAATTCAAGCAGTTCAGTTTGGTGGTTTGATGGTTTGTGATCATCCATCTTCCTCTTGATTATATTTCAGAGGTTTAAATTTAGTAAAATCAAAGAAACCCATCATTTTTAAGTGGTCACTTATTTTTTTTCCAGAGATTCCAGATTTTTCGTTTTTGCTGGTAACAGTGCACTGCTGCTTTAAGAGAGGTGCTCTAACAGTGATTGCATTGTGATATTATTTATTAGTTTATTTATTTAGTTTATTAGTTCAGTAAAATAAAGGTGAAGTCAGTGTGCAGTAGTTACATGCTTAGAGATAGTGACACAGATCATGAGCCACAGTTTTCTGTCACACAGTAAATGTGGTAGTGTATTATAGGCAGTTATTTTTTTCATTAAACTGCCCAATCAGGTCCTCAGCTACAAGGTTCAGGTGGTTCCAGCAGGCTCCATTCGACAAGCAGCAAACCTGGGCCCTGGACAACCTGTATATTGGAGATGGCTGTCCTGAAATGTGCTCTGGCCATGGTCGATGCAAGCAGAGTTCCTGTGTGTGAGTAACTGCATTTCCCTGATACAATATAATATATGCTGAAAGCTGTTACATGTAATGACTGTTTTCTTATTGGCTCTTATACAGTGGTGTGAAAAAGTATTTGCCCCTTACTGATTTATTTTATTTTAGCATTTTTGTCATACTCACAATTTTCTAATTATTAAACAAACTTTAATATCAAACAAAGATAACCTGTAATAAATATAAAAAGCACTTTTAAATAACGATTTCATTTATTAAGAGAAAAGAAAAACTATCCAAACTAATCCAGCCCTGTGTGAAAAAGTGTTTACCTCATAAATGAACACTTTTTGGAAATCTGAGTTCAATTTCACTACTAATCAAAACCAGCCCTGATTACTGCCAGTCCTGTAGAATCAAGAAATCACTTAAATAGAACCTTTCTGACAACATGAAGCAGATAAAAGATCTCTTGAAGAATATCTTGAAGAAGTTCAAAAGAAAAATGTAGGGGGCACATTTCATGCCACTGTAAATAATATAAATGTATATACGCTTATATAATATAAACACTGTTCCGACCGTGTGTGTGTGTTACTGTGGTAGTATACTATATTATATTATATTATTAAATTATATTAGACGGCGTCCTGTTATAGAACATATTGTATTCTGTTTAAACGGCTTAAAGACAGGAGATCCCCGTCACAGTTAAACGTGTTGCTGTTTTAGTGTTTTACGTGAGTTTTCTCTGGACCTGCTGTTCAGGTGTGATCCGGAGTGGGGAGGTGAGTACTGCAGCGAACCCCTGCTGTCTCTTCCCTTCCAACTGAAGGACAGTTTCAGCCGAGCGCCCTCACTCAGCCACTGGCACCTCCTGACCGGAGGAAAGCTGAGCAGTGTGTGTGGGGCTGTAGCTTCAGGAGCTGCCCTGCACTTCAGTGGGGTGCGTTCACATGCATTTCTTTTATATATTTGTAAAATGTGTAACCTCTGGGATCAATAAAGTATCTATCTATCTATCTTTTTTTTATTGGATGTTTCAGTATTAAATCCCAATTAATCCCAATTGTCTTATTTTTCTCGTAAATTTTGAATATATCCATATACAATAGAAGTAAGGGTTTGTAAAGTAGAAAACAAGGCTTTGGGTCAAATTTAATAAATGAGATGCTGGTTGCATGTAAACTGCACATGTAATTAGGACCTCATTTAATAAAAGTGTTGATGAGTTTTGTAGTTAAAGGGTTAAGACATTCAGATGTACATTCAGGCACATCTTCATAGTCAGCATGTGACTAGCAGAATGTAAACCTCCCCTTCATGTCTTTTCATGTTTTGAGAAAGTAAGTTTTATTTTAGTGGACAATAGTGTTCTAATCTGTGATAGTCTACTCCTAGTCATCAGTCATTGGCTTAGGATTTTTTTTGTCCCCCCCAAACTTTATACAGCAGAAATTGTTTTAAAGTAAACTTTTTAAAAGCACTCCGAAATCTGCACCCCGCCATGAAAAAGCACCCCCTCTCGGGAGAGGCTGCAGGTGACGTTTCTTTTTCCTTATCATCATAGCTTAGAAAAGTATCTTGGGTATTTCCATTTTCTAAGTAAAATTAAAGCCAAGAAGACGTGGGGGGGCTTTTCCTGGCGGGGGTGCTGAATTCAGCACAACACCGGCTTCACACACAAGGTCAGTGATGAGAGCAATAAATCACTACAATAACATTATACTGTAGTAAAAACAGCTTCTGGATAATTCTTCTGCTAACAGACTGGGGGGGTTTGGGTCATCTAACGTTTATATTTACTGCTGCCAAAAATCTTTATATAATGTAAAGTTACATTTTTACTAAAAGGACACCATCATCAGAAGTGCTCTCAGTAGACAATATTAAAAAACACAGGACCCAACACTACTGAGTTTTAAAAAAGAGTAGAGAAAATGTAAATATACAACAGATGCCAATACATAATAATAATAATAATAATAATAATAATAATAATAATAATAATAATAATAACCAAATCAGTTATATTATTTTGAGTATTAGGTGATAACTAATCAATTTTTGTCATATGTATATAATTGTCATTGCACACATTTTTTTTTCTTCTAATAACATGTTAAAGTTGTAAAGTCACTTTTGGTTGGATTTAACTAATAATAAACAGAAGTACAGAAAAAATGTCTTTAGTTTTTTAACTATGATTTTTGACATTTTAACAAATGTGTCCCCCTCAGTCTCAAACCTGCTCCTATGCCTTTGCATCAGTTGTGTGCATTTACTCTCAGGCTTGGTTATTGAAATTAAGTGGTTAAAATGTCTATTGTCTATTTTATAGTGTTTTTACAAGAAAATGCAAAAAACATAGTTGAAACCATAGAATAACTAAATAAACGATGTAGCATTGCAGAAGATTAGCGGATCTGCCCTATAGGTACATGTATTAAGTAATAAACTGTTTTTTCTTTTGGTCAGAGCTGTACTCGTCAGCTGGTAACAGTGGATTTGAACTTGACCAGCGCTGAGTTCATACAGTTCTACTTCATGTACGGCTGCATGGTCCCGCCTATCAACCGGAACCAGGGCGTCCTGCTGGAATACAGCCTGAACGGAGGCATCAGCTGGAGTTTACTGACGGAGATATTCTATGACCAGTACAGCAAACCAGGGTACAGATATGCAAATATCACTCAAACAAAACGGCCATGATGATTCATAATCTGCACAACACTGGCAAGCAAATATCAAGAGCTATTAAATATCATAAAGATTAAGGATGTGTCGTTGTTTTCCGCAGGTTTGTGAATGTGCTAGTGCCCCCTGCTGCTCAGGCGGTGGGAGTGCGGGTACGCTGGTGGCAGCCACAGCACGATGGACTGGACCGGGGAGACTGGGCGCTGGACAACGTGCTCATCTCCGGCTCAGACACACACACTCAGATCTCAGACACTTTCGGAGGTGTTGCATTACCCAATCACGAGAGAGCTCCAGCCGATGGAACGCCCACTGGTCGTATAGTGACTGAGGAGGAGGAGAGCAGCTCAGGTACTTGATGTTTAATTCTGTACACGTCACATACATACATACAGTACATATACATATACATACCCATACATATATAAATACATATATATATATACATTAACATACAGTATACATATTCATAAGATACATATACATACACATACATAACATATACATATACATAAGATGCATTAACATACATAACATACCTAAGCAACTTTGTCAGCTTCACTGAGCAGAGGATGGTCTCTAACTATGGGACGCTATAACAGGGCCTCTATGTTGCTCTTAGATACTGTTCAGGTACAAGGTATAGATTCATATTTGGTAGGGAAAATGGATCTTCCATGCAGTGGCCCCTGGCCTGGACCTGTATAAATATGACTAGTAATGCGCAGGAAAGGAGAGAGCCGGGAAGCCTGGGTTTCTGATACCGTCCTGCAGAGCCTCCATTCTTCTGCACCCTCACTGCACCTGTACCCCATACACGACATTATAAACACTCCACAAGTTCAAATAGGTAAGGATACTGCAAAGCTAAAAAAAAAGCTTTTGCTGATGTATCACTCTTTTATCTATTAGCATCAGTAATAGTGTCAGTAATGATTAGGTGTTTATATGATCACTTTAAATATGCTACTGAAATGCAATATGAGGAACAAACACAGTGAAAGGTTTCCATTAAAGAAAACTGTATTCTTTCTGAGGGGAGGGTGCGCGCTTCTTCACAGATCTTTGCCGTTGCCTTTCAGTTTGTTTTTTGCGACCAGAGAAACGTGAATACAGTAAATTACAGTCATGACTAAATTAAATAAACCTGTTACTAATCCAGGATGATTGTTTGTTTGTTATAAACTATATCGAGATCAGATATACCGTGAAGTATACAGGCAGAGATTAGTTAAAGTTTTGATCAATGTGGAATTGTGTGAAAGGTCTTACCGTATATTTTGGTGTATTCCATGTATTTTATTATTTGAACAAATACTGATATCTGTGCTTCACTGTGCCGTAGTGAGTGAGCACTGGTTGTTCTCTGAGGACTGCTCCGTGCAGCGGTTCTGCAATTCGCCGGACGGGGTAATGGTGTGTGGCAGTCTGGATGGCCGAGAGGTATACGCCATCACGCATGACATCATCCCTGACCGAGGTTGGGTCATGCAGTTTAAGGTCAGGGTGCTGCTTTTATCACCAGCTCCTATAGCTAATGTACTCTCTAGATTTTACAGGTAAAAAGTGTTTTCCTGCACTGAAGTGTGTGTGTGTGTGTGTGTGCAGATCTCCGTTGGTTGTGATGTACCAGAGAGAAATGCGGAGCGTCAGGTTCATGTGCAGTACTCAGTGGACTTTGGCGTCTCCTGGAAGTACCTGATGCCTCAGTGTCTGCCAGCGGACCCTCGCTGTGGAGGGCAGGTCTCTCAGCCCTCTGTGTTCTTCCCTTCAAAGGAGTGGAAGAGAGCGGTGTACCCTCTGCCTGACAGTCTCGCTGATACGTGAGTGCCTGTGGATCAAACTCACGTTCTGCACATTACAGGAGTACTTTAGATCATGGATCCCACAGCTTTCTGCTTATACTATTGAACAGTTATATTATTGGAAGGTTTATGGTGCAGTACAGTCTATCTCAAAACTAAGAACAATAAATAAGATTATGGGGCAGATTCTGAAATCAACACAGGTTTAAATGATACATATTGGATTAAACATCTAGATACACCCAGTTTTTATTAATTCAGTGGTGCTGCATGACTTGTGTAATCATGATTGGCCCACAGAAGCCTACAAAAAAGTATTTATTTGAAAGCACACATTTTATTGTCCAACACACATAGATCACAAGGAGCTCAGTAAAGTTCTGCTCGGGATTTGTCAAATTTACATTTATAGTCGTCTGGAGCCAATTCTAAAGATCTGCAAGATCACGGATGAGCACCAAATGAAATTCATGGAAGAGACATCTGAAGAATACTTTTCCTCCATCCTCACAACAAACTCTACAAAAGGACATCTAAACAAGCCCTGGTGCATACAGGTTAAATGGAACTGAGTTTTTAAACACCTCTGTGTGACAGTTGGACTCCAGTTTCCTGTGGGCGGAGTCCTGTTTTCACTGATGAAGATCTAAAATAAACACTGTAAATTGTGCAGAAACAGATTCAGATATTCTGTTTCTGACTTTATTTTATCTATAGGGTGTTTCAGCTGTAGGTAGTAGTGTGTAATAAAGTGGAGGACAGTGAGAGATTAAACACAGTGTTTAAAACCTCCAGCAGCACTGCTGCATCTGAAACACTCACTCTATCAGCTCAACACACACTAACATGACAGGGCGTTACATGAACGAGCAGGTCAGTTTCCTCTGCTGAGACGCTCAGAGGTGCTGCGCTGTTAAGATATCAACCTGACTTACAGGTAGTAAAGACACTGATTGGTTTATTTCACATTTCACCCAAAACACACCCATAATTAAGAATTAGATTATGCTTTTTGTGCGTTATATGCTGCACAAGCTGTGATTTTGTGCACTCACGACACCAAAGACACACCAACAAACATCAACTGTGCATCGTGCAGCTGGATTTAGGGTCTCACATATAGAAAGCTAAGATAAAATCCTAAATCTTAAAAAAGAAGAAGTCTTTTTTAAAATATTTAAAGCTATAGAGTGCCCCAAAAAGCTGTGCGTCTGTCTTCTTTTAAATGTATGCTTTTGTACAGGCAAAGAGTCATCACAACAAATATGGATATAATATTGTTATGTTTACTGCATTTTTTGGAATGTTAATTGTTGTTGGAGATAAAAATCAGTTTTGGAAGTAAGTCAGTATTTACACAGATATTTGAATGTTGGTAATGGATAGGTCTGCTGTTTGGTTCCTCACAGATCAGTACGGTTCAGGTTCTACCAGCAGCACTCCGACACTCAGTGGGCCGTAGAGAACTTCTACATAGGGCCTGCCTGTCAGAACCTCTGCAGAGGCCATGGTGACTGTCTGGATCAGCGATGCCTGTGTGACCCAGGATTTTCAGGATCCAACTGTTTTTCCAGCTCCACCCTGAAGGTTAAACACACACGTGTTCACTGTGTTCACTTTTACATACACACTGATAAAAACCTGTTGATACTCAACGTTCTACCAGAACACATTCAGAACACAAGCATTATCTTCACCTTTAGACATTGTGATCTATATATTTTACATCACCTGTCATAGAGACAGAATCCTATTTTCCCCTGATTACTTTCTGATTTACTGGAAAATCTTACCGCTATTCATGTTCCCTCTGCTGACAACTTTTATGGAGATGTGGATTTCATTTTCCAGCAGGATTTTGCAGACTGCACACACTGCCAAAATGACCAATTGGTCTTTATATACTATTCTAATTTTCTGAAACACTGATTTTTGGGTTTTCATTGGCTGTAAGCCATAATCATCAACAAGAAAAGAAATAAAGCTTAAAATAGATCACTCTGTGTTTAATACATCTATATAATATTATACAAGTTTCATATTTTTAACTGAATTACTGAAATAAAGCAACTGTTCAATGATATAATTTTTTTTTTTTTAAGATGCACTAGTATAAAGCTATATCAACAATTTCTCTAAATCACATCACACACATGTGAACATGCTGGACCTCTTTTCCCCATTCTCCTTTTCCTGCAGGCCTCCCTGAAGGAGCGGTTTGACTGGCAGGAGGACCACGGGTCTCAGTGGCAGGTTTTGGAGGGGGGTCACCCCTGCACTGACTGTGGAGTTCTGGTGGAGGGGAGAGCGCTGTACTTTAATGGAGCTGATGCCAGACAGGCCGTCACTGCTGACCTGGATCTGCGTGGAGCCAAGTCAGTGATTAATTCACTCCCTTACTAGAATACACAGTCCTTTAGAAGATTCAGGTTCATTAATTAATACGCATTTTTTTTGTTGACTTTTCATTTACAGTCAAACATTTAAAAATGTAAGTTTTGTTTTTATTGTGTGTCATAGGTTTGTGGAATACTGGGCCAGGATTGGGAGTGAGAACAATATGAGTCTGTGCCATCGCCCAACTTGCAGAAAAGAGGGTGTATTGCTGGATTATTCCACAGATGGAGGTTTGTTCATTTGACCTTTCAGTGGGAGTTCTGCTGGTCTGTTGTTATTTTTAAATATTTTTTCTGTATTTATTAAGGTTATTTTAGTAAAGAACAGTGTTGAAGTGCTCGTGCTCTCTGTGTCTCTCTGAAAGGTGTGTCATGGACGCTGCTTCATGAGATGGACTATATGAAGTACGTGTCAGTGAGGAGGGACTACATTGTCCTGCCGGAGGGAGCGCTCACCAACGCGACGCGGCTGCGCTGGTGGCAGCCGTTTACTGTGTCCTCTGGTCTGGCTACCCCAGATCCTGAGCGTGCTCAGTGGGCTTTAGATAACATCCTGGTTGGAGGCTCTGACATCAACCCCAGCACTCTGCTGGACACGTTTGATGATGGTATTTAACATTTGTTTCTGTATAGAGTTTTAGGAAGGACATGTTGGTCTTTTTGTGTCATGACTAAAGGTGAATTAAAGCAGCTACAGTGGCATTAAATAGTATTTGCCCCCTTACAGGTTTATTTGTTTTTTGCATTTTTGTCATACTTTCCCTTTTTTAGATTATCAAACAAACTTCAATATTAGACAAATATAACCTGAGTAAATATTTAAGAAGCACTTTTTAAATGTATAATTTATTAAGGAAAAATAAACTATCCAAACCTGTGTGATAAAGTGTTTGCCCGCCTATAAATTAACTGTGATTAATCACACATTTTGGAACATTTAAATAGATTTCACTACTAACCACAACCAGGCCTGAATACTGACAGACCTGTAGAATCAATAAATCACTGAAATAGAACCACTCTGAAACATGAACACATTATAGCCCGATCTGAAGGAATGCAAAAACAGATGAGAAACATGAAACATTGGAGAACCTTCCCAGGAGTGGCCGGCCGACCAGACAAGTACACAACGACCCGTCTCACATTTACCAACCAACATCTTGATGATCCCCAGAACTTTGGGTAAATATTCTGACGAGACAAAAGTGGAACTTTTTGAAAGGTGTGTGTCCCATTACATCTGGCATAAAATTAACACATAATTAAGAAAAAGATCATCATACTGAATGTAAAACATGGTGGTGGTAGTGTGATGATGATGATATGGAGCTGCTGGATAACTTGCTGTAATAGATGGAAGCAGGAATTCTGCTGTTTATCAGAAAATCCTGAAGGAGAATATCCTCCATCTGTTCATGACCTCAAGCTCAGGAGTACTTGGGTTCTGCAGCAGGACAATGACCCAAAGCACACCAACAAGTTCATCTTTGAATGTATTTGTTTTTTAATTATCATTTAAAAAGCCAAAAAAAATCTGTAGGGGGGCAAATACTTTTTCACGCCACTGTATGTGACAGTACAAGTCAAGTCCAGTCAAGAGGATTTTATTGTCAGTACACAGATCAGATACACAGTGCAATAAAAGTAAAAGAATGGTCCGCAAATACATTTTACTTGAGATGATTATTTGCTGATTAGCTTTTTCATTATTTTCTTATTTTTACAAATCTTTTTCTTTTCTCATTGCTATCTCTCTCTTAGAAGGAACATCTCATGAAGAAAGTTGGAGTTTCTATCCGAATGCTGTTCGAACGGCTGGTTTTTGTGGTAATCCCTCTTTCCATCTTTACTGGCCCAACAAAAACCAGGATGGCACCCACAACATCCTGGCCACCAGGGAGCTTATAGTCCAGCCTGGATACATCTTACAGTTCAAGGTCTGGACTAGTTTAGTAATATATACTGTGCTCTTATAGCATTATAGCTAGGAGCAATTCTATAAATAATCACATTATAACTTTTTTCAACAGATTGTGGTGGGTTGTGAAGCAGACAGTTGTGAAGATCATCATTCAGTACTTCTACAGTACAGAAAAGATGCCAGGTGGGTCAGAAATAGACATTTAGGAATTGTTATTAGTCAGATGAACTCTAGATGGGACTGTAAATGAAATGATTTTTTCTCTTACTATCTTTACCTTACAGGTCAGACTCGTGGCAGTTGGTACAGTCCGCATGCCTCCCCTCCTCAGTGAACAATGTGGGCTGTTCCCCTTTCCAGTTCCATGAGTCCACCATCTACAGCCCAGTCAACAGCTCGGTATGGACCAGAGTTACTGTGCAGTTGCCTGACTATGTCTCCTCAGGGTAAGAAATACATGGATAATCTGTTAAACAGTATGAGTTGTCTTTCTTTTTATTGTGCCCATTAGAACATTTTACGAGAACTTTTAATGTCTTATATGTTGTGTAGTTTTTGGAGTTTTAGTGTACATTGTTGGGTATATATTTTCTGGCAGTGCCACGCAGTTCCGCTGGATTCAGAAGGAAGGTGCTGGTGAGCTGCATGGCTGGGGAGTTGATCATGTGTACATTGGTGAAGCTTGTCCGGGTCTTTGCAGTGGGCACGGGTACTGTGCCAGTGGAGCGGTCTGCATTTGTGATGAAGGGCACCAAGGTGGGCACCTGCATTTTGCAGTTTGAGTTTTAGAAAAGCAGCCATAAAATCCTCACACCATAATTCTTCTTGCAAAAGATGTCTTTAACAGGGTTCTTGGACCATTTCAAAAGTCAAATTTAATGATTCTTTAGCATCTTTTTAGAACTTCAATAAATATGAAGTCCCAAAAATCTAGTCATAATTTCTTTGGCAGAAAATAAATGATTGAATTTTAAATAAAAACTTAAAATCTTGTATTGAAACTGGATGGCAGGTGGTAGTTGTTGTAGGTGACATAGTGACTGAATATACTGTCTTTCTTTCTTTTTTTTTACAGGTGATGATTGCTCATTGTCCAGCAGTGACCTTCCCACATCTATAAAGGACAACTTTGAGTCAGGCTCTGTGTCTGAAGAGAGCTGGAGTGTAATTCAGGGTGGAGAGGTCAGCAGTGGCTGTGGCCAGCTCTCCCCACACGCTCATGGGGATTCTCTTTATTTCAGTGGTTGCAAGATGAGGCAGGCCATCACAAAACCTCTGGACCTCACCAGGGCCAGGTACAGCACTGTATGAAGCTCTAGATGAATAATAAAAATGATGGTGCTCTGTCGTACACCCTGAGCAAGGCACGTCGTGATGCTCATTGCTATCTTACAGCTCATCAACAATCAATTTTTTTACGCCTTGCACCCACGTCATTAAATTAGCGTCAGAGTTTAGGAATAAATCTACACTGATGGGTGTGGTGGTCTGGAAGTGAGGTGTGTTCAGGTAAATTTCTGGCGTGTTTCTATTTTGATGGTAGAAAACACAGGCTCTTCACTGACTGAAATGAACCTAGACCAGCGTTTCTCAACCTTTTTTCTATCACGGCACCCTTTAAATATATGCGAGATGTCACGGCACCCCAGTTTACGGACGGGGGGGGGGGGGTTGCAGTACTTCAGGTGAGAACGAGGGGTGTTGCTGGCGGAATATGAAATAAAATAGCGCGTGCATCGCGTGGGGGGACAAAAACTTTACAGTGTGTCCCAATTTAGGGGCTGCATCCTTCAGAGGCTGTATTCGAAGACAGATTGCGTCACAGCTGCGCAGTAATACACCGCCTCTGTGGGTCGCATCCTTCAGAGTATGCTGCCTGTGAATTGGGACACACCCCGACACGAGCTGACTCTGGAAAGGAAATATGCACGTGAGGCGCAATATTTTGACGGCACCCCCGATGAAGCCAGACGGCACCCCAGGGTGCCGCGGCACCCTGGTTGAGAAACACTGACCTAGACAACAGGCAATCATCAGTACACCCACACTCGTTACACACACACACACACACACACACAGATTAGGGTTGCAGCGGTAACCGGTTTCACGGTATACCATGGTATTAAAATGCACGGTTATCATACCGTGTGTGTTTGCTTATTAACGGTAAAAGGCAAGCCAGCGGAGAAACTCACCCGCGCATGCGCAACTCTGCTCCGCTTCAGCTACTCAGCCCTCCAGCACACAGCGGTGAGAACAGCAGAAAGTGCATCAGACTATCAAATCTCCGTCCGCCTAAAAAAAGGCTAAACTAAAATCAGCAGTGTGGGACTATTTCAGAGACCCGCCGAACGCACCCGAGGATGGGTATCCGAATTGTAATCAATGTGGCCGTAAAGTCACAGCTAAAGGTGGACATCCGTCAAACCTGTTCTCCCATCTCCAAGAACACCACCCCGCAGTGCAGCGCAAAGTATGTGTTTAGTTTATAATTTTAATCTGAACATAAATAAAACCTCTTTGTAGTCGTGCACAACCCAAAAGCGCTGAGTTATCTGAAATTTGGGCACGCAGGTACAGGCGTGAAGTGCGTGCTACGATGGATTCACGTGTCCGTGTAAAGGTCCTGGCCGGACTGGATGTGAAAGACGCCATTCATTTACATGCGTTAATTTTCAAATTCTGACGAGCCTGTTTTTCATATGTTAAAACCAGACTCGCTGTGAAAGCCTTAAAATAGAAATCTCTATTGTGAGGATCATGTCAGAAATAAATCCCCTCTTTCTGCAGTATCTGCTTATATACCAACTCGGCAGTAAAACGGACGTTTACAACAGTTGTTGATCAGACACTGACCCAGGCTCAGTTTATCAGATATTAAATAATTTAAACTTAAATAATTGTACTGAATATTTTAAATACAGGATCTTTACTTCTTAGAGGACATGTGACGTGTGTAACGTGTGTGTATGTGTGTGTATATATATATATATATATATATATATTTATATTTATATATATATATATATATAATTATATACACCCTTAATGCCCTTAAGAGTAGTGGAAAAACCTGGTTTCCTTCACCTAATGGTGTACAGCTTATTTTTTTTTAAGGAGACATTATCTATATTATTGTTCCAGGTTTCTACAATAAATAGTTAATTGAACAAAAAACCTTTGTTGTCATTTCTTTAAGGGTCAGTTTAATAATATATGTAACAAACTGTGATACCGTGATAACCGTGATACCGCGGTATTTTCTGAGACGGTTATCATACCGTGAAAATCTCATACCGTTGCAACCCTAACACAGATACACTGCGGAACGCAAACCTTAACATTTAACTTAACAGTAAAAAATAATATATATATATATATCATTACTGTTCCCTTAAATGAGCTGAACACACAGCGTCAGAGCTCACCTGACTCTTAAAGGGAATGACAACTGGCACACTGATTGGTTTATTTATTACACTTATTAATTCATGCCTTTTGCGCGTTTTAAGCTGTACAAGGCATATTTCTAGCGCCATCCGCTATTGACCGGTGCACTATAGATCAATAAAATAGGGCCCCTGGTCACTTAGAATTCAGGCACAAATTATAACAATGTTATACAATATACAAAGTTTCTAATGGGTCTCTCTTTCTCTCTCTCTCTCTCTCTCTCTCTCTTTTATATATAGTAAGATCATGTTTGTGCTGCAGATCGGCAGTGTGTTTCAGACAGACAGTTGTAACACAGCTTTGGACCAGGTTGACACTGTGGACCGGGCTGTGCTTCTCCAGTACAGTGTCAACAATGGAGTTAGCTGGCATGTTATTGCTCAGCATCAGCCCAAAGATTTCATCAAGGCCCAGCGAGTTTCCTACAACATACCACTGTAAGTCACAACGCTGGCCTGCACTCATACAGCGTGTAAACAATCTTACACCTACAACTTATCTACTGCATGGAATGAACAGAAAGGTCCTTCAGACCTGTCTGGACCAGTAAAGGCATTCAATCACTTTGTAATTTTTATAATTCTTAAAATTTTATCATTTACTTTTACCATTATTATTTTTTCCCTTTTTTAAATCCCTTTTATACTGTAAATGCTCGGCTGCATTGAAAATGAGGGTCACCCTCAATGTACTCCTGAGTTAAAATAAAGGTTAATTGATTCCTCAGTATAAGCCCACCCTCTTACTACGAATTTCAGGTAATTTGAGTGAAACTGGAGATACTGAAAATAGAAAGATGAGATGGGCTGTTGTATCATTGAAACATATGGGCGGAGCTACACATCATACTGCAATCAGGCTTACAGTACAGAATTGGAACTAAAACAGGATTGATTTTAGGAAACTGCGACAGTTGCAGAATCCGAATAACATAAAAACTGCGCAGTATTTTGATCTCTGATCTATATGTTTTATTATTTTATATCATAGGGAAGCACGTGTGAAAGGTGTGCAGTTGCGATGGTGGCAGCCACGTCACGGTGGGACAGGACACGACCAGTGGGCTCTGGACCACGTGGAGGTTGTACTGTGAGTATCATCGTGTTTTACAGCCGTATACACAAACAAGGGTCAGCATGACTTGTTGGGTCGAGACTCCACAAGACTCTATTATTCCTGAGATGCTGTGTTTACAGGCTTTCTAACATGGTTGTAAAAGCTATAGCATGTGTGTTATGCTGTGTTTTTACCAGTGGATGAAGGTAATGACATACAGAAAAAAGGCCCCGAACCAAGCAGACCAAGAAACCAGTGAGGGGCACCAGTGTCTTCCCTCTGTGAGTGGAGATATAGAAATGAACAGGCTAAGCTGTGCTGCACTAGTATGACCTGTTTATACCTGGAAACACCAAGCTCTGGTCATCTGACCGCTCTGACTACCTACTGAAAGATCTGCGCTGGTTTTATCAGCTCTCTGTTTCAATGTTCCAAAGACCCACTGAGTCTTTCTACTGAAAGCTGCTATTAAAGCTGCTATTGAAGAAGCATCTTTGAGAATTTTAAAAAGGCTCTATACATTAAAATGTATTATTGACACACAGTGATCAGTTGACAGTGCTTCTTTTACATCTTTCAGTTCCTGATACATACTCTGTGATCATTTCATTCCAGCCCTTCCATCATTTAGCCTAATGGTTTAAACTATGACCGGTTGGCAGATATTAATGTTGTAAAAGGTTTTTTGCTGTAGCATACTGAATATCGTTTTTAAAAGTTATAATTTTAACAAAAAGCCATAACATTTCTTTGTGAATATATATATATATATATATATTTTTTTCCATATTTTCATTTTATCATTTTATAATCATTTACATACCTGGCATATTATGTTTCTTATAATGCATTCATATAAAATGCTTAAATATTTTGTTTGTATTTTAGTATTTTAGTATCTGACTGTGAATAATAGTTAATTAGTCTTCATCAATAAACGGCTATTTTCTGGTGTATTTTGATAAATAATGCACAGCAGATTATTAAGGTGCATTTTAAGCGACACTAGTCAGGAACAAGGATGTTGCCATGTTGTTAATTTACACAGATTTCTCTCCTGAAAACTGTTCATGTGGGTGAGTAAAGCTCTTCTATTTATTTACAGTAAGCTTAGATTTTCAATATTTTCAGAAGCACAGTTAGCCGCAGTGCTAGCCACAGTGCTTAGCTGAGGAACCCTGAGAGTTCTGGGAACCCGGGGTGAAAATCAGCTAGCGGTTCATCCCACATAGCTTGTTTTAACACTGTAAATGCGCAGGCTACAGTCCGATATACTGACCTCTGACCTACAGCACCTACAGCCTCGGTGCAGGAGAACTAAACTGAACCTCCTGTATAACTCTGTACTTCAGTGGAGTAGCTTCCTACAGCCTGACTGGTAAAATTCATACGTTAAGCACACCAGATTGTAATTATTTATTCATTTTTATATGAATGTGAATAATTATCATATTGGTAACTTATTTTATGTATGTATATATTATGATTATAAAATACCATTTCAGTCATGAAGAAGTCCTGAAGAAGTTTATAAAACATAAAAATACATGCCATCAAAACGTTAATACAAAATATATATAAAGGAAAACACATATTGTAAGCTAAAGCTCTGAAAAAAAGTTAAGAGATCACTTCAGTTTCTGAATCAGTTTCTCTGATTTTGCTATTTATAGGTTTATGTTTGAGTAAAATGAACATTGTTGTTTTATTCTATAAACTACAGACAACATTTCTCCCAAATTACAAATAGAAATATTCTCATTTAGAGCATTTATTTACAGAAAATGAGAAATGACTGAAATAACAAAAAAGATGCAGAGCTTTCAGACCTCAAATAATGTAAAGAAAACAAGAAGTTCATATTTATAAAGTTTTAAGAGTTCAGAAATAATCAATATTTGGTGGATAACCCTTTTTTTTTTTATCACAGTTTTCATGTATTTTGGCATCATGTTCTCCTCCACCAGTCTTACACACTGCTTTTGGATAACTTTATGCTGCTTTACTCCTGGTGCAGAAATTCAAGCAGTTATATTCCAGAGGTTTTTAATTTGGTAAATCAAAGAAATTCATCGTTTTTAAGTGGTCTCTTTTTTTCCCCACAGCTGTATATACAACCCCAATTACAAAAATATCACACTTACACTGTGTAAATTTAAAATAAATAAAAACTTTAATTATATAAAACATTATTTAAAAAAAATATCACAATACAGTGAATTACAAATAGACCCATATTGTATTTATAATAAAACATAGAACAAATATAATATATTGAAGGTGAGACATTTTACAATATTTGCTGAAAAGTGTGAACTAATTTAGAACTTAATGGCATCTCAAAGAACGGGACGGGGCAACAAAACAATTACGTCATAACATAAAAACAGCATTTAAAGAGAGGAAGAATCTCGCAGAAGCAAAAATTGGCAGATGTTCAATGATAAACCTCAAATGATGAACACCTTCCTCTCCCTCTTCCCTTCCACTATCCCTCTATTTACAGTGCATAATATCTTCTAAACGTTCCACAAATCCTGCTACTGCTTTTCCTCCGACGGTTCAGGCTGGGAATAATGCACCTTCACCACTAACAATCTCTGATTTAACACTGTCTCCTTTTCACAGGCAGGAAAGGAGCTTCAGGTAAAAGTGGCTTGCGTGATTTCCCCTCACTGCCTTTACCATATTTTGCTGTTTGTAAAGCCCTTTCACCAGCTAGAGGATAGATCTCCTACTGCTTGTGATACATTCATAAACTCTTTATTAGAACAGTGCATGAAACAGTGCTGAGTATCTCAGAAATCATGGCAGATTTTACAGTCATAGTGCAGATGAAGTGCATGAATTCTCAGTGTCTGTTGAGATAAGATTTCCTTAGACCCGTAGTCCTCTAGGTTCATGCTTTTACCTCTTGAATTTGCTCCCAAACAATAAGAAACCTTGAATGCTTTTCGCTCATCAGCCGTTCTTTTAAACTTATTTGCATTATTTTTGATAAGCTTCAGCTTTAGTGTGTTTGTGACCTCCTCAATGGTCCTGTAATACTGTCCTTGGTGTAACTTGGTGTAAGTTATATAATGAGCATAATCCAACTGCAGGCCACATTAATTATATATGACAATATTTATCTGCATTAAAGTTACAGTTTACAGTAATTACAGTAGTAGCTAGTAATGCCATAATATTCTTATTCTTAAATGTATTTTTATTGTTTATGACGGGTGCTCAACGCTACAAGGACAAACAAGCTGTTCACTATTAGTATGTCAAATTTGGTGCTTTTTTTTTTTTCTAACTAATGTTTACCGAAACACATCTCACTTGAAAATGACTGTAAGATTTTTCTACTGCCACAGAAAACCACTAACAAAAGTAGCATGTTGCTCTAACGGCTCACAAATTAATATTGGACAATAAATTCCCCTACAGCATAAAAGCCCCGCCGAATTCTCACACTCACTGTATGGGTCAAGTGTTCAGGCTTGTACAGATTGGTAGCTGTGCTGTACACATGCAGTCACATTCTTATTGAGACTGTTAATCATCCTTCACCCTTTCCCACTGATCCCACATGATAAATACATGTTAAATACATGTAATATCCATAGGTATATCATAACTATATCTGTTGTTAAGATAAGAACATGATTATCAGTGTTGAGGGACTTATCAAAATGAACAGAGGAGCACTTTTTTGTTTTAACATATGTGGCTGTGACTAGATGAAGGCGTTATTACCCTGAGACTAGGAATGTTGGTCTGAGGTTGATAAAAACATTGTGTTGATTTTTAAAGAAGGGGTTCTGTAGCTGACTGTGCTGGAGATTTTGCAATGCTGATTCACTGTATGAACCAAAAATTTTTCAGGGCTCCAGACTAATGTTTTCTCAACCGTCCAAAAGCTTTCTGTCAGCCTTCTCAAACTGAAAATCATCTGTCGCAATTTTAATACATCATTTTGCATTACTGTTTTATTTATTTGGGTTTTCTACAGCAGTTGTTTGGAATAAATATATTCTATATAACAGCTCAGTTCTGCTGTTGGCCAGCGAGTGGTGCAGTTTTTCTGATTACGGTCACCACTTTTGACGCTCCCCAGTTGACTTACACTGCGATCCACCAACCCCAATCGTTTCCTTTCCCCACTAGTGCCACATTTACCCTCCTCCTCTTGCGGGGTTACCAGCAAGCTGATTGGTTGAAAGGTGGGACTTCATCCATAAATAGACTAAATGCCAAGCAATAGGAAACTCCCAGTCACATTTCAACCAACAGGTGGTGTCCTCGAAAACTTTATTTTATGGCAAGTAAAGCATTCCAAAAAACCTTTAATTCTGTCTATATATGGAGATATGTAAAAGTTTCACAGTGATCAGCTTGTGAAATTTGATTGGTCAATGACAGCAATGTTTTTTTTCTTAAATATGACATCAGACTCATAGATACTAGTAAACGACAGCACATAGTAGCACAGTTAAAATATTTGACAGATGTCTATGATGCTCCTAGGGTACATGTCTGTGAAGTTTTAAACAATAAGCCACAAGTGCTTATGATGGATTTTTGTGATATGAGCTCGTTTTTAGTGTGTATGAGGGTTTTGTCCACGTATTTAGTTTGATCAGAGAAAAAGATAAGGAAGAAGAAAAACAATAGGGTTCAAAAACTATGGAGTTCTTACTTGGACCCCTTATAAGGAGAGAAGTTGCCTTGTCTACAGTTGAGCACAGTGTTCAGTAGGTGGAGGATGGCTCTGGGGGGACAGCAGCTGGTATGGCAGTGTTCCAGTGTTTTGGTGCTAATATGTAAACTTTTAAATACTTTTCTATACCTTCACTCTCTACCTTATACCTACTGCTAATGCTGCAGTAGTGATGTACCAGTACCTGGCATGCTAACATAGCGTTAGCAATGTGGGACAAGCCATGTTACTGGCATGTAAAGATCAGATTTGACCTGAGAAAAAAATCGGATTTGCCCGCAGTCTGATCATAAATGCATACAATTCATTGACCATACTAATGCCTTTTATACCACAAATAAATGCAGGATTATTTACCTCATTTCTTATGTATGAAATATATTCAGCTTAATAAATTGTCCCATGTTGCATGCTAAATGAGTTTTCTTAGCAAATGGACTGAAATCACTGAGCGTAACGCATACATGTCCCGCTATTAGTAGGTACAATGTTGATGATAGGGAAGGGCACTGAAGATTTCCAATTGCTTGGACTGTTTAATATCAACACCTTAAAACTCAACTTAAGTTTGCAGCAGACCGCATGGACGGAAAAAAGCTCTGGGACTGTTTCACTGAGCATTGGAATAAATACATTGTACAAAGCGGATGGTGTGTGTTGTGAGGTGGGGCTTTCAGGGGACAACACACTGTGTTTTTTCCTTTTGCTATTTTGTCATACCCTAATTGTCATACCAAAATTGTTGTGAGTTCACGCTACGGTTACAAATGTACTTGCTGTTCGGCCATGTGTTTGCATAAAACAACAAGCTGCGTTGTGAACGTAATGGTTCACATGCTTGCCTCTGTGCTACGCATATTACTGGAAGCTTCCACTAGAGGGCACTAGAGATGTTTTCACAATGTTTGGACAGAGAGGCCTAGGATTTGTTTCTCCATTTCGATTTACTCATTTCCACACCGACTTTTAAAGCAATGCTGATCTATCATCAGCAGTTCTAGCAAGCATATCTTTTAAAGCGTTTCGTCATTCAGGAGCTGCTGAAAGCTCCACTGCCCATAGCGGTTTTCTGTGTACTGCACCTCGCTTCCGCATCACGTTAATTTCTGAAGGACAGGCAAAACCAACTCTTCAAACAGATACAGGATGCGTACACAAACACATAGTTAAAAGCAGGTGTATCTCAAATTTAAAGTAATCTAAGAGGAGTCACATGTCGTCTTTTTATTGCACCAAACAAATGACCAATATGTGAGGTTTCATTACTTGTGAATAACGATGCATACACATCAGAGTATTTCATCCTTAAACATGCAACTTTTTCATGCTAAAAGTTGTGCCTGTGCCAGAGAACCCTTTGAACTTTACCAGTAACACCAAAACGTAGTCAAATATACAACTATGTTTCTGTGACCATGTGTTGATTATAGAACATAATGAATGTATGTAAACTGCTAACCCCAACTGTAGGTACTTGTTCCTCTCACAATAGCATTTCTACTAAATTAGATCCCAGCACTGCTCCCCCTCTCTCCCTCATCTCCACCCTATTGATCTATTTAGCTGCCATGATTGGACCAACAGTTTCTTTACTCAACCCCCTCCAAAGTGCTTCCATATACCGGGCTGTTTACTTATTTCTGAACATTTCTCATTCTTTATTTCATTTGTAACATTCCCCCACATTGCTCAGTTTGTTTCATTTGTCTTTTTCCTTTTACTCTGCCTCTTCCTTTCTTTTTGTTTCTCTTTCTTTTTCTATCTTTGCATCACTACTCTCTCTCTCTCTCTCTCTTTCTCCTGTTTGGGTCTGGATCTCTTGACTCTCTCCACTGTGTGGTCCTGCTCTCCCAGGGCAGTTCATTTTCCTCTCCAGATCTTTCTGCACTCCAGCAGCGCTCCCCCTATGCCCTCCCTCACTTGTGCTCTAATCTCTGCTCTCTTCTATGTTCTGCTTCCCCTCACATGGCTGTAGAGTCAGGTAAGTGCTTTATACTGAAGATCTGTTTATCCTAAAATACAGCCCAGTGCCTCCTTCAGCCTCTCCTCAATCCCACACCATTCATTATCGCTAACCATGTACCTGACCCTTCAGGTCTACCCACACTCTGCAGACAGCGAGCTGTAGGGTGGCCATTACAAGGCTGTAGATTTAATGAAAAAAGTGCAATATAATGGTGATAAAAGTTTGTGTCTTTGACATGCATGCCCATTCCAAATGCACTTTTTCCAGTATTTTATAAGAGAAGTTCATATGTAATTATTTTTAACAATCACATCTTTGAACATTTCATTCAACCATTTTCATGCAACCGTCTTTTCATGCAGTCTTTTTTCCTATATTTGAGTGAGTTTGTGGCTGATTTTGTGATTGGTGACACACTAGGCCAATTGTCCCACCCATTCAGCTGTATATCCCCTATCACTAGTGATGTGTAAAGACTAGCACACCCCTCCTCCGATACATGGGAAGTCAGACTCCGCCTCTTTTCTAACTGAACAGCTGCTGATGTAGCATTTCCGAGTAGAATCACAGTGCGCTCAAAGGAAAGCTCAGCAACTTGGTTCTGATACATCAGCTCACAGATGCCTTATGCTGATCAACATCACGCTAGGAGTGATGAGGGGAAAGAGCGCCATCTACTGTACCCACCCAGAAAGAGCAAGGCCAACTGTGCTCACTCGAGGCTCTGGGAGCTGACGGCAAGCCACTCGGCGCCCTCAGTTCGATCTGTACAGACAAAAACACTGTAAAGTTGTGGATAGAATTGTAAACAAATTTACACTAAATTGTATACAAATTCTCATAATTTTTTTATTGTTTCGAATTGGAAAACACTTTCTAAACCCTGCCTTAACTAATCCCAAATCATGTAATGATCATGTAATCATGCTCTGAAACCAGTTTCTTGTCACTTTTAATTGTGGCCAGTGGGATTATGTACATCAGGGGTCAGCAATAGGGGGCCCGCGTGAAACATCTGGCCCATAAGGTTGTTTGAACTATAATAAACTATTTAAAATAAAATAAATAAATAAATAAAATGCTTCTCTGGAGAGCTTTTGTTTATATCCCTCCCCTGTCGCCTCTCTGTTGCGCTTGGCGTGACTTTAGTTTCTGCCCATTCTCGTTTTTCCGCCCATTCTTGAGCTCCTGATCTCCCGGCCGTGTCCCAATTCACTAGCTGGGGCTTGTAGCAGTAGTGTATTGGACCAGGTCATTACCAATCAGGTCACCATTAGCAGGGCAGTGTTCACTATTCATCATCCTTTATGGTAGTCGAGGCTGTGTCCATGTGCAGTGGTTGGAATGTGTATAGTAGTATTCATTTATTCCAAGGTCATATTTCAAGACTTCATTCAGACTGCCCTCATACCCTCCATTATCCACCCTCTCCTGCCCCTCCAGCATCCCGGGTCCACTGGTAGCACTTGCAGGATGGATGAAGCAATGAAAGGCTAAGAAACCTCAACAGTCTTTACCATGTTTTTGTTTTGTGACACTGTCTCTTTTTCACTGTCATTTTCTGTTGCAACCTGTTTGTACCTCCACTCCTGTGTTTTTTTCCATTTTTTACTCTTTTTCTTCACCTCTAACCCCAAGCACCACGGAAGAGCGCTGTATGAAATAATAAAGTTTCACCAGGCTTACCCTGGTTTACAATATTAAACATAGTATATAAACTGTCAGACTTCTAACATAAGCTGATAACTGCCAGAATAAATTATTCATTAACATTTTTGCAAAATGACACAAATGCAGTGATAAATCAATTTATAATATAAAACACTGAGAGCTCAGTTTGGTAAATTTTGGTAGAAACCGACACACATCATCCAATCCATCAACGTGCAAATTTGTTCAAAGCTTTGCGCACATTCAAAGTAACACACATAAAATGTTTCCTTTTTAAAACAGTGTACCACACATTGCTGTTTTTATTCAATCTGATTTAATTCTATATTTTAAACCTGCTTAAACATCCACACATGATCACCCAACACAGTAATTACATTTACAACAGCAGAAAATGACACTACAAACACAATCAAACAAAAAGGACACTTTAGCAGTTTAAACATGTTACTTACAAATGGGTGTTTATTAGTGGTGTTAATTAATTAGAAATGTAATCCGATTAATCACAACAATATTCTGTGAATAACTGCAATTACTCTCACATATTCTTCTTAAGACGCAAGTTTTTACTGTGGATATTTAAATGTACATCAAAATACTAGTATATATTTGCATGTTTGAGGGGAGATAAATGCGACGTGGGGCGCTGGAATAAAGAATGCATTATAAATTGAATAGAGGATTATTCTTTTTTACTTAAAATGCGCACCAATAAAAGCACGCAAGCACATCATCTCCTCTGATTGGTCAGAGCTGTCTGGCACAGGAGCAAGAAAGTAATTCTATAGTGAGAAGATTGTGTGTTTCAGTGTGTATATCTGTATATCTGTGCAGGGTGAAGCTGATTTAACGCAGAACACTGAGAAATTGCTGCTGCGCTTTTAAACACTGTTTTTAATGGGATGTGCAGCATGGAGTCAAACTAATGAAACATACTTCTGTCATTTACACTAAGTGCTGGAAAGCTGTCATTCATTTCTTGGCACAGGGTCTTTTGAAAAAAGTGTCAACTATTTGTGAATTTCATGAAGTGCCACCTTTTATTGTTTTGAGATTTAGCATGTACTCCCAATTTAATATTTGCCAGAATTGATTGCAATTGATAACAAATTCCAGGTGGTTGCTAAGTGGTTGCTAGGCAGTTGCTATAAGTTCTAAAGTGGTTGCTAAGTTGTTGCTAAGCAGTTGTTAAGGTATTTCAGATGGTTGCTAAGGTGTTGCTTAGTGGTTTGCTAGGCAGTTGCTAACATTTTCCAGGTGGTTGCTAGGCAGTTGCTAACATATTCCACATAGTTGCTAAGGTGTTGCTAAGCAGTTGACAGACAGTTGCTATAATTTCTATATGGGTTGCTAAGGTGTTGCTAGGCAGTTGTTAATGTAGTCCAGGTAGTTGCTAAAGTGTTGCTAAGTGGTTTCTAGGCAGTTGCTAACATTTTGCAGGTGGTGGCAAGGTGTAGCTAAGCAGTTGCTAACGTATTCTAGGTGGTTGCTAGGTTTTTCTAAGTGGTTGGTAGACAGTTGCTATCATTTTTTGAAGTGGTTTCTAAGCAGTTGCTAACGTTTTCCAGGTTGTTGCTAAGGTGTTTCTAACTGGTTGTTAAGCAGTTACTATGATTTCTTAAGTGGTTGCTAGGCAGTTGCTATAATTTTTAAAGTGGTTGCTAAGCTGTTGCTAGGTAGTTGCTTATGTATTCCAGGTAGTTGCCAAAATGTTGCTAAGTGGTTTCTAAGCAGTTGCTAACGTTTTTCAGGTTTTTACTAAAGTGTTGCTAACTGGTTGCTAAGCAGTTGCTATAATTTCTTAAGTGGTTGCTAGGCAGTTGATAACGTCCAGGTGGTTGCTAAGCCCTGGCTGGGGTGCCGGGGTGTCCAAACTTTTGACTGATAGCTGCTCCATACAGCAGCTCCTCCATACACTCACAGTACTGGAGGAGCAGGGGAGAGAAGGGGTTCTGTGTGCAGAGCTGCTCGTGTGTGAGATCCAGCACTGGGCCCCCCATTCATTTCTATGGGAAAAATTCATACGACAATTGTACGAAAACCGTACGTCGTATCGTTTCGTAAAGCATATTTTTGGAAAGAACTCGATACGTTCTATTAGTCATCAATTTCGTCTTCGTATCTCCAAAATTACATGGGCGTCCAAAATTCTACTAGTTCATTGTCTATGGGAAAAAGTGCGCATGTTTTTATGAAAACCCTACGATATATCGCTCCAAAAAGCACAAGCACACTCCGCTATAAGTTCTACCATCATGGGAAGTTTCGTGGTTCTAGCTCGAAAACTCTAGGAGGAGTAGTTGTTTATAAAAGAAGGAGAGAACACGATTGAGTGAAATGAAAAACATCAGGGATGACGAAGGAGCTGCTGGCTGTATGTGTTCTACACTATTAAGTACAAAGGGGCAGCTCTCTGCAACTTTAACAGAAATAAAGTCATGTGATGCACACTCTAGAGTGTAAAGCACATTTCAGAGTACTCCATTCACACGCTGTTAAGGTGCATCGCTCATTTAACCTAGTGTTGTGAGATGTGTGCAGGGCTGTTCTTGATGCTGCAGAGCTTCCTTTCTTTAAAACTGGCTATTTTTTTTTTTTCATTTCCTCCCCAGTTAACTAGCACAAGTTCAAAGGAGCTCTATTTAAACCTGGACTGAAGTGCTCACCACAATCCATCAATGCTGTTTTTGACCCTGCTATTGTAGAATGCAGGGGTCCTACCCATCCCAGAAGATCAGGGAGTCTCCTACATTTTAATAGCCCCCCCAAATTATATACAATAATGCACCACAATCTAATCCCCCCTCCCTCTCCCCCTTCAACAAATAGTGCCGCAATCTCCCCCCATATGCTATTCAATCACACACAGCTGCTGGTCTGAAAAGGTGCTTTGAATGTTCTAAACAGTGTATTTACTACAGTTTGTTCAGTCTCTTTAATTTCACACTCACAATATCCCTGATCTTCATGCTAAAGCATAAGCAGAGGAAAGGACAGAGTTGAATCAGTCCAGAACTTGCTGTTTCTGTGTTTAAACAAGATGCTTAGTGAGTTTGATCAGTGATTTTCTAGTGTAGGTGGAAGCCTGCTAAAAAGTGCCCTGGCCTAATACAGAGAGCAGTTACTAGTAAAGTAAATCACATTTAACTGTATTTGCAAAGCACTACAACATGCAGGAGATGTTGGTGCTGGTGGCCAGAAACGTTCTAGGTGTTGATTGGATATCCACCGTTAGCTCAGCACAACCTTCTGTATTTGGGTGTTTCCTTCTCAAGTGTCGTCTTAATAATATCATTACATTACGGTCGATTACAACGATTCACGATATCATACTATTTTTATTCAACATTTTGTATTTTTAGTTTAAGTTTTAGAAAAATTATATTCCAAAAGTTATTTTGGTATCTGCTGTTTGAGCACTTTCTCTATGTTCTTTGTTGCAACCCTAACCAAATGTTGCAAAACAGAGTAAAATACAAACCTGTAAAATAAGTAAAATACACCCTGCTCAACATGTGTTGCGATGGTCGTTGCTATCTTACACCCTGTCAACAGTCAACTTTCATGCCTTGCGCGCACGCCGTTAAAATAGCATCAGAGTGTAGGCATGGTGGTCTGGTGGTGTTTCTATTTTGGTGGTGTGAAATACAGGTGCACCACTGACTGATTACAACCCTGACGACAGTCAACAGCCCAATCCTATCTTAGCCATGCAGGAGTGCCATGCGCATTGCACGCTCAGTGTGCATACCCTCCTTCCACACACACAAATAAACTCTCTACACCTTGCAAATCCGTCTTTTACATTAACAATAAGCAGAATAAAGTATAAAAATATTGCTTTTCTCTTAAATGCGTTGCTGGTGCACCTTCACAGAATAAACGCACAGCCAAAGTCAGAGCTCACCTGGCTTATAAAGGGAATGACATCTTGCACACTGATTGGTTCATTTCATGTTACGGCCAAAACACACCCATGAATAATTAAAAGAAATTAGTACATGCCTTTTGCACGTTTTGAGCTGTGCAAGTTGTATAAGAAATAATCGACACGCCCTAAATAAAGCTGCCCGCGTCACTTCAGAGCAATAAAATAGGGCCCAAAGTGTTCAAAATGAAGTAAGGTTGGGAGTGTTAAAGAGCAATACAATACAAAACAAAATGGTACGAAAGACAAAGTGCAAAAAAAAACAAAGCCTCAGAGAGTTTCCAAGCTCAAGCATGTGTAGTTCTGAACACATCTGCTTTCTGATTTTTTCTATGTCTATATCCAGGTCTCTCACTGAGGCCCGTTCTTTAGATAAATAGCAATTACTTTGTAAGGAAAAAAGACGTTTTGCACCTAGTGAAAAATGATCAATCTTTATTACAAGGAGCAGCAGAGAGAAACGTGGATGTTACTCGATTTCAGCAGAGCTGGACTGAACACTCAGTAACTTAAGAACACACCATACAGTATTCTGCATGAGCTCCTTCTTTCACGTTTGATCCTGTGTCTGTGATAGTTGTTGATCAATTGCTATCATCTGTTATTTGAGAAAGATCTTCTCCACAGTGAGGGCTGTTGTGACTCTTTCCTGCTTTGCTTTAATTGTAGGTTAAATACATCATATGGACTTCCTCACTTTGGGCAGAGTTTGGGCAGAGACACCCTGTTTTGTACCTTAATTATGATAATAATCACTTTTTGGTCAATGAAACAACTTTCCTGTAGTTGAATTTAGACTTGTGTTAACAAATTCTAAATGAACAATCAGTCAAAATCACACATATCTCTGGGTTTGTGATGGACTGAAATGGTGTGGAATGTGTAATATTGGTTGATCGTAAAGTTCAGTGGAACCTTCTCAGCATCTCCTCAGTTTTCTTTCTTAGTTGCGTTATCATTGTGTGTGTGATTTATTTTTTTGTATGGACTTGTGCTTTGTCTGTGTTCAGGTATGTTTGTGGGGGGGGGGGGGGGGATATTTTGGATGATGAAGCTATCAATGTCTGTGGAAACTGTTGGAAAAGAAATGAATTATTTTCTGTTGTATCCTCTCAAAAGTTAAAATGAGCATTTAAACAAGCCTAATCTTAAAGTTTAATAATTGAAATACAGCCCCAAATCAGAAAACACTGAGACAGTGTAAAAAATTCTAATTTAGAGAAAGCAATTTAAGAAATTTCCTTTCACTTTTATTCACAGCAATTGCAGGCAGTATGAACCTAAGACATTTGTGTTCTATCCGCTCAACTTCATTTGACTTGCTAATATACTTCCGTTCCTGCATTTTAGTTCTGCAGCACATTTCTGAATGCATTTACCACTTTGTAATGTTTCCAATCCTTTTTACAACACTTAAAAGACATGCTAAGGTGTGTAACAGTATGGGGTGCTTTTCACCACTTCTTCCACAGCCATGCCTTTGTGCTGTTTGGTTTTGCATTGATTTCAAAACTGAATGGACGTCCTTGTAAAAGGTGTTGTTCTGAAAGACCTGAAAGTATTTTTCTGCATTAATGCTGCATCACATAAGTGTACTTACATGCCCCCATACCACGAGAGAGCCTGACAGCTTTTGGACTTGTTGCTGAGAACAGTCTGGATGGTCTTTTCATCTTTGATCTGGAGATACTTGATCCATCTTTTCTCCCTAAACACTTATTTTTTCACAAATGCTGCTGTGGTACCAAAATCTTAAATCTAACCAGCTGCTTATATTACCTGTTTTAGCAGTGTGGGCAGTGTGCCAAGTCCTGCTGGAAAATGAAATCTGCATCTCCATAAAAGTTGTTTTCAGCAGAGGGAAGCTGTAAGATATGAAGTGCTGTAAGATTTAGTGGGAAAACAAAACTGCACTGACTTTATACTTGATAATAAAACACAGTGGATCAACACCAGCAGATGACAGACATGTCTCTCCAAGGTAGTTCTTTTGTAGCCTGAGATGCTATGAAGGTACAGTACCATCGCTTCCAAAAACAACCTCCAACAGCTTCCTGTTACCAGTGAGAAAGTGTTAGAGGATGATAACTAATCCTGTTATTCCATTTTAGTGATAATACAGTTTGAGTTTATTTGTTAATTTAGGCTGCATGTTTGACTTTAACACTGCAGAAATCTGTTAGTTACAGAGCATTGCAGAGAGTTTTATACTGTTTCTCTTCATGTTGAGGTAGTCTGTGGTGAAATGCTAGCTTGGCCTCTGTTCATACTCTAAGACTGTGTTCTCAGCTGCCTGTGAAAGAAAACTGGTCACATGTCTCAGTTTCTGCCCATTTACACTAAAACAATCCCTCAGTGTTTTTTTAACGGATTTTCTGACAAAGGATTACTTTTTTTACACAGGGCCAGGTTGGTTGGGATTGCTTTAGTTCCCTTAATTAATTAAATTCTTATTTTTTAAAAAAGGCAAAAACTAAAGAAATAGGTTAGGGGGCTCTTCTTTGTATGTTATTAACAGTGGTGATATATATTGTACTCTTATTTCACACACATCAAAGATATCACCTGCTACACAGGATGTAAATTACTTGCAATTAGTGCAAGTCACCACCATTGAAAACAAAACACTGCATTGGTTTATAAGTGGTATTATTTCAAGAATACCATGTGAATATAATGTGAAAAGAACATTTATGAGATGTTTAAGTAAAGTAAGTAAAATGAACAGAGCTTTTAAGGTGCTTGAGGTTATGTGTGATCTGGAAGACGCCTGTATTTGTATTTTAATTGGGGTTTTTTTGTTCTGTATTCTTTTTCTTGGTGAGACGGTTTTTGGTCTATAAAAGAGACACTCTGAATGAGTACTACAATCCTCCACTGTTATCGATGCTAATTTTCCTTTCTTTCTTTTTTTTCCCCTCTTCCCGCTCCTGTCTTACCGACCCTCTCTGCAGCACCCGTAAACAGAACTACATGATGAACTTTGCCAGACAGACTGGGCTGCGTCACTACTACAACAGGAAAAAGAGGGCAGTGCAGCAACGCGCCTAACCTACCGAACAAGAGATCCTGGCAATCACACATTCAAAGATGCATCCTCTCACTGATGACGACACCACCAGTGGATTCCTATCAGCCTTAGACCATCCCACTACCCTTTGGTGAACATTATTCCCTCTCAAACTGGAGCTAAACAAGACCTTCCCAGGACGGAGTGATTGGGAAGGAGAAGGCAGCAGCCACATTTTCTATTTCCGTTTACCTTCCAAGAACTTTCAGGTTTATTGTTATTGTAATTTTCATTTTCGTGATTTCTCATTGTCTCTTACCCTTTCTCTTATCACACTGTGAGGTTATACTAGATCACTGATGATGATTTGTGGTGATTATGAGACTGAAACAGCTGTGAAGTTCAACAGAGCCAATGGAGAGAAAGATACCTTGTACCTTTTCCGAGGAGGAAATGTGTTGATTGAAGTTACTGGGTTTAGCAGTGATGATGCTAAGAGTTCTATGTTCTTACTGTTTTGTGTCTGTGGGTTCTTTTTGTGATGAGTTTGATTGTGGTGTTCATTTGGTTATTAGTTTATAGCAAGGACTGTAGAAAAACATGGACTCTGTGGTTCCAATCCCTTTTGTTTTTTGTCTAATGTGCAACCAGAGTCTGGGCAAAAGAGTCTGGAGAGAGAGCCAGACAAAATAGGGGTGACCAGTGCATCTCAGACCACCTTCATTTATTTAACAGAGCAGAGCAAAGCGGTGCAATGACGCAGATTTCATTTTCCAGCAGGACTTGGCACACTGCCCACACTGCCAAAAGTACCAAGTGCTGCTGGAAAATGAAATTTGCATTATTGCACCGCTTTGCTCTGCTCTGTAAAATAAAAAATTCAACAATTTTTAAGGAGATTCAGATTTCATTTTCCAGCAGGAGAGGGAAGCATGAAGTGCTGTAAGATTTAGTGGGAAAACAAAACTGCACTGACTTTAGACTTGATAATAAAACACAGTGGATCAACAGCAGCAGATGACAGACATGACTCTCCAAACCATCACTGATCATCAGTAAATTTTACATTTCATTTATAAATCAAGAGATCAGAGTCTGGAGACAGTCCAAACTGCTCAAGGTCTAGTGTGAAGTTTCCACCAATGAGTGATGGTTTGGAGTGTAGAACAAAGCGTATTTCTACTGGATGCAGAGTTTGTTCAGTAAGTGAACAACAAATAAAGGGGTGGTTTGTGTTTTTTATTAACAAACAATTAACATTTTAGCTCAGTTTACTGGTGAGATTACCCGAAGCTACTATGATCCAGTTTAACCCCTGAGCTGCTTGTAGATAATAATTAGAGGAGAATCAGGAAAATGAGTACACAGCACAATATGACACAACATGATCAGTAATCTTAAGTAAATAATAATAGAAAAGAAAAATGTGCCAGCATAAGCTCTAATTTAATAGCTGAAATGAGATACTACAGATGCAGAAAGTTTAGGTTTTCACTGAATCGTATGGGGATGGGCGGAGCTACTGTCTGCTGCTGTCTGTGCTTTTCTACAGTCATTGGTGTATACTAATTCTGATATTTTGAGGTTTGATCATTTTCATTTGTGGAGATGAAATGATGAATATAGTCTTCAGCAATGGAAATAAAAAATGGAAAATATAAAATGGCATCAAAAAAGTTTAATATTTGTTCCCTTTTTAAAGTCATTTTTATATGTTGATCCCCAGAGAATTTTATGGTAAATGGTTCTTCATGTAACCCATTTAAAATGCACTGTGTGTGAAATCTGTATGCTATTTTCTAGTGTTAAATTATTAGGCAGTTGGGTCAGGATCTCAGATTGCAGAATGAAAACTCTACTGTCAACCTCATCCTCTCGTGATGTCCCCGCCCCCTCCCCCCCTCCTCTCGGTTTCACACCTGAAGCCCGGCGAGGGATTCCCCGTCAGTGTTTGTTTTTGTAATTCTGTGTTATATATATATATAAATATATCCTCTCCTCCACCCTCTGTGTAACTAGAATATATCAGTCACTAGTGTGTGTACAAATACACATACTGAACACACACACAACACACAGACATACTGTACACACACACACACATACACACTCTTACCCAACCACCAAAGCTGAAGACAAAGCAAAATAAAGAACTGTTCAAAACTCGAAAACCTGAAAATATTTGTGTTCCTGTCTTGCATTATTGATCACATATTCGTTTATTGTAAACTGGAAGGACTGGGTGGCTTATCAATGTATGTTTTAAAGATTCTGGTGGATTCATGGTAAATTATGTAGATTTGTGGCTTATTCTTGTGCCAAGAGTACACTTTTTAAATTTCATAATTTGTATTGTAGAGCTACGAATGGGATTGATCCACGCCCTTTACTCCTCACACCCTACTCCGCCCTATATAAACCCTCACTTCCTCTTTACCTGCGTGTCGAACAAATTCACACCCACCTCCTTCCCCTCCCCGTCTTCCTCTTCCTTTCTCTTTACTTCTCTTTCTGTATGTCTTGTTCTCAGCAAAGCTGCCTGAACTCCAGCCCAAACATCCCCTCCAGTTCACACCCCCTCCTCTTTTTTCCTTCAATCCAATGCCGTGGGAAATACTAAAAAATAAAGGCTTAGAAAATTAGAGGGTTTTTTTGGAACACAAAATGACAATACTGTAATGTTTGAAAGTTTGTTAGACCTAAAATTTAGTCTGAAAAATTGATTAGAAGAAACAAATGAGCCAGTATTTTCCAGTGAATTAATTTATTGAGAAAAATTATTGTGTTTTTATTCACTAGAACGACTATTAGGTTTGAGAGACTTGCGTGTTTTATTAGTTCTTTGTTTAAAGAACTAAGGTTTTAAGAAGGATATATTAATATAGTTATAGAAGTTAGTTATGACTCAACTATCCTTCTACATGCAACTTTCTCTGTCTTAACGGAATACAATCAATCAGTCAATCAACCTTTATTTAAACTCGGAGTACATTGAGGGTGGCCCTCATTTACAATGCAGCTGAGCATTTACATAGTGAAGGGATTGACAGAAACAACAACAACAAAAAAGTAGATAGAATAAAATAAGTAATAAAAAAAACAGAAAAAAAACAGAATTATAATAAGGTATAAGAATTATTTAAAAAAGAGGATAATAATAAAGAAAATATTAAGATATAAAACAAATAAGGTAAAAATAATAATTTAAGGGTAGGAATAAAAAAACAGGTAAAAAAGGTAGTAGAACTAATAAAAATTCAAGTACAGATGAATAAATAAAAAACTAAACACATAAATTAGTAAATTATATAAAGCAATAACTAATAATTAAAGAAAAAGTAAGAAACTAAAAATAAATAAAACACACAGAAACAAACCAACAAAAAAACTAAAACAAAAAAAAAAAAAAAATATATATATATATATATATATATATATATATATATATATATATATATAAATAAATAAATAATAAAGAAAGAAAGAAACTTAAAACATACCAAAGATCATAAAAAAAACTAAAATGAGCTAAAACAGTGGCAGGCTGTATGAAGGTGGTTAGAAACTAAAAGGTTTAAAGTGATTTAATGATCCCAGTGAGCTGAGCTTTAGCGTTTCCTGTAGTGAATTCCAGCTCGCTGGTTCTGCTCTGTAGCTAAAAGCAGATTTTCCCAGTTTAGTTAAAACTCTCGGTACCTGAAGGGTGATCCAGTCACTGGAGCGAGTCTGATAGGTTGTGTTATTTTTAATAAGTTTTGGTGAGATGTACGGCGGCATATGGTGAGAAAGTGCTATAAAAACGAAAATAAACCAATGTGTTTCCCAACGCACAGCAAGAGAAGACCATCCAGCTTTTTCATAGTGAACAGTGATGTGTAATAAAAACGGGTCGCCAGTAATGAATCTTAGTGCCGCATGATATACAGACTCAGATGTCTATAAATCACATCACCATAATCTAGCATAGATAAAAACGTTGCTTCTACAATCTTTTTTCTTGTGTTTGTTGGGAAGCATGATTTATTTCTATATAGGAAGCCGAGGTTTTGCCTTAGTTTACCCGAAAGCTTGTTAATATGGTGTGTTGTAGAAAAGAAAGTGAAAGATGGGTCCACACCCACCTCTCGTCCGGGGTACAACTCCCCTACGTGTTCGTTTGATAGAGAGAGTCAGACAGGTGGAGTGAAGCTGAAAGCAAACCAAGCATTTATTACAAAGTACTGAATATTCAGGAGAACCCACACATGAAAGACCGTCTAACAGCCGTCCCAGTATAAGTTCTGACCCCCCTCTGATCTGACTCCATGTTTTATACCCAAAATGACGTGAAACCTGCTGATGAGGCGTTGCTAAAATCATCTCATGTTAGTATGCATAATTTCATGTGTTAGTACTCAAGTTTCACAGGTCTGACCGGACCACTAGTGTTTGGCCTTGACTGTATCCAGTCAGACAGTGTGATATTGTTTCAGTAATTAGACAGTGCCGCCCTCCCTATGTGCGCGCGTCCTCCTGCTTTGGTAGGTGAAGGACTTTGCACGCACAGAGAGAAAGGCCGCACTGTTCGTCCCGAAGTCTCCTTTGTATCAATTCAGTTCGTACAGAGTGCACTAGATGATGATTGATGGCCGTTAGTCTGAGACATGCAGTGAACGAAATGCTTCAAGCATGAGCTACACACGTCACACAATAGATTTCATATGTTATATGTTAATGTGTTAGTGGCGCGTGGTTAGACCGCCATACAATAGATCCTATATGTTAGTAAATGCCTTATGTATCATGTGGGTTAATTTGTCATAATAAAGTCTGTGTTAGTCACATGCCTGATCAAACAATGTTTATCTATATGTGTAAATAATATGTATTGTGATTATTGGTTAATCTTCTATATAAATGTGTATAAAATACACTGTGAGTAATAAAAATGATCAAATACAAGGTGAGTATTGGTTAATGCATATAAAATACAAGGTTTCACACAATGATTATGTAATTATAGATACTAAGATAAGTAATCATAACTGAAAGATATTTGTCAATACACCCAAGGTAAAATAAACAGTTACTCTTCAGGTGCTTAAAAGTAAATTTGTCGTCTAGCCATATGCCCAGGTGCTTATATTCATTAACTCTTTCCACATTAGAACCCTTCAAAGTTGTAATTTTAAGAGAATTAAAATCAGTGTTAAACAATCTGTATTTGGTTTTCATTTAAAACAAGTTCATGGTTATAAAAGGCAGCCTGTACGGCATTAAAAGTGTGCTGCAGTTTCTCTACTGCCGCACTAATGTGGTCAGCTGAGCAATATAAAATTGTGTCAAAACCAGAATACATCTTTATTAAGTAAAGATTTACATCATGGAAGTGTTCTCTTTTCAATTAGGCTAATAGTGTCTGTCAATTAACGATTTTGCCGATCTGCTAGCATTAGCGACCATACCTGTCAAGTCTCCCGTTTTGGCCGGGAAACTACCGTATTTTACTCCTCTTTCCCGCCGTCCTCCCGTATTAGTATTTTCCCGTAAATTTCCCGTATTATACTAAATAAAAAAAAATATAGGCCACAGGCGACAATGCACTGTGTGTCTCTTGACCAATCGTGTTGCCGGTTCAAGGAGAAAGTCCCGCCTTTCAGGAGAAACAGCCAATCAGCTTGCTGGTTTTGCGGAGCGCAGTTTAGTGTGGGGGAAGCCCCGCCCCTCCCCTCGCTGTGAGTTCAGGCAGCTAGTCGGAGCAGCTGTCGTTAAAAATAATCTGGATATACGGACATTTTTCTAAAAGAAAGGTAATTAACCATGTAAACTGTGATGAGATTGTTTCTGATAGCTGGTTAAAAAGACTCTTCTCTGAATCAAAACATAAATTAAACCCACTGTGTGTTTAATAAAATCCAGCTAGTGACTCAGTTAGCTTAACTTTAGAATTAGCTAGATAGATATTCAGGGTTTGAGAAAAATCTACATACATATAATGCCCTGCCCTGATGTGCCTGATCAGCCAATAACTATAATTTCCAAACTCTATTAGTTCAGGGCTAGTTTTAGGGTTTGTTAGAATTTGTTTAAATCTCAAGTATTGTGGTAATGTATTATAATGTAATGTAATGTATTATTTAGAAGGGGTAGAAGAGATGGTTGAGCTGGAGAGAGAGAGAGAAAATGTGGAGAGGGCTGAAATTAACTGAACTGATCAGGAGTGGACTGAACGATAGAAAGAAGTATTAATGAAAGATTATTAATTGTGTAGGCCCCTTAGGACTATTATTTACTTATGGAATATATCTGATCCATGTCCTTTTTGTAAATGTGTGCACCCTTCAATTTCAATTTTAAATCTATTAAATAATAATATATATATATATATATATATATATATATATATATATATATATATAATTTTTAGCCCTCGGTTGGGCTGTTGGGGCGGCGGAAAAAATCCCTTATTTTTAAGTCCAAAACTTGACAGGTATGTTAGCGACACGCTAGCTAGCGTCGAGCTAGCGACATTAGCAGCGCTGTTGAACGGGCTTGGAGAGTTGAGCTAGCTAAAATTACCTAATGTTGTTCTCAATACTACACCTAACAACTAAAGTTAAACTGAACCATTTTTGCTGCTAATAATGCTTAGCTAGCATTAGCTAGGTTGGCTAATGTTGGCTAAAACTTTGACATGTGTTCGATATTAGTGATGTATCCCTCTATCCAGTTGCTGTATCCTAAAAAACTGCTCTTGGTAATAAACATCCCTTTTTAGCCCATTTTTCTACATTGTTCACTGTAAAAGCATGATAATAGCTGAAGATATGGTGTTTACACCATTATAGGCTCTATGCAGTAAGACTTCCGCCTTCGTCTATACCGGCAGTTTCATTTCCGGTTAGCTATAAGTGCATTGTAAACAATGGCATTTTACACACAGTGTTTGCATTATTGCATTTTATTAAGATACAAGATGCGGTCCAATCTGAAGCCAGCTGCCTATGTAGTCATTCCCTTCAAAGGCAGCTCCCTCGTTCAGCAGCATTTTCACCCATAAAGGATCTTATGAGGCAGCGCGTTCGGGACACGCTCTGGAGTCAGCATACCGCATCACGTTCAGCGCTGTGCTCCTGAGCTCTGTTTACTAATAACTAAAGTAATTAACCACTTACCTCAGGATAAATCTTAACCGCTATTTCTCTTTACTCACCCAAATATTACAGATAAACTTAAATATTCCCGATTTACTTTAATTATACACTTTCCCTCACTTCATACTCCGAGTATGGCCAGTTTTATTTATATATTTAATTTATTTTTGATTAACGTTACCTGCTTTACAGAAATGCATGAGTAATGAAACCATAATATAATAAATATTTCATATAAGCCCTCAAAGCTAAATTGACAAACTAAGCTACGTTTCGCACAGTTTTAACTTTTAGTTGCATAAATAAGAAACATAACATGTTTCATAAATTTCTTTATTTGCAAATAAGTGTGAAATTTACCCATACTCACTAGTTGAGATGTGATACTACAATAAGCCTAATGACACTAAAAACACAACAAGCAAAAATATTAATGTTAATAGAGAAATTTTTATTAAATTCAAATAATAAAACGGTAACACTTTATAATACTGTTCCATAGTTAATAGGTAACTAAGCAGTAACTAATTAATAGTGCTGCATTAACACCTAAATATTATCTATTAACTACCAGGGAGTACTGAATAATTACTCAGTAGATAGTACTGAACTAATGATTATAGTAGTTCACTATTAACTCCACAATAATTACTGAGACTTACATATCTCCCAGAGAACTACTTACTAATTATGTCTCCTTTATAATAACTATTCATTAATTACTGCTCAAATCAACATTAATTACTGAAAACCGTTACATCCCACCTGGATCTATAGATCTAAATCAGGCATATTTGAGTTAAATGCATATTAATTGAAGGCATATTTGAATTAAGCAAGTGACACCATTTGTAGTAGTGGTAACCTTAATTACCTTATTATCCTCAGTTCCTTCCAAATATTAGCAACATATAGTAAAATACTACAGTGTGTATTACTCTGCTTAACCATCATTTTTGGAAGAAAAAAAAACAACATTATAACGTAATATTATTGCATAGAAGACATTGATGAAAGTTCTCCAGAAGGCATCTAAGAATGACTGTAAGACTGTAATAATGTAACAATCATTGCTTTAATATTAGGTATCAGCCTTATAAAAGTGCATCTTCAGCCTTTGCAGTCTCACAGAGATTTATTTTACTGCGCACTATTAGGGTAATTACGGTAATTTCACAGCGGACGCAGCTCTCCTGGTCCTTCGTGTAAATTCTCTGCTGTGCTGCTGCTGGAGGAGGATTAAGAGAGACTCTGCTGCTTTCATATTTCTGTATTTGATTGAAAATAAACTAGTAATCAAGATATTGAGATCATTTTCCAGCTGATTTACCCCCGGATCAGAGGAGGACTCTTTGTGGGTTGTTAACCAGCTTTAGGATGTGTGTTAGCTAGCTAAGTTAGCTAAGTTGTGTGTGTAGTTAGCGTTAGCCAGCTAAGTTAGCTAGGTTATATGTGTGTTAGTTAACCAGAACTGCTACAATCTTCTACAAAGAATGACTGTTTTGGAAACAAATTTTCGGTCCTTGTTATCAGAGTTTAAGGACTGGCATTTCTGCGCTGTTCGAGGACCAACGGAGTGTGGGAGTGCTGCCAGCGGACAACGGGCAGGGATTTTAACGGAGCAGCGAGCAGTGGAGACGAACAGAACTGGACCAGCAGATCATGTGGACATCCCTAATGTGAGTACAGCTGAAAGATATGGGCAAAACCAGCAATGGGTTCGCATTGGAGCTAAACCCAAACGCCATGCCACATACAGCTCTGTAGTATCCTCCACTCCTGCTAAAATAGCACATCTGGCTAATGCTAATGCTAAAGCTATTGCTCGGAGATCAGAGCACAGAGCCAGAGGAAATCAGTTCCAGTCACTTAGTTTGCAAAATAGATTTGAGCCACTGCAAGACCTCAATGACTTTCCTAATACCAGCCAGTATGATACAGAAAGAACCAGAAGATTCAGCCATTCAAAACACCCCAGGAGAGCCACAGGGCTCCAGGCTGGGGCCACAGCAGACACCCTTGTTTTGGGGGATGACTCTGTTCATGGCATGAACAATAATCAGAAACTCATTGTTCGATGTGAGCCAAACATCACAGTTTCTGAACTGAATGAGACGCTTCCAGCACTACTGGCTGAATACAGAACAGTGAAACGGATCATTGTTCATGTTGGAAAGAACGATACAAGGAAAGAGGAGTCTGAGGTGTTAAAAAGGGACTTTAATGATCTTTTTACCACACTGCGCAAGTTCAACATTCAGACATTCATCAGTGGTCCTCTACCTGCAAGAGGCTGCAATATGTTCTCTAGGCTGTTGGCTTTAAACATATGGCTTCAGAAAACCTGCAGGTCAAACGGACTGAACTTCATTGACAATTTCAATCTGTTTTTTGGGAAGAGAGAGTTTTTCAGGAGAGATAGACTGCACACCAACAAGAGAGGAGTCAAATTCCTGTCAGAGAACTTCATTTTTTCTCTGTGCAACTTCTCTGTTCCCACTGGTGAAGACACGTCAGCTTTAACACCCAAGGACACTGTCTGCACTACAGAGACACAACATCCTCCCCCCACAGAGACTGCGGAGTTATCGGACGGGAGCCATGTTCTGCTGTATCAGCTGCCGGAAACACCGCAACTGCATGAACACTCCACACCATCCTCCATCTCCACCTCATCATCATCATCCTCCATCTCCACCCCATCATCACCCCACCTGAACTTCCCAGCAACCATGGAGAAGCTGGTATCTGCAGGGACAAGACTGACGCTTTCTCTGTCAGCGAGTCCTCAGGTACAGCGAAAAATCAGCACAACTTCTCCTCCACAGTCACCTACTGCCTCACGGACCCAGCAACCCCCATTCTCACTACCATTACACTCCCCAATCAAGGAGTTAGAAAAGGGGACCAAAATGAAGCCCAGTGAACATGAACATGAGGAAGTATTAAACAACCGCCCCCCCCCACAACCCAAAAAGAAGCTCCTAAACCACCGGACAGACAGCTCCGCTCTCGACTTCTTCACCAGCAGGAGCCCCTCCCACCTCCCTCCACCATAAGGGAAGAGGCCGCCACAAGTAATCCAGCAAACTGATATATTTTGGGTCCGTGCTGCTACAATGGTGAAGTCAGCAGTACATGTTTTCAATACAAGTACGGACCCTGTGTGCCAGTTATCTCCCCCATTCCAGTTCTTATCAGAAGCAGAAAGAACAGAGGGTATAGGTCAGATAATGTGAATATATCCAACTTGCAGTAGATAAATTGTAACCCACAGTCTTTGGAACAAAATGCACAGGTTATTAAGTCAGCTCTACTAAATATCTCTAAAGATCTCTTACAAACAAGTCCTATCTAATTAATGATTTTATTACAAATTATGGGCTTGATTTTCTGTTTTTAACAGAGACATGGTTAAATTCTTGTAGTGCTGAAAGTGCATTAATTGAGTCGGCTCCACCAAACTTTAACTTTTTAAATGTCTCACGTACCGGCAAGAAAGGTGGAGGTGTAGCTATGCTGTTTGATGATACTTTCCAATGCAAGCAGTTATCACTTGGTGATTTCACATCTTTTGAATATTTAGGTGCAGTTTTAAAAGGGGCACCAAGAATATTACTAATAATTGTCTACAGGCCTCCAAGGTACAATGCTGATTTTATTGATGATTTTACAGATATGCTGTCTTTTATTTCTACTGAATTTGATCATTTTATTATTGTTAGTGATTTTAACATTCATATTGATAATTCCAAGGATAATTATGCCAGAGAACTCTATGATGTATTTGACTCTTTTGAACTCTCTCAGCATGTGACTGGAAGCACACACTGTCATGGTCACACCCTGGATTTGGTTATTTCGAAGGGTCTCAACATATCAGCCTCTATTAAGGATGTTGCACTGTCAGATCACTACTGTGTCTTCTTTGAAATGTGGACTTCAATACACAGTGAAGCCAGACAGATTAGGTACAAGAAAAGGCAGATAAATGACATGACAGCGGAACTTTTTGTGAGCAAAGTGTGCTCTGCACCATGCAAACCATCAGACTCTGTAGATACTCTGCTGGATAGTTTTAACTCAAAAACTGCTAGAGTTTTAGATGAGATTGCACCAGTTAGAGTTAAAACCATGCCATGCAAGCAGAAAGCACCATGGAGAAATGATGCTGCAGTTCAGCTCCAAAAGAGAGAATGCAGAAAGGCTGAGTGTAGATGGCGTAAAACCAAGCTTCACATTCACAAAGAAATTTTTAAAGATAGACTGCATGATTACAATAAAATAATGTGCACATGTAGACAAACCTACTTCTCCAGCATTATTAACAATAATATTAACAATAGCAAAGTTCTTTTCACTGTGGTTGACAGACTAACTAACTCACCTATATATATGACCCCTGAGCTAGTTTCAACTGAGAGATGTAATGAGTTTGCTACATTTTTTAATACTAAAATCCACAATATCAGACAAGCCATCAGTACATCTCTATCCACCAAGGAGCCCATGTGCTCTCCAAAACCATGCAAAAGCATCATAGTCAACATGTGCCAATTTAGCACTATTAATGAAGAAGTTTTAATTGATACAGTGAGTCACCTCAAATCATCCACCTGCAGTCTTGATACATTACCAACCAAGTTTTTAAAGAATGTTTTTTACTCAATATCAGCAGACATTCTTCAAATAGTAAATACCTCACTCATGTCAGGTGTTTTCCCAAAAGCATTAAAAACAGCCGTTGTGAAGCCTCTCTTAAAAAATAAAAATTTAGATACAAACTTATTGAACAATTACAGACCAATCTCTAATCTACCATTCATTGGAAAAATAATTGAAAAAATTGTCTTCAAGCAAGTTATGCACTTCCTGTCCATAAATAACTGTCTAGACCAATTTCAGTCAGGTTTCCGGCCCAATCATAGTACTGAGACTGCGCTTATTAAGGTTATCAATGACATTCGCTTAAACACAGACTCAGGAAAAATGTCTATTCTACTACTGCTTGATCTCAGTGCTGCTTTTGATACCATTGACCACAACATTCTCATAGATAGACTTGAGAACCGGGTTGGAATTTCTGGAACTGTCCTAAAATGGTTCAGTTCATACCTTCAAGGAAGGAAATACTTTGTGGAAATGGAAAATAATGTTTCTGAGACTGTGCCAGTGACCTGTGGTGTACCCCAGGGTTCAATTCTTGGGCCACTCTTATTTAATTTATATATGATTCCTCTGGGGGAAATCATGCGTGACTATGGGATATCTTACCACAGCTATGCAGATGACACTCAGATCTACATGGCCCTCTGCCCAAACAACTATGGTCCCATTGACTCACTGTGTAAATGCCTTGAGCAGATAAATAAATGGATGGGACAGAACTTTCTGCAGTTAAATAAAGATAAAACAGAGATTATTTTATTTGGGAATAGTAATGAGAGGCACAGACTAGCTGCCTATCTGGATTCAAAAAGCCTGAAATCTAAAGAACTAGTGCGTAATCTTGGTGTACAAATGGACTCTGATCTCACTTTTAACAGTCATGTCAAAGCCGTCACCAAATCAGCGTTTTATCACCTCAAGAACATAAACAAGATCAGAGATTTTCTGTCTAAATCAGACCTGGAGAAACTCATCCACGCCTTTATTTCTAGTAGGATTGATTACTGTAATGGACTCCTAACTGGACTCCCAAAAAACACCATCAAACAGCTTCAGCTGATTCAGAATTCAGCAGCAGCAGAGTTCATCACCCCCATCCTTAAATCCCTGCACTGGATACCAGTATGTTACAGAATAGACTTTAAGGTACTGTTACTGGTGTATAAATGTGTTAATGGTGCAGGACCAGCATATTTATCTGATGTGCTCCAGCAGTATGAGCCGAGCAGAACTCTCAGATCATCAGGAACTGCTCAGTTAGAGCCGCCTAAAGTAAAAACTAAACACGGAGAGGCAGCGTTTAGCGTTTAGCTACTACGCTGCTCTTAACTGGAACCAGTTAACAGAGAGCATTAGAAGAGCTCCAACACTAAACATGTTTAAATCCAGACTGAAAACCTACATGTTTGATCAGGCTTTCAGCTCAGCTTAAAACACTGCAGCTCCACACACTTTTATTCTGTAACGGCACTTTTATATTATGTTTTATTCTTTATTCTTATTAATTCCTTGTTGTTCTTTTACATGTTTTTAATTTAATCCTCTTTGTTTTAATCATGTTTTAATCAATCATTTATTCTTATTTTAGTTTTTATTTCCATTTTTACTGTTAATCTTTTACATATTTTTTTTATTTGATTTCTCTGTGTATTTTCTAACTTGTAAAGCACTTTGAATGACCGTTGTGTATGAAAGGTGCTATATAAATAAACTTGCCTTGCCTTGCCTAAATGTGTGTTAGTTAGCTAGTTTAAATGTGTGTTAGTTAGCTAGGTTATGTGTGTTCGTTTGCTAGCTAAGTTAACTTTTATGTGTGGGTTAGTTAGCTAGGTTAAATGTGTGTTAGTTAGCAAGCTAAGTTAGCTAGTTTAAATGTGTGTGTTAGTTAACTAGGTTAAATGTGTGTGTGTTAGTTAGCTAGGTTAAATGTGTGTTATTATTATTATTATTATTATTATTATTATTATTATTATTATTATTATTATTATCATTATTAATGTATATTTCCCTTTATAATACTGTGGTATGATCTGCAGTAACTCCTAAAGAAGAACACAGTAACTCCTCAGTCATTAGTAACGGGTTACCATGTGCTGCTGTTAACTCCCGAAAAAAGAAGACAGGGACCCCTTATTAATTATCTATGAAGAACACAGGGATACCTAGTCCGTTATCTAACACAAATATTTATTCATTTAAACATGATTTCCCCCAGAATAAGGATGTAGGACACAGCCTAGAGTAAAGCTGTATGTGAGCCATCACTTCTACTGAGCACATCTCCAGGAGGACTGAAGAAGAGCACAGGTTTAGAATAAACACCTGTAACACACTGACAGAACATTACAAAAATGGGGGTTAAGAAGACTACTGCACATTTCAGTGTGTCTAACATTTGGAAGATATTGAGCATACTAAGGTAAGTAAGGTTAATATATGATAAGTGGTGTCACTGACTTTAATATCACCACTGATAGAATAACCTGCAGCAGCAGATAAACACACTGATAGAAGCTAGCGGTCCGGTGCTGTGGAATTACCGTAATTACCCTAATAATGCGCACTAAAAGTCTGTGAGACTGCAAGGCTAAAGATGAACGTTTATAAGGTTGGTGCTGAAAATTAAAGCAGTGACCATTAAAACAAAATTGAGTACAGTCAGTCTTAGAGTCTTCTGGAGAACATAAATAATGTCTACTATGTAATAATATTACGTTATTTTTTTATTTTTTTTTTCTTTTAAAAATGGGGTTTAAGCAGATTAAGACACACTGTAGTATTTTACTATATGTTGCTAATATTTGGAAGATAATGATGATAATAAGGTAATTAAGGCCTTTAATATCACCACTGATAGAATAATTGTTTGTGTAGACTGATTTAGATCTATAGTTCCCCAGGTGGGATGTAAGGGTTTTCAGTAATTAATGTTGATTTGAGCAGTAATTAATAAGTAGTTATTATAAAGGAGACATAATTAGTAAGTAGTTCTCTGAGAGATATGTAAGTCTCAGTAATTATTGTGGAGTTAATAGTGAACTACTATAATCATTAGTTCAGTACTATCTACTGAGTAATTATTCAGTACTTCCTGGTAGTTAATAGATAATATTTAGGTGTTAATGCAGCACTATTAATTAGTTACTGCTTAGTTCCTGCTTAGTTACCTATTAACTATGGAACAGTATTATAAAGTGTTACCAATAAAACTCCTCATAAAGGGAGCTAACACTGCCTCCAGCCGGTCTGACCGGAGTTCATCTTTCCCGGCCCGCGTTCATCCCTGTGAACGAAATAATTCCACTATTTACACATTAAATCACTCAGTTACCCTGTAATCCATACCTGTCAAGTCTCCCGTTTTGGCCGGGAAACTACCGTATTTTACTCCTCTTTCCCGCCGTCCTCCCGTATTAGTATTTTCCCGTAAATTTCCCGTATTTTATTAAAATAAAAAAATATATATTATTGAGGATACAGGGCACTGACCGCTCTGTGTCTCTTAACCAATCGTGGAGCCGGTTCAAGGAGAAAGTCCCGCCTTTCAGGAGAAACAGCCAATCAGCTTGCAAGGAGGGTCAGTGTGGGGAAGCCCCGCCCTCCTCGCTGTGAGTTCAGGCAGCTAGTTGGAGCTGCTGATGTTAAAACATACATGCAGCGATTTTTCTAAAAGAAAGGTAACGGTAGTCTAATCATGGAAACTGTGATGAGATTTTTCTGATAGCTGCTTAAAAATACTCCGAAATAAAACACACAGATTAAACCTTTTAAAATAAAAAAAATTACAGCTTGTGACTCAGTTTAACTAGAAATGTGGAGAGGACCGACATTAAATGAACTGATCAGGGGTGGAGTGATCAAAAGGAAGAAGTATTAATTTTTGTGTAGGCCCCTTAGGACTTTACTGATGGAATATATCTGGTCACCAACAGTCATTTTGCAGAATTTGTGCACTCTTTGTTCAATTTTAAATCCATTAAATAAATAAAAAATATATCATATAAAAGAGTGCATTTATTACAAAAAAGACATGAAATCTTAAATTTAAAAAAAGATATAGAAAAGGGTTTTTAATTTGGCTGTATTAAAAGAATGACATATGTAGGAATGTCCACAACATTTCAGATTCTGATAATCTAATTGTAGTGTGTAAGTGGTTCACATGTGGTTATTTTAGATTTTTTGTAAACCTGTTTTAAAATGTAAGAGATACTGAACCTTCGTTGGGCTGGTGGGACGGCTTTAAGCGGACAGAGGAAAATATCCCTTATTTTTAAATCTAAAACTTGACAGGTATGCTGTAATCAACAGTAACTCAGTCTAACTGTTAAACTATTTACACATTAAATCACTTAGTTATACGTAACAGTGACTTAAAACAGTTAAAGGTTTTATGCTGGACGGCCGGGTTATCATAGTTTCCTAACGGGGGTTTTCTCAGCGCTGCAGCCGCGTTTGGTACACTGTAACTCGACTAGATACGTGTTAGCTTACCCGGTAAATTAGCGCGATAAGCTAACGGTAGCCTCACCTGGTCAGGTCTTACATTAAATAACGTACAGGCAAAAACAACACTGGAAAACAACTTAAAACAGTCTAAAATATACTAGTCTGATAAACACACGCAGCGGTGAGTGGAAATACAGGAGATAATTACTTAACTCCCCGCAGTGCCGGTTCCGTCCGCCATGTATTTAAATCTGAGCGCTGTAACTCTGAGCTGGTGAAATTCATCACAAAGCATGCATCTCACGCTGCTTTCAGAATCGGGGTAAAATAGGGCAGATCCCCATGTAAGATGCTACCTTCCATTATAATATTGCATTTGCGTTTGCTATAAACTCCTAACCAACATAACTACTGACCAACATAATGAACTACACTCACCATAAAACACTGCTTTAATTAATGAGAGACAAGTAGTCCTACACTGCCACCTACTGACCAACATAATGAACTACACTCACCATAAAACACTGCTTTAATTAATGAGAGACAAGTAGTCCTACACTGCCACCTACTGACCAACATAATGAACTACACTCACTTCAAAACACTGCTTTAATTAATGAGACAAGTAGTCCTATACTGCCATCTACTGACCAACTGACCATAATGAATTACACTCACCATAAAACTCTGCTCAGTCTACAAAATTGGATTAGTAGTTTATGAGGGGCACTGGGTAATGTATAGATTGAGGGGCGGGGCCAGAGCAGAAACAAGGTGTGTCCCAATTCAGGGGCTGCATCCTTCGAAGGACTCATTTGAATGCCGATTACGTCACCGCGGTGTGATTAGACTGTCCCATTTCAAAGACTCCTTCGAATGCAGCCGACGAATGCAGCCTACTTTTCTTTGGAAACGAAGGATCCACCGTGTGCATCCTTCACAGCCTACAGTATCCCAAGATTCATTGCGTGCCGGCTTATTTCAGCAAAAAAAAAAAAGAGAGAAGAGCGGTGTCAGCAGAGGAGTCGGTTGTATTATGTTGTTTATAGATATTATAAATATTATTTATATATTATATCATTTATATTATTTATTATACATATATTATATGTATATATATATATATATATATATATATATATATATATATATATATATATATATATATATATATATATATATATATATATATATATAATTTTTTTTTAATATGTGGTATCATGTTTATGTTGTTATATCTTGTAGTTTATAGATATATAAATCATTGGCGTAGGAACCGGAGGGGATGGGTGGGACACACAATATTAGAAAAAGGTGGATTTGTCCCCCCCAAAAAATAAAATGGTTTCGCTCAGATCTATGGAACGCCAAAAGGCCCAAAAACGCCTGGACCAAAAATAAAATAATACGCCGTTCTGTGTGGGTTTTACGCCGTAATATACGCCGTATGATTTCACGACGGCGTTAAAAACGCCGCTAAAAGCACAGAAGACGCCGTTTCCCACGGCGTTTTTCGACCCTTTGAAATCCAATACATTTAAACTCTGTTCAGCCAATGCTCTTACAGAGAGACTCAGTCTAAAGCAATTCACTGCAGATCCGAGCTCCTGAGCTCTTCAGACACAGTTTTTTATTAACAATTAACAATATACCATCTATAGACATTCCCGCTGGTGCTCATGCCTTTTATTAGTCTAATATTTATGCTGTTCAATGTATTTTTTTTTTTAAATAAACTCTAGGTTTAGGTGAAAGCAAAATGCTGTGCAGCTCACCACTTTTTTTTTATCCAGACGGAAATCACATCACCTTGTCAGTATATCACACATGAAGAACCCTATTGTTGCAAAAACATCAGGGCTTCAATAAATTAATTTATTAAATTAGATAAATTATTCATAATTTACTATGAATATTGTTATTGTTTTGTTGTTGTTTAAGCATAATATTATTAATATTAGTTTTTATGTTTCAGCAGATCCAGTAATTTTTCTATTTCCATAAGGAAACAAGTAATGTCATTTACAGACATAGACTTACAAGTTACATATTTATTATATTTATATTTATTATTATATTATATTTACTTCAGTCGCTTAGAAAACCTCCATTAAATTATTTTTGAAGGGGTTAGGCCATAAACAAGAGGATATTATTAATTTAATTTATTCCCCTGCTGAACAACCCAGCTGAAGATCAGCTACAAACATAATGCTGGTTGGATAGCTCGTTAATTAGCTCTTGCTTAGTATAAGGTATTTTAGCTGGTGTTCAGCTAGATTTTTTTTTTTTAGCAGGGTCATGTTTAAGAGCGTGAATAAGTTAATTAACCATGTGTTGGTATCATGGTGGTGTTCAAAACAATCTGCGTAGTAGAATTATATAAATATTATTTTTCATTTACCAGTAACATAATGTACTGTATATCGACAATTGTCAAAATATTATGCTTGTATGTTATCTGTACTACAACAGAAATGTACTGTTGTGCTATACACTCCAGACACTGGATGGCAGCAAAGAGAGCGAAGCATAGGTGTATCGAGTCTGGGCCCAGTTTCCCAAAGCACCTTAGAACAAAGAAGATTTTAACGTGGCGGGAGTGCTCAGCGTGAAGCTCGCTTGACCATCTAAAATCGTCTTAGTGCTAAGAACGTTTTGGGGAAACCCACCCCTGCTGTTCTGTTATTTAGATTGGCAAGTGGCTAGCAACATTTGCATTTGCAGGATCATGGCACGGAGGAACTTAATTTTGCGCTGTAGGCGTACACTGAATGACTGCACTCGTCTTCTCCTAACAGATGACCCTGGACCTGATGTACGCCAGTCAACGTTAATAAGGTTAGTAGTGTTTTTTCCTGAATTACCTCCATCTTCGTCACTTTTTGAGATGTGCTGAACTGTTATAGCTGTTGCCTGCAACCCACTCATCTTTTTCAACTTTTACAATCAATCCAGTTGTGCTTACGTTAGCTTAAATTGTAGATTGTTCAATATGTGTGAGCTCACAACGGTCCTGTTATTTTATCAATTTCTAGGTTAGAAACAATGCAAAGGAGCCTTGAATGGGCAAGGGGGAGGCTGGTAAATGTCTCTACAGCAGATCGTCTCATCAACGACATAACAGAATACTGCCAGGAGGTTAGGACAAGCATCCAGGATCCTCAAGGTAACTAGTATAATTAATATCTGCAGCAACATTTACATTCTTTTGAACCGCATATTCATAAACGTATCAACTAGAGGCCGACCGATCGATCGGCCAGCCGATTTAATCGGCCGATTTTTGTTATTTTTTTATCAATCGGCATCGGCCGATTTTCTTATTTGGCCGCGCCGATTTTAATCCGGCACATCTGCGGGCAGCTACTTGGAACGCAGCACAAGGTTTCAAGAGTGAGCAAGACTTTCAACGGGTAAGGCATCCATTTTTACAATCCAGTGTCCCAAAGTCTATATTTTCTCTCATGATTAGTAATCTGTGATGTTGCTTCATTTACTGAAAAAGAATAGAATTTCAACTGCATCGGTGTTGTAGCATTTCTCTCCAAACGAAACTATGCTTAGCGTTGATGGCAGGAGTGCATTTGGAATGCGCCCTGACTATGCAAGGCAAGCCCTATCTATAAGCTCTAGTATAAAATAACTGACGTCTCTTCTTCAGAAACGAAAATCTAAGTAAATAAAATCAAATTAACACTTGATATTTTCAGTATTTAAATTATTTTTAGACGAAATGAAAAAGGGCAGGACTAAAACTGTTTAAGGATATTCGCAGCATCAGCTGCGCTGAAATAATAATTACTGGTTAGTCAGGATTATTAGAGGACTGTACTTCTCCTTATATATAAACAGTGTTGGGCACGTTACTTTGAAAAAGTAATTAGTTATAGTTACTCGTTACTTCTCCAAAAAAGTAACTGAGTTACTAACGGAGTTATTCCACTATAAAAGTAATTAGTTACCAGTAAAAGTAACTATCTCGTTACTTTTTATTATTCGCCCGTCAAAAAAAGGAAATCAATTATGCATTTACTATTATTATTAGAAAAATAACAAAAAATAACAAACGAAAATAAACCCAAAATGTTGACAAAAATATAATCTAACGAATTTCAAAAAAATAAAACGAAATTCTCCACACAACCAAAGAAAATGACTAAAACTTGTAATACTGAAAAAAGCGGAAAAACGCGTCTGGGGATGAAATTTAACAAACCAAGCCACACTCAAAAGAAATATGTATATATAAAACAAAATAATGGACAAAAACAACAATTTAATGCCCGTTAAAATGGTATTAATATAACAGCTTCACCAAAAGAGAATAGAGCTTAGATCGTGCCCAAAAAATCCGACCCAGCCGGAGCCCGTGCACATTCTGCCCAAGCCCGAACCATAAACTGTCATTATGAGCCTGACCCGATCCGCCCCATAAACTGTCTGTTTTCGGGCTGATTGAATGAGCGAAATATAATCAGAATTATGTTAATTAACACTGTAACATAGAAGCATAGAACTATTATTTAATTTAAATGATTTTTAAGAACAGCTACACACAATGCTGCAAGTCAAACGCGGAGGCGTTCACGTGCGCCCAGAGCTACGTGATTACAGTTTTCATTTTTATTATAGTTTAATTTTATTTTGTTTTTATTTTTTCTGTTCATTTTAGGGTGGGCTTGCTAGCGCGAGCGCTTTACACAAGAACTAACGGACCACGAGTGCCGCGCGCTCGGCACAACAACTCCCGCTGTACAACTCCGCTGTACAACAGTGCTTATAAATAAATTAAACACAAAAATGAGGGTATTCTATCAGTAATTTCAGTTCGTTTTAGTTAGTTTTATAAACACAAAATACAGTTCGAGATAGTTATGTTTTTCCTTTTAATTACCGTTTTTATTAGATTCAGTTAACACAAATGTTTTTTCACTTTCAGTTTTCGCTATTTCGTTCGCTTTAGTGAACAATAATAATTGGTTACTTAGCAACATTGTGATTATCACACCAGAGCTTTATATAAAATAAAAATAGGAGCCTGATTTCGGGTCGGTCCTCAGGTCAGGTGGGATTCGGGCAGAGAATCTAAGCTCTAAAATAGAAAGCAGCAGCACCACAAAAACCGGAGCAGCTAATAAGAGCTTAACGTCCTTAATTCGGAACTTGGGTTGTCCACGGCAATCACTGAATTGATTAGAGCACGCAAATCGTCACAATTGTGCCTCACTTCACCACGCCAAACCACAGGCACAGCGGCCAGAAGCTCAAGTTCACCGGACAGAGGAGGGGTTAACCAGGGCAAAGCGAAATAAAAAAAAAAAGTTCATAGAGCTGCTAAAGTAACGTGCAGTAACGGGGTGTCGGAAATGGTAACGGCGTTATAGTTACAGTCATAGTAATTAGTTAGATTACTCGTTACTGAAAAAAAGTAACGGCGTTAGTAACCGGCGTTAGTGCCGCCTCCTGCTGTTCTGCTGTAAAACTCACCCGTTTAAAGCGGTTTGCGCTGTTAGATATTAAATGAAACGATGAGCAGAATTTTCTGTTTTGTCGGGTTCTACTTTAGAACCCCCTCCAGACTTTTCTGATAAAAGCTCATTTTATCCTGAACCTATAAAGTCCGCGCTCTTCAGCTTTCTCAACTCATTTTCCGCTCACGCACCTAACCTCCAGTACAGCTGATGAGACGCGTTTCTCTGGCTAAGGAGCTCATTTGAAGAAGAAAAAAAAAACAGATAAAGCTATATTTAAATTACAGCACCTGTCTGTTTTTGCATTATTTATAATTTTATTCTTAATTTAAACGTCACCCATTTTTGTAAAATAATAGCTGCAGCCCTAATGTGAACATTTTATAACATTGTCCTCCCATGTCCATTCGTTTTCAACTGCATGGAGTTGAAGAAGAAATGAGCTTTGCCGTTTTGGAGTAACTATCTAAAGTTGTCACATTATGGAAGTCTTCTTGCACTCTGTTAAACATATTAAAATGAATAATTAATAGACTAACAGACTGCAACAAGTCATACATTTGTTAATTAGTAGGCCCCAACAGTAAATTTTATATAGTAGCCAACATAATATTTCTACTATAAACATGAATATATAGTGTATATAGAACATATGTTATATAATGAATAAAATAAAATGTTATGGATAATACAATCTAAATAAAATTAATATTTTTTTTATTAACATATAGTGATATAGTAACATTAAAGTCACTATAAAATGCTAACCTTATTTTCAATAAATTGTGTGAAGTTTACAACTGTTGTTCCTCCTCTTACTAGTATGATTTTAAGCATGCCAAATAAATATAATACGATAGCATATCGGCCCTAAAAATCGGCAGGTCACATCGGCCATCGGCTGACTCTGACCACTAATGATCGGTATCGGCATCGGCCTTAGAAAAACCCATATCGGTCGGTCTCTAGTATCAACAATAATATTGTTAACATTAGAAGCACTAAGAATCGGTCATTTGTCGGTTGTGAGGCCTTACTGGAAGTTCCACATATGGTTGTGTGTAATTTACAGTAATTTGTTCAAATTACTTGCACAATGTTAATAATAAATCAATAAACTAATGTATTTTAAGAAGGATATAACAGAAAAGGTGGTACTTTTTTAAAGCTTACCGTATTCTGTAACTGCATTTTTTATGAGTGGGCAGTGTAGACCTAAAGCAGCGGTCACTAATCTTGTCTACAAAAGACCAGCTGCAGGTTTTTGTTCCAACCAAGCAGAATCGCACCCTGTATGATCTTATTTAAAGGCTGAGAGTAGTTGGTTAAACAAGTGAAATTAGGTGAGCTTTTGACACATTTGAATGAAAACCTGCACCACGTGCCCCGTTACCTAAAGCCTAATTATTATTTAGTTTCCCATGTCCTGTAACTGTAGTTTCACATAAACCCACAGCCATTTTTTTCTATGCTGACACTAGTAAAAGATGTTGGGATGCGTATAACCTTAAATTCAGCTAAATCATCCAGATGCAAACTAAAGGTGGCAATAGATTATTGGTTGGAGGAAGTTTTACTCCTTTTGCTGCTTGGAAGAACTGGCTAGGGATTTCATGCCTTGTACAAATTATGTGGAATGGCTGGGTGTATGATTGCTGTTTTTTAAACAGCAGAAGTAAAAATTAATCACCAATAACTGCAGTTATTTTCGTATTTACATTTTCGATTTTAAGAAAGCATTTATTGCTTGCTGGTAGGTGGTACATTTCACTGGTGTTACCATGTGCAATTTCTTCTTTTCTTGAAGGTTTAGTTGTTAATAAAATATTGTTTCATGATGTATTTACACTGAATTAACATGGGATGATGGTTAGCTGGCATAACGTAAAAAAAAAATATTAATGCCTTTTAATTAGAATTGATTCTAAAAAACAAAGATAATCCAAAAATCGCTTAACAAATAAGCAGCTATATTCTACTGTAAAGTTTGATTTTTGTTTAATATTAAAATATTGATTTGATATTATAAATGTTTTATTTTAATAAATGTGTTCGATCCAGTTAACGCAAATGTTCAAGTTGGGCTAGCCACTATCTGTCAAGACTCAGCAGTGTTTTGACCTCCAAGCGTAACCATGTTATGTGTAAGTGAAACCACAGGCTTGTCTCTATGCCCTAAACTGCCCTCTATAGTGTCAAAAAGAGACAAAGTGACCCAATTGGCTGCCCTTCTTGTGGTCAAGGAAAGTGACTCGAGTGCTGGCTAGAGAGCTCAACCCCCCTGCTAGTGCTGTTGATTACTGTTTTGATGATGCTGATTCCAAAAATATTACCCTAACAAATCTTCTGTTTTTACAGCCAGTTCCAGGTACCAAGCACCACTGAGGTGGAGTAGCTCTCGAGGTCGTCCCCATTACTCCATCACTAGAGACCAGTTGTTGTTTTTTCATGTGGCTTTACGGTGTCACAAATGGCAGATATTTTGAATGTGTCTTTGAATACAGTGAAACGTCGTCTAAGGTAAGTAAACTTCTTGTTCTTTTTAATAATATGGATTGTAAATGCCTTACATGCCAACTTGCATTGTACGTTTTGTTTTAACATATTAGAAGATTGCTGTATGATGATGAGTTGAACTATGTCTTCAAACAGTTTTTCTTATTTTGATGGAAATACAGTACATAATCCTGTGTTTTAAAATGCAACCATCTATCTTGTAATATTATCCTTCTTTGTGAGATTAAAAAAAAAAAAAAAAAAATTTCTCCATAGCTGTACACAGTTCATGACTAATGCACATTAACAAAACTATATGAAGATTATAAGACTAGAACCATGACTACTCACAACTACTGATGTTGACTTGAGTGCAATAGGATTATTAATGTTCAAGGTTTAAAGTTAATGTACATTTTAATTATTAAGCATTTATGCACACATTAGACTAATTATTTTGCTTATTCTATATGATTTCAGACACTTTGGTCTCTCACGGTCTTATTCTGAAATGTCAGACTCCGTCCTGGATGACACAATCAGGGATCTGGTAGCTGGAAATGACCAGCTTGGACCAGAAGCTGTTAGGGCACAATTAGGCGCGTCAGGAATTCGTGTGCAGAGATCCAGAGTACGGGAGAGCATGCGGCGGGTTAATCCTACAGCAGCGGCCCTCCGAGCAATGTCTCAGACACTGCACCGAAGAAGGTACCATGTTGCTGGCCCAAACTCTCTGTGGCATCTAGATGGGAACCACAAATTGATAAGGTAAATACACATAACTTATCACTTACTTATTCACAGTGCATTCAAACTGTCATTTTTGTTGGTAATCAAACCACTAGGCATTAGTGGCCTTATTGTGCATTTTATTTGAATTAATTTAATTATATTTAATCCTTTTTAGGTGGAGGATAGTTATACACGGGGGCATTGATGGATACAGTCGACTCATTGTCTTCCTACGTGCTTCCAACAACAACCGGAGTAGCACTGTGATGGAAAGCTTTGTTAATGCAGTGTCCAAATATGGTGTACCCTCTCGAATCAGAACTGATCATGGTGGGGAAAACAATTCCGTATGCCTAATGATGAACATTTTCAGAGGTCCTGAAAGAGGCAGTGCTCTCAGAGGAAGGAGCACACACAACCAACGAATCGAGAGGCTTTGGGGTGATCTTTGGAGGGGGTTGACGAATGTCTACTATGACATTTTCAGTTTCCTGGAGAGTGAGGGTATTGTGGACATAGATAATGGATCTCTGGGCTCTTCATTATGTGTACTTGCCCAGGATAAACAGGGATTTGGATGCCTTTGTTCGTCAATCATAGTTTGAGGACAGAAAGGCACCAGAGTCCAACACAGATTTTTGTCCGGGGCTGCTTGGAACAGCAGGGACGACCAACCACTGCAATGCGTGATCTCTTTGGTGCAAGTGCTGTAACAAGTGAAGGCGGTCAGCAGGAGCTGCTTCAGCTTCTGGTGGTGGACAAGACCCTTTTGCAGGTGGGGCACAAGCAGTGGACTGGCCAGAGAGAGTTACTGTGCCTCAAGTCCATTTTACATTGGACCCTGCAAACATGGAACAGCTGGCTGCTCAAATTAATCCTCTTGGAGGGCCAAGAACACAGCTCGGATTAGACATCCTTCAAGATGTTCTCACTTTTCTGAGAGCAGTAACTTTGCAAACCTGAGAACCGTACAAAGTACTTTACGAGTCACCAATCTCTACAAAGGTCTAGAAAGCCTACCAGTTTTTGCTGGACTTTTATATCAGTCAGCCTACTGTAACAATGACTATGCAAATGGCCATAACACTGGAGTTATTTTTTCTTTTTAATGAAAAATTAAACAATTACATTGATGTAGAAATATTGAAAACTTCATAACTTCAGATCTAAAATAAAGTTGCATGTTTGATACACCTATTCTCTATTTATCTATATGAGGTTCAACTTCCATAAATGTTTTCTGAATTGATCTCTTTTTCTATTCTTATCCCAATTACTCCCCAATTTAGAAGACCAGTTACCCAACCCACTCACTAAAACTCCTCCATCATTAGTAATTCCCCTAACACTATAAGGGTGAAGACAAGCACATGCCTCCTCCAAGACATGTGAAGTTAGTCTCTGTCATTTCTACACCCTTTGTGTATTTTGAAAAATAAACTTAAACTTTCCCAAAACCCAGAGAGCCTCTAAGAGCTGTGAACATTAAGTCACGGAATTCAGCCTCATCTCTTATGCCACGTGGCAAGAAGAGACAGCAAGCACATGTGGAGGAATATGGTATCCTCCGGCAACCAGCTTCCAGACCATAAAAGTCAATCTGACAGTTTTGCTGGAACCCCAGCGGAGGCACTGCATCAGCTCCGGTCACAAACACCAATACATCTTCGTATGTGATGTTCATGGAGGCCTCTTCTGTAGAAAAGTATACAAAAAAAAATCAAGACAATAAAATTTTTAGACAAAAAGAAGTACACAATATTGCCAAAAGTATCCACTCTCCTGCCTTGCATTTGGCGATGAAAGGATTGGATACAGCTGCTCATTCCATTAAGATCTCTACACATTGTTTGTGAGCTAATATGAAGGCCACAAAGTTTGTAGGTCTGTAGTAATTGACTCTTGCAAGATGGTGACCTCTGTGCAATATGCACCTCAGCACCTGCTGACCCCACTGTCATTTTATGCTGAAAGAGCGAGATCCTTACATTCCCAGGTGCTTTCATTTACGACTGGACTTTTTGCACAAGTGGCATCCTATCACGGTACCACACTGGAATTCACTGAGCTCCTAAGATAGACCCATTCTTTCTCTCATGTTTGCACCTTAATTTTACCATGTTAGGATGCCACTTGTGCCAACAAGTCCAGACATGAAATTTCTTCACCACTAAATATCCCAGTCAACTGTCTGTGTTATTAAAACAAATTGGAAGTGACTGGGGGGGGGGGGGGGAAGCAACTCAGCACAAACTGGTAGGCCATGTAAAATGACAGAACAGGTTCAGCAGTTGCTGAGGCAGAAAGTGTGCCGAGGTCAATAAATTTAATCTCTTCAAACTTCATGTGGTCTTTTGATAAGATCAAGAACAGCACTTACAGTGGAAGAAAATAAGTATTTGATCCCCTGCTGATTTTGCAAGTTTGCCCACTTACAAAGATATGAACAGTCTATAATTTTAAGGGTAGGTTAATTTTAACAGTGAGACATAGAATATCAAAAATAAAATCCAGAAAATTACATTGTATAACTTATATAAATTTATTTGTGTTTTGCAGAGGGAAATAAGTATTTGATCCCTCAGGCAGACAATACCTAATACTTGGTGGTAAAACCCTTGTTGGCAAGCACAGCAGTCAAGATGTTTTTGGTAGTTGATGATGAGGTTTGCCTTCCTCATGATCAAGGATACCCCACAAGGTGAGATTTTGCATGGAACCCCAGATTGATGTCGATTGACAGTCATTTTGTATTTGTTTCATTTTCTTACTATTGCACCAACAGTTTTCTCCTTTTTACCCAGTATCTTCCTTAAGGTTTTGTAGCATTCCAGCCTTGTGCAGGTCTATGATCTTGTCCCTGACATCTGTAGAAAGCTCTTTGTTCTAGCCCATGTTGTAGAGGTTAGAGTCTTACTGATTAATAGAATTTGTGAACAGGAGTCTATTATACAGGTGACAATTTAAGATAGCTGTCTTTAATGCAGGTAACGAGTTGATTAGGAGCGTCTAACTGGTCTGTAGGAGCTAATGGTTGGTAGGGGATCAAATACATATTTTCCTCTGCAAACCACAAATACATTTATATAATTTATACGATGTGATTTTCCGTATTTTATTTTTGATATTCTATCTCTCACTGTTAAAATGGTAAACTTACAAAATCAGCAGGGGATCAAATACTTATTTCCTCCACAGTACATGACCTTCATGGAATGGGATTCCAAGGCCAAGAAGCATCCAAGATTACATCACCAAATTATGCAAAGTTAGTGGATACTTTTGGCAATAAAATGTATGTGTGGCTACTATTGTACAGGCAATATGTGAACAATTTTACAGACTAAATATACAGCTGCTCTTTAAGTACAGGTTGCAAACAAATGCCTTAAACCTACCTTGGATAGACATTAGCCAGCATTCCCAGAGGTAAATGGTGTCCTCTTCCTGCTCCCTACGGTTGCTTCCTTGTGCACTCCAATTTATTGTGAAGAGCTCCTGAACATCATTCCTTGAAAGCGTTCTTCCTGTGTGGGTGAACATGGGAAGGAACTGTTCCCAGAACTTTTCCACCATTGTCCACATCAGTCCACACGAGTTCAGTCCTGACACGAACTGGTGTATCATGCTTGCCACCCTACATTAAGCACATTTGTTGTAAAATACATTCTCACATTTTGCATCATCCAAAGTTCACATAATACTGCAAGATGCACTTTAAAAAGAACAAAAAGTACATACATATTCAAAGTCAACTCAAAGTGCTAACAATATACAAAGTGCACAAATGCTTGTTCCAAATATGTTTCAGTGTGGGGTTAGTAAACACGAAACTAAATAAACTACACGTCCAATTCTAATCTAGGCTACTTTTGGGTAGTGTACCTAACAGGATGGTTATTTTGACAGACAGTGTGTTCCAGCCATTGTCACATTCATCTGCGGTGGGTTGTGAATGAAAAAACCTAAACAATAATGGGCTGGAACTTTGGATTAGAGTATGTAGGCCTGTGGGGAGTGTTCCATCTTTGCCCCAAGTGCTCTCATCTGGAAAGCCATCATATACATCCATTGCTCAACCCTAGTAGTGATATAAGGGACACTAATTAACAGCTCAGTGATATGTGCAGAACATCCTGCAACCACATTTCCCCCCATGGCAGGGCTTCCAAATTGTATGATAATGCTCACCCACACACAGCATAGGTTTCTTAGGAATGTCTATACCAGAGTGCAACACTTCCTTGGCCTGTCTGGTTGCCAGTCACCAACTGAGCATTTATGGGATCAACTGGGACACCAGCTTTGGCATCTTGGGAGCAGAATCTCCAGGCCCAGCTGACTTATCTGAGTAAATGTGCTGCAGGATGTCATACGGAATTTGTATGCTGCCTTACAAGAGCCTCATATGAAATGTACATTTCCCCCAAATGTACGGTTTACCCCAGTTTTCACCAATTGGTGCATTATATATGTGACAATGCGTGTAATTTGAACAGGAATCTCCAAATTTTCTTACCTGTGGTACAAATGATGAGTGATTATCTGCTCATAAATCGTGGGCATGTCAGCAACTGAAGCTGTGTAGATGTTTGGGACACCACACTCAAAAATAAAGTCTCCCAAACTACTTCTTATTTCCTCAAGTTCAGCCAGAGTTCTACATGTGGCAACCTGAATAAAGAAAATGTCAATGTTTTTCAGTGTCAGGTTTAATGTCACTATATTTTATGGCTGTACATTTTATATTCACTCATTGTGTACTCTGTATATATTTGTACACCTATTTGCCATTATCTAATCGGACAAAAATTTGGGTCAGCAGCTTATGTGATTTTTCAAATGTGAACATGACATGATTGCCAAACAAAATCTTTACTCAGAATGTAAAAGAAAAGTACATCAAGTGAATAGACGTTCTGCAGAGATAGGTCAGAGTGGTTGGATCTGAGAGAAATGTTACAGTAACTCAGATAACAAATCTAACATATTTATGACTTTAAATAGATACATAGATAGATTCATTCTAACAGCACTGTACACTATTGTGAGAACTGTGGATGAACACATTGCCACTGGAAGGCCATCAGGACAAAGGTGAACTGCCTTGGAACATGGCACAGGTGCCACAGATAGACTAGCCATTGCTCCAGGAAATGTGCTCACTCTGTGTTCGCTGGACACATGGGTTAAAGGCAGAGATCAAATTACTATGTACACAACAGAAATGCTGACTGGTTATTTTTTTGTTCTTGCCGATATTGTGTATACATCCATTGCAACAGCCAATTCCAGCATGGTATTGCACCATATCACAAAGCAGTTGTCATCTCAAACTGGTTTCATGAACATGACAATAAGATTAGTGTTATTCAGTGACCTTTCAAATGTGGTTAAATGTGAGATTTGCAGGATAAAATAAAAATTATTAATATTTATATAAATTTCTTTAAGAGCAAAAAGGGGCCCTACACAGTATTAGAATAGTCTTCCTAACAAATTAATATAAGTAGGAACTGATATAACTCATAACTTCATAACTCCATACTCCATTCCATCAATATTTGTGATATTACTTTGAAGAATTGAAGAATGTGATTGAATTTACCTACCTTTTCGAGTTTGATTTGCAACTCCTCATCCTGGAAATTGCTCACGTCAAATGTCGAAAAATCTGGCTTCTGGCCACACATAAGTAAATAAAGCTGTCGACTGAGGCATCTTGGGCCAGGTCCATTGTGCATAATGGACCAGGCAATGAGTTTGCCTGCAGTGTAAAACTTGTTGAGGGCAAAGGCCCTTTGGTCATAGCTAAAAAGCAGCTGCCCAGGTTTGCCAAAAAAAACTCCAAAGCTCTGCTGTAGCTCGATCATAAGGAGTCTATAATATAAAGAAAAAGAAAAAAATGTTTTATTGTCACACTCATAAACTAAATTTCCAAAAGTATTCATTCACCCATCCAAATTACTAAGCTCCATTCACTTCCAAAGCCAGTGGTGTATAAAACCAAGCACAAATATCTACAAACATTAGTGAAAGAATGGGTCGCTCTTAGGAGCTTAATGAATTCCAGTGTGGTACCGTGATAGTCCAGTCGTGAAATTTCCTCACTACCAAATATTCCACAGCCAACTGTCAGTGATATTATAACAATTAGAAGCAACTGGTAGGCCAAATGGTAGGCCATGTAAAATGACAGAGGGGGGTCAGCAAATGCTGAGCAGAGGACACAAACTTTTTGCAAAGTCAGTCACTACAGACTAGAGACCGACCGATATGGGTTTTTCTAAGGCCGATGCCGATACCGATCATTAGTGGTCAGAGTCAGCCGATGGCCGATGTGACCTGCCGATTTTTAGGGCCGATATGCTATCGTATTATATTTATTTGGCATGCTTAAAATCATACTAGTAAGAGGAGGAACAACAGTTGTAAACTTCACACAATTTATTGAAAATAAGGTTAGCATTTTATAGTGACTTTAATGTTACTATATCACTATATGTTAATAAAAAAAATATTAATTTTATTTAGATTGTATTATCCATAACATTTTATTTTATTCATTATATAACATATGTTCTATATACACTATATATTCATGTTTATAGTAGAAATATTATGTTGGCTACTATATAAAATTTACTGTTGGGGCCTACTAATTAACAAATGTATGACTTGTTGCAGTCTGTTAGTCTATTAATTATTCATTTTAATATGTTTAACAGAGTGCAAGAAGACTTCCATAATGTGACAACTTTAGATAGTTACTCCAAAACGGCAAAGCTCATTTCTTCTTCAACTCCATGCAGTTGAAAACGAATGGACATGGGAGGACAATGTTATAAAATGTTCACATTAGGGCTGCAGCTATTATTTTACAAAAATGGGTGACGTTTAAATTAAGAATAAAATTATAAATAATGCAAAAACAGACAGGTGCTGTAATTTAAATATAGCTTTATCTGTTTTTTTTTTCTTCTTCAAATGAGCTCCTTAGCCAGAGAAACGCGTCTCATCAGCTGTACTGGAGGTTAGGTGCGTGAGCGGAAAATGAGTTGAGAAAGCTGAAGAGCGCGGACTTTATAGGTTCAGGATAAAATGAGCTTTTATCAGAAAAGTCTGGAGGGGGTTCTAAAGTAGAACCCGACAAAACAGAAAATTCTGCTCATCGTTTCATTTAATATCTAACAGCGCAAACCGCTTTAAACGGGTGAGTTTTACAGCAGAACAGCAGGAGGCGGCACTAACGCCGGTTACTAACGCCGTTACTTTTTTTCAGTAACGAGTAATCTAACTAATTACTATGACTGTAACTATAACGCCGTTACCATTTCCGACACCCCGTTACTGCACGTTACTTTAGCAGCTCTATGAACTTTTTTTTTTTATTTCGCTTTGCCCTGGTTAACCCCTCCTCTGTCCGGTGAACTTGAGCTTCTGGCCGCTGTGCCTGTGGTTTGGCGTGGTGAAGTGAGGCACAATTGTGACGATTTGCGTGCTCTAATCAATTCAGTGATTGCCGTGGACAACCCAAGTTCCGAATTAAGGACGTTAAGCTCTTATTAGCTGCTCCGGTTTTTGTGGTGCTGCTGCTTTCTATTTTAGAGCTTAGATTCTCTGCCCGAATCCCACCTGACCTGAGGACCGACCCGAAATCAGGCTCCTATTTTTATTTTATATAAAGCTCTGGTGTGATAATCACAATGTTGCTAAGTAACCAATTATTATTGTTCACTAAAGCGAACGAAATAGCGAAAACTGAAAGTGAAAAAACATTTGTGTTAACTGAATCTAATAAAAACGGTAATTAAAAGGAAAAACATAACTATCTCGAACTGTATTTTGTGTTTATAAAACTAACTAAAACGAACTGAAATTACTGATAGAATACCCTCATTTTTGTGTTTAATTTATTTATAAGCACTGTTGTACAGCGGAGTTGTACAGCGGGAGTTGTTGTGCCGAGCGCGCGGCACTCGTGGTCCGTTAGTTCTTGTGTAAAGCGCTCGCGCTAGCAAGCCCACCCTAAAATGAACAGAAAAAATAAAAACAAAATAAAATTAAACTATAATAAAAATGAAAACTGTAATCACGTAGCTCTGGGCGCACGTGAACGCCTCCGCGTTTGACTTGCAGCATTGTGTGTAGCTGTTCTTAAAAATCATTTAAATTAAATAATAGTTCTATGCTTCTATGTTACAGTGTTAATTAACATAATTCTGATTATATTTCGCTCATTCAATCAGCCCGAAAACAGACAGTTTATGGGGCGGATCGGGTCAGGCTCATAATGACAGTTTATGGTTCGGGCTTGGGCAGAATGTGCACGGGCTCCGGCTGGGTCGGATTTTTTGGGCACGATCTAAGCTCTATTCTCTTTTGGTGAAGCTGTTATATTAATACCATTTTAACGGGCATTAAATTGTTGTTTTTGTCCATTATTTTGTTTTATATATACATATTTCTTTTGAGTGTGGCTTGGTTTGTTAAATTTCATCCCCAGACGCGTTTTTCCGCTTTTTTCAGTATTACAAGTTTTAGTCATTTTCTTTGGTTGTGTGGAGAATTTCGTTTTATTTTTTTGAAATTCGTTAGATTATATTTTTGTCAACATTTTGGGTTTATTTTCGTTTGTTATTTTTTGTTATTTTTCTAATAATAATAGTAAATGCATAATTGATTTCCTTTTTTTGACGGGCGAATAATAAAAAGTAACGAGATAGTTACTTTTACTGGTAACTAATTACTTTTATAGTGGAATAACTCCGTTAGTAACTCAGTTACTTTTTTGGAGAAGTAACGAGTAACTATAACTAATTACTTTTTCAAAGTAACGTGCCCAACACTGTTTATATATAAGGAGAAGTACAGTCCTCTAATAATCCTGACTAACCAGTAATTATTATTTCAGCGCAGCTGATGCTGCGAATATCCTTAAACAGTTTTAGTCCTGCCCTTTTTCATTTCGTCTAAAAATAATTTAAATACTGAAAATATCAAGTGTTAATTTGATTTTATTTACTTAGATTTTCGTTTCTGAAGAAGAGACGTCAGTTATTTTATACTAGAGCTTATAGATAGGGCTTGCCTTGCATAGTCAGGGCGCATTCCAAATGCACTCCTGCCATCAACGCTAAGCATAGTTTCGTTTGGAGAGAAATGCTACAACACCGATGCAGTTGAAATTCTATTCTTTTTCAGTAAATGAAGCAACATCACAGATTACTAATCATGAGAGAAAATATAGACTTTGGGACACTGGATTGTAAAAATGGATGCCTTACCCGTTGAAAGTCTTGCTCACTCTTGAAACCTTGTGCTGCGTTCCAAGTAGCTGCCCGCAGATGTGCCGGATTAAAATCGGCGCGGCCAAATAAGAAAATCGGCCGATGCCGATTGATAAAAAAATAACAAAAATCGGCCGATTAAATCGGCTGGCCGATCGATCGGTCGGCCTCTACAACCAACCTTATGACCTCGGGATCGTCACTGGTATTGGTATGAAGAACATAGCTTGGAGTTGCAGAGTACTGACAGTCAGTGTTAGGTGAAGAGTTGCTTGGGGCTATAGACGACTGGCTAGTGGAGTTGAGTTGAATATGGCTTGAAGTTGCTGAGGTCTGCACGACAGTGGTGAGTGGAACCTGGCTTGGTGTTGCAGATGACTGGATGCTGGTGTTTAATTGAACATTGCTTGGGGTTGCTGAGGTCTGCCTGACAGTGGTGAGTGGAACCTGGCTTGAGGTTGCAGATGACTGGATGCTGGTGTTTAATTGAACATTGCTTGAGGTTGCTGAGGTCTGCCTGACAGTGGTGAGTGGAACCTGGCTTGGAGCTGTAGAAGAATGGCTGGTGCTGTTGACCATAACCTGCCTTAGAGGAACAGAGGACTTGCCAGGAGTAGTGGAAGAAGCCTGCTGAAGTATCACCCAACACTGTCCTGGTGTAGCAGAGGGCCAGCTGACAGTGGAGAGTGGAACCTGCCCTACTGGGGCAGATGTTGTACGTGGAACTTGTGCTGCAATATGCCTATTGGCTGTAGTTTGTAAAGGTGCAAAGGGCCGGAGAGCTGTGGTAGGTGGAAGCTGATTTGGAGGAGCAGGCAGCTGGCTGACAGTTAGAGGTGAAATTTGGCATGGAGACACATTAGTCTGAGTGCTGGTAGAAGGTGAAACCTCACTCTGAAGTACAGGAGTCCTGGTAGCAGTGGATGGAGTCTCTGAAGGGCTCTGGGAAAAAAAAGGTTGTTGTCCTTATTAAAATTGTACTAAACACACCTTTTCATAGCATCTAACTCACTGGTTGTTAGGACTTTTAAAAACATAGTGGGGAAAATAGGCATTAAAACCATCAACACATTTCTCAGAAAATATCTGTCTGGTGGATAATTTACATGAAATGGTCAAAAGATATAACAAGTAATCAACACATACAAAGAAATCAAATAAATTCTGTAAATTTAGTCCACAAATTAAGTTACATGTAATAAAGTGGAATGACACAGGGAAAAAGTATTGAACACATGACGAAAAAGGACATTCAATAGTAATGCCATGGCCTCTATGCACATTCACTGTCCAAGACTCCACTGCTGAAGAAAAAGCATGTTGAAGCACCTTTAAGGTTTGCTGAACAACATTTGGAAAAGCCTATGAAACACTGGGAGAATAGGGTCTGGTCAGGTGAGACCAAAATTGAAGTCTCTGGATGTCACAGCACACATGCACAAAGCCCCAAGAACACCATACCAACAGGAAAGTCTGTAGGTGGGAACATCACGGTGTGTGCGTCTGCAGCCATCTGCCAGGATGTTGAGGATGAAATGAGGGTGGCCATTTCAGTAAATCAACGATCCCATACATACAGCCAAGGAAACTCTCAAAAGGTTTCAGAGAAAGAAAATAAAGCTGCTAGAATGACTCCAACAGAAAATCTATGGGACGAAATGGGTCTCTGGAACTTTCAAGATTTCAAGACAATTTATGTGGGAAAATAGGCCAAAATTACATATGAAAAATGCATGTGACAGGCCGCATCTTGAAACCAAAAAAAAGGACTATTAAGTAATAATTAACCTTCAATAAGCACATTCAATATTTTTCCCTGTGTAATTCCACTTTTTTACATGTTACACAACTTAAATTATGGACTTATATGTTTTGATTTCTTTGTATGTGTGGATTACTTGTGCTGTTACTGACTGGTGAAAATTTAATGTCAATATATTTACTGAGAAAAATGTTGATATGTTCAATACTTATTATCCCCACTGTATGTCTGCCAATACCAAAAGGGTGGCTTTTACAAACCAACATTCATATGTTTCATAATACTATACATACTGTATAGAACTATAAAATGACTCCACATTTACAACAGTGGCAGAACCTCGAAATAGTCGGTGCAGCCTGTCTTTTTAAATCTGCAAGAAATTGATTTTTTTAAATATTCAAACATTCATTATTATTTTTATTAATGAATGATTTATAAAAAACATTTCTCTAAACAAGTACATGTAAAATTATAGCATGGTGTTTGCCTACCTTTGGACGAATGTATAGGGCTGACCTGCCCAAAGCATTGCAGCTTTGTATTTCTCTAGGACACAAGCTTGGTAACCTCAAAGGAATAATCATCCTTTGCCCATTCATTTTGCAGAGTTCAAATTCTTCAGGTAGGTCAGGTACACTTTCCCTGAGTGACTGAAAGAATTCTCTTTCATCACAATCCAATGGCACAACAACACGACATGGTGCAGTGGCATCTAAAAAGTACGAACACAAATAATAACAAAATGTACACTTATTATCACATTTATTTCATGCGTTCTTTAAAAATGTGGAATATTACCAAACCTTCCTACATAAAACAAACATACAGGGGTGGGTTTCCCAAAAGGTTTTTAGCACTAAGATGATTCTTAGAGGTCAAGCGAACATAGCTTCACACAACTCTCTCTCCCTGTAAGATATTATTAATGCTAAGATACTTTTGGGAGATTGGGCCCTGGTAATTAGACAAAGTGAATTTCGAATTACCTCTGTTTGAAGTGCAACGTTGTATTGAGGCACTATTTAAGACAGACACTCTGAAAGTGCGAAACATTTCAAACCTACACCATAGTATAAACAAGAATTACTGGTGTGGTGCTTCTGTAAAAATAAAAACATGACATACACACTGGCCCAGAATATTCCTGCAAATATTTAATTATAACTTTTAAAGGGACAACTCTATATGCAGGCATATTAAAAAGTTAGGACACCCTTTGAAAGTCTTTGTCATTTTTAACATATTCAATCATATGGACATCTGGGCATTATTTGAACAACACTGAGAGATGGAGCGTATATAACTAAATAAAATAAAACTGAAGGAATTACTTTTAAACGTAAGTTATAAAATATAAACAATAAAAAAATTATGTGAGTAATGTAAAAATGTAAGGACACCCTTATGCCTTAATAGCTGGTATTTCCCCTTTGGCTAAAATAACCTCAATTCTCTATATCTCTATAACCACCGACCAGTCTGCTACTGGGAGAAAGTTTCATAGAGTTTATATGTGTAGCCTGTGGGACATAAGGTCCCAGTGGGGAAAGAAATGGGAGGGGCACCAGGACATAGTAGGAAGCGCCATCGCTTGCAGCAACAAACCTAAATATAGTGTGCGGCATTTTTGAGAAGCGTGCTTGCTACAGGGTGTCTGTACGATTATGTGCACGCAAGAGAAACGGTATGTGAACTCTCTTAGTGTTTTATTGCGAGTTCACATTAGTAGTTCAGATTTCTGTGTCTAGGCTCAATGGGCTTTTTGTTTATCATGTAGCTGGATGTAGTACTGGGGGTTTGTTGTGCTTACACCGTCAGTAATATTGGGGATAGAAGTGGAATTACTATGCTTTTTGGGTAATGTTAGATCATGCATAAAGAGTGTGGGGCTGTGGGTTTTATAATAGAGTGGCTCCGTGTTGTATAGTTTAATTGCTATTGGGCTAGTTGTATTTTATCATCATGTTTAGTCATCCAAGGTGGCCAGGGCCAGTGGAAGAGAGCGTAGAGGGAATTTGCAGACGTAATCACTGAGTAACCTATGGAGAGATAATGTGTATATTGGTGCTTTTTGTAACAGTGTTTGTAAGAAGATGAGCTGCTAGCATTAGCAGCATTGTGGCTACTGAGCTACTTAGCCTAGCTTTTGTTTTTGATGTTTATAATTTACTTTTTTTATTTTATTGTGATTGGAGATTTACAGTATGTTCCTAGACTCTTAATGGTCTTTTATTTCTGTATAAGGAATATTGCCACTTGTAATGCTAATGGGCGACTAATGTTTCTATTTTTTAAATAGAGTGAGCACAGTGCAATATTTACAGATAACTATCCAGACCTCTATTTTATTACTGGAAGTGTTTACTATTGATTTAATGTGCTTACTGGTTGGCATTGCCTGCTTTATTGCGTGGGCTACCTTCTTCAAACCTTTTTTTATGTTTTATTTTATAATTAATTGTAATTCCCATTTTTTTAACAAATGCTAAACACCCCCTTTATGTACTTGGGTCTTCTGGTTCAAATTGTGGATGTTTGGGTGGGTGGCTCAGCTAACTTTTAGCCCATTTTGTGTGTGGTGTTTGGTTGAACGGAAACATAGTTTAAGCTTGAGATTGGAGTGGAAATGGGTACACCTGGGTGTGTAGGTCCAAATTTAAGGTTGTATTGACCGCAGTGATATTTTGCATACTGGGCTATATATAAAAGGGCAATATATAAATGTGCAATTGATGCAATTGATACTCTGTGATTTCTCAATAAAACTGTTAATGTATTAAACAGCTGTGTGATCAATTTTATGAAGTGAACCATTGTGGGGGAAACTATTGCTAAATAGGGCTCTCCCACCCTTTATATTTGGGGAGTGGCATTGTCTATATCTACTAGTGGATCTATAATGGAGAGCTTACCAGACATTCCTGTTGCAAACCAGCCATAAACTATGACATTGGTGTCATGGTGATCCCACTTATTTCAATAATCAAGGTAAATTCAAAATTAATGTCGGAGGTTTAAATAAGGCAGACCCTTCCAAACACCTCTCTAAAAATGTTATTACCTGGTGTTGATATGCTGCAGCTGAATACATTTTTAGACCTTTTAATTACTGTGGAGGTGTTCTAACTTTTTACCTCACAGGACAAGTGAATTTCTCTTAATTATGTTTCATAAATGATTTTTACAAGACATTTCTTTAGTTTTTTGTTTATATATAATACATCCATCCCTAAACATTGTTAAAATAAAGATCAAATGTCCATATGCTAAAATATGTTCAAGATAAAGCTTTTAATGTATGTCCTAACCTGTCCTAAATGAAACTTGGATAAAAGTTAGAGTAATCCGTGTATAGCGCTTGTACAGTATAAATTTACTGCTTCTGAAAATAACTGTACGCACAGCCATTAATGTCTAAATAGACTACACCTCACAGTGAACATATCCAAATTGTGCCCAATTGTGTCCTTGTCCCTCTCTGGTGTTATATGACTTGTTAGATTTTTAAGGTTCCAGGTGTGAATCTATACTGCTAGCTATACACACTGTACACTGACTATTCTTAGTTATATCCGATTTTCATTTCTATAGTGTTGTCCCATGAAAAGATATAATAAAATATTTGCAGAAATGTGAGGGGTGTACTCACTTTTCTTGGATATTGTAAAACAGTGAGCTAGGAATACCAAACCTTACTTCATTTATTACTCTTTATTAGTACTCTCTATTGCTTTAAAGATGGGCCTGTACTCCAATAGGAATGTAAAAAAAATCAACTTTAAGCTTTTGTCCTCTCATTGAAACCTTTTAATACCCTGCTAAAAATCCAGCTTAAGAACAGCTGGTCATCCAAAAAGATTTTTATCAGGAAAGAACAACCTAGGAACACATTTAGCTAAATGTGCAGGAAATGCACTCTTTTGTTGTTCATGTGTTTACTGTTTTGATGTATTTGTGTCTGACATTTTCCCTCGTTATCATTACCATTTCATTGATTTATTTTATTTTAAATATTCTTAGGACAAGACATTCCATTGTTTGTTTGCATTTGACAGTAGATGTACTCTGGCATATTAATGTCCCTAAAGCCAAATGCTCTAAGTAATGCTTAAAATTGACTGATAAATTAAACAAAAAATTCACGTTAAGGTCTAAATAATACATTGGGATGTTTGGTGTTCATAGCTCAATAAATTAATACATTCGCCAGTTTTTTTTTTTTTTAAAGCTCACCTTCCGCGAAAATCCGATTTTTCTTGTTTTTTGTGGAATACAGTAGGTCTCTCCGAGTTGAATGTGTACACCTGCACATTAAACTGTTTTGCAGCCCCCATTGTCTGCAGGAGCTAAGCAAAGAAATCCCCCCTCCCCCCCTCCGAAAAACGGGTGAATTTTGAATTATCTTTCTGCCTACGTAGGCAGAAACTCACAGACCAGCCCACCTTGGCTCGAGAAACTCCCAGAGGCGGAGCTGAAGCGACGCAACATCACCGCTCATCAGTTAGGAGGTGGGAGGCAGTGAGCGGCAGAGCGGTGGAGGGGCGTCGCAGTGCTCCTAGCCAATCAGAGGAGAGATATTTGCATGCTGTTTGCATGTATGAATATTCATGAGCAAAGCTGGAATCCGGTCATTTTGGACACACCCCTAAAACAGTCCATTAAAAAAGAGCTATACAGAGACACCTGAGCACTTTTTTTTTTACAAAAACGGCTCACATGTCATTCATTCATACTAGAGACCACAACTAGACATTTTAAAATGAAAGAAAAAACGACGGAAGGTGACCTTTAACATGTACCTTTGCAGAAGACCGACGTCTTCCTCTTCTGGGGAATCTTCATTCAAGAGTCGAATAAACTGAGCATTCATTCGGTCTCTTATATCACTGATTCGTCTTCTAAATCGAGACTGTCTTCCTGACATTTTCTGCCTTGTAAGCAAGAAAGCTGAACCGGAAAACGTATATTTTACCGCCTTTTGAGACGACTAAAAGGCGGGACCTCTGGACTGGTATCCGCTGTTTTTTTTTTTTTTGTTTTTTTGTTTTTTTTTACTTACAATTGACAGTAATGGTACACAACATCAAATGCATATAAAACAATACAAATAGTGTACACAATACACTACTACAAAAAAAAACAAAAAAAACTACGCTGTCACGTTTGTTTACGGTGTGTAACATCACCAGAGATTTTTTTATTATTAATTAATGAATAAGAAAATATACTAAACAAGCCAGTTTACAACAAAATAAGACAACTTCAGAAAATGAAAGTGCATGAAGCTATAATTGTTACACATGCACCAGCTCTCCAGAGTAACAACATTATGTACATATAAAGAAAGACTAAATCTGTTATTTGTGCATGCAGAGCAACATATGCACACCCCATCTAATGCGCAAAATTAATTTTCTACGTAAATTCATGCAAGGCTGAGGGTTTCTATGATGTATCTTAGTAATAAATTAAAAATTAATTCAGTCATTCAGTCCCAATTAACCTGTCTTTGATCATCATGCATCCTTATTTTATTTTTAAATTTTCTTACTTTTTCAATACATTTGTAATGCAAACATGGGTCAAAAATGGCCCACATTCATTTTCTATGCTAATTCATGTTCTATGCTAAAACAAGTTATTTGAGGAATAACGTAAATTCTGAATGACTGAATTAATTTATCATAGAAACCCTCAACAACACATAAAGCTACACAGAAAATGAATGAGGGCCATTTTACCCATGTTGCATATCAAAGGGTTCAAGCAGTAAGCCACTTAAACCAGAATAGATTTTTCAGGGCAAATGAAAATAAAAAAATCTAGGAAGTGAAATCCCATCATTTAGTTATTTATGATCCTGAATCTGGCTCTTTACTTTGGAAAATCTATCCAATATCCAAACTCATTGGCAAGCCCCACGCACATTTTGAGTGTCAACTAATTTCATCATATTCTATTATTATGTAACATCAATTAGCTGATACACATACAGGCAGTACAATACACTGTATTTATTTTAAACACACAAACTGACCAACAGCACCACAGCTAGCCTAACTCACTCCAGTCTAAATGCTGGACAGCCTGTATCATTAGCTTACTAAATTAAAGTGCTGTTTAATTTTGCGTGCGTGTATGCATTTTTCTTGACGCAGCTTCGAGAAAAAGTGGATCAGAACTTTCGCGCTGCGTGGGGAGATTGATTTCGTTCTTAAAATTCTTTAATGGTGGTATACTTTAAGATTTGAACATTTTTAACATATTAGAGAGACACTTCTGTAAAAACAATCAAAACATCCCTAAAAAGGGGCAATAGCGACGTTTCTGTGTATATTCAGGGTTTGCGGATGTCTTACATTTATTTGACCAATAAACAAGGCCTTCAAATCGTACTGTAAATCCTTTGAATTTAACATTGGTGTTGTGTGCTTTTTGCAATTTTCATATTTTCATAATTGTGTCTCTGGTGGTCTTAAAAATCTTTAATTTGCACCTTCAAACAGGGGCAAAGCAGCCTGGCACTGATTATATATATATATATATATATATATATATATATATATATATATATATATATATATATATATATATATATAATCTATATTAAATACATTTAAATATATTTAATGTATATATATTTAAAAATATTTATTTAAATGTTTTATTTATTTATTTATTTCATTTATCCTTATTAATTCTAGTTTCTTATACTTAATGTTGTCAGTCCCTCGAGTTTGGGTCGGTTGGACGGAAAATTTTTTTTTTTACCCGTCACTTGTCTTATTCTTGCATTCATTTCCATTCAACTATGCATTCTCTATTCGCCTGACAGCACAGCCCCTACTTCGCAGTAGATTAGATGGGTTGGTTGCATCCACAAGTGGTCTTTTCTGAAGCGATCAAATTAAATACAGCAACAGAATAGCACGCAGCGTCAGTCGGCTGTGATGGAGGGTAAAAAGAGGCCAGGCGGAGCCGAAAAGGCCAGATTAAAAAAAAAGAAAAAAGATGGAAGAAGAAGCTGCCAAATGTGCAAAATTAACAAACTTGTTTTCCAGAGGACAGACTTCAGCTGCAGCCGGTTAACAGAGATATGAAAATTATCTTGAATCGTCAGCTATTGGGCAACGTTTGCAATGTCGATTTAGCGTAGTTTATTTTGTAGAGCCCAATACACATCATTAACCTCTTAACACGCCCTGTCCCGCCGACGGGCCAGAAATATGCTGTGTTTATGAATAATTATAGACACCCAATATGCCATTTTAAAGCATAGAATCTCTGCTTTTCAGTATCTAGCCTATTTAGCTGTATGTCCTTTCAGGAAATAAACATTTAGGGCGAAATATGCCTTGTTTATTAGAATTAAGATTCATAATTTTGAATGTGGTAAAGCTTTATATTCTGTCTTTATGCTACTGCTTTGAGGATTCACTATTTCGTTTTGATCTTTTAGAATTCGTTAGGTTATATTTCTTTTAGCATTTTGAGCTTAGTTAAGTTGGCTATTTTCCTATTTTATATTTATTTTTCTGTTTTTATTAAATGTTAGCTTATTAGCTTCTAGCTTGTTAGCATGCAGAACGTCTCCCTGGTCTTTTAAATAAATGTTGATTTATTCATTTAATAGCTGTATCTAATTATTTTAAGCCAGACAGACACTGTGTGATTTTTTAATCGGGTGCTGAGAGCTTATCAGCATGTTTGAATGGTTTGTCCTGTAGGAAAACGCACCAGATTTATATGCTGACACTGTAGTCTGACTGGCAGACTGAGAGACTGAACGTCACGCAGCCCAAAGCAGTAGAATTAGCGCCAGATCCCCGCAAGCCGCGCACCTATTAATCCACCTGCGGAGCTTTAAACGCGCGGATGAGCGCGTCACTTTCCTCGGCCGGTCGGGCTCCAGAAAATAGTCTGTGATGTTATCTGTTTTTTAATACTATTTTAATGTTATATAAAGCTATGGCATAATAATCACCATATAGCTAAGTAACCAAGTCTTATTGTTAACGAAACTTCTCCTTAACTGAAACTAATTAAAACGGTAAATAAAATAAAAACTAAAACGAACTGAAATTACAGATTGATACCCTCATTTTCGTGTTTGTTAATTTGTTTATAATTGATTTATATAAATGTGGTATATCATGATATATATCGTTATCGTGATATAAAAAAATAAAAAAAGATTTTCCCCATATGGTCCAGCACTACTTCTAAGTAATATTAAGTCATAAAATTATATTTTTTACCTTTTAAATCTTTACCTGATTTAAATTTGAATGAAACATGTTTAAGTGAATGTTGTCCTGTTAACGTACCAACAAATACTTGTACTTATATGCAATAAAAAGGCATTGTAAGATCACTAATCAAAACATACCAACTCTGTGCTTCATAAATTACAGCCTGTGACAGTCAGTTAGCTTAACTTTGGAACTAGCTTTGGAATTAGCTTAGTTTAGGAAAAACAAAACCATATCATGTTCAGCTTAATCTGTACCTGACTAGCTAATAACTATTTAATTTTCATTCATTTAGATAACTCAGTCAGCTAGAAGCTGGATGTAGGGGATAGACAGAATTTAGTACAACACTGGGTAATGTTGGTAGTTAAAAGCAGTTTCTTAACCCTGATTACTGCCCTTAAAATTGTGTTTTCCACCAGATCCAACTGATTAGCTAATAAACAGTCCTTTACTGAGTTTACCTGTTAAGATCTCTTAGCCCCCTATTGATCATAAATCAATCATTATGTATGTCCAGCAGTGTATAAGACACATCATACCATCACTTACTTTATTATGTGCATTTAAATCAGAGAAAGCTCTACAATATGCAGAACAGTGGGAGTATGCAATAGAATATGGAAGAACAGGGTTAAGAAACACTGATCTAATCTGGAGAGGGGGTTTAATCTCTTACTGGCAGTTGGCAGCAGGGAGGAGCAGTCAGTGGCAGCAGTCGATCACTACTGGTTGTAGGATGGAGCTGCCAATGGCAGCCGCCCATTGGCGTAGGAACTGGGGGGGATGGGTGGGACATGTCCCACCCAATATTAGAAACAGGTGGATATGTCCCCCCCAAAAATGAAATAGTTTCGCTCAGCTCAGTCGTATTGTTAATGAAGAGACCGACCGCTAAGCGCTGGGAAACCAATCACGGTGCGTTTCAGGGAGAAAGTCCCGCCTTTCAGAATAAACAGCCAATCAGCTCGCTGGTCTTGCGAGAAGAGTTAGCGTGCTGGTGGAGGAGAAGCCCCTCCCCCTCGCTGTGAGATTTAGAAGCGGTGTCCAGCATCAGCTGGTGTTGAAGTAAATCTGGATATACGGCGATTTTTCTAAGAGGTAACGGAGCTAACCATGTGACCTGTGTTGAGATTATTTCTGATAGCTGGTTAAAAAGACTCCTCTCCAAATCAAAACACACAGATTAAACCCACCGTGTGATAATAAACTGCAGCTGTGTTAGTCAGTTATCTTAACTTTGGAATTAGCTAGACAGGGAGTCAAGGCTTAAAAAAACATAAATGTTATGTTCAGCTTGCCCTGATATGCCTGATCAGCTAATCACTATTTCATTTTCAAATTGTGTTTATTCATTTAGGATTGCAGGACTTATTGTAAGCTATAGTAAACTAAAAAAATAGTTAGCTAGAAGCCAGATGTAGTGGATAGCCAGAATTTAGTACAATACTTTATGTTGGTAGTTTAAAGCAGTTTATTAACCCTGATCTCTGCCCTAAAATTGTGTGTTTTCCACCAGATCCAAGAAACAGTCCTTTACTGAGTTTACCTGTTAAAACCCCTTAGCCCCCTATTGAGCATAAATCATTATGTATGTCAGCAGTGTATTAGACACATCATACCTCCACTTACTTTATTAAGTGACTTTAAAACAGAGTAGGCAGTGGGGATATGCAGTAGAATGTGTAGGAACAGGGTTGAGAAACACTGCTCTAACCTGACTTCTGTTTATTTGTAGTTCACAGTAAGACTAAATCCTGAGTAAATAGAGGGATTCCAGGTGAATCCAAATGTTTTTTTCTTTAGTCTAATATTTATATTAACTTCTGTCAAAAATCTCTATGAAACGTAAAGTTACATTCTTTTTTCAAAAAAGGACACCATCATAAGAAGTGCTTTCAGTAGAAACAATTAAAAGCGCAGATGATAACTGATCAGTTTTTGTCGTATATAATTGAGACATTTCACGCATATTTGTTTAAATGTAATTTGGAGTAACATGGCGGTTGTAAAGTCACCTTTACTTGGATGTAACTAATAATAAACAGAGTACAGAAAAAAGGGATTATTTGTGATTAAAAGTAATTCCTTAAATGTTGTTCTAAGAAACTATGTGGGCTTTGGTGCATATTAGCAAATGTGTCCCCCCCAATATCAAACCCGCTCCTACGCCCTTGCAGCCGCCTATTCTGAGTGTCTAAAAATGGCAGCAGGAAAAATACGCCGTTCTATGTGGGTTTTACGCCGTAATATACGCCGTATGATTTCACGACGGCGTTAAAAACGCCGCTAAAAGCACAGAAAACGCCGTTTCCCCCGGCGTTTTTCGACCCTTTTGGCGCGCCGTACAGAGCGCCGTCTCAGTGCAATGAGACGGCGTAAAAAGCGGCGTTTAGTGTCTCTCTTGACGCCGTAATAAGCTGCGTAAAAAGCGGCGTTTAATAATAAGATAATGAGCTCCACCTTCCAGTTTTGAAAGCCAATACATTTAAACTCTGTTCAGCCAATGCTCTTACAGAGAGACTCAGTCTAAAGCAGGGGTGTCAAACTCATTTTGGCCGAGGGCCACATTGGCATATTGGCTGTCCTCTGAGGGCCAGATGTAACTTATAAATGTAATAAAATGTAACCAAATGTAATATAAAATGAATGTAATTACTCTTTAATGTTAAATAACTCTAAATGGAAAAAATGTTTGCTTGTTGCTCTATTAACATAAATCCTTTTAATTTGTCATGTTATGAAATCCAAAAACTCCATCAATCAAGAACCAAACTATTCAAGTGAATAGAAATGACATAAAATACAAGTTATATTAACTTTGATCAAAACGTTTGATACTGAAATAAGGCTTAATAAATATAAAATCAAAAATTGTGAGCTGTTAAGAATATGTGATAGATTTAGCAGTTCCTCAGATTTAGCAGTTCCTCATCCAACCACTAGTGGCAGCTGCAGCAGCAGCACAAGCCCCCGCTGTCTTCACTGAGTCAGAGCTACAGCCCAGCCACGGGCTACAGGCTCAGCTCAGCCAGTCTGGAGCGTTTTTAAAACATTTTAAGTTCTTCTGTGTAGGAAATAAAGGTTTTAACCCCACTAACCGGATAATACAGCTCTCTACAGCTCATCTTTCAGCACAAGCAGCTAACAGCAGCAGTTCAGAGCAGCGTCACGGAGTCACTGCTCGGATTAACGTTACATTATAAACAGGTCAGTTAGCGCGCTGCTAACCTCAGAATGTTTATAACTACGGAGTTTAGTGCACACACCACGGCTGCAGGGTTAGACTGTTGAAGGCTACTGAAGACTATAAAAGGCTATTGGAGGTTATTGAAAGGGTTATTGGAGCAGAAATCAGTACAGGCTGGTTAGATAAGTGATTCACGTGCTCGTCCTTCGCTGCGGTGAAACTGAATAGCGCTGACACAGTGATGTTTATTAAAATCATTAAAACAGATTTTGTCAGCTATTGTCTTATAAATATTTACACATAACTTATATCTCTCCTAAAAAGCGTTTATTTTGGTCAGTAACACTCTTCGTAACACAAAAGGCATACCGGTCTTTCGCCTTGAAGCACAGCCGTCCGTCTGAATCAGCTTCTCTTTTTCTGGACATTATGGGATAAACATTTCACCCGCGAAGTTACGCCTTCCCTCCGGCAGGGTTTCCACATCAATGACTACACTGCCGTGTAGTGGCAGTAAGCCGTAACTTCGCGGGTAATACAATCGACAAGCATTGTGGGAAACGTAGTTTTTGGTCAAAGCACGCTTCTGATCCATTTATTATAGACACTAAGATCTTACAAGCTCTCGCGGGCCACATAAAAGGACGTGGCGGGCCACATTTGGCCCGCGGGCCTTGTGTTTGACACATGTGGTCTAAAGCAATTCACTGCAGATCCGAGCTCCTGAGCTCTTCAGACACAGTTTTTAAGAAACAATTAACAATGTACCATCTATAGACATTCCCGCTGGTGCTCATGCCTTTTATTAGTCTAATATTTATGATGTTCAATGTATTTTAAATAAAATTAAAAGTAGTAGGGACGCCCCTTGTGCATGAATTTTATTAATTAATAGTGTGTTTCTTTTTAGGCTACGTTTGGTAAATGGTAGCTAATAGGGTCATTTTGCTATATTTTAAGAGTTTCTTGGTTTATTAGCTCTTAAATATATTAGCTCTTATTTGAAGGATTTAAATAACAGGAGTGTTAGTAATCATAAAATGTAAGGAAACGTAAATGTTTATAAGACATACAGTGATAAACTAAAAAACACTTCAAAAAAACACCCCGACAGCTGAATATTCAAGGAACGGACACGGAGGTGGTGGTAGAGAGAAGGATGGCGGCTAAATTTATACTCCACGAAGAACACTCTTGATCACTGGATAGCTCAACTTACCAATCATTCAATCAATAAACCTTTTTTTTCTCTCGGGAATACATCATTTCCAGTGTAGCCGAGCATTTACAATTTAAACGAAAATAGAAAGTAAGAAAATAGAATTAATAAGAATAAATGAGAAAAAATGTATATATATATATATATATATATATATATATATATATATATATATATATATAAATAATCAATGCCAGGCTGCTTTGCCCCTGTTTGTGCAAATAAATGATTTTTAAGACCACCAGAGACAAAATTATGAAAATATGAAAATTGCAAAAAGCACACAACAACAATGTTAAATTCAAAGGATTTACAGTAAGATGTAAAGGCCTTTTTTAGGGCAAATAAATGACAAGACTTGATAAGACACCCGCAAACCGTGAATAGGTGTCTATACACAGGAACGTCGCTTTAGCCCCTTTTTAGGGATGTTTTGATTGTTTTTACAGAAGTGTCTCTCTAATCTGTTAAAAATATTCAAATCTTAAAGTATACCACAATTAAAGAATTTTAGTAACGAAATCAATCTCCCCACGCAGCGCGAAAGATCTGATCCACTTTGTCTCGGAGCCGCGTCAAGAAAAATGCATACACGCACGCAAAATTAAACAGCGCTTTTTTAAGCTAGTGATCCAGGCTGTCCAGCATTTAGACTGGAGTGAGTTAGGCTAGCTGGGGTGCTGTTGGTCAGTTTGTGTGTTTAAAATAAATACAGTGTATTGTACTGCCTGTATGTGTATCAGCTAATTGATGTTACATAATAATAGAATATGATGAGATGAGTTGACACTCATAATGTGCGTGGGGCTTGCCAATGAGTTTGGATATTGAATAGATTTTCCAAAGTAAAGAGCCAGATTAATAATTTAATGAAGGTTTCTAAGCGACTGAAGTAAATATAATATAATAATAAATATAAATATAATAAATATGTAACTTGTAAGTCTATGTCTGTAAAAGACATTACTTGTTTCCTTATGGAAATAGAAATATTACAGGATCTGCTGAAGCATAAAAACTAATATTAATAATATTATGCTTAAACAACAACAAAACAATAATATTCATAGTAAATTCATAATAATTTACATCTTTTAATAATAATAATAATAATATTATATAATTATAATATATAATTTAATATAATATAATATATATAATATATTATAATTATACTATATAATTATAATATTATAATAAGAATAAAAATAAGAAGAATCAGCTTCCTAATATAATTTGTAACTAATTTAATAAATTAATAAATTCATTTATTGAAACCCTGATGTTTTTGCAACAATAGGGTTCTTCATGTGTGATATACTGGTGATGTGATTTCCGTCTGGATAAAAAAAAAGTGGGGAGCTGCACAGCATTTTGCTTTCACCTAAACCTAGAGTTTATTTTTACATTGATACAGCATAAATATTAGACTAATAAAAGGCATGAGCACCAGCGGGAATGTCTATAGATGGTATATTGTTAATTGTTTCTTAAAAACTGTGTCTGAAGAGCTCAGGAGCTCGGATCTGCAGTGAATTGCTTTAGACTGAGTCTCTCTGTAAGAGCATTGGCTGAACAGAGTTTAAATGTATTGGATTTCAAAACTGGAAGGTGGAGCTCATTATCTTATTATTAAACGCCGCTTTTTACGGCGTCAAGAGAGACATTAAAACGCCGCTTTTTACGCCGTCTCATTGCACTGAGACGGCGCTCTGTACGGCGCGCCAAAAGGGTCGAAAAACGCCGGGGGAAACGGCGTCTTCTGTGCTTTTAGCGGCGTTTTTAACGCCGTCGTGAAATCATACGGCGTATATTGCGGCGTCTTGAAATCATACGGCGTATATTACGGCGTAAAACCCACACAGAAAAAAGCCGATAAAAGGCGTCTGGTCCAGGCGTTTTTTGGGCCTTTTGGCGTTCCATATAAGCCTACCGCTATAACGATTGACGGGCCGCCACTGACTGCTCCTTCCTGATGCCATTTTTAGACACTCAGAATAGGATGCTGCCTTTGGCAGCTCCATCCTACAACCAGTAGTGATCGACTGCTGCCACTGACTGCTCCTCCCTGCTGCCAACTGCCAGTAAGAGATTAAACCCCCTCTCCAGATTAGATCAGTGTTTCTTAACCCTGTTCTTCCATATTCTATTGCATACTCCCACTGTTCTGCATATTGTAGCGTCCTGGTCCAGGCGTTTTTTGGGCCTTATGGCGTTCCATAGAGAAGGGTAATGATGCAGGCCGGAGCCCAAGTGGGCGTGGCTAAAGGGCGGAGCATGTCGGCGAAGTGCACGTTAAACAAGGGTCGAACAGACGCAGATTATATGCAGAAGCTTAAATTGGCCCTTTGTTTTGGTACCGTCCAGGTGTTTACAATGTGAGTATCTTTTGCCCTTTTATGAAAATGACATATGAAATGCAGCCGAGTTTACAGTACAAACTTTTCTAATATTAGTAATATTGATAGAGTCAGGTTGGTGTAGCTTGAAAGCTTAATAACACTGATTATGTCGCCATACATCCAAGCTAATACCACCTTATTAGTTAGCTGACTCAGCCGAGCTCTGATAGCTAGCTAAATAGCTAGCATCACGACCTTGCAACTAAAGTAACGTTATATTTTTTAACACTAAACCTAGTTCATGAGTATTTATTATATTGAATGTTTTAATAAAACACTGGACATAATGTCCAGTATATTTGACTCACAGATAAAACACGAACGTTTCGGCCCTTAGGCCTTGAAGGTCTAAGTGCTGTCCGATCCTCTTAATTTTTCGAATTATTTTTTGCGGATATAGCACATGAGAAGTATTTGGGAGGGCAGCCTGTTTTTGACCTTTTTTTAAAAAAAAAAAAAATACTAATTATGATATTCATGGGGAAACATAATGGTGATGTTTAGTCAGTGTTTTATATGTCTTAAAAATAGAACGATCATTTTTTTTGTTGCTGTAAATACAGTACAACAAATTTTCTTACAATTTTCTAATTGTCTTGTTACTTGTTTTCTACTTAATGCTGTTATGTACATATTTTAGTAGAATGCAGAGTCTGCTAAGAATGAAAAAAAAAATAATTTCTCTGACCTCATGGTGGAAATCTTTCATTAAATACTCACACTGGCCATTCATTCACTTTTTACTCTACTAAAACCTTCTCCTCCATCTATTACTTTTCTTAGCTTAACCCAACAGCTCTTTTAAGAGCTCCCCCCTAATCTTTCTTCATCACACCATACTTCCTACTCTTTCATCAGCATGGCAGGTAAGAATAGTTTAAACAGACAGTTAGTAAACATATTTATAAATAAACTTTTATATTCAGGTTTAAACATATCGTGACCATAATTGTTTAGGAGGCAAAAGTCTGTGTGATCTCTAACACATGCCCTTGTAGCAATATGGAATTGTTTTTGTTTGATACATGTTACACATGTGAACGGTATGTTGTTATAATGTACATTAATGTTTGTGCAGGTATTGCTTTTGAGTTTACAGGAGAGGAGGAACTTTTTTCTTTGCAAGATGAAGAAAATTGCCCTTACTGCAAGAATGCAGGTAAAGCATCTCGTGGACATCTTGCGACAAGGCACCTAAAATATGCTGTATATTTTGAATACAATGGCATTTGTAAGTATATATTTATCATTTTTCTGGTAAAATACATTGTTAAACAATTCATTCTTGCTTGCCATTGAGACAGTTATTTGCTTTTATTTTGCTGTCCATATTTTTCATTTTTTGTGGTTTGTGAGCTAGAGCCAAGCTTTGTGTACTGATAACTCAATATTTCCTTTATATTTTCTTTTTGTATATTTAAAAAATATTCAACCAAACCTACTAATTTCTAATTACGAAGTTTTAGAGAATGTGTGCTGTCTGAAATTGTATACTCTTCTCTAAAAGACAACATTTTTGAAAACATTCTCTAACTTGGATTAGAAATGTGTGTATCATTCAACAATACATTGTTACTTTATAGTGTCTTTATAGTGAAATTTTCCATTCCTTGCTTCTGTGCTCATGTCAAAGAAGAAAAAAGGAGCCACTGGCATTACCAGATTTTATAAAACATCTGCGTAATCATGGTTTGTATATATTTGAATATATATTTTTTTTATTTGGATTGTATTTATTGTTGTATTGCATTGGTGAGAATCAAGCTCTTTTATTACTATGTTGCAGGTTTTGAAGTTAGGGACAAACACCCAGGCACTTTAAGTAAATATGTATCCTCAATTTTTTTCTTTTATAATGTATGAAACAATTGTGTTTGCCTTTTAATATCACCTGCTTTTCTGCCTCTGCCTTTGTGTTTTAAATGTAGCTAAGACCACTACGCAAACAGTAAATCCACCAGAAGAGGAAGAAAGTGGACCATCTTCAGGTCTGGAGTTGACCTTCAGTTCCCGATCTAATTTGAAGTGTCATGAAGCACAGCAACATGACAAAGAGGGCCAGCCAATCATCTGCATTGATGACAAAAATGGAATTTTTGGGCCTCATTTCCTCATCTCGAAAAGATGAATGTATTGATCTGAGCTCCAAAACTCTGTCTCTAGGTGTTGACAGTGTTTTTCCCATTTTTTGGGGAGAACATGGTCTGTCTGAGCGATACGTGTACTTTTCTGTTTTTACCGGAATGAAAGACAACTGGTGTCAGTTTGGGAGGACAAGGGTGACATTTGACAGTCAGACAGGCCAGTGGCACTGCCAATGCCGAAACAAAATGAAAAAATGTGTGCATCGATACATATCTATGTGGTGGATTTTTCAGGAGAGACCCAATCTACTTCATGCTCAAACAGACCCAAGTGCTGAAGACATAGATGATATTGATGAAAGAGTCAGAGAGTCAGATGACACCAGAGGAGATGTGTCAAAGAGGCCTTCAGTAGATGTATGCCAGCTGACCAAATATATTTTAAGGCAAAAGAGGATCCCAGGAGAGCTTGATGTTGAGCTCTCAAAAACAGAAAGGGAAGTCCCCAATCATTCGAACCTGTTGAGACAAACTGTCCTTACTGTCCTGGTCCATCTCCCCCAGCTTTGGGAGAGAAGACTCTCTTAGTCTAGTCAGTTTGTTCCTCTTGTTTTATATTTTACTTGTATTTTTATTTTACTTCCTGGCTGCCTCATTCCGTGTTGCAACTGTAACAATTTTATCATATTGTAATTTTTTTTCTTGTGTTAAAACATACTATTTTCTAAGCATATCTAAGAATAAATTTCTGCATTTCATTACACACACTTTAACATGTTGCCTTTTCCTTTTTATATGTACTTTTTAAGCTTCTTTTGTTTAATTACTCTTTTAGAATTACTTCTCACATTTTTTATACTTTCTTTTATTGTTATTGTTTCAGATGTTCCAGTGTACATAAAGGAGTGCCCGGTTTGCAGACGTCCTGTGAGATTCCAGGAGTATCGGTCTGGATTTCACAATTACAACAATAAGGTTTTTCTGACCATTCCTCTTTGTTCTCTGCTGACATCAGGACTATCGGTGAGACACTAAATCTTGCTTTTACACATGGTTATATATTATTAACAAATTACTTTTATATTGCTCCTTGGTCATTACGCTGTGTACAGTACTAAAGTGATATTTTCTGTCACATTGGATATGCATATTTATGAGTAACCAAAGTTTTGTATTAACTTTTATGAACTACACTTAAGCAAATGGTCATGTTCTTTTTGTTTGTTTGTTTTTTATTAATAGAATCACATTGCAGTTGGGCGATTTTTGCGAACTCTGGAGGATCATGCCAGCCTCAAACTTCTCCACAATATCATACGACGGGCATTTTACCATTTTTCTGCTTTAAGGAATTACAATTACAGCTATTCCTGCAACAGATGTGGCCACAATCCACCAATCTTGATTGCTGATGCAAATTGGAAAATTTCTTTTATTTTACCAGGTAAGAAATCTAATACGGATTTTCTTTTCTTAATCTACTTTTTGGGGATCCAATCCTGATATTTTATCTAACATAACGCAAACTGCAAAACAAGGCAGCAAAATGTAGACTAGATGTTGAATGCAGAAAGGCAACAAATATGTGAATTGCCTATGAGTCATGAGGTTGTCTACGCAAAATATTATTTGACTGTCAACAATAAATGTATGTAGAGGCAACATGTAGTCATTTAGCTTATTCTGTTTTTCATGTATTAGTCCACCTGTTTAGATGCCCAAATTTGGAAAATGCCAGACCCGAGGATACTCAAGTCAATGTGAGGACTAGATGGGAGATGCTTGAGAAGCAGATTGTAGCCACTGGTTTTTGTGATGGTAAGAGGAATTTAGAACATTCTGTAAACATTTTTAACAAGTAAATGCTATATTAAGATTGTTTGTTTATTATGTATCACCAGGTACCACAATGAACAATCCTTTTAAAAGTTCTCTGACATACACTGCCTTTACTCCATGGCTGGGGCAGGACACCAGACTAAATGATGTGGTACCAAAGACAGAAATGTTGAAAGGTCTGTCTCAGAAGGACCGTGCTGCCTCATCAAGGGGTTGGATGAATGTAGATGAAGATGCCATATTGCAGGCACTGGATTCAAAAGCAGTAAGTACTACCCTAGAATGGACCTTGTTAAGAATTTATCCACAATATCTCTAATGTTTTTACTTTTTTTCTAGTAATGACATGCAAATCCTTATATTATATTCTTTTTTGTGCCTGTTTTCTTCCCTTAGCCCAGAAAAGAGAACCTGATCAAAGCATGCAATGCTCTTGGGGTGTCTGATATTGGTAGTCGGACAGACTTAATCAGTCGGTTGGAAGAGCTACTACTGTACAAGGACCTCTATCCTAAAATGTTTGTAAAGCTCCAGAAAACTGGTGGTAAGAATCAATTCTGTTGTCACACAAACAAGCAAACTTTTTATTGTTAACACTGTCTTATCTTCTTTGATAAAAATGTCTCATTACATATTTGTGATATTTTTATTTTCATTCTCACTACTTAGATTAATAAATAGACAGTTATATTTTAAAATGCGTAGTGAAGTTTTTGATTCTGTTTATATCCAATTTAGGTGGAGTGCTACACATGACCTGTATACACTCTGTAGTGTATTACCAGTCAGCATTGTGGTGGCAGGAGTCAGCCCGCGATCATGGAGATGCTCTTTTGAGTTTTAAACATCCCCCCACAGTGTACGTGTCAGACATCGCTGGACGAGTTGCTAGGCATGTCAACAACCGGACAAACCAGCAGTTTTTCCAGCCACATGATGGTCGTCTGTGTGCAAACACAGAAGAGAACATTCAGGCTGCACTGGAAAAAAGTCTCCATGTCCAGTTTCTGTGGGTGACCAGTGTTGGCTTGTCCTCAAGATCAGCCTCCCACGATCAGATCCCAAGATCTGTTAACAGGTTTTCCTCTATGCACCCCGTGACAGGAACCAGTGCAAGGTTTTCTTTGTACGACAGGTTCCACCAGAAAAATCAAAGAAGACCAGAGGAATTACTGAGGAGTCTAAAACTGGTGCCAGATTTGGCTGCTCTGGTTAAGTCATCTGCAGCAGAGCAGATAAACAGAGAACTATCATCAAGCAGGTACTCTTTGTGCCAGATGAATGATCAGCATGACATGTTTACTCTGCGATTATATTTTCATCTTCACAACAACAACATCAACGAAAAATACACCAACAAATTGAAGCAACTAGCCAAGCAAGCCTTGCATGTTGACATCTCTGGAAAGCTGAGATTCGGCTCTCAAGGTACTTGATTTTGGAAGTTATTTTTTCATAATAATTTACAGGTCCTCTTTAGAAGAAAAAATATGGTTAATATTTTGGAATAAGAATATGCTTTTTGTGATAAGCACTATTAAGTGGTAATTGATATTTCTCATTTCAGCAGAGAGGAGTCAAATTCCACCTGCAGATGAAGAAGCGCATTACACAGAAACAGATTACTGTGAATTTACAGTAACCATGTTCCCCGTTTCTCCTGACAATAAGGTAATAACAACTGAATTGTGCATGTACATTGTATTGTTTTACATTAACAGCCTATGTAATTTAGCTGTGTATAAAAATATCACAAAAAGTAAGGAAATTTGTGGATTGTTTATTTGTGAGATTCTTGATTATAAATCTTATGCTGTTGAACAGCCTATTCATTTCTCTTTTAAATAGTGCCACATTTGTGAGAACAATGCATTTTTGGAATGAGCAGTATGGCTGAGTATGTGGGCTACACTTATAAAATTGCCAAATCTTATCATCCAGAATGATAACGTTCACCCCCACAGAGCGGGGTTTTGGAGACTATCTTTAAAATGTGTGAGTGGAGAGGTCCTGGCCTCAACTCCATTAAAAAATCTTGAGCGTGCTGCTGTTTATGCCAGTGACCAATACAACCATTGGCTACTTGTAGAATGGGATGCCATCCCACAGCAGTGTGAGACTAGGCTGGTGAGCAGCATGAGAACGTGCTAGGCTGTTGTGGCTGTGGCTGTTCTTCCACATGGTACTAAGGCACCTGTTTATCAAATTAATAAATGGTTAATTTCCAATATGTCTTGTTTTTCAAAATTCAATCATTTGGACAACCAAACCCAAAAGTCAATTTCTGAATAAGCTGTTTGGCAATGGCAGAAAGGATTCTGCAAATGGGAGTAGCACACTACTACTCATCCCACAAATGCATGTTCCTTAAATGTCTCCATTTAAAAGAAATTAACAGGCTTTTCAACGGTACATAAATTAGGTATACAAAGAAGCATTGAGTCAGCTAAAAAAAAATCTATCAAACACAGATTTTCTTACTTTTTTACTATGTTTTTTATTTTAAATAGGACAAACTCTTGGAGTTGTATACTGGGCGAAGGAATGAGCGGCAGATAATCACATATTTTATAACAACCCAGTTACAATCAGAGACCTCAAGAGTATCTGTCCACAGCATCTTCTTGATGCAGAAATTGCACCAAAGCCAAGACTGCCTTGGCTTACTGATGATGTAAGACCTTTTTCTTTTTTATTAATTAATACATTAAGTCACTGTTTAAGATAAGTGTAAAATGTAATCTTTACCATTACATTTTTTTACAGGTTGTCAACAGTCGAGTGGTTCAGATTGCCTCACAGGGGCCAAATGTGAGTATGCTAAGGACCTTACATCCTCTACAAGACTGTTATTACAGTTACATTTGACATGCTGGGTTTGTTTTTTTTCTGTCACTATAGACTGTTGCTCTGTCAACAAACACGTTCATGATATGGCACAGGGAATGGCAAGCCAACCGAAACATTCCGGATGAAGAAATTGCACCTCTAGAAGTATGAAGCCACAATGACATACATTTTTATTTGCAGATAATGGAGGAAAAATATTTAATGTTCTTGCTCTTTTCTAGAACACTGAGAAAGTGCTGTGGCCACGAATTGTTGGGGGCACTGTTGGTCCAGAATGGGGAAATCACTATATCCTTTGGGTATTGCATACAGTCATTACTTTGAACTGATTACCTCTTTGGATGTAAATATGGCATTCTTGATTATAGGTTGTAATAAATGATATGTTGGATTTATTGTTTAGGTTTTTGATATCCCTGGAAAAGAGCTTCGGGTTTATGACTCCACAAGCTCTAATTTCACAATTGAAAGTGATGACATGGACATGCTAAGGTACTTTGTTCATTATTTCTAAAGATGTGGGTTGATGGATTGGCTTTATGGCTTTATTCAACATATTGTGTGTGTGTGTTGCTTCTTCCCCAGAAACATATTTCGACACCATGATTCACTGAATGGGTGGAAAGTGTCATCTGCACAGACATGGAAACAAAATGACAGCGTCAATTGCGGTGTGTTCGTTTGCACAGTATGTAATTTGTATGTGCTCATTTGTTTCTACATGACATAAATACTACTGTTTGTCATAAAATATCATTTCGGTACATAAAAATATTGGGGTGGGGGGGCTTTAAAAAAGTGTGCTTATACTTAGTGTTTTATAGTGACTATTGTTTTACAATTATTAGTATAATAAAGTAACTATTTTTTTTTTATCTGTAAAGATGGCTGAGTTGGACATGAGGGCTGCCAAAATTGGAGAAGAAACTCTCCATTATGGACAGCTTTGCCATTTACTTCTGTACCATGCCTCATGCCTGGTTAGGAATCTGGCTTCTGAGGTACGCTTCAAAGATTTTTTTCAATACAGATACAATGAAACTGCTTCTCATGACATGATGGGTGTCATATGACATTGTGTGTACTGATAAATTACTTTCTTTCATAGGACTTCCCATCATGTGTAGAGACAAAAGATGACCAAGGTCCTACAGCACATTGCATTGCTCGAGACATCTGTGCTTGCATTTTTCAGAAGTCAGGGAAAAGGTGAGCACTATGTACATGTTTAAAGATTTTAATTAATTATATAGTTAGTGTGATTGCAGTTAAAAATTGTTTTAATTTATTTGTCCAAAAAACACAAAATGTGGCAGTTTTTGAACCAGTTGACCCAATACTTTTTCCACCGACTAATTAATTTTAAAAAGTGGAGCAATTGTTTCAAAATATTTAGCTCCCACAAACCAGAGAATGTGTGTGACTCTCTAGTGCTGTCTAGCCATGGTTGAGCTTTTGTACCAACCAGCTTTTTGGCAAACGTTTTGGCACCCTAGAATTTTGCCAAAAGCAACACCTCAGCAACTACTTCTAAAACAGTAATGTTGAGCTGCAGTCACAATTGCAGTTTCTGTGCTAACTCTCTAGTGGTGTAAATTTTATTTGTTTGTTTTCAGAGCCATGCATTCCCACATTAAAAGAGTGGAGTGGATCCAGTGTGATTACTGTGATGGTTGGTTACACAGTGACTGTGCAGGTGTTGATGTATCTGCACTGGACAAGGATGCTCCATTTAGCTGTGGATGCCATCTCCCTGTGCCTTACCCATATGAAAGGTAGAACCTCCTATGTGGATTACTAATGTAATGGAGAGAGTACAGTTACCTGGTCCAAATTGGGTCAGATAATTCACCTTTTTTTTATTTATTTGTAGTACACATGAAGCATTGCGGACGGGCCTGGTTGCAGACTTGATTGAAGACCGGGAGATTCTGGTATGAGGAGTAAATATTTTTTAGTTATATTATACAGTTTTAATGTTAGATTTTTCCAAATTGTGTGGTAAAACATGCATTTAAATGGATCCACAGAAACTGCAAGATGACCTTTTAGCTGGTACTGTGAGGTCACATCGACTGTTCCTTTACAACAACCCTACTTTCAGTCTCAAAATGAAAGCTATGAATGAACGACGGTTCTGCGTTTTCGGCGAAAAACAGGTAGTGTAACTATATTATCCTTGTTACTGCATGTTGCAAATATTCTTGCATTTTAATAATATGAACACTGCTAATCCACTGTATCGCAAAATACTTAATTCTTTGTTAATCCCTATGCTACTGTTAGTATGTTGTTCTCTCTTAGGTGACCAATCACAAATGTATATATTTTATGTATACATTTTGGACCACCGCCCCTTTTTGAAAAATAATATGTGTGTAGGCTTTCTGCTGTAGGAGAGGCACACAATATCCCATTTAGTTAATTATATTACCAGCCAAAAGTTTCACTTTTATCCATTAGCTTGTTGTTGTAGTGGACTCTTTCCTGCTGAAGAATGAAAAAAAAAATATATATATATATATATATATATATATATATTTTTTTTTTTTTTTTACAGACTACTGCTATAATAGAAAAAACGTTCGCAGTTTTAAAACTTGACAGAAGTGAAGTCAGAAATGTGTCTTTTGTGCTTGATGTCATCACACCAGAGGTAAAGTCTTATTAAATAAATTTCAGTCTGTCAGTTTATAACAAATTTACACTAATGCTTACTAAGTTGTGTTAACATTTTTCTCTCTCCACAAAATTCCCCAACCCCGCCCCCAAGGTCACAATTCTAATCTTAAAGAAGCTAGAGGGGTTCAGTCGATACCAGGCGGAAATGACCTTTGCCCGTGATTGGGGTCTCTGCAAGGTCGTGGATGACAAAGATGACAAAGTTTCATTATACTGAAATGACCAATGTCGATTTGAATGAATCACATTTGTAAATATGTAAATATGTAAATTTGTTAATAAATTTATTGAAGTACAACTATTGTTGTCTAATTCTTGTAATCAAGACTATTACAAATTTGAGGACTGATCATTTTCAGTATGTTTTTGTTTTAAAAAAGGTGATATTTTTGCTGTTCTGTAAACCCCAAAATAGCAACTTTACAGGAGATGTCAGTGTAAATATACTGCCACGTTTGTTGTCTGACAATGACAATATTTTTGTGAACAGATCTACTCATTGAAAGCCAGCATTGAAAGCCAAATGGTTATTTCATTTGTTCACAAAAAGCGGTGTAAACCAAGGGCTTATTCATGTTCATATGCTGCATTAATAAAAATATTAACTATAAAATGTCAGCTGGTAATACTATATATCAGTAATGAATAATGTTTAACAACACTGTTACCTGGAACGCCCCTCGGTGTTCAGGCGCGTCACGCAGTATGGCCACAAAAGCTTAAACTGGGAATTAATTTATTTAATGTAACACAAGATTAACCTTTATTTACAAATTAAAGGAATCTAAGGATTGATTTTTTACACTCATTTTGCTTCAGGGCGCGCGTAACCCTGAAGGGCAGTCGTATTCTGACAGAGCTAGAATTCGTCAAAACACCTGACAAAGCAACTGAAGTATTGCTTACAACAGGCAACTGCCAATGCCAAAGGTGTCTGCCCTGGTTCATTAGCAATAACGGGCTGCCGTCAATGCTGATCTGCCGGCTGTCTTTGGCCGATCGGCGGCTGCTTTTGGTCGACGGGCGGCTGTCTTTGGCTGATCGGCGGCTGCCTTTGGCCGATCGGCGGCTACCTTTGGCCGACGGGCGGCTGTCTTTGGCTAATCGGCGGCTGCCTTTGGTCAACCGGCGGCTGCCTTTGGCCGACCGGCGGCTGCCTTTGGCCGACCGGCGGCTGCCTTTGGCCGATCGGCGGCTGCCTTTGGTCGACCGGCGGCTGCCTTTACCCGGCCAGTGGCTGCCTTTGCCCGGCCGGCGGCTGCCACTGACTGCTCCTATGCTATGTATATTATTCAGACCTTTCACGTATAATTTTTTCTAGCAACAGTAAATGTAATGTGGAGTAACATGTTTAGGTTGTAAAATTACCTTTATATGGATGTAACTAATAATAAATACAGAATACAGAAAAAAAGGATTATTTGGGATTAAAAGTAATTCCGCAAATGTTTTTCTAGGAAACTATAGGGTGGGCTTTGGTTCATATTAGCAAATGTGTCCCCCCCCAATATCAAACCCGCTCCTACGCCCTTGATATAAATACTTGCATACTTATTTACATAAACTAAATAATATAAATTAAATATATTAATGTATAATTTACTTTATTTATAAGTATTGTTTAGTTTATATTTATAGTATTTATATATCTATAAACTACATAATACTCAACTTTATTTTAAACGCCCTTTTTATGTTCAGTTCCACCCGTTCACATTTAAAATATTTAAGTCATTGCACAGTTAATTGACCTGGACTTAATTAATTTGGTATTTTGTGGTCTGAAGCAAAACTAGAATCAAAATCTCTGGCTCATTTCTCAGGTTGTGGTGGGTAGAATCTTAAGCAGGAAACAGGAAATACTCTGTAGGGTAGACTGTCCCATTTCAGTAAAGCCGCTGCAGCCTACCCATCCTTGAAAGGACACACCTTCGTAGACCACGTCCTTCGAAGGATGCAGACCTGAATTGGGACACACTGGCAGTGTGCCTCTGATAGCAGTGAGACGCAGATGATTGGACGTCAGCAGGGGGAGCGGTAATATTGATTGAGCTGTATATTGTTATGTGTCTGCATACCAAAGTATACGGACACATCATCCTTGCTATAGCGTCACATCAATGTCAAAAGTTGGGGGCGCAAAAATACCAGGTAAAAGAAATTAACCATCGTGTTTTAACATTTTGCGTATGTAAATTAACTTCTTGCAAACGCAAATGTGAAGCTCATTAGCAAAAATAGTGAATTGTGTGCGCTATGATCAGAATATCGCTCTCGAGCTTCATTTTTCTCCTCGCCGGTGTTTATTTTCCTCTCAAATTCACAGTTCTCTTTGCGCGGTGTGAATTACCTGCTGTTTATGTTTTTGCTTGAGCGAGGATTTTGAGCTCAAGTTTTGAAAGGGGTGGTTTTGACAGTTTGGGGGCGGGATCAGGATCGCCTCCCTCAGCGAATACTGTTGGCTGATATCTCCAGGGTTTGTGACTACCTAACATCCAAATAACCCAGCGGTGGAAAAAATACTGAAAAATTGTAATTGAGTAAAATTACCTTTACTTTGCTAAAATTCTACTCAAGTACTTTGAGTAAAAGTTGCATAGTTACTTTTAATTATTTGATGTAAAAAGTACAACAAATCATAAATGAAATCGTTTTAAATGAACTATTATTCCACATAATATTTTGGACCTTTCATGCAGTATTTGTTCAGACCACCGCATAAAACTTTTTCAAGAACAAGTGGTATAGGTTTCTATGATCCATTTTGTTTTTTTACTGTTAAAAAGTTATGGTCGTATAGGTGATTATAAACCATATTTTTATAGTTTTACAGGTCATTATTATTTTTTATCTAGCCATTGCTATGCTTTAACTGCTATTTAAATTACCACACAAGCAGATTGTTTAATGTTCCCAATAAAAACTTAAGGAATTATCATTAAAAACATGAAGTCATACAAAAAAAAACTGTTGGTCAACATGTAACATTCAAAATATGGTTAAAACAGGGAAAAAAATACAGGTGCTTTTCAGATTTTCTCATTTTTAATTTGTGTGTTTATATAAGTGTTTTTATAGTTCTTTATTTAGATACAACGTGTTTACATTCACCATGTAAAACTATAAACTGCTCTCTTTCACTGGTTAGATATTATAGTGATCTGCTCCTGGGATATTCCTGTCTTTCTCCAAATGACTGGAAACTTTATAAAAACAAAAACTACTCATTTTATAACTTATTTTGCAGTAAAGAATGTGTTTCTGTATTCTATATATCTGCTCAGTGACAGTGTCGGGTTACAGACCCCGCCCCACCTCTGTCTCCGCCTAACGCCGCACCTGATAGGCCGATTCACATGTCTTTCTTCAGAGAAGACGCTGTTGATTCTTCGCATGTGCATTAGTAAGCTGTAAACCCAGCCAAACCTTAAATAAATAAGGCATGAAAATCGATATTATAAGCACTGCTTTGACAAAAATAAGGATTACTGGCGAATGGATTGATGGCTTTACTGATTTGGAGCGATTTTGAAGCAGCAGGGAGCGGTAAGCGCTGGTGGGACTGTGTGAGTGTGTGACTGTTGACCTCTAGTTACCCAGGAGGATTACACAAGCTGCTGTATAAATCAGTCGAACGCACTCTTTAGGCTCTAATCCAGGAACTGTACAGTGAAATGGTTTGCAGTTCTGTAATCCTGAGAGTTAGACGTTTGGAATGATGTATAAAATGTCTGCATTAGATCAAATATGGACGTACGTAAAAAGCAAATATGCAAATTATAAGTAATATTTTAATAATTAGGCATACTTCGCCGTAAATGTTTATTTTCTAAAAGGAAATACAGCTAAATAGGCTAGACAACTAAAAAAAACACATTTTTCTGGCCCGTGGGTGGGCCAGGGCGCATTAAGAGGATAAAGTAGAAGCTTTTAATTTGATGCCAGTGTTGTCTACCCTCAACGCTCTCTTAGCTCAGCTTGGAACCTAGAATGGTGTTTTAAGAATGAGCCAAACTCACACGCAGCTAAAGGTGGGTAATCCAGATCCAGAAATTAAAAATCCATCCTAGGGATTAGGTTGAACTAGCTCTAGAGCCAGCCAGGCAATGGAAGCGAAATCCTGGGATGGATTTTTACTGTTTGAACCTAGATTATCCACCTCTACACCTAAACTCATAAACGTAAAAGCTCACACACGCTCTCCAAACGAATTTACAACACCGAACCCATAGCCTAGACCAAGCAAACAAACCTCGGCATGTCTTGGCCTGTACCAAGCCACAGCAAACATTACAAATACCCCATTAGTGCATCACTGGGTTACTACAGTATCTTATCAACATATAACCGTAGGAAACATTCAGTTTACCTCAATATTCTTTTTCAAATTAGATGCTAAGCTGCATCGCATCCGAAAAAAGTTGTTTTTGCATCCAACCATAACGAAGCCCCTCGCTGCAGCTGCGGACACGCCATCATTTTGGAGTAATTGGATACCAAATCTATTTGGTTGTGCATAAACCACATTACGGAGTCCTATAAAACCAGTAATATACTTTTTATTCATGTCATTAATACTATAGAATGTGTTCTTTAAGACTATCCAGGTACCATTTGATAATAATTTAATTTTCAGGTTTTATAGGACTCAGAAATCTGGTTTATGCACAACCGAATAGACACTTTTCTGAAATTTGGTATCCAATTACTCCAAAATGATACAGTAATATCCTTTGTTACTCATGTCACTATTAGTATGGAATATGCTCTTTAAGACTGTCTTGGTGGCATTGGATAACAATTTGATTTGTTGGTTTTATCGGACTCTGTATTTGGGTTTTTTCACAACCGAATTGACACTTTTCAAAAGTTTGGTATCCAATTACTCCAAAATGATACAGTAATATTCTTTGTTACTCATGTCATTAATACTATGGAGTATGTTCTTTAAAGCTGTTTTGGTGGCATTGGATAACAATTTAATTAGCTGGTTTTATAGGAATCTGAAATCTGGTTTATGCAAAAGCGAATAGACATTTTTCCTAAGTTTGGTATCCAATTACTCCAAATTACTCATGTCATTAATAGTATGGAATGTCTTCTTCACTGATTTCACAGTCCGATATGATGACTCCGAAATCTCTTTTATACAAAACCAAATGGACATTTTTGGTATCCAATTACCCCAAAATGATACAGTAATATCACTTCAAACATATATCTGGGAAACATGAGAATAAGATCTGAGTTTAGAATTTAGTACTGTGATATGATAACAATTTGATTTGCTTATTTAATAGCACTCCAAACATTTTCAAAACGTTATACTGTTCTACAGATAAGCAGTGGTCTTTCTAGTGTATATTTGTGGATTAGACCTCGTTAAATCATTTATTTAGGTGTAAAATTAATTTCTGTTTTATTTTCAGTCTGCACGAGAAGCGCCAGTCTCTGCTCCTCCGGGTGCGCTGTGCACGCGGCTACCGTAAAACACGGTTTAGACGCGCTCTCAGTTTTCGGTGTAGATAGCGCGACCGACCGTGCAGGTGGCGTGTCCGCGGTTCGCTGCAGCTGGAGACGCATAATTGGGGTCTTACTACCACTACCTACTACCACTGGCGCACTTCTGGAGTTTGATTTGACGTTCAGGTCACGCATCAAATACAAACCAATGGAGGGTCTGAATGGTATATGTTTATACTTGTTATTCAACCACAAGCTTTTCGGATGGCGCGATTTATCTGTTTGTTTGTTTTTATGTTGCCAGAATGAAATATGAGTAACGTGGCTATTTTAATTTTATTTCATAATTTTTTATGCCATTTTTTTAGTTCACAGTTTTTTCCCCAGCATTTTATTTTTTACTCAGTAATGGGGAGTTTTCCAATGTAGCGAAGTAAATTACTTGTGTCAAAATGTACTTGAGTAAAAGTAAAATTACCTATTTTAAAAACTACTTTAAAAATTACTAATTACTCATAAAATCTACTCAATTACAGTAACGTGAGTAAATGTAATTCGTTACTTTCCACCTCTGGTGATGCCATACTCATTATGGCCAATGCTGTTTAATGACTTTGGCACACTAAAGTAATTTTAGACGTGGTAAGATGAAGAATGTCTGCCACGGCAGCTTCTATATTCTATATTTCTTTTTTTGTATAGATCACCTCTTCGACAGAGATTTACAGAAGAGTCAAATCCATAGATGAGGTTGTTACTCACTTGCATGAAATATAATACAAATATAAATTTATATGTACACACACGTGGACAAAATGCTGTTGGTAAACCACGGTTAATGACAGAAAAACCCATAATGGTCAAAGAAATAACTAGTAAGTAAATAAAAATGCTATAAAAATGAACAAATAAAGGTCAGACATTGTTTTTTAACCACATTCAACAGAATTATTTAAAAAAATAAACTCATGAAACAGGTCTGGACCGAAATGGTACCCTTAACTTAATATTTTGTTGCACAGCTTTTTGAGCGAATCTCTGAGCAGGTATTTTGGCTCACTCTTCATGAGAAAACTGCTCCAGCTGTCTCAGGTTTGAAAATGTTTTTTCCAGGGGACATGTTTCAGCTTCTTTCAAAGATGTTTAATAGGATTTAGGTCAGGGCTCATAAAAGCCCACTTCAGAATAGTCCTGACTAATTACACTGACTGATTACATGATTGTAGACACCTGTGATGCTAATTATTGAACACAACTTTATTTAACCTGACCCTTTGGTCACATTATTTTCAGGGGTACTATGATTTCCGTCCAGGCCTGTTTACTGAGTTTACTTTTTAAATTAATTCTGTTGAACCACGGTTCAAAATAAATGTTGTATTTTAATTTGTTAATTTTCATACACTTTTGTCAAATTTAAGTTATTTCTGTGAACATTGTGGGTTTTCTTTCATTAAACGAGGGATACCAACAATTTTGTCCATGTGTGAATGTTTACAACCATAAAATATAAAAATAAAACAACACTAAAAAAAGACCTGATACAATTTTATATAGAAGACACTGCGAGGGACTGCATTTACACTTCCAGTTTACAAAACTAATATGTGTTGTTAAGAATTAACAAAATTTTGGGATATGAACCACGCCTCAATTTCCCGAGCTCCTCCCCCTGGTCCTATATATATATATATATATATATATATATATATATATATATATATATATATATATATATATATATATATATATATATACCTTCCAGGTGCTCACCTACGTGACTTTCGACCTCGCACGTGACGATCCTGCCGCCCTGGGCCTTGATCTGGTTGCCTCGGATTTCGAGCTGTTCTCTAACCGCTCATCCTCTGCCGCTTTCATCGCTCTCCAGGCTGCGCTCCGTGGTCTCCTCGGCTCAGCTGGTCAGAGGCCCGGCCCAGCACGTTACCTGCCGGACTCGCTGATTCCACGCTTCAGCACCGGCGCCAGCTAAAGCAACTCGATTCAGCGTGTCAGATGCCCGGTCCGACTCAGCCAGCATCGCATTTCAATTCGTCGTTAAACTTAACACGTGTCGCTTACGTTTCCCGACCAGGACTTATTTTATCTTATCAAATAAATCCTGGAACCCAACCTTAAGACTTTTACCGTTTATAGATCAAAATGTTATTTGCTACGTAGCACATTTAAATCACACAATACAGATTTAAAAGAAGGAACATGTCTGTGATTACAAACATAATAAAATGCTGTACATTTCCTATATAAATATTAACTATTTCATTTTTTTATCTTTAATAAAAAGGGCCTAAATAAAAAATAAAAAATAAATAATTAAAATAAAGGATGCCAATGAGTGTCTTATCTACCAGCTACCATGTTCATTTATTATTACAGATATTAATACACAATCAAAACGGCGAACAAAGTCAAAGTTAAATCAGCTTTAACCGTCAGTTAGCCACCTACTAGATAGCTTAGGTTGTTCGCGCAAACAGAAGCAATCAGATTTTCAATTAAGTAAAATCACCCAACGAAACTAATTAATAGCATTAGCAAAATGAAAATGTGTCTATTATGAACTTACTTTCACGTTCGTGATTGTTTACTTGACTCCGAAAGGCGAGTGAGTAAAACCGGATGGGGAAGAGTCCGATCTGCTTCAGACCAATGAAAACACGACGTAGGAAGAGTTGGATCAGATCCAGCCCCACCCCCTGGACTTGTGGTTCTGCAGCGAGGGGTAGTTGGGCTCTTTGCCGGCGCCGCTGCACGTCTCTGGTTCAGCGCAGGCGTCTCCCAGCGCGATTGCTTGGCTCCCAGACTGCGCGGCCACCCTCCCTGCCGGTGAGGCTGATCTTATATCGAATTAATACATGGTTCCCTCGGTTAAATTTATTATTTCCTCTATTAAATGTATTCTTCCCTTGATTTATTTTATTGCTCCCTCTATTTAATGTATTATTTACTCGATTTATTTCATCCTTCCCTTGATCTGTTTCACTGTTCAACTTTATTTATTGTTCCCTCTATTTAATTTATTGTTCCCTTTTTTAATTTTTCGTTCCCTCTATTTATTTAATTGTTCCCTTTATTAATTTTCCCTTAATTTATTCCACGGTTGTCTCAATCTTTCACTGTTTCCTCGATCTTTCAGTTTCCATTTCACTGTTAGATTTAATTCATTGTTCCCTCTATTTAATTGTTTCCCTCTGCTCATTCTTAGCTCGGTCTTTTTCTCAGTTCCCTCGATCTATTTCTTTGTTCAATTTAATTTATTGTTCCCTCTATTTAATTGTTTCCCTCTTCTCAGTGTTAGCTCGGTCTATTTCTCAGTTCCTTCGTTCGATTTAATTTATTGTTCCCTCTATTTAATTGTTACCTCGGTCTATTTCTCAGTTCCCTCGATCCTTTTCTCGTTCGTTTGAATTTATTGTTCCCTCTATTTATTTGTTTCCCTCTGCTCATTGTTAGCTCGGTCTATTTCTCAGTTCCCTCAATCTATTTCTCCGTTCGATTTAATTTATTGTTCCCTCTATTTAATTTGTTTCCTCGATTTATTCCACTGTTCCCGATCTATTTCAAGGTTCGATTTATTGTATTGTTCCCTCTAATTCATTGTTCCCTCGATTTACTCATCGTTCCGTCGTTCTAATCCACAGTTAGATTTAATTTGTTGTTTCCCTCTATTTACTTTATTGTTCCTTCAATCTATTTTCCCGTTCAATTTAATTTATTGTTCCCTCTATTTAATTCCTTGTTTCCTTTATTTAATTCGTTTCCTCATTTGTATTCACTCTATGTTTAGTGTTCCCTCAATTTATTTCATTGTTCCCTTAATCTTATTTCATTGTTTCACGGATTTTAATTTATTGTTCCCTTAATTTGATTAATTGTTTCCTCGATTCTTTTGTTACCTCGATCCCAGCCGGCGAGGCGGAACCCTACGCTCGGCATTACTACGTACATTTACCATGAGGGAAGGCGACGGCTCTCTTTTCTGCCCTCTATTCTTTCCATTACTTCGATTCTTTTCTCTGTTACCTCGATCACGGCCGGCGAGGCGGACCCAGGGACGTAGCAGCAAATTCTGGGCCCTGTTCACTCGCTATGTCGTGGGCCCCTATCAATGCCAGTACATCAAGGAGGAAAGAGAAGAGAGCAGAAAAAAAAAATCTAAAATAAAAAGCATTAATAAAGTTTTAAGCTATCTCTGGCAAAACGTATGGCTAAAACCATGATCATTATTATTTTTGATTAAAATCGAGATCAGTTATTTAACAATTAACAGTTATCAACTGTTTGTTTCTAAACTGGTTCATGTTGACTCAGGACTCTGTCTTCAGGCTTCTCTTCCTTGATTTATGGAACATATGAACACACATCAGGCCGAAAGGATCAGTCAGACCACCATAAACTTCATGAGTTCAACCCCTGTACGCAGCTGAATGACCAGAAACTTTGAACTCAGACGGGAGCAGGTGTCATAACCTAGTTGTCGATTTAAATTTACATGGTTGTCACATTCCTTTGTCGAGAAGAAAACTCACCTTGCCACGAAACCTGTCGAACTCCCCATTCAGTCAAGCTTATACTGGTCTGCAAATTTTATCACGAGGATGATGCTAACTCTGTATACCATCTACTATAAATACATTTTCACACATCCTCCCACTTTCGTCTTTTTGGGGGGGACCTGGCTTGAGAACCGTCTCAAGCTGTTCTGAACTGTACCCCAAATAACAACATCTCAGTTCCCCTCCCCGCATCGCGTAGGCGGGGTTCATTATAGCAAATTATTTTAATGGTACAACACTTATAGAAATGCTGTGCGCCAAACTTTTATTATAGCGTGGTCTAGTTCAGTGGTCAAAACCCCAAAAATTCTTTATACAAAAAAACTCTCAATGATATATATAAGATCATTCAGCTTAATGTTTTGAATTATTTAGTGGTGTCAAACATTAAGACATTTAATCAGATTAATCAAGACATTATTAACTGTGATTAATATCACTTGTTCTTCTTAAAACACAGTTTTTGAGCTTTTTCACACATAGTTGGTTTCTATGGTCCGGATCAGGTGATTTTGCTGTTTTACCACAGAATGCTGAAAATTTGCTGCTGTGCTTTCAAACTCAGATTTATTAAACAGAGTTGCACATCTGTGAGCAGTGAATTCTGCACATACAGCGCCCAGTGTAAGCAGCATGGAGCAGCAGAGACAGCGTTTGTATATTATCTGGCTAATATACATCAGATGAAACTGCGCCGTATCGGCAGTTTAGCTCAATTGAAAAAAAAAGTATATTTGATATAACTGTGTCAGATCAAGACCAGATAACGTTCTCATCACAAGCGCACCACTAGTCCGGAGTTCTTTTAGATTTTAATTAACTGTGTTACAAAAAATAATGAAGCTTTAATGATTGCATATTAATGACAGCCCTAATTATAATAGATTGCCCGATTAGCCTTTAGCTGAAAGTCAAAAGCATAGCAACATCTTTTCACACTCTTCAGACAGAAACCATTTTGACTTTTTATCGTTATTAGTGCACTTTTCCAAGCCAACTTAAAGTTTCTTCACAAAATTTTCCTTTGTTGTTATTATTATTATTATTTTAAAAGGGGAAAAAAGTTATCTAGCCTTTACAAAATGCTGAAAAAAGTGATGATTAACACATAAATTTGAGAGCAGAGTCCAGTTTGGGTGAGAGTACAGAATGAAAATCTTTATTAAGCTGCACAATGTTTTTCAATTCTAATAAGACTAACACAGTTTAACATACCAGTGACTTGCGTACAGTGCTGAGCAGTGATAACAGATGCTAGAAACGTTAGCTCTCCTGCATCAATCACAGATAAGACATCTTATTTACAGATAAAGATTTACTTGGTCAGTACGATTAGGCTGGTGAACTGATTGACGAAGTTGATGTTCAGATATTCTTTCTTCAGTTTAGCCTTGAGGTGGCTGGTTAATGTCCATAATATTTACAAGACAGTCTTTATGAAATGCCATTAAATTCACTTCCTCATAACTTGTCATATCACCATACATCACTATACAGTTCACATATATTACATTTCTTTCCCGCAGCGCCAATGTTTTCCTTCATTCAAATTCACACATCGATCAACTTTTAAAAGAAAAACATCGTCCTCTCTTTTACAGCATATCTGTAAAATGACATGTTTTATCAATGACAACAGACCAGGGTCCATATGCAGTCTGAAATGGGCACAAATCACATGTTATTGCAGGTAATCATTAATATACTTTAATATTCAGTGATAAATAGGCAACAAATCTGAACTGTCAGAGGCTTGAATCCAGGTAATTACTACTTTGTTTTTTCGATACCCAAATACAAAACACTAACTAAAACAGTACTGGAGAAAAATATATAAGTATTGTTATTATTACTTAACCTTTACTGTTATATTTAATTCTATGACTTAACATTGTCACAAAATGAACCTACACATGGTGATCTTCAAGTAAATGCAGGGTGAACTATTCTAACACGAATGTGTTACATATCAGAATGTGAATGTGAGTGAAGAGTAAAATGCCTTTATGATGCCGGTCCTCTTGATGGTCTACAGTCTGCTATAAAATGAATAGGGGCTGAAATGCTCTACGTAGACCTAGATACACTGTAATATGGACACAATGGCCACTTGATGGGTGATGTGAGGATCGATGATTTGCAGGACTGCCATACTTCTTCTTCTTCAAAGAAGAGACTCTCGCTCACAGTATCCCTCCTATTAGTCTATAGAGAAAAGAAGACATGCCAACATCTTTCAGTCATTGTTACTGTGAAATAGGTAATTAAACACATTTTATATAATGAACAGTGTATACATTTTACTGCCTTTGTTCCTAAGTGTGTACTCACACTTATCTTGGACTGGATGACCGTATGTACTCTAGCACACGCCTCCTCTGACACATGAAGTGAAGTCAGACTCCACCTCTTTTTGAGCTGCTGCTGATGCAGCATTACCGAGTAGCTTCACAGCACTAACACTCGGAGGAAGGCGCAGTGACTTGGTTCTGATACATCAGCTCACAGACGCAGACTTGTGCTGATCCACATCACCCTAGGAGTGATGAGGGGAAAGAGCGCCATCTACCCACCCAGCGAGCTCAAGGCCAGTTGTGCTCTTTCAGGGCTTTGGCAGCTGACGGCAAGCTGAATGAGCAGAATTCAAACCAGCAATCTAATGATCATATGGACAGCACTATACCTGCTGGAACACACTGTGCCTCTTTGCTCCATATTATGAGTATATATTACCTCGACGGAACAGCTGAGATACACAAAAAGTGGGGTAAAGTTTACTTAACATATTTACTACAGCACACAATCAGCAGTGTTGGGCACGTTACTTTGAAAAAGTAATCAGTTATAGTTACTAGTTACTTCTCCACAAAAGTTAGTGGAGTTACTGAGTCACTCCACTATAAAAGTAACTAGTTACCAGTAAAAGTAACTTACTTTGTGTAACTCCATCTGAGACAACAGAACAAACACAATTGCTGTTTAGGTAAATGATCGCTTCAATATTAAGATAACAGATATTGGTGGTATTTCTGGAAAATAACTAGAAGTATAACCTACAATAATGAGTTTTATAAAATACTGTACAGGAAAGAGCTTAATTTTTTACTCTTCCTTTGTAAAAAGAAGGAAAACGTGTGTTAATGAAGGTTTGGGTCAAAACTTCTGTATATGCAAAAAATATGTTTACCATTTATTAAGGCAATACAGCAAAACATGGACATACACAAAGGCTCAATAATTATAACAATTATTTCTTACCCTTGCTCTCGGCCAGAAGTTTCTCAGCCATCAGCCCATCCTGCCTGTTGCCCAGCACAAAGGCCAGGAAAGACAGGATGAGCGCGTCCAGAATGCCCATGATGGCCAGGATGTAGGCCCAGCGAACAGAGCAAGCTCCAATGGAATATTTCCCCGTTTGCTCTCCACACAGACGTCTCACCTCATCTGAGTCCCAGCCATCAGGGTAGATCATGCAGCCCAGCACCAGACATACACCTTATTAATACATCAGGTGAAGAGACAAAACAGACAGAAGGGAAAGAAACGATTATTAGGAATATATAATAAAGTACATTAATACATGCCTTCCTTTTGGTGTTTTAAATATGTCACTGGCCATGACCTTCTTTTAGACTTCACACTGGGCTGCACTACTCAAAAATCAGTTTTCTTTCTAGATCCTTGCCCTTAGCCTGCAGCCACATGAAGCAGCTGCCAAGTACTGCAGCTGCCAACAGACGTCTAACACCTGAATTAAGCCACCTGAATGTTCTTACACTCAAAACAAATACAAGCACAAAGAAACTATACTAAATAAAAATAATGTCAAAATTAAAATCATTAAATAGATATATGAGGTGAACATTTACAAGATCCACATTGAAATATACTCATACAAGATAAACAAATGTCATTAAAAAAAGGCTTGGAAAAATACATTTAGTTCAACAAAAATTTACGAAGTATGTGTGTCAGTATCAGCCAATTACTGGCCAAAATATGCGTCGGTTACAGGTTTATATTTCTCTAATTTAAATTATCATGAGAGTCAAATATATCATATTTGTCTGTCAGGGTTTACAGTAACTAATTCTAGAGGTTCTATGAACACAGGAAGCTGCAGTTCTTTGTCCAACCGCTCAATAGAGTTGAAGCAGGGCTTTGTTTTACTCCTCAGAATCGCACTTGTCTTTTTACAGAACCATATGTAAAACTAACATGCCTTGTGGACAAAGCAAAATAAATACTTTTATCATTATCTGGATACCCGACTCGAGATCATGCTTATTTTAGCTCACAGTGAATAGCTATTAGCACAGCAACACAGCAGAGCTAACACCACTAAACCAGAAAATACTGCAGTGCACATTTCTAACCACCCAAAACTACCCAAAAACAAACGGAGAGGTTGACCCTGGAGCAGAGGTTGACCCTGTAACATGACAACAACCCGAACATTCCAGTAAATTCTCAAGGAATGGTTGAAAAGTAAGAAATTCAGACTGCTGTAATGGCCAACTCAAAGCCTGAATCTAAACCCTAGAGAGATGCTGTGAGGTGATCTAAAAAGGTCTGTGCACACAAGAAGGCCCTAAAACATTACACAGCTGAAAGAATTCTGCATGGAGGAGTGTGAAAACCTCCAAGTCGAGGGAGCAGTATCAGGTATAAGGGCAGAAAATTTTAAATTTCACAGGCAATTTACATTTTTAACACAGATATGTTGTAACTTTATTTGTTTAGTTATGTAAATACTGCTCAAATAAAGCTCAAATGTCCATAGAATTAAATATGTTTAATAGGGGTGTTTAATGTTTTTTCATATATTATGTTGCAGAACTTCAGAAGTTCTTTGTTTCATTAAAGATTATTTTTTGATGTTTTATACATACTTCTGTCCAACAATAAATTGTCTATTCATCAAAGCAAGAAGGGAAAGCATTCAAGGGGTGTCAATGTTTATAGGCACAAACAGGCTCTGTTTGATGGGTATGATGAGTTTTCCCTGTTACACAGTTTTATGGCTGTAGCTATAGGCATTAATATGGCTTGTGCACTTAGAAAATTAAAGTCATGATTAATTACAGTGGTTTTCACAAGACAAGACATTCCCCACTTTTCAGAGGAGATTCTAAGATCAGAACCTTATAGTAAATTATATTAAATATATATTAAATATACAGCTCTGGACAAACAATTAAGAGACCACTCCAAAATAATCATTTTCTTTGATTTTACTATTTATAGGTATATATTTAAATAAAATTAACATTGTGGGGTTTTTTTTTTTTTTGCTTATTGACAACATTTCTCCCAAGTTACAAATTAAAATATTGTAATTTAGAGCATTTATTTGTCGAAAATGAGCAATGGTCAAAATAATAAAAAGGGTACAGTACTTACAAACCTTAAATAATGCAAAGAAAACAAGTTTATATTTATTTAGAAACAACAATGCTAATGTTTTAAGAGTTCATCTTGGCATGTTCTCCTCCACCAGTCTTACACACTGCTTTTGAGTGACCTTATTCCACTCCTGTAGTATTCCACTGCAAGCAGTTCAGCTTTGTTTGATGGCTTGTGACCAACTTACATCTAACATGATTAGATTCAGAGGTTTTTCAAAGAGGTTTAGGACTCAAGCTAGAAAAGGACTTTCTTTAATGAGAAGGAAAGAAGAGCCAGGCTGAAGTTTGCAAAATATCATAAGGTATAATTGGACTATAGAAGACTGGAGTAAGATAATCTTCTCTGATTGGACCAGTTCACACCGGGCTATTAAATGTTTAGATGGAGACCTGCAGAGGTGTAGCTGCAGCCAGTGTGAAATTTGGTGGAGGATCTGTGATGATCTGGGGATGGTGTTTCTGGAATTGGGCTGTTTGGTTTTTGTGAATGATGCATGAATCAAACTACATACAAGATTATCCTGTTAAACAAGAAAACTTTCTTCCTTCTGCTCTGGTAATGTCCCCCAACTCTGAGGACTTTTCTTTTCCATGCTCATTTCCACACAACTAGATCAATTAAGGAGTGGAGGAAGGACCATCAGATCAAGACCCTGTCATGACCAGCACAATCTCCAGACCTGAACCCCAGACCTCTGGAATACAATCAACAGGGAGAAAGATGGTCACAAGCCATCAAACTTAATAATACAATATTTTTATTTGGAATTTGCGAGAAATGTCATCAGTAGTTTTAAGAATAAAACAACAATGTTCATTTTAATCAAACATATATCTACAACTAAATAAGAGAATCTAGTCATTTTGAAGTGGTCTTTTTTCAGAGCTGTATATATATATATATATATATATATATATATATATATATATATATATATATATATTCATATTAAAATCAAACACTTTATTTGATAAACTGATAAACTCAAATAAACTGACACCATTGTAGGGCTGAACAGTATCTACTTTTTTCATACTGTCTCATAACTGTAGAAGTATACGATACAACCTGGGGCAAGTCCTATGTTTACACGACAACAATGTCTTTAAATTCTGTGTTCTTATAAACCTGAAAAATGATCAAACACAAAGTTCAGTTAGTTTACAAGAAATGTTTAATTTTCCATGTCAGGTCCTTTCACAGTTGTGATTTTAAAAGTATTAAAAGTGTTTAATATTTAAATCAGTGTTGGATCTAAAAAACAACATGTAGATTTCTTAGCATTTTAAACTATTTTTTGTAAAATATTATTGGAAAAAAGCAAATTGGTAGGCAGTAAAAAAAAATACAACAGTTTTCCCACCAATGGTCACCATGGAGAGACATAGATATGGCCTGTTAAACAAACTTGTGATGGAGGTTGACGGTTAACCTTTCATGATACGCTACATGCCTTGTTGTTATATACCTATTTTGAGATGTATAATAAAGATGCAACAGCATTTTCATTATGATAAACGCCCAACATTGTAGTGTTTTGTTTTGCTGCTTGTTTTTTTGTTGTTGTTTTTTTTATTATTCTTTAACTCTTTTTTTATTTTATTCTTTTAGAATGTTATGTAGATGCATTGTATGTTTTGCATTCTTATGTAAAATCTAAATAAATATATATTTTAAAAGATCAGTGTAACAGCAATAATGATAATTTAATGGACATTATCTGTTTGTTTATATGTCAAGTCAATGTTTATTGTATATCATTTACTTTTACAAAATATTGTACTGGACATTCCACATTTTCCTTATTCAAAAACTGCTCCAATTAAGCTTAGTTTGTTCATTTTATGCTTTCATGCTACTACTAACAAATGTTTAACAGTCTTTAAACATTTTATATTATGGTATACATTATGGTATACATAACATGTTATACATAGTGGTGTAACAAATCTATATAATTCTATTTTTATGCTGATGGGATCTATAATGTCTAAATGTAAATTTTGATAAGATTGATGATTACACTTTTCCTGTAAAAAGTTTCAAAACTAAGTGAAAAGTGTTTGTAAATGTTGTAGTATTACCCTGTTGAGAAAAAGTTGAACGCTGATAAGAGCAAATCATTCTATACTGTAAATAATTTTGTTTCCTTTTATTCCTTTTCACTCTCTCTGTTCACAGTGCTGTATTCAGTCCTCACCAGCACAATCTGTCTAACTGTCCAATGCTCTTCTCTTGAACAAGCTGCTAAACAGACACCCCTGCCCATCCCTTTATCACCACCAACTGAGAGATAAAATAAGTAAAGTACAATTTTTATTTATTAAAAAAAATATATATATATATATAAATACCTATAGTTTTTAAAAATGATTGAGTAAACATTTGGGTTTGGATAAATCAACCACTGTTGGATTAATGTGTTACTTTTTAAAACAGAGAAAATTATTTTGTTCAATGAAGACACAATTAGACAAAAACTGCATGGGAGTAAACATCTGCATATTCTTATGTAAATGTTCTGTACCGATCTGTAGCATCAGGAATAATTCAAACAGATGTTTAGAAGGGGAAAGGGGTCTAATACTCTGAAATTATCCCTTCCATCTGTGTGAATTTCTATTCTAATAAAATCACACAGGGGTCAGCCATCAGAGGATTTACTTTTTTTTATGTTGTGGACAAATTCCACCCTGAACACTATGTTTTTGAGTTAGGACTTTTTTTTTTTACAGATGTGTACTTTATAGAGTACAAAGCTTGTCGCTTGGGCTGTACCTTATTTTGAGGTAGAATAGTGCCTTTCAATGAAAGTGTTTTTGTAGCAGTAAATAAAATAATTATAAAACATTATAAACATAATCATCAACTGAATATGTGTAAAGAACATGATGATCCAAAATTGTCTGGCTTTCAAATTAATAATGTATAATAAAAAATATTAATAAATGTGTGATACAGAATACGCAGTGTACCTTTTGGCTTGTTAAATGGTACAAATCGGTACTTCCTGCTGTTAAGAAAAACTTTGTACTTCAGAGGGAACATCTGACCCTCTAAAAAACAATATTATACCAGTAAGGGTACAATTATGAAAAGTGTACTTATATTATACCTCTCTGTTTTCGTGTGTATAAACATGGGATTGTGCATTCTATAAATGTTTCAGTTATTTGATTTTATTTTAAGTGTAATATTTATTAAGTGTAATATTAATTGTTTAATAGGGCAGTGTACATTTTTCTTTTTTACTATTTGTATATGGTTTGTTGCGTGTTATTGTCATCTTTTATTGTATCCTTTTATTGTTTTTGACACTGGAGACGCTTATACCTTAATCTCGTTATACTTTGTGTAAAGACAAATAAAGATATTCTATTCTATTTTATTCTGTTTGTACAGCGAACAAACGGATATAACTTAAACGATCAACCCCTTTATTACCGACAATACGATGCGATACAGTACGATACAGTCTCTACTAAATTAAACCAATTTATTGTTAACAATGCAAACAAGTGTTCGGGCGCTCACCAGAGCCAAGCTGCATCCACCCGCAGATCTTGTAGACGGTGAGAGTGCTGCAAAAGAAGAAAAGTGCAAAGCATCCGATACAGGACAGCACGAGCACCATGGAGGTTCCGACAAAAAACGAAGCGGCCTTAAAGGCGCCCGAGGGGATGGAGCCGAACTCAGTAAAGCTGCCCTCGCAGGTCAGATCCCGGGATAATCCGTTCCCGATGCAGTAGTGGAAGAGGCCGAAGTAGCCGGCCTGCGGAGTATCGACGCCATCACCGATCCAGTACGGCTGAATAAAGCACACAACGTTCACGATAGCGAACAGGATGGTGAAGATGGCCCACAGGACTCCGATAGCGCGAGAGTTCCTGATGTAGTTGGTTTGGTAGATCTTAGCAGCTTCAGAGGCGGGGAGCATTTCTGCTGGAGATCCTGGTATCATGCTCTGGGGGGACGGAACCGAGCGGGTGGGCCTCGCTGTGATGGACCAGGCGGTGCTGTGGTGGTGGTGGTGGTGGTGATGATGTTTAGCTGCGGTCAGTGATGCTCCGGTCCTGATGCTGCTGTGATCCTAATGCAGAGACCGGACCATGGTCCTTACTGTCCGCGCATCCTCACCGTGCGGGGATCCGGTGCTCGCTGTATTAAAGCTCGCGCTGTAGACTATATTAAACACTTCTTTTATTGCGGCTGCATCTTTGGGATTTAAGACAGCCCTTCACCATCACCATCCCTACATCAGCACCCGAACCCAAACCTGAGCGGGGCTGAGAGACGGCCGGACACTCTCTTCCTCCGCAATCAGATCATATCCAGATAAACCGGGCCTGTCCTACACAACTGCGGACATCAGCACCTAAACCCATCCTCCTGCCGTCGCACCGACTCCTCTCTGAACACAGTGACCGAGCAGAGGAATGAACAGCGGGAAACGACGCCCCCCGCCGCCAGACCACTGACCGCCACTGTCTTACAGACCTTAAATATAAGATCAAACCTGCGCACTGAATCAAACGCAGTCGTACACAAACAGACGTCCCCTTCCTGCAGCCCAGAAGCGATGCCAGAACCGAAAAAGAATCGGTTCTTTTCACTGATTCGGTTAAAATAGGGATGGACCAAGCGCATCATACTAAAACTGGCCAGCAGAGGCGCCAGAGCTGCGGATTCACTGTTGAGGAGCGTTGGTTTGGTCCATGCTTTAAGAAGGTGATTAAAGTTGGTGTCACCAATAAACAACTTAACTAAAAAATATAATTAATGTGTGCAGCTTCTTTAAATATAAAGAATTCAGTTAAAAGTTTTTTTTGAGGTTTTGATTCATCTCTGCTGTTAGAATATACTACTCCCTTATTATTTCTAGATGCAGAATATCAGTTATGTAATATAAAAAACAGCGTTGGCAACCCCTGTTCTATAACAAATTAGTTTTATGATTCACCATTAACTAACTTATTAGTTATGATCCGTTATATTGTGAATACAGCACCAAAAAAATACAGACGGAAAAAAAACATGCCTGGGCGCGTTCTTTGGGAGGAAGTGACAGGAGGGTAGATGAAGGAGTGTATGAGCGCCTGATTAGTGCTTCGCTTCTGTTTTTTGATGTGTATTATCAGGGGCATTGCCGGTGTATGTAAAAATCCGGGGCTTATATTCGTTTTATTAGCTGATCAGTTGGATCCGGTGGAAAACATACAATTTTAGGGCAGAGACCAGGGTTAAGAAACTAATTTAAACAAGTATAGTAGTAAATTCTGTCTCTCCACAACATCCAGCTTCTAGCTAACAGGTTACCTAAATTAATTTTCGTTAATTATAGCTTACAGTAAGTACTGCAATCCTAAATTAATAAAAACAATTTGAACATAAAGTTTTTGGGCTAAAGCCTCGGAAGCCCAGGCCAGGCGACGCCCTTGTGTATTATCATCCATGAACAAATAGCTCTTACAGAATATGCCGACTAGAAATAATTTCCGGCATTGATTTGGCGCCCCCTCTAGCGCAGGATTGAAATTGGGCTACTCTTCTTCTGTGCTGGATTTTAGTTAGAGCTAAACTTTACTGATTGGTAGATCTCCAGGATCAAGGTTTAGCATTCTTTAAGGACTGGGCCAGGAGACAGCAAGCCTTCTTGTGACATCATGTAGAGCTACCTGTGCAGTCTTAAAGATCCTGCTCATGCTGTGGAGAGATCGCAACACTTGTTTAATGACAGTATATTTATTTGACTCCTCAGCATGTTCACAAGGCATAGGGGGATATAATGAAAACCAACCAATCTGTGAATTTAATTCTTTGTATAGGTGGTTGACATATTTGGCAAAAAAAATGTAAAAAAAAAAAAAAAAATCTAAATTTAGTCTATCAACTCTTATATATACATATATATAAGATGTTGTAGATTATTTCTTGAAATTTACATTTATTCTCTAGTTCACAGTCTTAGTGACTAAAATTGTGACTAAAATGTTAAATATATATATATATATATTTTTTTTAAAACCCAGTTATTATAAAGCTTTTTAACTATCCTTATAAATCTTTTACATTTTGAACTCCTGTTAAAAAAACGTTTAGTGAAGATAAACTTTAAAATACAGGTCATTTTTCTCTGCTTTTTTTTTGCAAAATACATACTTTTACTTTTGAAAATTAAAAGAATGTCCTGGCCAGTGGGATAGTAACTATTTTTTAATTTGTGTTTTTAGGTTTTTAGCTCCATATAATTAACCCCTATTCATTTTGGACTATTTTTTTTATATAACGGGGGTTATATAAACGTATAAGACACAGTATCTTTATCAACACTTTTTATCAACACTTTTAGAAAAAGTAGGTAATAACCATCGTCATATTTTGCTTGATAAGATTTTTCTTAACACTTATTTACTCAATATAGTTCACAGAAAACTCTCTTCTCCTTACATGTTGTTTACAAAAACACATACACAACCACAGAAATATAAGTCTGGGTAAAACTGCTTTTCCAGTTTATTTAAATAACTCATCACAAAATACAGACATTTGTATTATAAACAAAGTGGATAAAATAAAAGAAGGAAAAACTTTTTTGTACATATTTGTACAACCCCAATTCCCATTAAAATAGGACGTTGTGTAAAACAAATAAAAACAGAATGATGATTTGCAAATCCTTTTCAACCTACATTTAATAAAATGCACTTCAAGGACAATATACTTAAAGCCGGTGGTGTTTCTGTAATGGAGTGAGGGATCGAAGATCACAGACATTCAGTGTTTGTTTTCTGCCGATTACTTGCAAAGATTTCTCCAGATTCTCTGAATCTTTTGATATTGACTGCAGATTACGAATTCCCTAAATTTTTTGCAGTTGCATGCTGAGAAATGTTGATCTTAAACTGTTAGTTTAATTGCTAATGCAATTTTTCACAAAGTGGTGAACCTCGCCCATTCCTTGTTTGTGAACATCTGAACTGTTTATGGATGCTCCCTTTACACCCGATCAAGACACTGGCCGATAACATTAACAGTTAACCTGTTAACCTGTGGAATGAAACAGGTGTTTTTTAGTATTTCTCAACTTTCCCAGTCTCTTGTTCCTCCTGTCTTGAAATCAAATTACAAATGAGAGAATCTCTGCAAAAAACACCTAAGATTATCCGTTTGAACATTAAATGTATAACCTCCACCATTGGAGGACGTTAATAACTGAGCTTGGAGTTATTTTTAGGGAACAAATCTGTACAAACTGTACACTGTCAAAGTCAAGTCAAAGTCAAAGTGTTTTTATTGTCATTTCAGCTATATACAGAGTACACAGTGAAACGAAACAACGTTCCTCCAGGGACCATGGTGCACATAAACACAGTGTAGACAGAACAATAGTGCAACAGTACAAAAGTGCAGACAGACAATACAACACAATACAGACAAAGAATAATAAATAACAAGACAGTGTGCAAATTATGCATTGTGCAAAAAGTGTGCAAAAAAGACCAGTGAGGTAGTAATTACCTCTATTACACAGTGTGCAATAGAGTCCAGTGAGGTAGTAGGGTTTTTAGTGCTTTCCATTTTCTGGGGTAAGTGGGGTAAGAGTGTGTGTGCATGTACAGAAAAACCATCAGTTCAGTCTCTGCAGTTGAGGAGTCTGATGGCTTGGGGGTAGAAGCTGTTGCAGAATCTGGTCGTGCTGGACCGGACGCTGCGGTACCTTCTTCCCGAAGGCAGGAGGGAGAACAGTTTGTGTGAGGGATGGGTGGGGTCATTCACAATGCTGGTTGCTTTGCGGATGCTGCGGGTGGTGTAAATGTCCGTGATGGAGGGGAGAGAGACGCCGATGATCCTCTCAGCTGTCCTCACAATACGCTGGAGGGTCTTGCGGTCAGAGACGGTGCAGGTCCCAAACCAGGCAGTGATGCAGCTGCTCAGGATGCTCTCAATGGTCCCTCTATAGAAGAGTGTGAGGATGGGTGGAGGGAGACGGGCCTTTCTCAGCTTCCGGAGGAAGTAGAGACGCTGCTGGGCTTTCTTGGCTGTAGAGCTGGTGTTCAGGGTCCAGGTGAGGTTATCTGCTAAGTGGACACCAAGGAACTTGGTGCTCTTAACAATCTCCACAGAGGACCCGTCGATGTTGAGTGGAGAGTGGGTGTGTTGTGCTCTCCTGAAGTCAACAACCATTTCCTTTGTCTTGTCCACATTCAGGTGAAGGTTGTTGACTGTACACCAGTCTGTCAGCCGCTGCACCTCCTCTCTGTATGCTGACTCGTCGCCTTTGGTGATGAGACCCAGCACGGTTGTATCATCGGCGAACTTGATAAAGCTGTTAGAACTGTGTTTTGCAGCACAGTCATGAGTCAGCAGGGTGAACAGCAGAGGACTCAGGACACTGCCCTGGGGGGCCCCAGTGTTCAGTGTGATGGTGCTGGAGGTACTGCCCCCGAACCGGACTGACTGGGGTCTCCCCGTCAGAAAGTCCAGGATCCAGTTGCAGAGGGGGGTGTTGAGGCCGAGCGAGCTTAGCTTCCTGATGAGGTTCTGTGGGATGATGGTGTTGAATGCTGAACTGAAGTCTATAACAGCATTCTGACGTAAGTGTCCTTCTTCTCCAGGTGGGTGAGGGAGAGATGAAGGGTGGTGGTGATGGCATCGTCCGTGGAGCGATTGGGACGATACGCAAACTGCAGGGGGTCCAGTGAAGAGGGCAGTCGTGTCTTGATGTTCCTCATGACTAGCCTCTCGAAGCACTTCATGATGATGGGTGTAAGTGCAACGGGACGGTAGTCATTGAGGCAGGACACTGTGGACTTCTTCGGCACGGGAACGATGGTGGTGGACTTGAGGCACGTTGGGACAGTGGCGCTGCACAGGGAGATGTTGAAGATGTCCGTGAGAACATCTGTCAGCTGGTCTGCGCACTCCCTGAGCACTCTGCCGGGGATGTTGTCTGGTCCTGCAGCTTTTCGTGGGTTGACTCTGCGCAGAGTGTTCCTTACATCCACTGCAGTCAGGCACAACACCTGCTCGTCCGGCTTGGGCATGGTCTTTCTCGCCATCGTGTTGTTTTGTGCCTCAAACCGTGCATAAAAGTTGTTCAGGGCATCAGGGAGGGAGGCATCACGTTCACAGGACGGTGGCATTGTCCTGTAGTTGGTGATTGCCTGGATGCCCTGCCACATACGCCGCGCGTCACCCGTGTCCTTGAAGTGGCTGTGGATTCTCTGGGCGTGTGCGCGCTTTGCCACTCTGATAGCTCTTGACAGGTCGGCTCTCGCTTTCCTCAGGGCCACCTTGTCACCCACTCTGAAGGCGGAGTCGCGGGTCCTCAGCAGCGCTCGCTCCTCTCGTTGCAAAGTCCACATGTTGATAGAATTTAGGGAGCACTGACTTGAGATTTGCGTGGTTGAAATCTCCGGCGATAATAAACAGTCCGTCTGGGTGTTTGTTCTGCAGATCGCTGATAGACCGATAGAGTTCAGACAGAGCCTCTTTAGCATTAGCACCAATGCTAGCGCTGGGTGGGATGTAGACAGCAGCTATTAGCACAGCGGAGAACTCCCGTACTAAATAAAAAGGTCTGCACTTGACTATCAGGAACTCCACCAGCGGAGAGCAATGTTTGGCGACAGTCACAGCGTTGTTACACCATTCCGTGTTGATGTAAACACACACGCCTCCACCGCGGGTCTTCCCGGATAGAGCCGCGCTCCTATCCGCTCTGAACGCTAGCTGAATGGCGCTGTCCGGAATGTTGTCGTTCAGCCACGATTCCACAAAAACCAAAGCACAGCAGTCTCTGAACTCACGCTGGGTTGTTCGCTGGAGTCGGATGTAGTCCAGTTTATTGTCAAGGGAACAGACGTTTGCCAGAAAGAGCGATGGTATAGCCGGCCGGCTAGGACTAGCCTTTAGCCTCGCGTGGATCCCGGCTCTCTTTCCGCGCTTACGCTCGCACCACTTGCGATGGCACTTCCGCTGGGCTCCGGCGTCAGGAAACACCGCAGGCTGGCGGCCTGGGTCTCTTAGCAGGCTAAGCTCAAGTAGCGTCTGCAGAACCTCGTCCGGTAGCGTGTTTTCTGGCTGATTTCTCCACTGTAGCAGGGTCTGGCGGTGGTAGAACATGTGCACGGGTGTTCCGATGCACATATTTGCAGGAAATAAACGGAAAAAACGACAAATAGTAACACAAAAGCACCATTTAACGGACCCGGAGCGGCCGCTGCGTGTTAACGCGCCACCATCTTGGGTGGGTTCTGTAACTAATCTGCAATTTATCCAAGTTTCATTACTATCTGTGTCTCATGCAAATATATGCAAACCAAGCTCTTTAGATTCTAATAAGATAGATCATACATTAAATCCTACACTAAAATCAAAATAAACAAAAGAGATAATGTGATGCTAGTCCAAGTTTCTCCACAGTAAGACTACCAGCATTTAGTTATGTAGTATTATATTTAATCATAGTTGCCTGTTGACGGTATTCAGTTCCATTTTTAATTCCTTCAAATTTAAAGCCAGCTCACAATGACTCAGCTAGTTATCAATAATTACCTTCTGAAAATTCATCTATATAGCCACACTACCTGCCGCAATGCTGCCCTTACTCATTCTAGAATGTGAACTGTCCTGATTGACTGGTGCAGAACGTACAACGTTCGAACTTGGTGAAACTACCAAGTGTTAATCACGACACACAGTATATTTGGCTACCCATGCACAGAAACACAAACCTTCACTGAATCTACTCTAAATCCAGTAAGCTACCTCTGTTGTGGAGTTGTCTGTTACTCCTGAAAATGTTTATTGATGTTTTAAAGACCAGTTCCATCACTGACCTTAGAGCATTTGCGTACCTTCAAACTACCTGAATGCCTGAAACTCCTCTCACATTTAAAGCAGTAATACAGTTTTGCTCCAGTGGGAATTTGCCGGTGTCGTCGGAGAGAATTGTGACAGGTAAAACTCTTCCCACAGTCTGAGCAGCGATACAGTTTCTCTCCAGTGTGAATGCGCTGGTGTGTTTTGAGATTGTTCTGTTGATTAAAACTCTTCCCACAGTCTGAGCAGCGATACGCTTTCTCTCCAGTGTGAATGCGCTGGTGTTGTTGGAGATTACCCAGTTGATTAAAACTCTTCCCACAGTCTGAGCAGCGATACGCTTTCTCTCCAGTGTGAATGCGCTGGTGTTGTTGGAGATTACCCAGTTGATTAAAACTCTTCCCACAGTCTGAGCAGTGAAACGGTTTCTCTCCTGTGTGAATGCGCTGATGTAGTTGGAGAGTACCCTGCCACCTAAAACTCTTCCCACAGTCTGAGCAGTGATACGGTTTCTCTCCAGTGTGAACGCTCTGGTTTTGTTGGAGATGACTCCGAAAACTAAAACTCTTCCCACAGTCCGAGCGGTGGTGAGTTTTCCTCTTCCCTGTACTTTTCTGCATTCTTTTGGGAGGGGTAGGCGAAAATTTTTGCTGAGTATTACAGATTTTTGTGGATTCCATGTTTGTTCCTTCTTCTAGTTTAAGCTCTTTGTGAACTGTTTTGGTTGATTGTATTTCCATAGCTAACCGGTTGGAAAGTCGACACTAGGAGCAGGAGACCTGGAACAGAACAGCATTCAGTTCTGGAAGAAGCAAAGAAAAAACAAAACTCAAGCTCAGTTCTAGTTTGTGGTGTAAAATGAAAATCTCTTACCTGGCAGACAGGAAGTTGGGAGTCTGCAATCAGGAATGGAAATGTACATGCAAATCTCAGTATTTCTCAAAAATTCCAATTTGGCCTTCCATTTCTTACTGTTGATGTATATTACATATGAACTATTCTGTTTCATTAAACCATGCTATGGAGTAGTGAGTTAACCTGTCTGAAGCAGTGAGACTGATGCTGAAACAGGTCCTTCAATGGCCAGGTTAGGTCCTGAGAACACCTCAGAATCCTCTCAGAACCTCAGGACCAAACGCGAACCTTCTGCAGTGCCTGTGGAAGAATGAAAAGTCCTTTAGAAAAAAACAATGCTCCAAAAATATTGAAGAAATGAAATGATTTGCATTGCAAAAAAAAGCACTTTGGGTGTTTGACTGCATGTTGCATTGGTTCCTCTAATCCTAGGATAATTTTAACAGATATGGTAGGCATCTGGCGAATGTGAGGCTTAATTTTTTACACTGTCCTTGCATAAATTAAATCAAATAGTTCTTCAGCATCACATCTTGGACAAGTGTTACAGTAAATTTGTGATTAGAAAAGCACTACCAAGGTAAATTTAACACTACCATTGCACAGCTGAGATAATTGTATGTTTAGAATAGCATTTCTGAGGTAAACCTAGGTGTAGAATTGCACTGCTGAGATAATCTTGATTGGAATCCAATTTGTAGATAAAACATAATTGTGGCGCCAAGTGGTCTAGCCGCTTAATGCGCTGCCACTATGTGCGGGAGGTCGCCGGTTCGAATCCTGTACATGTACATGAGGCGTCTGTGAGCGGATGTATCGGAACCTAGTGGCTGTGCTGTCCTCCAAACATGTCGGAGGAGGCATGTGCTTGTCCGCACCCTCCTAGGGTCGCAGGCACCACTGGTGATGGAGACGCAAAAAGGGGTGGAACAATTAGCTAGAAAATATCCGCTTAAAAAGAATAGGACAATAATTCTACCCCACAATGAAAAACGGCTAAATTAATGAAGGCCCTTTAAAAAACATCTTTAGTATATGTCGTTCAGACTACCGTCAACTAATTTATTTCTAAAATTGACCTGCCTTTACTTTAATCCTTTGGCGAAGGATTCAAGTTCTTTACAATGTCACAAGCTCAGTGTGAAATGGTGTGAGAATCGCAGTCAACAAAGTTCTCAGAGACATATCATGGAAGTCAAACGTGCATCCGATCGGATCATGACAGTCAGGATCGACTGCAGTGCTGTGGCCCTCCGAATGGTCTCCTGCTACGCTCCACAGGCCAACTGCTCCGACGACGAGAAGGGTGAATTTTAGGACAGTTTGAAAGCCCTCCTGAGAAATGTCGACCCCGAAGAGCACCAGCTACCTGCCTTTGCTGTTAAAAATCATCCTAGGATTAGAGGAAACAATGCAACATGAAAAAAATGTTTTTAGTCAAACAAGTGGAGACCTCAACGTCCATAGCTGTTCCACAAGACAAGCAGTGCCATGGGGGCCAGGGCTACAGGCCCAGCAACAATGATGGCCAACGGATTCTGGAGTGTGCAGGAGCACATCACCTCACCAACACCTACTTCAGGTGGGGGAGGAGGCCATATTACACTCAGGAGTGGCACATTCAGTCGCATATTACACTCAGGAGTGGCATATTACACTCAGGAGTGGCATATTAAACGTAGGGGTGGCATATTACACCCAGGAGTGGCATATAAAATGTAGGGGTGGCATATTACACTCAGGAGTGGCATATTAAACGTAGGGGTGGCATATTACACTCAGGAGTGGCATATTAAATGTAGGGGTGGCATATTACACTCAGGAGTGGCATATTACACTCAGGAGTGGCATATTAAACGTAGGGGTGGCATATTACACTCAGGAGTGGCATATTAAACGTAGGGGTGGCATATTACACCCAGGAGTGGCATATTACACTCAGGAGTGGCATATTAAACGTAGGGGTGGCATATTACACCCAGGAGTGGCATATAAAATGTAGGGGTGGCATATTACACTCAGGAGTGGCATATTAAACGTAGGGGTGGCATATTACACTCAGGAGTGGCATATTAAATGTAGGGGTGGCATATTACACTCAGGAGTGGCATATTACACTCAGGAGTGGCATATTAAACGTAGGGGTGGCATATTACACTCAGGAGTGGCATATTAAACGTAGGGGTGGCATATTACACCCAGGAGTGGCATATTACACTCAGGAGTGGCATATTACACTCAGGAGTGGCATATTAAACGTAGGGGTGGCATATTACACCCAGGAGTGGCATATTAAACGTAGGGGTGGCATATTACACCCAGGAGTGGCATATTAAACGTAGGGGTGGCATATTACACTCAGGAGTGGCATATTACACTCAGGAGTGACATATTAAACGTAGGGGTGGCATATTACACCCAGGAGTGGCATATTAAACGTAGGGGTGGCATATTACACCCAGGAGTGGCATATTAAACGTAGGGGTGGCATATTACACCCAGGAGTGGCATATTAAACGTAGGGGTGGCATATTACACTCAGGAGTGGCACATTACACTCAGGAGTGGCATATTCAGTGGCATATTACACTCAGGAGTGGCATATTACACTAAGGAGTGGCATATTACACTAAGGAGTGGCATATTGCTCTCAGGGGAGGCATATTAAATGTAGGGGTGGCATATTACACCCAGGAGTGGCATATTAAACGTAGGGGTGGCATATTACACTCAGGAGTGGCACATTACACTCAGGAGTGGCATATTCAGTGGCATATTACACTCAGGAGTGGCATATTACACTAAGGAGTGGCATATTCAGTGGCACATTACACTCAGGAGTGGCATATTCAGTGGCATATTACACTCAGGAGTGGCATATTACACTCAGGAGTGGCATATTCAGTGGCACATTACACTCAGGAGTGGCATATTCAGTGGCATATTACACTCAGGAGTGGCATATTACACTAAGGAGTGGCATATTACACTAAGGAGTGGCATATTGCTCTCAGGGGTGGCATATTACACTAAGGGGAGGCATATTAAATGTAGGGGTGGCATATTACACTCAGGAGTGGCATATTCCACTCAGGATTGGCATATTGCACTCAGGAGCGGCACATTACACTCAGGGGTGGCATAAATAACTAGCCAACTAGCTTTAATTTTTTTGTTATTACTAGCTAACCTAGCTTTAATTTATAAGCTATAACTAGCCAACCTAGCTTTAATTTAAAATTTTGTAAGTAGCTAACCTAACTTTAATGTATAAGTTACGACTAGCTAACCTAGCTTTAATTTATAAGCTATAACTAGCCAACCTAGCTTTAATTTAAAATTTTGTAAGTAGCTAACCTAACTTTAATGTATAAGTTATTACTAGCTAACCTAGCTTTAGTTTATAAATAATAACTAGCTAACCTAGCTTTAATTTACAAGCTATAACTAGCCAACCTAGTTTTAATATAATGATTCAAGGAGATTTTATTGTCATTCACATCACGAAATTGTGACGAAATTGTGATCTAACGATCCAGTTTACACCCAAGAGCTGTTATTAAAGTTGATATATAGATAAAATAAAGAAAACAATAAAAATAGAATATACAAAATAGATAAGATAAATACCCCAAAAAATAAATAAATAAATAGAGAGAGTAGACAGGTTGCAGCAACATGAAGTCCAGAGTGCAAGTGTGCTATAGCAGCATGATATGGAAAAAGAGCAGTAGAAGATAAAGTGTATCAGTGCGGTTTAAAGTGACAGTGTTTTGTAAACAGTATTTTGTCATTGTCTGTCAGTGCACTTGATGCTCCGCAGCCTCCGGCCTGAGGGGGGAGTGACAGGAAGTGCGTGTGCTGGGTGGGTGGGATCCTTCCTGATGCAGGTGGCCCTCTTCCTGCATCTGGAGGTGTAGATGTCCATGGTGCTGGGGAAGCTAACTCCAACAATCCTCTGTGCAGCCTTCACCACCCTCTGCAGAGCTTTCCTGTCTGTAGCAGAGCAGCTTCCATGCCACACATTGATGCTGGAGCACAAGACGCTCTCCACCACACATCTGTAGAAGGAGGTGAGGACTGAGTCCAGCTCGTCTCAGCCTCCTGAGGAAGTAGAGCCGCTGATGTGCCTTCCTGACCAGTGGAAGTGTTATTGCTCCAGGTGAGGTTGCTGCTCAGGTGCACACCCAAGTACCTGTAGCTGTCGACCACTTCCACCGCAGATCCTCCAATGTGCAGGGGGAGGTGGGCATGCAAGTCCACAATCATCTCCTTTGTCTTCTTTACATTGATGCAGAGGTTGTTTTCTCTGCACCAATCCTCCAGGTGTTCCACCTCCTGCCTGTAGCTGGACTCATCTCTGTTCGTGATCCACTGCGGTGTCGTCCGCAAACTTCACAATATGACAGCCTGGATGGAGAGGTGAGCAGTCATATGTGAGCAGTGTGAACAGGAGGGGGCTCAGCACACAGCCCTGAGGGGAGCCAGTGCTGAGGATTATGGAGGGGGAGGAGATGTTGTGAATCCTCACAGACTGCGGCCTGTTGGTCAGGAAGTCTAGGACCCAGTTGCACAGGGAAGAGCTCAGTCCAAGTGAGGAGAGTTTGGTTATCAGTGTCTGAGGAATGATGGTGTTGAAAGCAGATGTGAAGTCCACAAAGGGCATACGGACGTAGGAATCCTTCTGCTCCAGGTGGGTGAGGGCAGTGTGGACCACGGAGGAAATGGCATCCTCTGTGGATCGATTCTTCCTGTATGTGTACTAGTGTGGATCCACAGTGATGTTGATGGTGGCTTTGATGTGGTTCTGAACCAGTCTTTCAAAGCACTTTGTGACTATCGGAGTGAGGGCTACTGGCCGGTAGTCATTCAGACCTGTCACTGTGGAGCTCTTGGGGACTGGGATGATGGTGGTGGTCTTCATACAAGTGGGGACAGCTACCTGGGTGAGGGACGTGTTGAAAATGTCGGCCAGAACGTCCGAGAGCTGGTCTGCGCAGTCTTTTAGCACCTGTCCGGGGATGTTGTCCGGGCCAGCAGCTGTCCGGGGGTTAATCCTCCTCAGCGTCCTCCTTACTTCTGCTGGTGTTACACTGAGGGGCTCCTCTCCTGGTGAGTGTGGGAGTCTGGTGCTGGGGGGTGTGTCAGGTTTCTCAAAACGGGCGTAGAACTTGAGAGCCTCAGGCAGGGATGGATCTTTGGAGCTTTGTGCAACATTAGATTTGTAGTCTGTGATGCACTCAATGCATGAAAAGTGTCCCTGGATTTTCTGAGCATATGCAGCTTTTGCCCTCTTAACTCCAACAGTCAGATCTCTTCTAGCCCTCCTGAGTTCATGAGTCTCCAGATCTGAAGGCAGCATCCCTGGCTTTTAGCAGAGAACGCACCTCTGCGTTTAGCCAGGGCTTCTGGTTCGGATAGCAAGTCAAAGTCTTTGTGGTAGTGACATCCTCCACACACTTGCTGATGTACCCGAGAACAGCAGATGTATTCCTCCAGATCCAGCTCCCCCTCACACTCAGCAGCATCCCTGAAGACCTGCCAGTCTGTGCAGTCGAAGCAGTCCTGCAGCACAGCGTCGCCATCCCTGGGCCACACAGTGATGGTCTTCTGTGTGGGTTTGGAGCGTCGCAGCGGTGGGTGGTATGCGGGGACCAGCATGATGGAGATGTGGTCGGATAGCACGAGGTGGGGGCGGGCGAAGGCTCTGTACACGTCCCTCCGGTGCTATGTAAACAGCAATCACTAACACCGCCGAAAACTCACGAGGCAGATAGTGAGGGCGACACTTCACAGTCAGCTGTTCTGTCGCCTCGGAGCAGTGGCTGTTTACCAACATGCAGTTTGTGCACAAACCTTTCTTTATGTAGACGCACAAACCGCCCCCCCGGGCTTTCCCGGATAGCTGGCTGCGGTCCGCTCGGAAGAGCTGCCGGCCGGCGAGCTGGAAGGCTGAGTCCGGCATGGTCTGATTCAGCCAGGTTTCTGTGAGACAAATCACAGCGCAGTTCTTCATCTCTTCAGAAACACTCATCCTCAGCCGCAGCAGGTCCAGCTTGTTATCCAAAGAGAGGACGTTAGGTGGAAGCAGGTGTAAAAGGGGCTGCGAACCAGGCGAACCGGATCTTCTGAACTATGGTCCGGTTCGCCTGCAGTGTAAAAGCGCTTTTCTTGATGGTTCGAACTTTCGGACGTAGAAAAATAACCAACTACTACTGACTGCAGCCTGCGGGAAGGCGGAGTTGGACGTCCAGCGCATCCAGTCCCACCCACTTTGTCCACGCCACGCCTTGTCAGTCTCGCAAGCTTGTAGTGTACCACAGTATGGAGACGAAATGAATCTGTTCATTCATTTTATCCTTATCCTGGAAAGGCTTTCCACCGAATGAACCACCCGCTGACTTGTCAACACGCCAACGTCAGACGCATGTCCTTCTTACGGTGCGCGTCCACTAGCACTTTTATTCAACGCACATCGCTGTGCCGGATTTCTCGGCTCGTCGTGTGTGGGCGTGTCTGAATTTAAATGAAGCAACAGATGTAGTCAATCATAAGTTTAAGATTTAAAATTTTTAGTAAACCTCACTGTATACATCTATAGTTGTATAAATCCATATTCCGCCATTTTTAGTCTCTCTTCTGTGTTTGAAAGGCACCAGTTCTATCTAATTAATAGATAAATGGTGATTAGCCTTGTAACTGGTAATGAGCGTAAAATGCCTCTTTCAGTGCTTCGCTCTTAAACGGCAACCCACGCAATTAGAACTCTCTAATATTACGACTTTAATCTCGCAATATTGATATTAATATATATTAATTCTCGAAGTGAACTGTTTTTATTCATTTTTTTGTACAGCCCTAAAACGTTGTCGTACTAAACGGCGTTTTTTTAAGCATTACACACGCTTTATGCGTCGTCAGACCCGAATTCTGACCTATACGGCTTCATAGTGGAATACAATGCAGTTGAGGTGATTGCATTTTAAGTGAAATTCTGACACGAATTCAGCGTTTATTTCTTTAAAAACAAACACACACACACACACACTGTTTTTCCGTTTACTTTCTCTCGTTTTGGACATTTAGAAAAAAACGTTGCATTTCTAGATTTGCTTTTAAACAACAGCAAAACGCTGTCTCACATGTGTCAACACTGTTTACACTCAATCTGCTCGTCTGAAGGATCCATTTCCTTATTTTACTTCTGTTTCTACAGTTTTATTACTTTAAATTTTCCAAAGATTATTAAAGCAAATTCGATTCCATCACTTATACTGTATTGCTCACAGTAACTATACCTTCTACATAGCGGCATTTTGGTGGCTTTGTAGTAAACATGTGACTGTCAAAGACTGATAAAAGGCCTACATTTATGAGAGATATTTAATTTTATGCTTGTTAGCAACACCAGCAAGAACAGGCAAAGTTTTTTTAGGTGACACTAATGTTATTAAGCAAAAGTGCTCATGACCTAGTATCTTACATTTGTGTATAAACTCCCAAAATTAATTAATGAAAGCTATGTGTGTATACATAGCACTAGCTTCCAAACCAGCTTTACCTTACCATTACGTCACAGCCTGCAGAACTGGACACACTGGGGTAGTTTAGGTAAAGAAATCGTTGAATTAGGCAAAAGAGAATCTTTGATGATCATGTTCACCATTATGATAAATCTGCTAAGCCATGTTAATAATATCTGAACTAAATCAATGCATATGCAAATCAAATCTGGCTAGAGCCCTGAGGTTACGGACAGGGTTGTAGATTCAATACCTGGTTTTCATGCTACTGTTGAACCACTGCTGAGCTCTTCTGACCGCTACTCGGGTGCTCCAAGCATGCGTGTGTGTGTGTGTGTGTGTTTAACTGCACTGATGGGTTTCCTAAAAAAGAGCCACCAAATAGAGATACCGTGAAAAGGTTTTATTCACTCACAGTAGAGAATGTAGTCCAGTACACTGGTCAAAATGATGCACAAAGTTAAGGTGTTAAAGTAGCTCTAAAACAGGAAAAAAAAATCTCTTTGATTTTAGCATTTAAGAAAACCTTTATCAGTACATATGTTCTGCACTTCATTTACATTTGATTAAAACACATGGCGAAACTGAAGTGGATTTACATAATCTAGTCTCAGATCAGGTATTGATTTTACAGATGAAAAAGTTGAAGATGAAAACATAGTCCATCAGGCGGATCAGAATTTTGTCCAACAGTTAAGCTTTCTTTCCAAATTTTCCGCTTTTGTCTTTGTTCTTCTTCAGCTTCTTGCTTTGCCATTGCTCTTTATTTGTGCCCTCTGATTTCCTCTTCTTGTCACTTAAAGAAAAAATATAGGAAAGATCAAAAACATCATCTCACAACGAAAATCACACCCACAGTTAGCCTTTACAAGGGGAGGGGGTGTTGCGTCAGAAAATCTCATCTTACCTCTTTATGCTCACGATAGCTGTATGCCCTGCTTTCTTCAGCACTTGGTCCCATTCTTCATCGTCTCCTCGGATCATGTACCTGTATAGAACAGTGAAGTGTGAAATTGTTGTTTTAGTCTCTTTTTTTCAGGCATGTTTACACAGCGTTATTAAATTGGAGGGAAATGCAGGGTTTATGAGCCGGACACTTACTGAGAGAGATCCATATCCTTAATCTTCTCCATGTCCTTTTTGTGTTTCTCCTGAAATTCTTTAGCTGCCTCCTCCTAAAGGCAAGGAATGGAGAATTTAATATGGTAAAGCCATTAATGCTATTCCTCACTTCACATTCTCAGTTTAGCATTTCAAAGATTTTGAAGCGTACCAGATCTTCATGCAGTGGACGAATAGTTGGTTCCAGGTTAATGTCTTTGATTGCAACCATCTGTGCCTCTACTGCCTTTTCCTGGAGTGTGTTTAGAAACTGTCCAAAAAAAAAAAAAAAAAAAAAAAGAATTAAGTGTGAACATAATTTTTTTTAAAATACATTTAACACAAAACATGGTTTTTGTTTCCAAAGCCCTCCACTTTTTGGGTTTTGGTGGTTGTAAATTAACATATACACTACAGCCCTATCCAAACGGAATTAGTTTGTCAGGGGGTCCTGGGATAATTTTCTTTTTTATTGGTGTTTTTATCCTCTGAAATTTTATTCCCATCTGGAAAGACCATGTAGGTGTTTTTCTCAGACGTCTTCTGAGAGAAAGTTACAGGCTGAATTATCTACTGTTTTTCTCTGAACGCACATCTCTGAGTTTCATCACCTCACGTTTAACAAAATAGCTATTTGTCCACTGCCGCGCATCGTAATTACACTTTGGAAGCGCGTTTCCATGGAGATCCACATAAAAACAAAACAGCGAGTGGAAATGGAGGAGCTACTGAACGTGATGTCACGTGACCGAGAAAAAAGCCTAAAAACTCAATGGTTCTCCTCTTTTTTCAATTACAGTGCGGATGCAGGAGTTTTATCACTGAGCAGGAGTGTGAAATATTTTTCACAGACGTCCCCCTGAGAAACTAATCCCGTCCAGATTAATTCTCCTTATACGTACCTAAGTAAACATCAACATCATGTTCAGAATTTTTGGATCATTCTGTTCCTTAAATCAGTTTGACAAAAAAGTAAAATATCATTAAAATAAAAAATGTTTATCGATATTTAAACAGTTTTGCTTGCATTCTCCCTATAGAACTATAATACCAGAATAAAGTGAATCATTCAGACAGGTAAATAGTAATGTGAAGAGCAAAGACAAAACACATTGTTTTATTGCTCAGCATGGACCACAGTCTTTTTAAGCATATTAAAAAATCCTTAAAACTCTGGGTGAATGCTTGCTGTATGACATTGTGATTTTTACATAAATATGGCTTCATATATGTGTTTTTATAAATTGTGTTATGACCATTGTATGATAATAAGGCAAGGCTTTTTGAAAGGGGTGCTATGGAAATCATGACTATATAAATCATAAACTATTTAATATCTGAGAGAAAAAAAAAATCTAAATGAAGGTTTTGGAGTGATCTAGTTAAAGTCTGATTGAGATGCTGGCGGATGATCTTAAACAGGAAGTTTATGCTGGAAAAAGAAGAGTAGAACGAAATTCCTCCACAGAGATGAGAAACACTCGTTCACAGTTATCACCAACAACTGATGCCATTGACCCAGCTATCAAAAATACTTCTTTTTATTTGTGCTAAACTGCTGATAAGGTACAGTTTAATCTGATTTATCAGCCAGATAATATCCTGCTATGAACACAAACAATCTCTGCTGCTCCATGCTGTTTACACACAAAGTGCAGCGTTCACCGCTCTGAGCCGCAGCACTGTGTATAATAAATCTGCGCCTCTCGTCCCATTAAAAACACAGTGTTTAAAACACGCAGCTGCAGATTTTCAGTGTTCTGTGTTAAAGCAGCTTCACCCTGCACAGATATACACGCTGCAACACAGTTCTCACTATATTTACTTTCTTTCTCCTGTTCTAGACAGCTCTGACCAATCAGAGGGGAAAATGTGCTCGTGTGATTTATTGGTGCGCATTTTGGTGCGTTTAGGTTTATATCTGTGTGAAACCAAATCAAACGGAGAACGAAACGTTCCAAATAAACAAACTCATCAACTAATTCTGACAATAGAAACCAACTACAGGTGTGAAAACGCTCTCTTATACTCAGCAAATTAAGTTCTAATTCAGAAATCCTTACAACCAAGCTGAGATGTTTACAATAAAGTAAAAACAGTTTCCTCTATCCCCTCAAACATACAAGTATATAATAGTATTTAAATTGACACTAATATAAATATAATTTAATTTAACATTTCTTATATTCATTCTTTTATTTACATTAAAATATCCACTGTAAAAACTTGCGTTTTAAAGCAAGCAAGTCTTTTTTGCTTGTTCTTTGTAAAATACTATAGGTAGTTGTATAGGCAGGCTGCATATAAAACTTTTCCTCAGCCTCCACTGTCTGCAGTAAGTAGTAAAAGAAAATCCTCAGAAATACGAGTTTATCAGAGAGACGTTAGGGTGTCAACATCAACCAGTGAGTTCATGGCCCCGCCCACCTCGTCTCAGGACCGCCCACAGGCAGATATGAACCCGGGTTACAGCAGAATGAGCTATAGCTAAGGAGGAGCTAACAGCTCTGTTACAGCTCTCGAGTCTGACGTTAAGTGAAGTTTAAGTGTTAACTTTATCCAGCACTCCGTGCTTTATCTTTATAACTAAGGCTGTGTCTCTGAAAACATTTTGTCCTTTTAGTTTTAGAGCTGTAAATTTGACAGGTAGGCGGTCTCTTGTGCAGTGTTGTTAGCCAATCAGAGGCAATATATATATATATATATATATATAAAGCCACTTCTTGTTCTTTAGTCACAATGTGTCTTTGGCACCTTAGAGCCCTTACCTGTACCACCTTGCGAATGAGGCGATTGAACAGTCCCATGAGCTGAGAGCTGGGCAGCTCAATCTCCTTCTCCAGGTCATCTACAGTCTTGTGCTGCAGCCCAACACCCAGGAGCAGAGCCTGCAGGAGGTAACAGATAAACATGAGCCTAAACTCAGCTTTTCCTCTGAGAGAAAACTTCAGAAAAATAAGCTTGGACTTACAGACTGAGCTGCAGAGAGGGAGATATCGCCCAGCTGTTTGAGAAAGAACATTCGGGCGACGGCAGGGACCATGTCCATGATGAGATGATAGTCAACCATGTTCCTCGAGTACATTTCCAAACGCTTCAGATCATACGGTGTAAACTGGGCAGCTAACTCCCCACTGTTGAGTGCTGTGATCAGAACAATTAGAATAATGAATCAGGTTATTTGATTACCTGTAATAAAACACAAGTTCTGAAGTAAATAATATAAATTTATACCTGCTGGGCTGTCGTCCTTGATTTTCTTGTTTTGTAGAATGTTCAGGGCTAAAGGAGAACTAAAGGTGCTGAACTGGTACGAAAGTAGTGACAGAAACCGCCGACGAAAATCTGCAAAAAAAAAAAAGATAATAATAAATAAAACTAGAAAAGGCAAAGATCGTGAACGAACTTTAAGTTGGCTTGGAAAAGTACGCTAATAGCGTTGAAAAGTTAAAATGGTTGCTAAGTGGTTGCTAGGCAGTTGTGATCATTTCTAAAGTGGTTGCTAAGCGTTTGCTAGGCAGTTGCTAACGTTTTCCAGGTGGATGCTAAGGTGTTGCTAAGCGGTTGCTTGGTAGTTGCTAACGTATTCCACATGGTTGCTAAGTGGTTGCTAGGTGGTTGCTAAGCAGTTGCTAACATTTTCCAAGTGGTGGCTAAAGTGTAGCTAACTGGTTGCTAGGCAGTTGCTATCATTTCTAAAGTGGTTGCTAAGCGGTTGCTAACATATTCCACATGGTTGCTAAGTGGTAGCTAGGCAGTTGCTAACATTTTCCAGGTGGTTGCTAAGATGTTGTTAAGTGGTTGCTAGGCATATGCTATAATTTCTAAAGTGGTTGCTAACGTTTTCCTAGTGGTTGCTTAGGTGTTGCTAAGTGGTTGCTAGGCAGTTGCTATCGTTTCTAAAGTGGTTGCTAAGTGGTTGCTAGGCCGTTGCTAACGTTTTCCAGGGGGTTCCTAAGTGGTGGCTAAGTGATTGCTAGGCAGTTGCTTTCATTTCTAAAGTGGTTGCTAAGCTGTTGCTAGGCAGTTTCTAACGTTTTCCTGGTGGTTGCTAAGGTGTTGCTAACTGGTTGCTAGGCAGTTGCTATAATTTCTAAAGTGGTTGCTAGGAAGTTGCTAATGTATTCCAGGTGGTTACTAAGTGGTTGCTAGGCAGTTGCTAACGTTTTCCAGGTGGTTGCTAAGGTGTTGCTAAGCGGTTGCTAGGCAGTTGCTAAGCAATTGCTAACATTTTCCAGGTGGTGGCTAAAGTGTAGCTAACTGGTTGCTAGGCAGTTGCTATCTTTTCTAAAGTGGTTGCTAAGCGGTTGCTAGGCAGTTGCTAACATATTCCACATGGTTGCTAAGGGGTTGCTAGGCAGTTGTGATCATTTCTAAAGTGGTTGCTAAGCGGTTGCTAGGCAGTTGCTAACGTTTTCCAGGTGGTTGCTAAGGTGTTGCAAAGCGGTTGCTAGGCAGTTGCTAATGTATTCCACATGGTTTCTAAGTGGTTGCTAAGCAGTTGCTAAAGTTTTCCAGGTGGTGGCTAAAGTGTAGCTAACTGGTTGCTAGGCAATTGTGATCATTTCTAAAGTGGTTGCTAAGCGGTTGCTAGGCAGTTGCTAATGCTTTCCAGGTGGTTGCTAAGGTGTTGCTAAGCGGTTGCTAGGAAGTTGCTATCATTTCTAAAGTGGTTGCTAAGTGGTTGCTAGGCAGTTGCTAACATTTTCTGGTGGTTGCTAAGTTGTTGCTAGGCAGTTGCTTTAATTTCTAAAGTGGTTGCTAAGCTGTTGCTAGGCAGTTTCTAACGTTTTCCTGGTGGTTGCTAAGGTGTTGCTAACTGGTTGCTAGGCAGTTGCTACAATTTCTAAAGTGGTTGCTAAGTGGTTGCTAGGCAGTTGTTAACGTTTTCCAGGTGGTTGCTAAGGTGTTGCTAAGTGGTTGCTAGGCAGTTGCTAACATTTTCCAGGTGGTTGCTAAGGTGGTTGCTAGGCAGTTGCTAAGTGGTTGCTAGGCAGTTGCTAACGTTTTCCAGGTGGTTGCTAAGGTGTTGCTAAGTGGTTGCTAGGCAGTTGCTAACATTTTCCAGGTGGTTGCTAAGGTGGTTGCTAAGCAGTTAATAGGTGGTTGCTAAGCCCTGGCTGGGGTGCCGGGGTGTCCAAACTTTTGACTGATAGCTGCTCCATACAGCAGCTCCTCCATACACTCACAGTACTGGAGGAGCAGGGGAGAGAAGGGGTTCCGTGCGCAGAGCTGCTGGTGTGCGAGATTGCAGGGAGGGCCCCCCATTCATTCCTATGGGAAAAATTTGTACGACAATTGTACGAAAACCGTACGTCGTATCGGTTCGTGAAGCATATTTTCAGAAAGAACGCGGTAAGTTTTATAGACCAGCCGAATTTCGTCTTTGTATCTCAAAAATTGTGACCTACGTGGACGTTCAAAATTCTCCCCTATTCATTCCTATGGGAAAAAAACGCTCACGTTTACGAAGTTTTTACGAAAACCGTACGATATATCGCTTCAAAAATCACAAGCACCCTGAACCGGTATAGGTCCGACGATCCTGCAAAATTTCAGGTTTCTACGTTAAAAGCCCTAGGTAGATAGTGATTAAATTTTGCGAATAGAATAATAATAATAATAAGAAGAAGAAGATTACGAAGAACAGTAAGGTGGCTTTTCCAAGCCAACTTAATAAATAAATAAATACTCAGACCTGGGTTTCAGATGCCATATATAAGGGGTCGACAGGCGGCCCGTGGGACAGATGAAGCAAACATGAAACATTTTGTTTACATTCCTCCCGTCTCTCTGTCGCGCTCTGCGTGACTTTAGTTTCCGCCCATTCTTGGGCTCCTATCTTCTTATAAGGGCATTTTTTTCTCCGGTCGTGTCCCAATTCACTAACCGGTGCAGCGATAATGCACGGAATTTTGAGTTAAAGAGGAGGAGAAAATATGTTAAAATAGTTCCATTACTGCTCTGTTTGTAGCTGCGCTGTAAGCTCTGCATTGTTTCTGGGTTACTGTAAAAAAACGTTTTTTAGGAAATAAATCTGTGTAGAATAATGTCCAAAACTTGTTTGAATTTAAAATAATTTTTTAGCGGCGAGACCTGCGGACAAACCTGTCCACAAACATTTGAACATACAGTGGTATGAAAAAGTTTGGGCACCCATGATAATTTTCCTTATTTTTCTTTATAAATCATCGGTTGTTTGGAGAAGCAATTTCAGTTAAATATATCATATATAGCAGAAGAATACAAGGATATTTGAGAAGTGAAATAATGAATTTACAGAAAATGTGCAATAATTCTTTAAAGTAAATTAGGCAGGTGCATACATTTTGGCACCCTTGTTGTTTTATTGATTTGAAACCTTTAGCACTTATTACTGGAACACAAAATTAGTTTGGTACGCTCATTGACCTTTGACCTACATACACAGTTGAATCTAATTATCTCCTCTTTTCTTATCTTCTCTGAAGAGCGGCAACATGAGAGCCTCAAAACACAAATATAAAATGACCTGAAAACAAAGATTGTTCAACATCATCATTTTTAGAGGAAGGATATAAAAATCTCAATAATCTCAGAGATTTCAGCTGCAGTTTCCACTGTGAGGAACCGAGTGAGGAAATGGAAGAACCACAGAAACAGTTCTAGTTAAAGACCTGAAGTAGCAGAACAAGAAAAATCTCAGATAATCATAAATCATTAATTCATGCAGAGGAACAAGAACAGAGTTCTGGAATGATCATCTCAGATCATCTCAGACCTGAATATTATTATAAATCTGTGGTGTGATTTAAAGCAGCTGTTCATGATCAGAATCATCAAACCTGACTGAACTGGAGATGAATCATCCAAAATACCTTCAACCAGAAGAACTGGGCACAGAAGGAGGCAGGTTGTTAGGAATGTGAGTGATGAGACTCACCTTTCCAGAAGGCAGGCAGCCACTGTCCCTCTGAATCCTCTGTGTTCAGCTCCTTTAACATCACGCAGGAGTGCTCCCCCGTCAGGTCATTCTACCAATTACAACACAAGACTGTATCACTCTTACACAGCAGCACAAAACCATACTCTACACTAGTGATGTCTCCAATTTGATCATGTGATCAGAAATCAGTACTAATCATGCAACTTTAAAAGGATGGGAAAGATCCAGAGCACTGATTTTACATGATTTTACATTGTTACTATAGTTGAACATAGTTCACTATAAACTCTGCTGCCCTTTGTTCACTGAGAATGCCCATGTTGTGCTCACTCTGGCAGCAACCATCCCTCACGTTGCTGAAGACACTCACTGTTTCCCTTTGCCAAGGTGGAATTTGAAAGAAAAGGCAGTATATGCAGCTACACTGATGTCTATTTCCTCTTTTAAAGCTCTTATTTATACAGTAACTCAGCACATTTCAATATTCTCATTTTAAAAGCATCAAAACTGCCATAAGATATAATACACTAGAAAACTCTAATTATACCACAGTTAGTTCCGACCCTGCAATGTGTTTGGCAGAAAGGCGTTCTTTGAGTGTCCTTATCAGCCGGTAATGCACTGTAACCGAAGAACGTCATATTACTCCACCACATACAGGTAACCTAGCAACGATGCAGCGCTTACAAACCAAACAGCGCAGCTACAAACAGAGCAGCAATGGAAATTTTTCAAATCGCGGAGTATTTATAACCAAACCGATCATATACTCTTGTCCTCTTTATCTTTAAGCAATAATATATTTATTGAAAGATTTTGAGTTAGTCTGCCATGTTTTATCTACACTATTATTACTGTCTCCCTCCCAAACATACAGAACTACCAGCATTTAAAAAATATTATTAAAAAGATGCATATTTAAATGGAAATGATTCATATGGCATTCGGTACTGATTTTGTGATAAAAATGGTATGTTTTAATACCGTTGTTTCAACAATAATGTAAAGTTCATTTAAAAAACCTGTAAGGGACAACTAGGATCTGCTATTTGCAGATACTCAAAATATTTTTTTTTCCGGCTTGGGAGCAGAGAAATATGATTGGGACATCCCCACATTAGACTTCTTAATTTAAACATGCTGAAATAAAACAACCGTGCTCTTCATCCTTACTGGAGTTTGTCTTAAGTAAACAGGAACAAATCCAGCTTTCTTCCAAAACCTGCAGATGAAAAGAAGAAAGACAAACTGAGCCAAAGGGCTGCAGGGATAATAGAAAGCTGTGATACAGTGTGATACAGCCGTGTATGTTTATAGCACGTGACTGTATTTACTTGAGCAGCTGTGGTGTCAGACCATACGACACGCCCAGGTAGTCCAGCCGCTCTGCTGTCCTCTCGCTCAGCTTCAACAGGAGCGGGGGCAGATCCGTCCGCGGAGACACCACCTCCTCCAGCAGACTGACGGCCTGAAGCGGAGAGAGAGAACACCGGGCAGTGATTTCTCCTGCAGTGCAGTACAGTATCCAGTGTTCATGAGTGCAGCGTATGCGTGTGTAAACGTTACCTCGCTACTAACAGAGGTGATTTTACTGGCGGTCGGCCGTTCCCTCTCATCTAATACAGGAAACTGTCCCTTATAGTAAAGCTCCAGCAGCTGCAGGGCACGGCTTCCATAACCCATCTAATAAAGAAAAAACAAACATTATTCAAAATGACTTAAAACAATAAGTTAAGTGTTTTAATATTGTCTGTTATGTTAAAATCTTTTCATCATACAGATTAGCTTTACTTCATTTTACTCTAAATATCAAATAGTTATTTATAAAGTAGAATCTATAGAAATTCTCCTCTACACTCTTAAAAACAAAAAAACATCTTTGAGTAATATCACAGATGAACCACACAAAACAATTTTTAACAAAGAACAACGATATGTTCAATAGCCCAATGTGTTCAGGAATTGCATAGATAAAGTTAGTTATAATATAAGGACACTTCACATAGCGTGGTTCATCAAAATGTACTCAGCTTTGGTTCACGTTTAACTAAAAAAGGCTAAAGGGCATATCTTACCCCCTGGTAGTCAGGGTTCACTGCAATTCGGACCACCCTCCCCCCCGAGAGGCCTCCAAACTCTGCGTCCTGAAACTGAACACACCATGCACACAGCTCTCACAATCAAACTCAAAATACATTAAACACATTCTGAGTGATGAGGTGATGTTCTCAGATACCTGCTCAGACACAGTCCACGGGATCAGGTCTCCGGATGCTTTTTTCCCTCTGGATAAGCTGTTGAGGATTGACTGGCGGGAAATCTCTCCCTCCAGACACACCTTTAAGGGAAATTGAGACAATATAACAACAAAAATTTAACTTCAGTAGTGCTGGGCGGTATAATTAAAATGTATATCACAGTATTTTTATTTTTTTGGCATGACTGGGCTTTAATATAGGTTTGTGACTTACTGTACTGTTAGAATTACATATGGTCGCTGTCCAATGAAAAACAAGTATTTCTAAAACAGAAATTTACAGGAAAAAGAGAGAAAAAAAACGTCTAAACTTTCAAAGAAAGTTAATATATAAAAAAATTATTTCAGCTCATTTTTGAAGTGTTTCTATTGGTCCGTTCATCAAGAAATTTTGGTACAGTGTGAGGGACAGTGTGTTCAAAATACGTAGTAAACTAAAAATTGACAAAAATGAAGATACTTGTTTTTCATTGGACAGCAACAGTATAGTATAAACCATTAAGGCTTTGATTATTCTTGAGTTCACTATTGTCTCCCTAAATTACACAATATATGAAGAAATCAGACTTCATTCACAGCAAAAACCTATAAACAGACCTAAAATACTCAGAGTTTAAGTATTAAAAAGAGATACTTGTCATATGTCCTACTGAACAAGTTAGACCTACGTTTTATATCAATTTACAATGTGTCATCACTGAAGCTTTTACAGGCATTCAAGTATTTAAGAAGCTGTTTATTAGTTTATCACAATTCCCAGTTTAGTGTGCATTAATATTATCATTCAAGATACAGTATTAATATATTTAAATTGTTTATAGTTACTGCGCTTCAACTTTATTTGCACCTCGTATCCAGAATTGTAGGAAGTTTGATCTATTGTGTTAAATAAAGGACTGACCGTGGGCTTGTCTGGGGGATAAGAGGAACTTTTCTCTGAGCTGTGGATCAATTGCACAATTCCACTACTCTCTTTCTGAGCAAATGGATAATTTCTGTTTGCTGTTGTTTTTCTATTTTATTAGGATAAAAACAGTCATACAGTGAGGAACAGCAGCAGGACCTCCTCAGAAAAAGGGCTGTTCTTATTTTTCTCCAGGCAGGACAGAGAGTTTGACTCCACTTTGTTATGAAATTGTGCTGAGATTGTGCCAAAAAGGCTTGTTTAAAAAATTCTCTCTGTCTCTCTTCTCTTCCCAAAGAAAGAGGGGAATGGTGAAAAGCTGAGAGAAATGCGACACTGACGTAAATAACAACCAAGACGTCAGAGCTGAAGACTGAGGCAGATTTAAGAACAAAAGTTACAGTATGATTAAGAAGCTTTAACAAATCAGCCACATAACTTTTATACCTACATATGCAATTTATAACAAATGATTTTGTTTACCTGCACAACTGCTAAGACCTCCGGTAAAGAGTTGTGTGTGGGTGAAACAGGAGGGAGCAGGCAGAAGAGGTGGTGAGCTGGAGCGTCTGAGAGCAGCTGCAGGTCATTGGGGGAGTTCTGCATAAAGAGATTCACAGTTAATTCAGTATTTTAAAAGACACAGCGTCTGTGCAGGAAGAAGGAAGGGTTCACTCACCTTGTAGTGAGAAGCTACATAGAGGGCCATAAGCCGCTGGAGGAAGGCCTCGGACGCTTTGTGGTAACAGAATAAAGTGTCTCTGTTAACGTAGTACCTGAAATCAGAGGCTAAGGAAAAACAACATGATGCACCGAACACAATTAAACATGCACTGATTACTAGGGTTGTGCCTATGGACGATATCATCATCCATCGTCATTTATGATCCAACATCGCGATGGATGGTAACCATCGTGATGCCACGCCCACTTTTTTGTTTTTCCAGAAACATGCACTGACCTTCTTTAGGTCTCCTTCACCTTAAACTTTAGCAGGGACTGTAGGAAAAAGATCAAATCAGGTATATAACTACAAATATGCCTAATTGGTATATTATATACTGAGTTACTAACAGAGTTATTTCACAATAAAAGTAACTAGTTCCCAGTAAAAGTAACTACTGACTTACTTTTGTTACTCGCCCTTTAAAAAATGTACAAAAGAAAATAAATTATGCAATTTCTATTATTATTAGAAAAATAACAAACGAAAATAAACCCAAAATGTTGACAAAAATACAATCTAACGAATTTCAAAACATAGAAACGAAAAACGTTAAAATGGTATTAATATAACATAATATTATATAACAGCTGGATCAAACAACTCAGTTTAGTTAAATAAATTAAGATGAGTGAGGACCTGTAAATGTAATCAAATATTGTCAAATATAAAGGATAAGTTGAGGTTTCAATTATTTGAAACTGAAACTAACTGAAACTGATATTATTTTGCACACTATTAGAAAGCCTTTGATTGTGTTTTAAATGAGTTTTTATTTTACATAAATTATTTTTTATTCATTTTAAATATTTTTAGTAGTTTATTGATCAAATAGTGTTGCATTAAGGCAGAGCTGAATGAACTGGATGTACTGTAGCTAAAAAGGTTTTATGGACCAAGTAATAATAGGATTTTTATTAGGGCTGCATGATTTATCGCCATCGCGATGTGCGCATGTTTTTTTGCAATGTTGCAGTGTTTTGATTCTTGACACAAGAAGTAGATACACAGCGCTGTCTCTGGGTCTGTGTGAATGACAGGCTGCTGCTGCCCGAGATTCATTAGAGGGGGGCAGGAGTAAACATAAGGTAACCGCAAGCTGTGTACCTCAGTCCAGCAGAGTTTTGAGCAGATATTTCCAGTTACAGCTAAATTCACAATTTTAATCCCAGAAAAACGCTTTTATTTACCTTTTAAAAAGCCATTTCAATGCCTGATTAAAGGGCATATTACTTTTGTTTTGCTTGGCGCTTACTCTGCTCTTGATCAGGCTCTTGATCGAGTGTGCGGGTGGGGGCAGGGCTGGTGACGTCATGGGCCCTGCATTGTTTAATATCGCAATAAATATTGTCAAAAAAAAAAAGAACATCTGCAATGCAACATTTTTCCAATATTGTGCAGCCCTAGTTTTTACACAGAGAGAGACAAATGTATTGGGACATGTGTACTCATTGTTCTTTTTTGAAACTAAGGGTAGAAGGGTTAAAAAAAAATGTTTAAAAATGGTCCCCGTCACTCAGCACACTATCCAAAGCTGTGCTCCTTTAAGAGTTACTCAGGTCTTTCCCCATCATTTCACTTTCTTTAGCTGGACTGTTAAATAAAGGCTGTGTGATTAAGATGCGCCCCACAGCCCAGTTCCACCCAAACAAATTAAAGGAGTTTGTGGTCAAGCAGGATAAAGCCCAAATATGTGGACTGTGTTTTTCATGACAGAAAAAAAATAGTAGTAGTAATAATAATAATAATAATAATAATAATAACAACAGTTGTTACTGAACACAGAATCCCACCAAAAATGCTAACAAACCAATTAATTAAAAGGGCAACCAGCAGAGTAAGAACTTCATCCCATTCCTTAAGAAGATATTTTTCTTTTTTTTATGCCAAGGAGATTTTCTTTAGTATCAGTCTTTATATACTTCTATTAATAACAAACATTTGAATTTTTTGTTCAACCCAAAAAAAAAAATCCCTATTCCAAAATATAATAACAAAACACATACCAAAAGTAGCATTGTACTGTTTTTGAGACGTTACCAAAACATGAAAATATCTTACTGTTGCAACCCTACCAACACTATAGCAGCGTTAAAGAGATTTTGCAGAGAAGAATGGGCTAAAATCTTCCAAACCGCTGTGCAGAAAAAGTTCAATCTAAATATGCAATACTGGATCATCTTCCACAATAAACAAATATATATATATAATTATATAATTATTGTCTCATTTGTTGCACTTTTGTTTTCATTTTTCATGCAGAATTGATGCAAAATATAGCACATTCTTTTGTTCACAAACTTTCAAGCACCACTGTATATGCGCATGTTTAAGTCTTGATTTAAAAAAAAAAACCTTTGCACAAATATAATATATATTTATGTACACTTTTGCTCCTAAAAAAGGTAAAATCAGCGAAGGCCGAATACTGACACGTCCGTATCTGTACACTAGTCTTAACCATGAACTTCTTATTTAATTATTGCTTTAGGATACAGGTCACAGGTTTCAGGCAGGGGGCAGCCGGAGATGATGTGAGGAACACTCAGACAGTCCAGACACAGCAGTTCATTCAGCCACTTTTCTACAGGGTCTCCTGGAGCGTAGCGGATGGACTCACTGAGAGACACCTCATGGAGGGAACGTGCTGCAGAGAAAGAGTTACGTATTAACAATCAGCCACATGCAACTCTGACAGGGCCTAGTGATACAGAGCCCCTGCAAACACCTGCAGACATACAGAATAGACTACAAAGCACTGAGCAATGGTGTTCACAGGAGAGCACTGTGATAGACATGCTGCTGTCTAAAATCCATCCTAAAATCAAACCACTGCCACATTATTGAACTGCAAACAGGCAGTAAACTAGATCAGGCACAATATTAAAAATGATTGTATAAAAGTGTTTTTTTTTTCCAGATCTTGCTTAAAACAGTTTGATCACGTGAAACTTTTTCAACATACTGTCGAGCCTTAACATCAGCTCAAAACCTCAAGCTGCAAGATAATGAACTCCAAACACACAAATAAAATAAAATTATTTGTAGCTACAAGAAATGTTTGGTGGATGTACAGGTTAAAAGTTTACTTACCTTTTCTAGCCTACACCTGTGTTGGTTGTGTGTTAAGATAAACTTGTGTGTTTATAATTGTTTTTTTTTCTTTCAACTGTACTGCTAAATACTGTAGCCTTATTTAATTTCTGGTTTCAATATTTTGTGCAATAGCCCGTAATAATAATGTATTAAATTTTGTATAATGTATGAAACATTTTTCGAATACCTTGTGGTTCTAGATATAACACACATCAGAAAAGTTGTGAAAAATAGATGAAATCAGTTTGTGGAGTCCTAAAGCCTAAAGTTTGTTTGTTTCTTCTTATGCCAGGTTCACACTACACAATTTTAGCCCAGGTTTTTTTGTCGCCAAAAGTTTTCCGTATATTGATCGAGGATTATAACTAAATTTAAAACAATAAAACAATAAAAATGATGTCTGTGGTGCTGAAACATTTGATATGGTTCTCTGTTCAGGACATAATTGAAAACGATCAGAAACCTATAAACTCTAATTCTGCTCAGTTGCTGTATATAAACTCATTCATGTTGGACTCACTTTAAGTGCGTATTCTCCTCTATAGAGATTCTCTGGCATGGCATCACTATTTCTCGTGATAAACGTGTTTCTGTAGTGCAGCCAGTGTGTCTGTGATTTCCCATAGAGAGAAACTGTTTAATCTGTGACCCCGTGGTGATCAGTCGTGTACTGTAAAGGCTCAACAACTGAAGGACTCAGCATGTAGTGCGACCAGCCCAACGACTGACGATTTAAAATGTTGTGTGGTGTAAACCTGGCATTAACAGGGATGGGGGAAACACGTCACTGGGCAGTTTAGCTACAGTGTGTAATATTTAGATACCTGCTGCCAGTCTGGCTGTGCTGGTTGTTCTGTTTTCAGCGGAGAGACTCTGCTGGCTGTCGGCGCTTTGCTGCCTGAGCTGCTGAATCAGCTTAAGAGAAAGCGAACGTCCCGTGCCCTCATACCTGCACAGAGAGGAACACCGGACACATCACATCCACTGACACCGCTCACAACTGCTAGTATACCAGTAATAAAACAATTAATCAAGAAAACAGCACAAACATTAACATGAAGTACATGAAGATCTTTCACACATGGAAAAAAATAAGAGGGCAAAATTAAAAACTGAGTTTTTTGATTTTACCAAATTAAAAACCTCTGGAATATAATCAAGAGGAAGATGGATGATCACAAACCATCAAACCACCAAACTGAACTGCTTGAATTTTTGCACCAGGAGTAAAGCAGCATAAAGTTATCCAAAAGCAGTGTGTAAGACTGGTGGAGGAGAACATGATGCCAAGATGCATGAAAGCTGTGATTAAAAAACAGGGTTATTCCACCAAATATTGATTATTTCTGATCTCTTAAAACTTTATGAATATGAATTTGTTTTCTTTGCATTATTTGAGGTCTGAAAGCTCTGCATCTTTTTTATAATTTCAGCCATTTCTCATTTTCTGCAAACAGAAATTTAATAACTCTTAACGCCATAGACGGTCACATGTAAGAAATCAAAATGATATTTTTATGCAATACCACATTAAGATTAATCTAAATCTATCCTGTGCTTATTTTTGGGCTCAACACAGTAACCAGTAAGACGTGTAAATCCTGCTGAACTGACCCGTTGATTGTAGAGGCCATGAACACCAGGTAAGGGCCGAGCAGTTTCTTCACCAGGGGCAGCGGGATGGCAGCAGCCTCATCAATCACCACCAGCTCGGCCTGACCCAACTTCACTGCGTCAGCGGGGTGGATGTACTGTGGGTCACAGCTCAGGTCAGAATTAGGTCAAACCACCAACAGCACAACCGACAGAGGCTCAGAAGTTCATATTAACTCATCATCTACGTGAATGCCATGGCAACAAAGGGCTTTTAACCATTTCTTTGAACTCTAAAATGATCTAAAATCCACATGGGCCCAAAACTATTTATCCTGGGATAGAAACACACACAACGTATCTTGTTTTTTTATATGAGCCTGAGCACAGTGTACCTTAACTAGAATTATACCACATGAAGTTCTGACCCTGCAATGTGATTGGCTGAGAGGCGTTCTGTAAGTGGAGTTATCAGCCGGTAACCGAAGCTCTCCATGTATTACTCCGCCACATACAGGTAACTCAACAACGACGCAGCGATTACAAACCAAACAGCACAGCTACAAACAGAGCAGTAAAGGAACTATTTTAACTGGCGCAGTTTTTATAACCAAACAGATTGTGTTTTCTCCTCCTCTTTAACTCAACATCTTTGAATAAACTGTGATAATGGAACTGTGGTATAGTCAAAATTAGGGGTGAAATGATTACTCGAGTAATTCGAGTTACTCGATTTAAAAAATTGATAAATTAATTTTCGGTGCCTCGAGGAATCATTTAATTAATATTAAAACTCAGAGCATGGAATTTAGCGGGGACTTTTAATGTAAAACAGCGCTTAGCGTTACTTCACCCACAAACAGGAAGCAGGAAGTGGAGGAGGCAGAGGTTTTTGAAGCGGAGAGCAGGTAAATTTAATTCATAACAAATCAATAAGATTAACATTAATGTACCTTAATAAGAGAACAACAGCGCTGTGGAGTGCTGATTATTATTAATACTGTATAATGTGTGTTTGATTAGTTTATTACAAGAGACAAGTTCTAGACTTAATACAGGCTTTATGTAATCAGTAAACACAGCGCTGTGTATAACACAAGTACCTGTTATAGTTAGCTAAGCTAAAGTTGGAAAATGGCTGGAAAATACACGGCCATGAACTTACTGTATTGCCATTTAGCTAAAGCCAATGTTTATGCCTTTATTATTGAATAATGCCCTATATTTAATACTTACAAGAAATCCTAATTTGAAATAATTTAACTTAATTTATTAATTTATTAATTATTAAATTAATACTTGTGGTATTTATGTCTACTTTATTTTTTATTAATTCCTATTTGTGTTTGCAATGTGGAAATGTATGTTGTAAATTAAACAATTAAACCAGATGGTCATTCATTATTAAGTAAAATTTCTTATTTTATGAAATCTCTTTATTTATGTTTTATCCGATTACTCGATTAATTGAATTGATTTTTCAGTAGAGTACTCCATTACTAAAATAATCGATAGCTGCAGCCCTAATCGCAATAATAGTTGTGCTGCGGGTCTCGCGCCAACAACCGCAGCACAACAGTGCCAATATTACATAACACCAACCTCGAGTGTATTGCTGATTAATTATTTGGCTTTTGGCAATAAGTGGATAAATCTTGGCTGGGTATTTGAACAATGTTCTTTTTAGAATTGGACTTTAATTTAATCAGCTCCATATATTTCTAGTTTAGAGCAGACCTGTGCCTTGCTGGTGCACCAGCAAAAAAATTTAGGCACCCAAAATTTCGACCACATGGCATTTAATAACAGTCTTATAGTTCTATATCACTTTTTTTTGCTGTCCATATTGGCAATATTGACTTGTAAATACTTAACTAACAATCTGTGCAACATACATTTCTGTTGGTGCCTGAAGTTCTTCACTGAACTAAAATTTAATAAATGAAGTAAAAACAGAAAATCTGAAGCGTTTTAAGGGCTTCAAAAAGTAAAAGATTGTAGATTGTAAAAGATGCTGTAAATACTGTAAATCTCTTACAACTTTGGGTGATTTACTAGTATTTTAATTGACTCCACTAATATAAATATAATTGCATTTTACATTTCTTATATATATATATATATATATATATATAATTATTATTATTTTTTTTTTTACCGGTACATTTAAATATTCACTATAAAAACTTGTGTCTAAGCGTGATTAATAGCAGTTAATCAAAGAATATTGTTGTAATTAATCTGATTACATTTTTTTATTGATTGGCAAAGCTGAAATATGATGCTGAGGAATGACAAAATATACCAGCCCTGCTTAAAATGCTTAAAAATCAGATTTTTAATATTAGGAGAATTTTAATATTTAAATCAACAGTTATCAACATTTTATTTTTATTAAAAGTTTATTTAGTCCAAAAAAAATTGGATGTTCTTTTTTAAATAAAAATGAATATACAAGTTGGCCTGACGGCAGAGAGAAGATTAGCCACAAGGGCTAACAGCTGGCTAACTGGGAATCCTAACAGTATTTCTGAGCTGAATTAATCGCGGTTTTTAACCACAGATGGATGTGTTTGTGCTGGTTAGGGTGGGTAGGTCCTGGTGTAATGGATTATAATGCTGATATCCCAGTATTCATGCAAAACATTTACAGCTGCATGAGGGCGTGATGAATTAAGACATTTTGGAGCGTTCAGCATTACTGAAAAACAAAAATAAATTAATATAAATTAATCTGTTGATTTTAAACCACAACTATACTGTTAGTAAGTTACTCTTCTCTGCACTGAGCTATAAAAACAATCCAAACTGAGGTTTAAACACATTAGAGAGGAAAGAGAGGCGTCACTGTACCTGAATGGTCTGTCGATGTTCCTTAAATATGTTGACTCTGACCACAGCTTTATTAAACTCGGGGTTTAAAGACTGGATAATTTCATAATCCAGATGTTCCTGCCAGACAAGATCATTAAGTTTAAAGATAAATAAACTCCTAACATAACCATGCATTCTGATATATAACTGGCATTTAATTATATTATTAATCACAATATGTAAGGTTCTGTACGACGACACTGCACTTATTATGCAAATACAATTACATAACAAAATTAAGCCCTAATTCATCCAGACCGAAGAGGACCACACAACTCACACCGTGTAAAATATCCTTCAATTCTAGCACATATAAAGTATCAGTCAAAAGTTTGGACACACGTTTTCTCTTCTTATTCAGTGTGTTTTCTTTTTTTTTGTATGATTTTTATATTATTAATTAATATTTTATATTATTTATCAAAGCTCTACAGCAACACACGCTGAAATATGTAAATAAAAAGTGTTAAAAAAAGAATATGTTTTATACTTTAGATTCTTCTAAGTGTCACATTTATCTTTGGGGACATATCTGCACACTTTTGATATTTTAATCTCAGTGTCTTCAAGAGGGAGTGCAGGGGTCGGCAATTGTTTGAACCATAATGAAAAAAAATAAAAATCTTCTCTGGTGTGCTTTTGTTTACATGCCTCCCCTGTCTCTCTCTCTGTGGCACTCTGCGTGACTTCAGTTTCCAGCTGTTCTTGTTTTTCTGCCCGTTCTCATCTCCTTATTAGGGCTTTTTTTCCCCGGCCACGTCCCAATTCACTAGCCGGGGCTGCGGTTGAGTATTGGACCATGACCCTAACGACACAGGTTCAATCTCGTGTGAGGAGCGGAGTGTTTATTTATGTATTTTTTCCTTTCTTAATTTATTTTATTTTTTTATCTGCTTTGAATTCAACTGTTCTGTAACTGGGTTTAACAACTCACTGACCTGGAGAGCTACTAGTCTCATTGCACTTCATTTTACAAAACAGAATTTATTTTTGCGGCCCGCCAAGTATTGGCTTGAAAAAAATATCTGGCCCACAGCCAAACTTAATTGCCAAGAGGTAGAGTCACCTTTTCTCAGCATCTTGAAGGAGTTCCAGGGGTGTTGCTTTTACTTCACGCTCAGTTCATCAGGTTTAGATCAGGGGATTAATAGTTTTCTTTTAATATTAAATGAAGAAATACAGAAAAACGCTGAATAGGAAGGTGTGTCCAGACTTTTAACTGGTACTCTATATAGATTTAGTAAAAGCTAGTAAAATTAACTGTGATCATTACCTGATACTGCAGGGCATCAAAGCCTTTGAATATGAACTCAAACAATGTGTGCAGATTGTCTGGGCTGGGCGACGTAACAAAGATGTTGGAATATCTGTAATAAACAGATCATACAGTTTAATATGTTTTAATCAAACATTTGATTAAAGGTGATGTGTGCCACTAAACAATATACAGAATACCACCACACACCCGAAGGCCACAGCTCCGGCCACAGCCAGCCCCAGAGCTGCAGACTTGCCCCGGCCTCTGGCAGCAGTGAGGGCGACAGTGCTTCTCAGAGTCTTTTCAGATATCGCTTCAATGAACTTTAGCACAGCTTTTGCCTGAAAATCACACATAGACACAGAATAAAATCATTAAAAATATGATCCTGCGTCTCGCTGCCCGAGGGACGCATCTATACATCTTTCCAAGCTTTATCTCATTTATTTCCTTCTATTTTCATGTTTCGTACATAAGGCGCACTGGATTAAAAAGTGACACTAGTAAAAATGCAAACTAGAAGGGCATCACCATGTCTCGCCTCTAATTCATCAGATCACACAACTGTATTAAAAAAAATAAAAAAAAAAACTTTTCTTTCAAAGTCAAACGAGTGCTGGATGTTAATCTACACAGATTTTTCTCCTAAAAACTGTTTATTTAGTTTGGTAAAGCGCTTCGGTTTAATTACAGTAAGCTTAGATTTCCAGGGTAAGTCAGGGTGATATCAGCTAGAGGTTTGTCCCACGAAGCTTGTTTTAACACAGTAAGGCTACAGTCTAATATACTCACTTCTGAACAGCACTAGTGCTGCAGTTAGTGGCTAATGCTAATGCCTGACCGGTACAATTCATATATGTAATGCTCACTGGATTATACTGTCCATTTTTGGGAAAATGTAAGTATTTAGGTGTGCCTTATAGTCCGAAAAGTATGTTAAATAAAGGGAGAAATGTTTTTGTTTCTTTTTATAGGAATGTTAACTAATAAAATGGCTTTTTTCCTCAAGTCTACTTGTGTAGATAATGTATTTGATGTGAAATGATTTGGATCCTTTGTGATTTTAGACAGACTGTCCTGGCAAGTGAGACGGAGGACATGTACTGTAGAAGCCTCTATTCCAGTGCGCGTGGAGAACGTGCTTAAATGTTTTGACTGGAAACGTAATCCCATGCAGGCGTTAACATGGCTATAATTCTTCTATTTAACAGATCACATGGCTGTGTTCCAATCCAACAGAGCAATTAGTCGGATTATTACAGTTTGTAGCATTGGGCTAAACAACATCCAGTTTGCAAAGAGGTAGTCAGCAGAAGATGACATGTCTCTCCAAACCATCACTGATTGGTGGAAACTTCACTCTAGACCTCGAGCAGTTTGGACTGTGTGTCCACTCTTCCTCCAGACCCTGCTCCCTTAATTTATAAATGAAATGTAAAATTTACTGATGATCAGTGATGGTTTGGAGAGACATGTCTGTCATCTGCTGGTGTTGATCCACTGTGTTTTATTATCAAGTCTAAAGTCAGTGCAGTGTCTTACAGCACTTCATGCTTCCCTCTGTTGACAACTTTTATGGAGATGCGGATTTCATTTTCCAGCAGGACTTGGCACACTGCCAAAAATAAAGTTTATTTTTAATGATATTCTAATTTTGCACAAGTACTTTTGCTGAGCGTTTTATTCGTGTAAAATATAACTTAGATAAAAGCTCTTTCAGCCGTACCTGGTCCATGGTTTTGCAGCAGTCCACTAGAACACCCACGGGTTGAGTGTCCTGCAGCGATTCCTTCAGGTCCTGCAGCTCCTGCTCCCCTGACGACTGACCCTCCTCCTGTAGGAAGAGCCACACAGCATGAAGGACAGCAGTCCAGGTAAATGATCAGGACGTGTTATTGACAAATCATACCTGATTTTTAGGTGGGACAGGTTTGACATTTGCAATGTGCTTGGAGATCGGCAGAACATTCAGTTGGTCATCGATAACAACGCAGGTCTGACAGGAGGACAGGGACAAGATAAACCTGTGAAGATGAAATGGAAACAGTCGGTTAAATGAAAATGTTCTGCATCACATCTGCTGAACATCTTTAGTAGGGCTGCACGATATCGGAAAAATTGTACATTGCAAATGTTCTTTTTTTTTTTTTTTTACTATATATTTTGCAATATTTAACAATGCATGGCCCATGACATCACCAGCCCCGCCCCCACCTGCGCGCTGTCTCGTGTCTGAACCGACCATGAGCTGAATCAGCACCAAGCTCTCAAAACCCAAGAAAAACAGCACAACAACAGTGAAGCCTTTAATCAGGCTTTTTAAAAGGTAAATAAGCGTGTATTTCTGGGATTAAAAGTGTGAATTCAGCTGTAACTGACAGCTGTGCTGAACTGAGGTGCACAGCTTTCCACACGTGCATTTACAAGCACACACCCAACCATGTGGATGGAGGCCGTGCGGTTACCTGCTGTTTACTCCTGCCAACACCCACCCTCCCACCGCCCCCTTGAGCTTCTCAGGCAGCGGCAGCCTGTCACTCATACAGAAACAGAGACAGCGCTGTGTATCTACTTCTTGTGTCAAGAATTAAAACTTTGCAACGTGTTTGATTTAATTGCCTTAAGTGACCTCGCACATCCTAACATCCTAATGATATTCTGTTATACAGTATTTTACACACCTTTCATTAAACCGTCCAACAACGTCCTGATGGGCCTCAGTCCGGTAGCGGGAATGAACATCCTGAAAAAGACCACAGACAATCACAACCAACCACAACCAGACTCTTTAACACTGGACTCCAAATCTCCAACAACCAGCAAGACGTTTACCATGGTCATTGTATAGAGCTGCTTCAGTGAGTTCATGGTCCTCAACAAAATCACCACAATGCCTCCACCTTCCACTGTCTCCACAGTTCTCGCCAGGAGGTTAGGAGTCAAAGCCTCAAAATCCTTTTAAGTAAACAGAAACACAGTCACATCTATCCAGAGTACATGGATTTCATTTCTGAACATAAAGTTGGAAAATGTGACAAACCTGAAGAACACACATGCCGTATGTGTTGCCAAGGATTTTGTGGGTTTCGTTGTAGTAGCAGTAGCGGATGTTGGTGGCAGCAATAAAAAGCTCGAAGGGATCGTCTTGCTTCAGGTTCAGCGTGCCTGTTTTTATCTTTTTCTGCAGCTGTCGCATCCTCTTCTTACGATTACTGCAAATTGATCACATTTTTCAACTTAAAAGTCTACACATTTTCTACAGTGATATTACAACTCCAATTCTGATGAAGTTGGGGAAATATTGTGTGAACAAATAAAAACATAAATTGATGATTTGAAAATCCTTTTTAACCTATTTAATTAAATTAACTACAAAGACATGATATTTAATGTTCAAACTAATAAACTTTATTGGTTTTGGCAATTAATATTCATATATATATATATTGAATGTGATGCTTCAGCACGTTGTAAAGTAGTTGGAACAGGATTGTGTTTGTCTCTGTGTTTCATCACCTTTCCTTTAACACTCAGTATGAGTTTGGGATCTGAGGACACTAATAGTTAAAGGTCTTTAGGTGGAATTCTCTCTCATTCTTGCTTGATGTAGGTCTTCAGCTGATCAGCAGTTCCGGGTCTCTGTTTCGTACCTGCACTGCTGGAACACCTGCAGGATGTGTCTCGGCATTGTCTTGCTGAAATAAGCAGGACGTTCCCAAAAAAGACGTTGCTCTGACAGCAGGATGTGTTTCTCCAGAACCTGGATGAAGCTTTCGGTATTAATGGAGCTTCAGAGATGTACAGGTTCTCCATGCCATGGGCTCTAACATAGCAGTTGTTCACAAAGTGGTGAATTTCAGCCAACCCTTGAGTCTTTTAGAGATGCTCCCTTTTTACCCAATTCTGACAGTCTTTGAGCATTCCTCAACCTTCCCATTCTTTGCTGACCCTGTCCCAACTTCTTTAGAAATTCAAAATGAGTAAAAAACAATTAGCAAAAACCAATAGAGTTTATCAGTTTAATCATTAAATATCTTGTCTTTGTAGTGAACTCAGTTGAATGTAGGTTGAAAAGAACTTGTAGAATCATATGTATGACCACACCTGCTAAAGCCAAGCTCTTTCTTATAACACCAAAGGACTGATGGTCTTGCTCGCACTGTAGCTTTGGACAGCATATGGTGCAGGATGACAACCTGCAGCGTACACAGAAGCAGAACACAGGGGATGTAAATGTAGAAGCAAAGTGTCAGGTCAAACGGTCAGCGTAACATTTAGCAGTTTAATTTTCTGACTGTATCAAGCTAAATTCTAAATGATGAAGAAATAGGTTTTCATCCAACTTTTAAATTATCTAGTTTTTTTATTTGAGCCTTTCCCAAACAGAATTTTAAGAGAAATGAAACGTGGAATCTTCTCTCAATTTTCAGATCGGTCCATTTTCTATCTTGTAACCAAAATATGATGGTATAATAAAAATTGCAAAATGCAAAAATTGCAAAATCTGAAAATAAGATTTTTTTCCCCCCCTGAAATTATGATTGTGAGGGGCAGAAATGAAAAAAAAAATTAGATAAATGGATGAAAACCTATTTCTTGTACACTGCACTACATTTAAAAAAATGAAAATGAGTTTCTACATTCAATTTTCTATTTTTGCATTTAGCCACAAATGGTTCGAAAATTAAATTAATAAACATTACACTGACCTCAAACAATCGAACATGTGATACTGTTGTTTTAAATAACAGACTGAACCCAGACCACTCCTTCAACTGAATTCATTTACATCATATAGCACATTTCACTTAATACTGTATTGGCAACAACCTTGTATAATAAATGTACTAAACAGGGTCACAAAATGTAATTACATTTTAGCAAACTGTTCCAAATATAAAAACGTATGATTTAATGTATAAAAAGATATGTGAACAGTGGGATCTGAAGACACTGTACACACCACACCAACTGAATCAACTGATGATTACATGCAACTAATCTTTATCTGTAAACTACTGCTGTGTTCATTACTGCATAAGTTAATAGTGTTACATTATGAAGTATCAGTATTTTCTCCATAGTGGAGAAACAGCTTAACAGAGCTCTAGAGCCGAGACCCAAGTGAGCAAATCAATGGTGACCATTTCAAGGAAAATTTCAACAAGAACCTTTGAGGTATTTTCCAGTGCACAGCAGCCAATCAGATCACCAGCACAGACCCTGTATCAGTACCAACTACTGACACCATCAGCAACTCGCAGAGAACTCCAAACCCTGGACCTGGAGAACAGTGACCTGCTGCACATATTTTAGTGATGCCCTGCTTTTAACAGCAGGATCAGGATGTTAATAAACTGATCTGCTGGATTAAATAGGTTAATGTGAAGAGCAGAATGTAAACATGCTGCAGGCGGAGGTTCCTCTGAACTCCACGTGTGTATTAGTGTAGCTACAGGAGGAACAGGCTGAGGAATCTAACGTTACCTGATCTCGACCATGATCTCCCACCACCACAAACAGGCTGCGGTGATGAAGCGCCACTCCGTTCTCGATCTGCACCCGGATCCGGTTATCCACCTTCTTCCGAACCGTCGCCATGCTGATCTGAACCGGATCAGAAGCCCTGAGCAGCAGCAGGAGGAACACAACAGCTCACACTTTACTATTTAATATCAGTTACACTGAACACCCGACACTAACACTATAACTAACCCTAAACACTAAACTCAGTATCAGTAGACAGGCTGTACCCCGCGCGCTGCTGCAGTTTCCAGGCTGAACCCTGCGCGGTAAATCTGATATAAACCGGGAGGTAATATTCCTGTATTTACTGAATCAGATCATCTCTCAGCACACGCGCTGCGGCGCTCACGTGGGAACACAGTGCCCGATCTGACGTCAGAACTTCTGCGACAGCGGGAGAAAGGACCCCGCTCGGTTGTGTCCCAAATCAGCCGGGGCACCCTACAGAGTGCGCATTTGGGCTGTGTCCCAAATCAGCGCCGGCCTCGGTTCGACAGCATGTCTGGTAGTATTTTTTGAGCACCAAAATTCTTTTAGTATTTTATATCCTTTACTTTTTCACTTTAAATTCTCTCAAACTGTTGCTTTGTTGTTTTAAAAACTGCAAACAAGATAATTTTCGCCATTCATTTTTATTTATTATTATTATTATTATTATTATTATTATTATTATTATTATTATTATTATTATTGTTATTGTTATTATTATTTTTATGTAGACCAGGTAAGTTTAAAATGAATATTGAATACTTTTGATATAATTTCCTCTCGTATAAATAATACATATAAGTGTTATATGTATTTTCTACTTTTATTCTTCTATAAGAGCCACACCATGAGATCTGCTGTAGTTCTGCAGGTGGAGACTGTCCGACTTTACTTCTCCAACCGTTACCCACACAAAAAAAATTCCATTTGCATATTGTGTCATACGGGGTAAGAGATATGGACTTTGAAGTTTGATGCTTCACTATAGCGCCACCATCAGGCCCATAGGCCTGAGCCCGAGCGCCTGAGTAGCGGGAGGGACTACTACCTGTCGACCAACCGTCATGTCTGTACAACTTACGGTTTGTTCTGTTGTTCTGTTTTATCAGAGAAAAATAATTAAACAAAAAAAACGAAGAACAAAAATGTTCCCGCTCATTTGGTGCTTGGACCCTTTATTATTTAAACCTGTGTTGACTACATTGTTTATTAATGATGTTTACAGTGCACATAATTATAATGGGGATGGGGTGGTATAGTTAGGTATAAACTAAGCAACTTTTTTGGTTCTAAAAATCTATTCTTTGTAAACAGGTGTTTTACAGCTCAGATTAAAATCCATGCTCAACTAAACATCTAAATCTGTTTTACCAAAAAAAATGTCAATAAATAAGAGCTAGGTAAAAGTGGGAGAAATCTTCTTTATGCTGCTTAATTCCAAACCAATTGTAATGTTTAAATTGAAGTTTAGAGGTATTTTAGTGGTGTTTAAATCCTCAATCTACAGTTGTGTTTTTCAGCCTTGGCCCTATAGGTGCATCTTCCTGCAGTATTTAGTGGATTCCTTAGTTTAGCAGGTCCTCTGCAACTCGAGAGGGAAAATAAAGTAATGATTAAATTAACTTAAATCAGGTGAGGAAAGATGTAATGTGTATGAAACATAATCTGAAAAATAACTACATCAGCTGTGCAGTAAATATATTAATCATTTGAGATTTACAAGTGGAGTAACATTATAAAGTTTCATAAAATTACTAAAGTAAAATGTACAGTTTTGTGTAACACTTGTTCAGGCTGTTGTCAGATTTTAAGTAATAAAAAATATTTTATGTTTTTTTTTATTGCAGTTTAGATGAATTCAGATACATTATAAAATATACAGACATTACTGCAGTGAACAAAGCTCTAAACAATATTGAAAGAGTGACCAGTGCGTTTAGAAACAATTCCATACACCCACCGATCAGCCCCTCAATCACAGCCCTCCAGGCATTTAAGTACACTGAGGACACTTTTACACTTCTCCTCAATATTAGTGATACCTGTTTTCCACATTAACATCGATCCACATGCCAAGCCATCTGACCACCTTCACCTGATCTAAAACCTAGAGGTGGTTCCTGTTTCTGTTTAAAGAATTAAATAAATCATGTCTTAAACACAGACAGTTTAAATCCCCAGTCACCTACCAAACATGTGATACAACACATACCTCACCAAGACCCTTTATTATTTCAGCAGGAACATATTAAGAGCCTTATATCTGAAATGTCTGAACAGTAATTATTGTGACGAAAAGTTTGAATAGATGAATTGTGTTGGCGTAGTACAGCAGCAGCATTCAACACTGCTTTCTCCACTGCAAACACTAAATAAGTGCACACGCCATCCTGGATCAGTGAGAGTAAAATACACCATATACTGCATTTTATTTAGCAGAATACGTACTTAATATACCTGTGATAAATTGTACATGTAACACAATTAGAGTTTATGCAACACATCTTTATTGAAACGCTCAAAGCAACATCAATATACAAATTGAAGAGTTGGGGCTTGTTTTAAATTCTTTTTGAGTTTTTAAAAAGAGCATCTTTTGTGAACCTAATAAGAAAAAGTACTTTAGGTGCATCACACCTTTAATTTTATAAAAAAATAAAAAATAAATTAGTGAAAATCTTTCAAGTGCACAATCTAGCTTAAAACCTCAACAGTGGTATTTTAGTTCTTACAGAACTTGGGGTCATTGTCTATATTAAGTGTAGCCCTGTACTATGTTCACCTCTCCAAAGAGTAACACTAAACACAGTCGTAGTGCAGGATAGACAGTCCCGCACTACACTTAAGGGCACTAAAAACGGACAGTATAATCTTAATTTGCTTATTTTGTGCCCAGAAAGTTCCTTACTTTTGAAACATACGTTTGAATGAGTTGGACTTATGCGTTTCCACATCTGACTAAACACTAAGTGCAACTTCATGTCAAAACGGTCTCCAGGACTTTTAGGACCGCATGGCTTGGGCATTTCCACGGGGGACACCGCGAGGACCCGGCCCAGCGGGACGTTTGTAATTCTGCTGAAAGCCGTCCTGCAAAAAAAAAACAAAACAAAAAAAAAAAACACTTAAATCAAGAGTTATTTTCCTCTGGACCAAAACCACAAAAAGTTCATAAACATCTACTTACTCTCTGATAGCTGGTGTTGGAATAGTCTCGAGCAGCACCAAACTGCACCTGTCCATAGCCAGAGTTTGGAGTCCCAGAGAAGGGTGGGCGGTAACCATCGTAGCCTCCTATCAGATTTATATTACAGATACACACATTAAAAAGAAAAGAAATTACAAACATTCTAGACAACAGCACAAGACATTTAGTCAAAATTTATGAAAATGAATTTATAAAGGAGATGCTATACAGAATGCCCAGCCTCTTTATTTTTTCTGCCAACGGTACCGAAAACCTACCCAACAGTGGTGTGAACCAGAACGTGAATTTTCTGTACCGTTACACCCCTAGTGTGTATCAGCACAAAGATAAACCATTTGTTATGCCTCACACGCCTGAAAGACTGGTGTCATTTCTACATGTGGAGCATAATAAATATTGCCCATATTAGTCAAACTTTTGAATGATTTTTTTTTGTTTTTCTAACTTTTACCTACTTCCATGCAGTGTTTCAATATGATACTTCATTCTGGCAGCAGCTGTTTATTTGATGATCAATATAAAGCAAACACAAGAAGACCGTACTGTACCTCTGAAGCTGTTGGATGGTCCTCTGTAGCCGTTGATCACACCCCGGGAATTCCGAGGTCCTCCACGGGACACTCCGCGGCTGTTGTAAAAGGACTGCGGCTGGCGGTTAAAGGTGGCGCCTGGACCCACCGGCTGCTGGGACAGGATTGGGTGACCAGCGCAACTATTCAGAGACTGTTCTTGGAAAGAACCAACCACTGCAGAACACAAACACAAATGACACTGTAAACCAGGTAGGAGTGACTCTTCTACAACCATGCTACGCACAGTTTATAGGAAAATTATATTTCTAGCGTTTGATCCTTCTACTCTGTTACTCCACCATCTGAAGCTCTTTACCTTTACTCACACTGATCTGTCCTCTCATACCCTACAGGTAGTTCTAGACACAGGGGTAATTCATATATGGTAGCTGCCCTTTGTTTCTGTTACAGCCTCATTACTGTATTCAGTATCCAACTGTATCACATAACTCAGGTAGTGTAGCATTACTAAATAAATTCAGACTCAGATTGATCTACTGAATTGCATGTTTTGTTTTTTCAGGGAATAAATCTAATGTGTGTTCTTTGGGCGTGAAAACGTTAATCATACAAGAATCACAAATCATCCCTGGTTCTGGAAAAGAGCGATTAAAATATTTAGACACTGGAATTGAATATGTTTAAATTTTCTATGTAAAATAAAATAGAGTATAGCAGGGGTGGCCAACCCGCGGCTCTTTGCCTGTTCACGTGCGGCTTCCATTCATAATTAAAAAATACATATTCACATTCAACTTATGTATTTAAATCAGTGCTTGAATATTTGTCGTGCTTACATTTGACTTGTGGCCGGACCAAACTAAAGTGCGTTGCCACAGTGATGCTAAACCCCGCCCCTCCCGCAATAAGGAGTACGCCCCAACATCACAACGCGCTGGTGTGACCCAATAGCCACGCTAATAGCTAAATAACCGCTGAAACATGGCAGCATCCGGGGTAATGTAAAGCCAAAGGACAATATGAAAATGAACCAGAGTGGGAGGATTTGTATTTTTATTGAGAGGAAAGTTATGCCAAATATCATTATCATATTTTAAAGCGTCCACTCTTCAGCACCACTTTACCTCACTGCAAGCCAACAAAGGGCCACGAGTTTCCCAAAGGTACAGAATTGCAAAAGCCCAAGCTGAACACTTTAAAGTCAGGTAAACTGTTTCAGAAGTTAACAAAACAGTCACAAACTGTCACGCTTGCCTCCTATCAGCTGGCATGGAATATCGCTCGTGCTGAAAAGCGGTAGAGTGAAAGGGAATTTGTAAAAAGTTGTCTCAGCGATGCCACTGCAGTCTCGTGGTTGGGGTAGTACTGATATTTGTCAGCATGTTTCTGTTCACATTCATAACCTGTGGCTCCTGGTAGTAATGATTTTTTTCTAGCTCTTTGTGTTTAAAAGATTGGCCACTCCTGGCATACTGGAATACAAGCTACACCTATATATATATATGACTTGAATAAACTGTGAAAGGCTACAGCAACAGTAAAACTGTATTATATTCTAGTCAAAATCGGAAAGTTAATCAATCAGTAATTAATACATGAGGATCTCTACAGCTAATCTGACAGCATAGCTGTTTGTTAATTCTTGCAAATAAGAACTAAGAATCATTATCTTAACTAAAATACATGACAGTAAACACAAACAGCAATAAATTGTTTATTATCTTATAGGAGTTATCTTATATACTCTACACTTCACAGAGGAACCTTGCCTTCTCTGTAAAAAAAAAAAAAAAAAAAAGCTGCTCACCAGACTGATGCTGTTCTGACTGCATATCTGCCTGTTCAGAGGAGTGCTTGGTCTGGCTGCTGAAACCCTGGCTGTAGCAGTTCTGGTACTGGCTGCTGTGATTAGGAGACTCGGTTTCATTAGAAGGCGGGACAGGTGCGTTAAGATTGAAAACCTGAAAGAAAATTTGGAGAAGACAGTAAATTTTTGTTGCTGTTTGTAACGTAATTCTTGTTTTCCTTTGTCAGCACTCAGTACTATAGCATGCACAGACAGTGTAGTGATTGCTGAGCATCCTTGGTGCTAAATTAAATAATTATAAGGCGCACAAATCGACAGTGTGCCTTATAATCCTTTGCACCTTGTGTATAAATTTTACCAGTCAGGTATTAAGGAGCAGTAAAGAGTTATACAGGATTTTCAGTTTAGTTCTCCAGCAGCGGTGCTGGAGTAACATTAGCCGCTAAACGCTATTTCCCCAATCAGAGGTGAGTATTATCGGACTGTAACCTGCTCCTAACTGCGGCTAGTGCTGTTAAAGCAGCATTAGCATTACCCAAATCTGCGCTAACTTTTTCAGTGTTCAGAGGTGAGTATATCAGACTGTAGTCTGCGTGTTTACAGTGTTAAAACAACCTACGTGGGATGAACCACTAGCTGAAATTGCCCTGGTTTACCAGATCCTCAGTGTAGCACAGCAGGCGGCATTAGCCACTACCCGCTAGTGGTTAGCCACTAATGCTAATGCTCCAGCCTTAGCGCTGGAGAAATTAGAGAACCTAAGGCTACTGTAAATAAATGGAAGCGCTTTACTCACCCAAATAAACACTTTTCAGGAGAGAAATCGATTTAGATTAATATCCAGTGCTTGTTTGACTTTAAAAGAATGTTTTTTTTATTTCAGTTTTGTTTACTTAGCTTAGCTTTACTTAACTTAATTACTTAATGGGGTTGTGAAACTTATTCACACTCTTAGCCACTGGTTGTTGCATTAAGCTAATTGATTACTGAATAAAATGTTAGACACCAATGCAGAAGTCTAGTGTACATAAAGTACTGAAATGCCCACCCTCAGACCATCTCCTGTGCATTTAAGAGAGCATTACCGTGTGCATGGACTGGAATGGGGCTGCGTTGACATTGATGCCGCTGTTGCAGAGGGGTTTGGAACTGGGCTGGAACACCTGAGGCTGGGAGGTGCCAGCGAGAGCCGTGGAGGATGGAGGATGCTCCGTAAGTGAAATGGGGACCTAAAAATAAATAACATAACACAGAATTACACTCCCTTTTTGCTAATGTACTGTAAATCTATCAACCAGTAAAGCAGTCACTACTTACGTGGATGGGGTCTTCAGAATCTGCTCTGGGCCGAGGGTCAGCTGTGTGTGATGTCTGGTATGAAGGTGGAGGTGAAGAGTACGCCTCTGGAGAGGGAGAGACTATAGAAACCTGAAATGCACCAAAGACAAACACACCTCCAACTCACTTTATGAAGATCTGTAGCACCTGATGTCATCTGTGTGGCAACAGCAGCAGCACAGGCTTATATCATTTAGCATCTTAAAATATTTATACAAAGTTTTAGAGAACATTCATATTGTGGGTTAAGACGAAAAAACTCTACACTTACTTGTGTAGATTCTGTCTGTACAGGAACAGTGAGAGGCTGTGCGAGGTGTGACTGTGGATGAGCTGCGGGTACAAAGCACAGTGAGAGCTAAATCAATCCTAACTGATCTGCACAAGAACCTTAAAGAGCAGCCCTCATAAAAAAACACTGAACAAACCTGATGGACAAACCATCTGAGGAACCTCCATACTCTTCACTGGATTCATCGGCTGTGCCGAGACAACAGCTGGGTCTAGCGACTGTGCATCAAATTCTAGCATGGAGTCCTGAGAAAGACAGCATCATAATAATATAAAAAAACAATTAACACATTATCTCTGAATGTAGAGAGTAAGCAACCACTCTTCCGACCTGCATGAAGTTATAGGGTCCCTGCATCTGTGCCATGAGGTCCTGAACCTCCTTATTTCGGACCAGCGGGTCTGAGGAGGATGGGGGAGTCTCTGAGGTCATCAGAGGAGCCTCTGTATTAGGGGGTGAATGAACTGGCTGTTGCAAGGAATTAGCCATCTAAAAAAAGTACAAAAAATACCTGAAGTAAAACTATTAGTAAAGTAATAAAAAAAATGAAGTAAAGTATAGTATAAAAAAGACACTACCTTGGTGTCATCACACCACTCCTCCTCCTGTTCCTTCTCACAGCTGCTATCTGTGGTCTCTGGAATGAACTGTGTATTTACAAACTGAGGAAAAATAAAAGAAAAGGATCATTCAGTGAAACATTAAAATAATGTAAAACGGCATATCCCTTCATGTACCTCAACTCATTCATCATTAACAGGCACATTTTAATAGTTTTGTCACAACACTGAAATTTCCTTGTTACAATAGTTTATCAATACCTTTTTGATACAACTTATTTATTTATTTACATTTTTCTGCATTTATCTGACGCTCTAATCCAGAGCGACTTAAAAGGTTACTCCTAATACAGAGGTGGGTTAATGTAGTGTTAGGGGTCTTGTTTAAGTACTCTTAAATGGCGTAGCACAGAATAGTCACCCAGACCAGGAATTGAACTGCAGTCTCTCACGTGATATGGTAGCTCACTGTCAGGTAGTGGTGTTATTCACTGTGCCACAACAATCACAAGTCTTGTGTTAATCTGGATGATTATCTTAAAATAAAATGACCTGTAATATACCAAATGTGCATATTATTACCATGCTGCACCTCATTATGTATTTACAATGAACACAATAAAAACTCACTCCATCAAATGTTTTTTTACCGATAATCTATACATTATAAATCTCTGAGGCCTCACAGTTTTAATTAGAACCATGGGGAGAACTTCAATTATTGGCCAATCATTGGATTCATAATAAGTTCAATGAACATTTCTAAAAATTACTATTTCCCTGACAACATCAAATGTACAACAAACAAAACATGTTAAGTGCTTGTGTTTTAGTGTAAGAGACATCAGGGTCTAAAAAAAACCTGTATATACCTGTAATAATTACATTACCTTACCTTCACACAAATAACTAAATCTGTCTTATTTTGATTTAATTGGACGATGCAGGGAACCCCTTTGTAATGCCCACACCCGAGCAGTGCATTAACGGGATGGAGCAGTGTCATGGAGTATTAGTTTATCCTTCAAAAACTGGCCTTATGTTTCTCATACTGGCACTTTAACTGATTATTTTTTTACAATCCTATGCAAAATAAGAACTGTTCCATTAGCTAGGGAGAACAAGAACATGTGATTGTGGAAGTATCTGAACTGTACTCTCAGTACTCTCTGTATTGTGCTGTTCTTACCTCTTTCTGTTCCATTAGAATGGACTCTGCATATCCAGTCAATTCAGCATCTGTCAGAGCCATAAGAAACATATAAAGGGTTTATAGCACTTTGTAGTTCTTTAATAATTCCAGACTATAGTTTTGTATCTGTGTCTCTGTATACTTTATTATTATCCTTCTTTCACCCTGTTCTACAATACTCAGAACCCCACACGATAGACCATAACAGAGGTCTATTATTTGGGTGGTGGGGGATTATTGCACTGATTAGCATTAGGGGTGTAAGAAAATATTGGTACACTTGAATATTGCGATATTACGTTTCGCGATACTGTATCGATTCTCAAAAACGTTGTATTGATTTTTTTATTAAGTGTGTTTTTATTAAACTCCCGGCAGCTAGATGGCAGACAGTAGTTACTTTTGTGTTGTTTATTCACCCGGCCGCGAGGTGGCAGTGCTGTGATCTATCTTGATCCATTCGGTGCCTCCAGTACACTGCATGTAAGTACAGCGCTGCATTAGCACCCCGCTGGCGATGGCAGAATCTAAACACGTTAGGCTGGCTCCTGGGGTGTACAGAGCTGAAGTGTGGGCTCATTTTGGCTTCCACAATGAAGAAGGCAGAGTGTTTAAAACTGTTGAAAAAAAGTGGCATGATATTGGATGCTACAGGACCTCTTACGTCTAATGGAGCACCCACTGTTCTGATTGTTTACAAATTAAACTTTTTCCACTTTGATTAAATTAGGTTGTATGAGGTACCGTGATATATCGCACCGTGAGCCCTGTATCATGATACGTATTGTATCGCCAGGTTGGTGCCAATACACAGCCCTAATTAGCATGGTGGTGGTGGGTTAGCGTAGGTGATGCTGGTGATCAGAGTGAAGTGGATCACATAGAAGTGCTGCTAGAGTTTTCAGTCATAAATACTCACTGCCCCCTTCTACAGAGTGGACCCCTAGTCAGGAGTGTCTATGACTGTGTAAAGTCAAATACTATTCTCAGTTCAGCACTGCTGTATCTGATCCAGCACAGCACACACTGACACCTCATACACCTCAATCACTGAAGCGCTGAGAATAATGACCCACAGGATGGAAACAGGGTGATGGACTATAGTCAGTGAACTACACAGTGCTCCTATATGATCAGTGGAGCTGATCGGATAGAAAGTGTAGAAACAGGTGATCATAATGTTGTGACGGTGTGTATAGACGATTCAGGCCGACTGAAAGAATCACTTAAGCCAAACTCTGCAATGATAAAGAAATGTCCAACCTTATCTGTATACACAAAAAGAAAAACCTAAATCCAATTATTTATTTCAGCCATATTTTTGCTAGCTTCTGAAAGTTATACAACTTTAAAGACTTTATAGCTGAAATAAACAAAAACAGAACCCAGAACATCTGTGTACGGTTTGCAGTTCAATCCAGGAAACCAATTTTATTTTGTTGTCTGGCCTCTTATGTAAAACTGATCACTTAACTACACAATAGATTGTTTTTTTTAAGTGCAGTGATCTAATTGTTATGGAGAACAAAATATGACATAAGTATGAGTAAATAATTGCACTTATAAATGAATAATAAATAAATATAAAAATGAATAAATACATGCATACAGTCATATGAAAAAGTTTGGGCACCCCTATTAATCTTAATCATTTTTAGTTCCAAATATTTGTGTGTTTGCAACAGCCATTTCAGTTTGATATATCTAATAACTGATGGACACAGTAATATTTCAGGATTGAAATGAGGTTTATTGTACTGAACAGAAAATGTGCAATATGCATTAAACCAAAATTTGACCAGTGCAAAAGTATGGGCACCCTTATCATTTTATTGATTTGAATACTCCTAACTACTTTTTACTGACTTACTGAAGCACAAAATTGGTTTGGTAACCTCATTGAGCTTTGAACTTCATAGCCAGGTGTATCCAATCATGAGAAAAGGTATTTAAGGTGGCCAATTGCAAGTTGTTCTCCTATTTGAATCTCCTCTGAAGAGTGGCATCATGGGCTCATCAAAACAACTCTCAAAGGATCTAAAAACAAAGATTGTTCAACATAGTTGTTCAGGGGAAGGATACAAAAAGTTGTCTCAGAGATTTAACCTGTCAGTTTCCACTGTGAGGAACATAGTAAGGAAATGGAAGAGCACAGGGACAGTTCTTGTTAAGCCCAGAAGTGGCAGGCCAAGAAAATTATCAGAAAGGCAGAGAAGAAGAATGCGAGAACAGTCAAGGACAATCCAGCCTTTGCAGTGCTTTTGCATACCTTAGGTGACTCTGTTTGTGGCGTGCTTGCAGAAATGGCTTCTTTCTCATCACTCTCCCATACAGCTTCTCCTTGTGTAAAGTGCGCTGTATTGTTGACCGATGCACAGTGACACCATCTGCAGTAAGATGATGCTGCAGCTCTTTGGAGGTGGTCTGTGGATTGTCCTTGACTGTTCTCACCATTCTTCTTCTCTGCCTTTCTGATATTTTTCTTGGCCTGCCACTTCTGGGCTTAACAAGAACTGTCCCTGTGCTCTTCGATTTCCTTACTATGTTCCTCACAGTGGAAACTGACAGGTTAAATCTCTGAGACAACTTTTTGTATCCTTCCCCTGAACAACTATGTTGAACAATCTTTGTTTTTAGATCATTTGGTTAAATTTTGGTTTAATGCATATTGCACATTTTCTGTTAGTACAATAAACCTCATTTCAATCCTGAAATATTACTGTGTTCATCAGTTATTAGATATATCAAACTGAAATGGCTGTTGCAAACATCCAAATATTTAGAACTAAAAATGATTAAGATTAATAGGGGTGCCCAAACTTTTTCATATGACTGTATATAATGGTATAGATAAGTAAAATTAATTAATAATAATAATAATAATATAATAATAATATTATAATAATAATTTTTTATTTATGTATTTGATTGATTGATATATCTCTAAATTTACATATATATATATATATATAAACTGGCTGTTTTCGGGCCGTTTGAATGAGCGAAATCTGTTCAGAATTATGTTAATTAACACTGTAACATAGAAGCATAAAACTACTATTTTTATGCTACTATATAGTCAAACGTGGACAAGTGGACGAGCTCACGTTCGGCCAGAGCTGCATGATTTTAATTCTAACTGGTGCAACTTTCTTTAAACAGTTTAATTTGTAACCTAATAGTTTAGAATTTTTCATTATTGTTTAATTTAATTTTGTTTTTATTTTTTCTTTTCCAATTCAGTTAACTTTGTTAGCTTTTACAAATCACATTAGAGAGCTCAGGTCTGATGGTTTCACTAACTTCTGGGTCGGGCCGCGGGTCGGGTTCGGGCAGAGAATTTAAGCTCTAATTTATTTATTTATTCATTTATTTATTGATTGATTAATGAATATCTACTTTCATTTCTTATTTTTTTATTTTTAGTTTCCTGAATTTACATGCAGTCATACCCTCGGGCAGGGGCAGGTCGAGGATCTCCCCGGCTACGGCGTGGTGCCTCGGCCACTGCCTTACGTTAGAATAGTTATTCATTTATATGTGCATTTATTTACACTTACGTCTTTTTTCATCCTCCATAATGAAATATGGTTACTGCTTTACATTACATTACATTAGTGAATTAAATGGGCAACCTGGGTCTGCATGCTGCTCCTCTGTTACAGAGAACCCCACAACTTCACAGGTCTCCACTGCATCTTCAGGCTGGTCCCCATCCTCGGCACAAACGCCATTCTGATGAGATTCCACTCGTTCAAAACAGCCGCTCTGCAGCACTCGCTCTAGCATCTCCTTCAGGTGCTTATCTTTAAAAAAAAAAACAAAATCAGAAACTGTTAAACTTCCATTACGAGCCAGCATTAACACACAACTTCCTCAATATTCACAAATGAACCGGTAAACCTTTATTAAGGTGCACAATTACCCTTATCTAACATCTGCTAGCATCTCTATCTAGATATATTTTTTCAGTCAAGTCACATTCCCCCTACAACCTTAGTTCTCTACTCTTTATAATGACCTTTTAGTACCAAGTTACAAGCAACAACTACATCAAATGGACCAAAGATGCGTCAGCGTTTTTAGCTCTGCAATTAAATAAACATGTATTTTTGCTGTTGTCAGCTCTGTATGGTGTCAATACATGACATCCATCCTGCAGCAACTGTGAGGTAAGCAAAAACTCAAAGTCACAGCAGCTGTTCATTAAGTGTTTTTATATAGGAATAATATAGTAAAAATTGCATTTACATGTTGTTCCTACAACAGGCTTGTCTTTCCCCTCCAAGAGGTCCCAGAAATGCTGTGAAGCTTCTTGATACTGGTCAGTCAGCCTGCATGAGAACGTACAATATTTTTAAATACAAAATATAAAATTAAGAAAAACTCAGAGCTGCCCAATGTCACAGGCAAACATGGACAGTGAATTGGGTGAAAAGTAATTTAAATCAACCTGATATTTTGGTCACGTTCCGGCCCCACCAGTTTGTAGAAGTCATCAAGTGCAGCGAGCTCACTTTCTGTCAGCAACGCTGGTCTGCCAGCACTCCGAAGAAGCTCCTGCCGCATGGCCTCATCTCCAAGTCGATCAAGGAGAAACTGCACTTCCAGAAGTTTCCTGAGCCTCGCCTGGTCAACCTCTTCCCGCTGCAGCTGCTCCCGACGCGCTGCCTTCTTTACTGCTTTCTGGATCTGAAGTGCATGGTGAATTGAATTTTATTAAATTACTGAGAGATTCACTTGCATACAAAGCATCACAATGTTACATGATTGGACTTCATTACAATTACACATTATTCATATCCTTAAATTCACTAAATAGTTTATTTATAGTCAACTTTGTTCTCATTTGAAAGATTAGACAAAGTATTAAATCATCTTACATCTTGATTCAAAGCCAGAAAACTTTTATGCAGCTCCCGGGCAAATTCCAGGTTGTTGCTCACTTCCTGGTACTTGGACAAAGCATCCTATAAATCGAGCACATAAAATGTAAAAGTCTTAAAAAAAAAAAAAAAAAAAAAAAAACAGCCCAAAACCAAATCTGTAGAGCATGATCTTCACCCACCAGCTGGTCATGATTGAGGCGTTCCCCTTTGTTGATCCTGGCTTGATAGTCATCCAGTTTGCTCTGACAGAACACACAATAAATAATGATTTTATATGAAAAGATAAAGACACATTAGCAAAAACAGCATCAATGAAAAACGAAATGTTACAATGAACTTCTAAACATTCTGCCTTAGACATTCTGTCCTTGTTAAAGGCTATAAAACTATAAACGTTCCTTAACTTTACTGTATTTAACAAAGTTAGATTCTAGAAAATGCTTTCCAAAAATGATCCTTTCAAAAGAAAAGAAAGATCAATTCTGGGCATCTGAGACAAACGCCAAATCAGCAGGTCTTCACCACAATCTCGCCTTCTCCCTCGAGAATTCTACTTATCATTTATCTAATCAGATTTCTCCCTCACATTATCCACTGTATCTCACTGGGGAAGCCACCCAGGTACTCCTGCAGTCTGTAATCACGTCTAGACTTGACTACTGCAGCTTCCTTCGTGCCGGTCTTCTTTTTCCAGCCATCAGGATCCTGCAACTGATCCAGAGTGTGGTGGTTTGATTTTAAGCTCAGCCATCTAACTCCTCTTCTTAGTTCTGTCCACAGGCTTTCAGCTGCCTATCAGATTCAGAACCCTGACACTGGCCTACAAATCCAAAAATGGACCATCCTTCAAGACGCATCCTGTCCTGCACCAAGGTGGTGGAACAAACTTTTACTAGGGGTCCAAACAGCAGAGTTGTATGCTGTTTTTAAATGCAGAATAAACACCCATCTGTTCCTAAGCCATCCTCTCTTTATGCAGTCTCTTACCTCAATTTTACAAACTAGAATACTTTTAAAATAAACAACGAAGCTTTTGTTAGCTGCTTTGTATAAAGGGGTGTCTAATGCTTGAACTGTAAATACATGTATTGGAAGAAAACAGAAGCTACCTTTTTCTTCTCCATATTGCGGACTTTCTTTTCGATAACTCCCAAAACCTGCTTCATGGCCTCGGACTGGCTCCCGGGGACCAGGCTGCTGGATGAAATTTGATTAATTGATGGCTGAGCGAATCCCTCCTCTGGGCTGGTAGACTTTACAGTCCTGATGCCATTTGTTGCCGAGGGCATCTAAAAAAAAAACAGGAAGAAAAGAAACAAGACGTGGAACATTAACGAACAATTAACTAGCCCAAACTTAAGGAAGAAATATGAGCAAAGCTTTAGAGGACCACTGCAATCCACAGGACCTACTTAAAGTAACTGCTAAAATCCTTATGGTAGGTTAGATAGCTGGGTTAACCATAACAAGAGGTGTTTAATAACATTCAAACAAGACAGATTCACAGCATTAACTTACCAGAAACAGCTTAACAACAAGAAGTTAAAACCAAGTCAAGAATTTCAACAGCACAAACATAAGAAAGAGCTTTAACTTAACCTATAGATACAGCGAACACACCTGGTGGGCTCAATTAACCCAGGTTAGCTTGGGGTTTGGATAGCCCAGGTTCTTGATTAGCCTGTGTTTAGTTAGCCCGTGTTCTCAGTTGGTCAGGTGGCCAGTGTTTGGTTACCTCAAGTGTGGTTAGCCCGTGTTCGGGTTCGGTTAGCCCGGGTAGCTCAGGTTTGGTCAGCCTGGGTCCACTTAGCCCGGGTTCTTGTTTAGAGTGGGTTTGGTTAGCCTGGGTAGCTCAAGTTTGGTTAGCCTGGGTTCACTTAGAACGGGTTTTTGGAATTTTTAAAAGAGCTTTATTGAGGCACAAGATTACAAAAATACACAAATCACATTTCTGAAAAATCTTCAAAATACATATCTAATACGTACGAAGTTACTTCTCTAAATACTCTAATAAATCTCTAAAAGATATCTTCAAATATTATAAACAATCTAAAATGTCCCATGAGATAGCCCGGGCCTCTCCAGTTTGGTTAGCCTGGGTTTTTGAGTAGCCCGAGCAGCTCGAGTTAGTAGTGTTAAGTTTAGAGTGAGATTTACACATTATGTTCAGTAATTAGAAGTGTAATATACATAAACACAGAATACAGCATAACTTAAACTGATAAACTATCTGTCCTCAGCGGAGCTAAACATAATAACTAACCCTTACCATATAAAACCACTATATATAAAACTAACTACACCTCAAACAGCGTTAAATACGGAGCTTATTCTACTGTAACACTCAGTCCGGGAACAGCGCCGCTCCTCACCTTCACTCTTTAATCCGCGGGGCGCTGAGAGGAGTTACTGAGAGGAGGTCTGAGGAGGTGTTAGAGCGCTGAGTGCTGCTGTAATATTGGTATTATTAATGCTATTATTGTTATAATTCGCTCTGTAATCCGGAGTGAATCCGCCCCGCGGCCTCACACGGTGTCTGAGAGCGAGCGGAGGGGAGTGACCGCGCTGTACCGGGGAGGAGAGACCCCGCCGCAGCTGACCGCGCTCCGCCTGACACCCCGCTCCACAGCCCGGCCGCGGCTCGCCCCCCGCCCCGCCGCAGCATCACCACCACCTGATCACTGTATAAATAAAGACTAAATAAATTGTAAAACACCTGTATCTATCCATAAAACACCACATAAAACACCAGGATATAACTCACTGTTTCATCAGGCGAGAGAGAAGACACCCTGCTGTCCAGTAACGATAGGAATCCTTAAAGAGAACATTATTAAATATACAGCAAAATAAAAATCTAATAAAACATCTCCGCTGTTAAAGGACATTATTACTTTACCTCTGTCTTAAATTATGTTGATCATAACAGGGTGTGACTTTTACAACAGCAGTGTGTATATGTATTTTTGTAACTTTGTATTATAAAAAAAAAAAAAATTATTCATCTTATGTCTATGTTCACATTACCAGGCTGAAGTGTCGAATCTGATTTTTCGCTTAATGTGGCTCAGATCTGATTTTTTTCATAGCTGTGTGAACATGCCAAAATCCAATTTTTTCAAATCAGATTGAGTCACTTTCATATGTGGTCATAAAACTGAAACGTATCTGATCCATAAACATGCGACATGAATGTGAATGGTCAAATCAGAATTCATGTATCTTTATAATTTTATGCATTAGCGCTACATGCTTCTCTCTCGTACCCAGACATCTCTTGGTGCAGCTGTGCAGCTATAGCTGTAAAAACAGCAAAAGCAAACCACCTGTCCTTTTTTTACCTCCTCGACCTGATCATGAACTTCAGACCAGCTGTTTACTCTCCACTCCAGCAAAAGATGCTCCACATATGCTGCTTACTCATTCAAAAGCTACGAATCTTGTGTCTCTCTAATATGAGGGTTTTTGTTGTTGGTGAAGAAGGAGACGTTTATACAGGTATCAGTGTGCAGCATGTGAGACGTTTCAGGAACAGATTCGTTCACATTACACACAGATACAGATCACTTACAGTTGTGAATGTGAATCCTCAAGATCCGCCAAATCCATTCTGAGCAACAAAAAATGTGTTGCACCCATTGCTGACGAAGATGTGCGAATACACAACTAATATAGAATAGAACAATGTAAAGCAGAGACACATGAACCTGTTGCCAAGCATGGGCTAGAGCAGAAAATGAGCTGTGAAACTGTGTTCTCTGTGGGGAGTTGTAAATGAGGTGGCGTGGTGATCATCCCAGCCAAAAACAATGTCAAGGAACAATAAATGAGTAGGTGTCCCAATACTTTTGTCTATAGAGTATAAACAAATGTGGTGTTCTGGGGTATATGGACACTTAAAGACATTAATAGGAGATTCCAGCATGTATGGTAGGTGCCACATATCAGCTATTATTGTTTGGATGGTGGATTAGTGATCACTGGTGTATGATGTGTTAGATGTAGGTGCTGTGCTGGTGGTACAGTGAGTGGATCAGATGCAGCAGTGCTGCTGGAGTTTTTAAACACTGTGTTTAATCTCTCACTGTCCTCCACTTTATTACACACTCCTGCCTACAGCTGCTTCACTGTGTAAATAAAGTAAAGTCAGAGACAGAGGGTCTGAATCTGTTTCTTGTGTTGGTCATACTCTAGTCCCATGGATGCCACAGTGCCCACACACTGGGCTGAGGAGGAACTGTGGAACTGTGTGTTTTTGGAGTGATGGTGAGGTGGTAGTGGTAGTGAAGGTAATAATCAAATGTCTCATTCTTTTCACTGAATACAATTAAATCCAGTTAAAAACTCAAGAATTCATGATCGCTATACACACTCAGTTCATTTAAGTTTTTTTGGCAAATTCTAAGTTAAGATTAAATTATTGAATAGAGTTATACTGATTGAGTTGTTTTTTAGTTTGATGACCTTTAGGTTGTGCCCTATGTAGAAAAAGTGCAACCATGATAAGTAAATTTCTCATCTAGTTTGCATTTGCATATTGTAGTCCTCATCAGTGTGTAGTCATTTTTCCCAGGCTACCCCTTAATGCTTTTATACTTTAAAACAGGGTTTCCCAACCTTTTGCAACTCACGAGCCCCTTAACCCACTATCAAAAGGCCCCCTGAAATATTTTATTTATTACTGTTATTATTATTATTATTATTATTATTATTATTATTATTATTATTATTTTATTATTATTTTTTTTTTTTGCAATTTAAAACTAAGTACAGCATAACTAGGGCTGGGTATCGTTTTACATTTTTAATAATGATAAAATACGATACAGATACCCAAACAATCCTTTTTTAAATTGTAACCAAAAAATACAAAAAGCTCTAATTTTTCTAACACAATGTCTTTATTTACCAGCCGACATGAGTACTCTCATTCTCATACTGTCACCATGAGAGGCTACCATACTTTTTGGATCTGCTTGGACTCAACAAACAATGAGCATTTTGTTTGTGGTGCTTTATTAAGAACAAAATCTACAGCGTTGTTGCTTTAACTGCTTAAACTTAATATTTTCTGTATGCCTATTTTTGGATGCATTTCAGTTTTGTTTAAGAAATATCAGTATTAGATTGGCAAAATTATATCATATTTGCATTAGTGCTGTCAATCACTTAAAAATGAATCATATTCATGATTCATTTTTTTAAATGCTGGTATTTCCCTGTATTATTGTGAGGGAACAGTAATAATAGTGTAGTGTGGTTTACTTCTCTCAGACTAGAGCCTTTTTACTTTATTATAATATCTCAGGAGGGAGAGAGGGAGATACTACTCGCTCGTTAATCTACTAGCTATCTCTGCCTTTCACTGCACTACGCCGAACCAATCAATTAGCTCGACCTGAACATGTTTTATTTTGTTTTTTTCATGTTTTTTAAATGATCTTATTAATAAACTTCACATTTGCTGAACTATTTATAGATTTAAAATATTTTTTACTTCGTAAAATAGAAAAAAATAATTTTGCCCTCTTGTAATACCTCTGTGAAAACCACTGCTCTAGAAAATGTTCGACTGCTCAGACAGATTTAAGTGCAGAGTTATCATTTTCAGTGTTGGTGCTGGTAGTGATGATAATCTGAAGCTGAAGATAATGTTTTTTCAAGTGTAATGGTACACTGCGCATTAGCGCCATCTAGTGGATAAATCTACAACATGCGTTTTGTAGCTGGACATGGGCATTTGTTGCTTCAATAAAGGTAACATAAAAATAAATAGAAAAAAATTAAGTAATTAATTAAAATATTCTAAGTATGACTTTTGATTATGTGTTCTGATTTGCTGATTTACTAATCAAACTTTCAGATTTAAGCTCTACTGACTGCTGCAGAGCCACAGGATTATTCTGCTTATTGTAATTATCAACACATGAATATATGTATTTCAGTGCCTCTGTTTCCCCTTTCCAGGAACACAGCCTCCATTGTTGTCTTCTCGTTTGTTTTCACTAATGCTTTGAAGGTGTTAAAAAATAATCTAAAAACATAATGAACAAATATGATTTTTTTTAACATTGTAAACTAAATCACATTAAATTGATTTAGCTTAAATTGATTTTAACTCAAGACAATAATGTCATCTGAAAATAATGCCATGATGTTGCTTTTAATGAACACAAATAGATTATATTTGTTTATAATACTGTATATTATTTTCCAGTTTCATCAATCAAGCGTCAGAGGACAATTTGACATAATTACATTAAATACATTAAAAGTAAATATAGCATTCAATTTCTCTTTTGTACTTGGAATAAGGTTAACATGCAGTTCTGATTAACTAATTAATTTGAACAATTATTATTATTATTATTATTATTATTATAAATAAAGAAACAAATGCAATAATTCTTACTTGTATGTATTTATTGTTTTGTTAATTTGTTATTAGAAAGGTTGTATCTGTTTGTCAGGTACATTTTGACAAAATCACAGATAAAAAAATTAAATGTGACTGACGCTTGTTGGTCTGTAGGTGGCAGCAAATACTTTTTACATGAAGCAGTGCACGTGACTCTTTATACTGAGCATTTTCTACTGTTATTATCAATATAAAAACATTTATTTAGGAAAACATTCTCAACCCCAATGTTTAGTACACTTTTCTCAGGATTACTTTTCTCGTTGAAACTTCACCTTTAACAAGGATAGAGTTTAGTTTAGAGTTTAGAAGGGCTTTTATTTTCTTTGTCTTTCATTTAGAAAAGAAAAATAAGAATACACAGGCCTTGTGGCCAAAAAGCAGCAAAATCACTTTCTTTACTCAAACACGTCCACACATACATTCTTAATTTGCCTCCACTCCACTGTGGGGTTTTTATTTTCCATTCTTTTTTATTATTGAAATATATTTTGAAGATCATCCCCAACATTTATTAAATAAAAAAAACCGGAGTAACATCTTATTTTGGTCTGCATTAAATCATCTTTAAAAGATCAATTAGCAATTTAAAACTAAGTACATCATAACTAGGGCTGGGTATAATTAGACTGATTTGATGTATTTTGTGCAAGATATCCATTTACACTTTCTATAACCAAGTGTTAATTCAACAAATTGTCATGGAACTGAACTGAGCAGGTCCAGTAAAGTAAGCAGAAACATCAGGAAGGTGGATAAGAGGTTTTGCTGGGTGAATACAGGAAGCAGTTAACATGGCCGTGTTTCACTTCGATACCACCGTCAGACTGAAAGTGTGTTTTTTCCAGAGATAGTGGACGATTCCACAGGGGAGTGAGAAGCTCCATTTCAGCATGTGACTCAATTTCCCCCTCACTGAGTTTCAGGCATTATGGGATCATATTCCACATTAAGTTTCCCTTCAGCTTTTCTCAGGACATCTCACTACATTAACCCACCAGCTGGATCCTGATCTCCATCATACGGGTCTAAACACTTCAGACTTCAGGCCTCGAAAGAAAGAGCCAACAATCACTGAATCAAAGTTTGGGCCGGAAGCCGTAGCCTGACTATTGCTGTTTCACTGTGTGCTATCAGAAAGTCAACATGTCCAGCCTCTCTCCTAACAGGAAATGGGCCTGGCTGGGTTTTCTCATGCAGTGGTCGGTCACGCGGCACTGCTCTGCTGATCAGACAGGACGTTCAGGACCTAATTAAAGCCAGTGCAGATCAATTAAAACTAGAAAAATGCAGAATTATTGCACAGATAAAGAACTTTCCATTCACTCTCAGAAAGTTGCTAAGCTGTTGCCATGGAGTCAAAAGGTTAAAGCTGTTTGTGCTATGCTGTTTGTTATGCGGTTGCTATAGTGTCCCATGTGGTTTATATGTTGTTTTTATCTGGTTTATATAGTAATTCTAAGTGGTTCGTAGGTGATTTCTATTCTTTTGCTAGTTGGCTGGTATGGTATTGCAAAGGGGTTGCTATGGTGTTGTTCAGTAAATGATAGCAAGATTGCTATGGTATTTTAGGTGTTTGCTTTAGGCAGTTGCTGTGGTATTACAAGTTGTTGCTCAGGTGTTGCCCAGCAGATGCTCTGGTAGTTCATGTGACTGGGTCATACTAGTGTATTTGTATTAAAACAATTCTGTTGGAAACAAAAATGGTGTTAAAATGTTGTCTAATAAAAAAAAATCACATTCTCCATTAGACAGTTTCAAGAATCTGAAGTCAGAACAATATCTTCAGAACTGTAGGATGATTTAAGCAACAAATATCCAGCATAATAAAAAAAAATAAAGAAAATAAAAAGAATATGAATTTTATAGATTTTTCTGACATGCAAAGATGTGTGTGGAAATACATTGTGGGTTCAATTAAATAACAAGAATAATGCCCATGAACCTACCAGCTTACAACAGAAAAAGACAAATGAGCAAATATACTGCACTCTCCTGCTGGTAAAGACACTGATGGTGTTAGGTGTTCTTGTATCAATTGCTATTGTTCACATGCCAGGTGTATGTCACCATCCTGCAGGCCTACTTTAAACTAAACACAGCTCTTTAAGTGAAGATGCTCTACTGTCATTCCACTGTTGCTCTCACAGATCAGCCTCATTCTCATGTGGAACTGCGGGAAACAGGAGACAACAAGGTTTTCCTGTCCAGTGACTGAGCAGACAGGCAGTGCTCTCTTCTCAAACATCACACCCACATCATGCCTAGTCATCTGGAGCCATCCATCCAATCAGAGTCCTGCAGGGTGGCCATGCAAGAAGTACAGGAAGTCAACATGGCTCAGAGTGTCAACACCAGGGTTCATCTGTACTCGTTTCCTGCACTTCCTCTGTGTTTTAAGCCACAGGAAATGTTTCATCTGTCACACATTATGTTACTGTTACTGTAATATGAAAGATTAAAACAAACGTTTAAGGACAGATCTGCACTTTCTTGGTGAGATTTTGGGAGAGTCACCTTGAATAGTTTTCTCAGCGTCTTGAAGGAAGGAGTTCCTGGAGGTGCTGAACAATAGATGCTTTTCCTTCACGCTGTGAAGCTCCAGCTCATCCCAATTAAATCACCTCAAATCACCATCTCAGTTCATCAGCTTTAGATCAGGGGTTTAATGTGGAGGAATAACACTTTTTTTTATTATATAATTCTATATGTGTCCCTTTACCATTTTCATGTCTTTAATATGAATCTACAATGTAGTAAATGAATTAAATAAAAAAATAAAGAAAAACATTGAATGAGAACTTTGAAATGCTTCTGTATATTTATTCTACCCAAATAAATTATATTTTCATGTTACTTTATCATTTCTTGTAAACACAATCTAATTCATTCTCATTAGGCTTCTGCACAGAAGGTAAGATCTGGTAGGTCCACACCTACAACAATTATATTGTGTGGAAAATGCAAATAATTGTACTGTGACACTGTAGGCTTTGTATGCCGTGTGTTTTTCTGTTCCTGTCTTGCTCCTTAGCACATAGCTCTGTTCTGTTTCTGCGTTGTCTCCTCCCTTGCCTCCGCCCTAGCCCCACCCAATCATTAGTGTTTTCACCTGTCACGTTCGTCATCCCTCCCCCGCGTTTCCTTCCCCAGGTGTTTCCTGTTTCCCAGTTTGTACATATACGCCATGTGTTTCTTTGTTCTCTGTCATGCTTTTTGTTTAAACCTGTTGTGTTAGACCTTGTCTGGATGTTTCATTGCTGTTTGTTTGAGCCACAGTCCTGCTGTATTTTTGGAACAACCAAGAAAAAGAGTTTCAAATATTAAAAATACTTAGCCGTTCGGTTTTCACTAAGGGTGCAGGTCTCTGCTCATTTTAGCAACAGTTAGCTGGTAGCGGTTCAGGTAGCTGATATGTTTCTATAAACAATAGTGCTGAGGGCTGTGGTGTGATGCTTGTGCACAAAGCAAAATATGTCAGTGGAGACATCTCAGATGTGATGGTGAAATTGAGTCCTCTCCTCACATAGGAATGGTTGCCAAGTTAATTCACTTATTTAATCCTGTTTTCAGTCCCAGACTGCCCACAATAAATGCACATTCTAAAAAGTAATTGTGTTGTAGTCAGAGGAAGCAATATTATCAAGTTTAGTAAACTAACCAGGCATCAATAAAATGATTTCAAAACTTCAACCTAATAACTAATAAATATGCTCTTTCCACATTGTTGGTTCAAACAGCTTTCCTATAGGCTTCTGGCACCATATATTTGCATAGTGAATGTGGCCTCTAATTTACTTAGCATCTTTGTGTTGTCTGTTGCCCAAAGCTACTTTATCCTGGGCTGCATTAATGTAATATATGTGTGAAGACTACCAGTGTTGTAGGCTGTAAAAGCAAGCTACCTTTATTCTGTGTTCCTGGAGCTCACAGTATGTTGGCTTAGGTTTGCAGAGTTCACTCTTATGCTTCCCCAGTGTTATGCATTGGCAGTATTTTACAAATGTGCTAAATATGTTAAGCCTATAATCTACATTCTTTAAACCAACAATACCTGAAAAAAACTGCTCAGTTAATTAAACTATTGTTGTGTGAACAAAACTCGGATTCAAGTTATCATCTAGCTTTGACTCAGTTAAGCTGAACATACTTAAAATTGTATGTATTTACAACTTAACTGAGTCAAAGCAAAATGATAACTTGACTGAGTTAAATTGAGCCAATGAAGCTATCGTATGGACTGCATTTGAGAAAAGTATCAGAACATGTGGACTGCTTGCTGGAGGGATTCCATGAGTGTAACTGTCAGTCCCCGGTAAGTCTGCGGTCCTGAGATGGTAGTTTTATCTTATGGCCCAGTCCACCAGCCGACAGTTGCCTCCCTCCTACAGTGAGCCCCAAGGCTTTGCTAGCAGATAAGATGAGTTGGCCCTAATGGCATCAGACAAAGATAGGTGTTAGGAGACGGTTTGAGAATACACAGAAGTGAGATGGTGATAGGATGTCTCTTTTGTGTTGTAAGACTAGTAATATTGTCTTAAAGACCATTTGGTACATTTAAAAAATATTCTAATATAATGTTGTGGTTTTAGGGGCAGAATAAATGTTCAGCATCTCAAAGAGAAAATGAATCAACACAGGGACACAATTAGACATACAGTGTACATACAATTCCAGGAATATACACACAGCACAGCTGTCCCAACTCTCTCTGATTTAGAGCTGTATCTCGACAAAACAAATTGGGTGTTCTGCTATTTCTATCAGCAGTAACAATAAACACTGGTGTCCTAGTTCCACTGGCAGCCATATTTCCATGCCATTACACGGCCACCATCTATAATCTGCTTAATCTTGGTTTCATCTATATGAAAAATCTTGTTTAGACAGTTTTCGTTTAGACAATCGTTCGTTTCGTTAGACAACAATGAGCTCTAACATATTTTCCTGACAGATACCTGTTGTCTTCTCTCATCGTTTTGCAGGATAAGGCTAAAAGGAGCTCAGAATCACCTACAGCACCTACTAGATGAAAAATGAGATTGAGTCCCATCCACTCTTAAAGAGTACATTGCAGCTATTTTACTCTGCGGCACAGTGTTATCGATTGAGACCTGATCTGTAGCTTCCTTACAATAATGTTCCAGCTCCATCCTCAGAACTTTACATACAGTGTATCACAAAAGTGAGTACGCACCTCGCATTTCTGCAGATATTTAAGTTACACTGCCCGCTTTCTTGTTTACAGACTTGACAGCCATGGAGACCAATTTGATGTAGTGTTTGGCGTATGTTCTGAGCACTGACAGACTGACCCACCCCCCCTCTTCAATCTCTGAAGCAATGCTGACAGCACACCTGCACCTATCTTTCAAACAGAATTTGGACGTGACGCTGAGCACCTGCACTCAGGTTCTTTAGGCGACCAATGTGAGGTCTGTTCTGAGTGGACACTGCTCTTTCAAAACGCTGGATTAACTTGGTCACTGTGCTGCTGCTCAGTTTCAGGGTGTTCGCAATCTTCATGTAGCCTTGGCCATCTTCATGTAGCACAACAATTTGTCTTTAAAGATCTTTAGAGAGTTCTTTGCCATGAGGTGCCATGTTGGAACTTTCAGTGATCAGTATAAGAGAGTGTGAGAGCAGTACTACAAAATTTAACACACCCGCTTCCTATGCACACCTGAGACCTAGTAACACTGGCCTAATCTGAACTTTTATCCTTGTTAACCAGCCTTGCAATCTTTCTGAATTAATCTGATAGCTGAACTTCCAGCCTGTTCTCAGTATGAGCACTTGTGCAGTGATATACTAGGGGTATCTCAGCTTCTTGGGCTGGCCTCTGATTGATGCCTTTGGCTGACATCTGTCAGCTGCTACTCTAGTGAGTCTGCCTTCATGATAATGATAGCATTCTTCATCTACTATCTTACAGAGGCCATGAAACAACGCTAATTACACATGTAACTGTGGTTCTATGATGCCAGATGACTTGCTGGTAGACGACAAATGCCACAAATAACATTTTGATATTAAGGATCATAGAACCACAGGTACATGCAGTTACTAGCAATCTTCAACACATCCATAAAACATAAAAATATGTTTTTACGAGAGAGCAGGGACAATTCTATGATTTGTATAATGTTTTATTCATAAATTTAATTAGTATGGACCCTACTGTAGATTTTTTTTTCAGTTCGATCATTAGCACACATGATTTAACATTATCAAGGACTGATTAAACCAGATGTTTGGGGTAAAGACAAACAAATCTGGCCTGGCATGAGGAGATCCAGGGATGGTGGGCAGACTTCTCCTTGCTGTATGGGCAGCAGAAAGAGATTTATGTGCCTTGCTTAAAGACCAACCAGTGGCAGATTAGGCAAATCCACTAATCCCACAACCCTGTGATCATTAACCTCATGCTCTAAATACTGAGCCTCCTTTTCTACTGTAAAATGGAGGAAAACACTGACATGATCATACTCAATAAACATAACAAGGAGCCCTGTGAGGAGAAAAAAGCTGATGAAAAAGTACATTTTCATATAATTCCATACAGAACCTCAAAAAGGACAAAATGGCATATTTTCAAAACCATTAGAATTTGTTGATCTTCCATAAGGTACAGAGATAAGCCTTTGGACTGATTATGGACTGATGAGACAAATATAAATGTTTACCAGTGTGATTGAAAAGGCTAAAGTTTTGAGGATCTGATCATGATCTCAAACACACCAGCTCATCTGTGAAACACAGTGGAGATATGGCTTTTTCTGGGATGGGCTCACTTATCTAAATTGATATTTAATGAACTCAGAAAGTTAAAGAAATATTCAACCAAACAGATTGGTAGCAAGATAATGGCCCAAAACCCACTGCAGTCTGGAAAAGCATCACAGAGGAAGAATGCAGAAGGTTAGTGATGTCAGTGGCTCACAGACGTGATGCAGTTACTGCAAGAGAAGAATTTACAACTAAATATTAGTCTTATTCACTTCATCCATATCTGTTCCAATACTTTTGCTCATTGGAAAAATTGGTGGGTTCAGACAGAAGGTTTTATCTTTTGAACCCTGTATCAGATCCAGATGTAAATATATGGAAATAAAAACTAAATAAAAATGTAATTTAATATTGAAGACATTAAAGCTATACAGAACCACATGCTGAATTATTTAGTAAACAAAAAAAAGTTCAGAATATGTTTAATACTTTAGATTCTTCTAAGTATAGCACATCTTTGAGGACAGATCTGCAGACTCTTGGTGAGATTTTTGACTCTTGGGGAGAGTCACCTGGAATAGTTTTCTCAGCATCTTGAAGGAAGGAGTTCCTGGAGGTGCTGAACAACAGTGCTTTTCCTTCACACTGTGAAGCTCTAGTTCATTCCAATTAAATCACCTCAAATCACCATCTCAGTTCATCAGCTTTAGATCAGGGGATTGTGGAGGATTTTTTATTGGGGCATTATTTGATAAATCGCTGTTATCATATTTTCAGTTTCAGTGATGGCGACCCTGGGAGCTGAAGCTAGCGTTGTGGGATGTAAACAATGTTTTTAAAAAGCTTCTTGGGCACTTTTTAGGTTATTAATGCCTCATTTTAAATGTCAGGGCTCTCCAGACTCTAGCAAGGAAGTGTGGAGCTACTTTGAGCAGGATAACAGTGTAAAAAGTGATTTATCAGGGCAAATTATGCCCTGTGTCACCCAAGGGTGTTGGAACGGAGGTGTGCTATTCATCAAAGGAAAGTACTTTTTATCATGTTTTACTACAACAAAAGTCAGTTCTCCTTTAACTACTTTCATGTTTTTAATATGAATCTACAATGTAGAAAATAAATTATATAAAGACATACAGACACTGAATGAGAAGGTGGTGCTGTAGTATTTGTACTTTTATTTAAGCGTATAATTTGTGTAGTTCTGCCACCTCAGTTGAGTAAATGAAACTTTAGTTTAGGCTCTTTATTACACAGTTACTCTTATTACTATTAAAATACGATGTTGAGCCAAATGGAAATATTTGGTTTATTATAAAACTTCTCTCTGTTTTGCTGCTGTGTTGCTGTGTGTGTGTAACAGTGTGTAACGGTGTGTGTGTTATATAGGTGTGGTTTGGTTGGGTGTTGGGGATGATGGGGGGGTAATGAGGTCGTGAGCGCTGTTTCCTCTGATTGTGCAGGAGGAGGAGAGGGGGGGGGTTGCAGGAGCGGCTCGTGAGCAGGAAGTGTGCTGCAGGCTGAGGGTCGGGGGCTGGACACACTGTATAAAACCCGCTGCTGTGAAACCCGGAGTCACTCAGTCAGAACCGCAGCAGCAGAACCGGGCCGAGCCGAGGCGAGGCGGCGGGAGGAGGAGCCGTGTGGAGACTGAGGGGTGGAGCTGCTGGAGCTGCTGTTCCTCTCCGCCCAGAGAAACTGCGCAGTCTGAGCTTCACACAGCGCCGAGAACCAGACCCTCAACATGCGGAGCACCGGACCCAGAGTAACGGCGAGTATTCCGTAGTAACGGCAGGTAACCCTTGGTAACGGCAAAAAGCAGCGTAACCCTTGGTAACCGCGAGTAACGGCGAGGGGCAGGTGTGCGGATTAGAGCATCCTATAGCCTCGGCTGCAGGGTCGCGCTACCGGAGACTGAGCTCTGCGGGAGAAGGAGGCTACGGTACCGGGTCCGGGGACTGAGCGCTGCGGGGTTAGAGGAGCAGATGTGCGGCTCTCAGGTTCCTCTCACCCAGCGCTAAAATGGCCTCTACAATCGAGAGGAAAACACTGGAAGCTAATGAGTGAGTATCTCTCTGTCTGTTTATTTACTGTAGCTGTAATATTTCTCAGTTTATTGTAATAAATATATATATAATGATAAATAATGCAGGTGTATAGACTGTGAGTGTGTGTGTGTATCTCTCTGTGTTTATTTACTGTAGCTGTAATATTTCTCAGTTTATTATAATAAATATATAATGATAAATAATGCAGGAGTGTAGACTGTGAGTGGGGTTGTGGGTATATCTTTGTGTTTTCTACTGTAGCTGTAATGTTTCTCAGTTTATTATAATAAATATATCAACATAAGTGTTTTATAAACGTTTCACTGACCACCTTCTTTGATGTGACAGTGAAGCGTTATATATAGCTGTGTAAAAGACAGCTCAAGCACTTACTCTGGAGACCTGTGACATGCTTGTTAAGAACTAAGCTGGTCAACCATATTGAACCATATTGATAAAGGAAAACACAAAAATTGCTACCAGCAAAAGCTATATTACAGTTCTCCATTTTTAGTTTAGTGATTAGACTCAGTTTTTTCATGTTTTCAGCCCATTTTCTGCCAACTCTGGTCAAAAATATGAGACCAGGCAGCAGCTGTAGCATATGCACTTCCATAATTCTCAGACACTTTAATGAGTTTAATAAGTTTTTGTTTATTTAGCCTTTCAGGAAATGTTTGTAGACTCACACTTTTCTTTTGCCCTCACTTAGTATATTTGTTATTTGCTAAGACTGAGTGTTGTCTACATTTTTTTATACACAGGCCTCATATCATGGTTAAAGGGAGGGAATGTGTGAAGTTTAACCACACACTGTTCAGTAAGGTAAAATTTAGTTTTCTAATGAATTTTGCAGAGAACCTGTGGATGAGGTCCTCCAGGTACCTCCATCACTGCTGTCCTGTGGTGGATGTCACCAAAGTATCGGAGATCGCTTCTTCCTCAAGGCCATTGAGCAGTACTGGCACGAGGACTGTCTGAGCTGTGATCTCTGCGGCTGTCGGCTGGGGGAAGTTGGCCGGAGGCTTTACTATAAACTGGGCAGGAAGCTGTGCAGGAGAGACTATCTCAGGTAAGAGTCCCTTCAGGTCTGAAACATACTCTGATCTTTAAGAGAGAGTCTTATATTTAATTATACCACAGTTATTCCTGACCCTGCATTGTAATTGGCTGAGAGGAGTTCTATGAGTGCTGTTATCTGCTGGTAATGCACTGTAACCGAAGCTCTCAATGTATTACTCCTCCACATATAGGTAACCTAGCAACAATGCAGCGCTTACGAACCAAACAGCGCAGCTACAAACAGAGCAGCAATGAAACTATTTTAAATAATTTTAGTGTTTAAAACCAAACAGATTGTATTTTCTCATCCTTTTAACTCAAAATCTTTCATTAAACAGCAATAATAGAACTGTGTTATAATCGCAATAATACACTCGAGGTTTGTGCTATAATGTGCTGTATTGGCACTGCTGATCTACATTACGTGGCCTATGGCCTTGTGCCTAAGGCCGCAGCACAGCAGTGCTAATATTACATGTTATAGCACTGCCTTTCCTGTATTATTGTATAAGTAATTTAATTCAGAGGAAAACATGGGCCATGTTGCCTGACGTACATTTACATTATTATTTTATATGTTGAGCATGTTTATACCTTTATGTGTGTTCAGCACTGCAGTGATTAGCACTGATTAGAATGGTGGTGGTGTATGAGTGGATCAGATGCAGCAGTGCTGCTGGAGTTTTTAAACACTGTGTTTAATCTCTCACTGTCCACCACTCTATTACACAACAGCCTGTAGATAAAATAAAGTCAGAGACTGAAGCTCTGATTCTGTTGCTGCACAGTTTACACTGTTGCCAATCCTTCATTGATGGGTACAATGGCTTCTTTTTCTGGCTTCTTTTCTGGCTTCTTTGTCAGCCAGCCTCACTGCTGCTAAAGCTGAATTTTATCACAAAAAAATCAGCTCCCTCACAGACTCCCGGAAACTATTTGCTACATTCAAAACACTACTCAACCCTCCACCTCCTCCTCAGGCTACCTGCCTTACGGCTGAAGCTCTTGCCTCATTCTTTACTGGGAAAGTGGCAGCTATCAGCAGACAGTTTACTGATGCGACATGTAGCAGTCCTACATCATGCTCTGCTGCCCGGTATCCCTCTACCGAAGGCGTCGCTTTCTCCTCGTTCGCTCCTCTCACTGAGAACGAGACACTGGCTCTCCTAACGCGTAGCCGTCCTACTACGTGTCCACTTGACCCGATTCCTTCAGACCTTCTGCAAACCATTGCACCTGCAATCATTCCGGCTATTACTCACACGATCAATGCCTCTTTAACATTTGGTGTGTTCCCGACTGCTTTTAAACAAGCACAGGTCACACCACTGCTTAAAAAGCCTTCTCTCAACCCCGCCCAGGTTGATAACTACAGACCGGTCTCACTACTGCCTTTTCTTTCTAAAACATTAGAAAGAGCAGCTCTCCAAGTCTCTGGCTTCCTCACCCAAAATGACCTCCTGGACCAGAACCAATCTGGTTTCAAGAAAGGGCACTCTACTGAGACGGCTCTGTTGTCTGTGACTGAAGCGTTAAAAACTGCTAGAGCTGCAGGACAGTCCTCAGTGCTCATTCTGCTGGACCTCTCGGCTGCTTTCGACACAGTCAACCATGACTTCCTCCTAACTATACTCTCGAACATGGGGATCTCAGACAATGCGCTGTCATGGTTCAGATCGTACCTCACTGGGCGCTCGTTCAGGGTGTCATGGCAAGGACGGCTGTCCCCAGCCCACTCGTTACCCACTGGGGTTCCCCAGGGTTCGGTACTGGGACCTCTTCTCTTCTCAATATACACCACCTCTCTAGGTCGGGTTATCCGCTCACATGGTTTTTCCTACCACTGCTTTGCTGACGACACCCAGCTATACCTGTCGTTCTCACCCGATGATCACTCAATCTCTGCACGAATATCACAGTGTCTCTCAGACATATCCGCATGGATGAAGGAACATCACCTCCAACTAAACCTCTCAAAGACTGAACTTCTGGTCATACCAGCAAAACCTTCTATTCAACACAACTTTGCCATAACCATCGACTCTCTCTCTCTCTCACCGACAAAGGTTGCTAGGAACCTGGGTGTCATGGTTGATGACTAAGTTCTCTTAACGCACCATGTGGCCTCAGTTGCTCGATCCTGCCGCTTTGCGCTTTACAACATCGGAAAAATTAGACCGTTTCTGATGCAACAGGCCACCCAACTCCTGGTACAAGCTGTGGTAATCTCACGCCTCGACTACTGCAATGCCGTACTAACTGGCCTCCCGGCCTGTGTAGTAAAACCACTACAGATGATTCAGAACGCAGCAGCACGTTTGGTCTTCAACCAACCAAAACGTATACCGTCATACAGAGTTCCCCAATGGTGGAACAAACTACCTTCCACTACCAGATCAGGAGAATCTCTCGCTATCTTTAATAAACTCCTGAAGACAGAGCTCTTCAAAGAGCTCTTACTCTCCTAACACCTCTAACTAACTACCTTCCACTACCAGATCAGGAGAATCTCTCGCTATCTTTAAGAAACTCCTGAAGACTGAGCTCTTCAAAGAGCACTTACTCTCCTAACACCTCTAACTAACTACCTTCTACTACCAGATCAGGAGAATCTCTCACTATCTTTAATAAACTCCTGAAGACTGAGCTCTTCAAAGAGCACTTACTCTCCTAACACCTCTAACACACTAACTAATTCTAACCTCATCTCCTTCTTCCTCTTCTCTACTCCTCTATCCCATTATTTCCCTCTGACCTCCTTAAGGCCCTATCTATAGATGCTTTATTTTTAACTTCTATTATTTTTGTACTTAACCTCCTCTATTATTTGCACTTCAATATTGTAAGTCGCTTTGGACAAAAGCGTCTGCCAAATGTAATGTAATGTAATGTAATGTAATGTAATGGGTACAGGATGCTGTTGGCTGGATATTTCTGCATGCCAATAAAGCAAAAACAAAAGAATTCTGGGAAAAATACATTTTCACACCATTCAACACCCCAGCCTGACAACACCAACATCACAATTTATGTAAAATCTCTAAAACCTCTATTAAATGTGTTTCTTTTGCAGACTTTTTGGCCAGGATGGACTCTGCGCTTCGTGTGAGAAGAGGATCCGGGCGTTTGAAATGACTATGCGAGTGCGTGATAAAGTGTACCACCTTGAGTGCTTCAAGTGTGCAGCGTGCCAGAAGCACTTCTGCGTTGGAGACCGATATCTGCTCATCAACTCGGACATTGTGTGTGAGCAGGACATATTTGAGTGGACCAAACTAAACGGCAACTTGGTATAATTTCTTTCAAAAAGTGTTGATGCCGTTCCAGGATCAACAGTGATCCCTTTACAATCAGCTAAAAATGCAGATCTGCGTATAATTATGCATATAATGATGCAGTGCAGTTTTTACTTTACGTTTGTGCACCCCTCATATTGCATGTCCCCTCCAGAGGACACAGTAATCTGTACATTCTAATGAATAATTATTGTCTATGTGCTTTATTTAGCATAATGCAAAAAAGTTGAGTGTGCAAAAACAATTAAACATCAAATAGTTTTTAGCATATTAAATATAGAAAACAAGTAAGAATTGAGCTCTGAATGCACAGAAACGAAATATCAGGGTTCCTGCAGGTCCTTAAAAAATCTTAAAATGTCTTAAATTAAAATCCGGGTAATTAAGGTCTAAAACTGTATTAAATTTACTGTAAATTTGCGTTACATTTTCAGACTGTGCATTTAATGCCAGTAGAAAGGGCACATGCTAACTTTAGCAGTGAATAAGCTAACGTTACCAGAAAGAGAACTAAGGTTAGCGGAGAGCTAGCTAACGCTAACGTTAGCAGTGAGTTAACTACGTTTCAGAGCTAATGGAGCAAATGGAGCGTTTCCAATGCAACAAATTTTTTCCCATTAAACCAAATATGTCTTAAATTTTATTTATTGAGGTCTTAAACAGGTCTTAAAAAGCATTAAATTGGACTTTTAAAATGGTGCAAGAACCCTGAATATATGTAAGTTTGTTTTCCTGTGGTTTATTCTCTTAGAAAATCAACTCAACAGGTCTGTCATTTGACCTGATGCTTTCAAACCATGAATAATATTATTCAAGAAACAAATCTCATATTTTTTTATGTATAAAAGCAATAATCCTTTTTGCAGTGATGATAAACATAGAGACGTGATTACTGGCAGATAAAACAGTCGTTTTGTTAGAGAGCCACATGCATTTTGCTACAGATGTGTGAATATATTTATAGTATAAACAAATGATCACTTCAGTGAAACCAGTTCTCAGACCTTCATGATTCTCTGCTTTAATCTGGCAGCCAGTGGCTCTAAATTGTGGTGTTTTTTTAATCTGAGAACTCTTTCGTGCCTTGTGGGCAGTTTTTCTTAACTTGCACAAAATTGGAAGTGATGAGTCAGTATAAAACTTTTGATAATCATGTTGGCAAGAAAAATTGGGATATTTTTATAGTCCTAAGTCCAATCAGTGTTAAAACAGTACACTGTACACAGGGGTGGATGGGTAAACACTGAATGATTGCTGTTTTTTAATTCCAATCTTTATTTAGAAAATTGTTCCTAACATTAAAATGTCAATGTTGTTTTCTTTAATCTATTTGATGCAGAAATATGAAAACAAATTCTGCCAATAAATGTGTAGAATAGAAGATAGATTTCCTTCATTTGCACACATGGTTTATTACACAAGGTGGTGTTTCCTGCAACAAAATAGTGAATAGAATTACACTTTCAGGACACCAAGCCTAAGCATCTTGTGGCCCAAAAAAATGTGCCATAATTATATATATATACAGGGTTTGGACAATGAAACTGAAACAGCTGGTTTTAGACCATAATAATTGATTGTGGTGACGGACAGTTCTGGTGGAAACAATAGAGTTGAGGTGCACATTAATTTCTGCCATGATTTGGGCAGCTTTTTGGACACAATCCAGGTTAGCACTCGAACATCCCTTTCAGACAGCTTCCTCTTACAGCGTCCACAGTTAATCCTGTTGGATGTGGTTGGTGCTTCTTGGTGGTGTGCTGACGTTACCCTGGATACCGTGGCTCTTGATGCATCACAAAGACTTGCTGTCTTGGTCACAGATGCTCCAGCAAGACATGCACCAACAATTTGTCCTCTTTTGAACTCTGGTATGTCTCTCATACTGTTGTGTGCATTGTAATATTTAGAGCAGAACTGTGCTCTTACCCTGCTAATTGAACCTTCACACTCTGATCTTACTGGTGCAATGTGCAATTAATGAAGATTGAACACCAGGCTGCTCCAATTTAGACATGAAATATAATATATATACAAATGTCGCCACCAAAAAAGGTCACATTATAATTTTTAATTAGTCCACCTTTTGGTTGCAGCACGCATTCACTGTGGCATTTTTCTAATAAGCTTCTGCAATGTCACAAGATTTATTTATATCCAGTGTTGCATTAATTTTTCACCAAGATGTTGCATTGATGATGCCAGACAATGTATATACATTTTGTTTTGTATATTTATATATATATATATGGTTGAAACCAGAAGTTTAAGACACATACGCATGTTTTCTCTCACTGACATGAAATCAGAATAAACCTTTCCCATTTTAGTTCAATTAGGATTACTAAAATTATTCATATTTGCCAAATGCCACAAAAATGAGAGAGAGAGACTGTTTAAGGCATTACTTTTTGCGAAGTCTAAAGTTTACATACACTAAGATTACTATGGCCTTTAAACAATTTGGGACAGCCCATATGATGATGTCATGTCTTTGGAAGCTTTTGGTTTTTGGCAGCATCTGAGTTAATTATAGACACTCCTGTGGACGTATTTTAAGGCACATTTGAAACTCACTGCTTCATTGTGTAACATCATGGGTCTCTCTGATATCTCTGACATCAAGTCTAAAGATATCAGAGACCCAGGAAGAGAATTGTGGTTTATCAGTGGGTGCAATTCCCAGATGCCTGAAGATGCCTAGTTCATCTATACAAAACATTATAATTACGCCAAAACAATAAGTCAAAACAAGTTGGAAATCTCCAGCCATCATAATACTGCTCAGTAAGGGTGTGATGGGTATCTCTGGAGTCACAGAAATGATGTACTGCATCAACATGGGCTGAAGGGACACTCTGCCGGGAAGAAACCATTACTTCAAAAAAATAAATAAATAACAGATTCGTGTTTGAAATGCACACAGGAACAAAGAGCTTAATTTTTGTAGACATGTCCTGCGTGATCTGATGAAAATAAAATCAAACTATTTGGCCATAATGATCATTGTTATTTTAGGAGCAGAAAGAGAGAAGCTTGCAAGCCTGTGAATACTATCCTAACTGAAGCAACACTGAAGCAACATCTCAAGTGAATGTTTTGGAGTGGTGATCTCATTGAAAACTTATGGTCAAAGCTGAAAAGGCAGGTGCGAGCATGTCAACCTACGAACATGGCTCAGTTCTCACCAAATATTGTGAGAAGCTTGTGGAAGGAGTTCCAAAACTTTTGACCCAGGTCATGAGATCTTGAGATGTTGCTTCAGTATTGCCACATAATGTTTTTTCCTCATGATGTTATGATCTATTCTGTGAAGTGCACCGGTCCCTCCTGCAGCAAATCAAACCCACAACATGATGCTGCCACCCCCGCGTTTCACAGTTAAAGGCTTGTATTCTTAGGCTTGTAAGCTTCTCTTTTTCTGCTCTAAACGTAACGATGATCATTATGGCCAAACAGTTCAATTTTAGTTTCACCAGACCACCGGTTAAAGGACGATGGTACCAAATGCTAATGATATTTCTGTTAACTTTTGACTTTAAAATGGTCTCTTTCTCATTATTCTGGTATTCAGCAAATAGGATACTAATGAATGATTTGCAAATTGTATAGATCCATGTTTTCCTCACATACCAGGTGTTAAGAATTATACATTGTACCAATTCATGAAAAACTTGAAATGATGAAAACAGCATCCTATTTTCTTTTTCAGAAAAGCTTTAATGTAGTGCTGCCTGAGGGCCTGAAGACCACCAGCATTCACTATCTGTTTGTCTTGTTTCCTGCACTCAGGGATTTCTCCTAACTCTCTGAATGGTTTAATGATATTATGGGCTGTAGACAGAGGGAAGTCTATGTTGTCTACATCATTTTACACTGAGGAGCTTTATTTAAATTTTTCTACTGACCTCTACTGCAGCTCTTTCTATTAATACCTCTCACTTTTACAGCCTTTGAGATGTGTTGCTGCCATCAGGTTCTAAATAAGTTAGTTAGTGTTTTAGTGTTTAAAGCAAATGGTTGAACTCAGTTCATGATTTATTAAATTATCACAGAGCAGCAGAATCTATTGCTGAGTGAGCTATTTTTAAATATGTTTTCTCTAAAATCTCTAGAATACAAGTTAATTTCAGCTGCTCCTAGTTGACTTTGCCTTATGAAACTACTGTGGCATATGCAAATGAGGCAAACTCTTCAGGAAAGGCTTTCCACAGGATTTTAGAGGTTGTCTGTTGGAATTTAAGGCCTTCCTTAAACTGTTGTCACAAAGATGTTGCAGTGCATATCCTTCACCAGGACTCACTTCATCAGATCTCAGATCATTATTGCTTTATACATAATCCAAACATATATATATATATATGTATAAATGTAAATAGTGGTTTAAGGATTATAGAAGAAAAATAGAAACTGGTAGCACAGCACCTGATATGACGCTCAGGGGAATGCAGCAGATGAAGTTGGCTAATAAATATACTGTACAGTGTATTCATACCCCTTAAACCTTTCCACATTTTTTTTTCATGTTCCACCCTCAAATTTAAATACATTTTATTACTAGCAGGTAATTGTAAAGTAAAAGAAAACGTGTCAGTACTCTGTAGGACCACCTTTCTCTCCAATCAAACAGCTAATCTTTTGGGGTTTGTCTCTACCAGCTTTGCACGTCTAAAGACTGAGATTTTTGGACATTCTTCTCAGTCAGGTTTGATGGAGAGCGTCTGTGGACATCAATTTTCACCTCTTGCCACAGAAGCTTAATGTGATTTAGCTGTGACTTTAACTGGATCATTCTAACACATGGAAATTCTCTGATCTAAATCATTCCACTGTAGCTCTGGCTGTATATTTAGGGTCATTGTCTTGCTGGAAGGTCAATCTCCTTCCCAGTCTGCAATCTGCAAACTCTAACAGGTTTTCTTCCAGGATTGTTCTGTATTTATCTCCATCCATCTTCCCATCAACTCTGACCAACTTCCCCACAGCATGATGCTGCCACCACCATGTTTTACTCTTTTAACCCTCACACACCATCACATTCCCTCACACTGAAGGGTACAGCAGGATCTGCATCGCTGAGTGCTGCAGGAAGTGTAAAGAGGAACTGAAAATAAAAGGCAGCCAAAGAAAGCAAGAGTCGAGCTGATGTCAAAAGAAGATTCACAAAATTAAAAACGTCAAACTAACATGACTTCGCCATGAAGCTTCCAGTCCTGCCAAAGCAATTCACACTCAGAATAACTCAAAATCACACCTGCAGACAATCACTGGGGGATTCATTACTGCTAGCAGTACCATGTTTTAGACAGACTTCTTGTCTATTAATTTATTGTTCTTCATAGTAGTGATATGTTGTAACTGTTTTAAGTGCTGCATGAACAATACAAATAACTTTAATATTTTACAGAAAAAGTTTGATGAATTATAAGCAAAGACATGAACTAAATGAGTTAAAAAGAGCCAGTGTTGTTTCCAGCTTGACTTTAATAAAAACTCCTGGAACTTGGCACAGAACTAGTAGCAAACAACTGTTCATATTTTACACTGCATTTCAGAAGTAATAAAAACATTTTTTACGTACATCAGTGCATAAATAACAAAAGATCACAATTTAATACAAGACAGATCTTGCAAATACATCCAGCTACATAATCAAATGTGGAGCAGGATTACTTTTAATTCTGGGGTTGGGGTATTCAATAAAATACAGTGTTTGTAAGAAAATGTCATTTGCTAATAACTGTTGAATAAGACAAAACTTTTATTCATTAGTCATTCAGATTTAATACATACATACAAACAGATGTAAATTCCATCTTAAAATCACACACAAGCACCGTAGCAATAATCAATACAATGAAAAATAAGGAAATGTAAAAACGGGGAAAGGAGCAAGCACAGGATGTTCACAATCACAACATGAATATTTAAAAAAGTGAATATTTACAATATTGTACAGACATATTGTACCTCAAAATTGTTAACATGTTTGTTTGACAAGCTGCTGATGATGCATGTGAAGGGTGAAAGGTGTGGCCTTTTACCCGACCAGAGAGAGAAATTCTCAATAAACACAAATATTTACAAAAACAAGTCAAAACCGCTCAGTAAAAACACCCTGCATTAAAACCAGAGCAGAGTCTTCATCCTCTTCTATCCAACCAGTCTGTATAAAATCCTGGTCAGAAGAACACGTGAACCTACACACACAATAATTCACATCCACTGAATTACTGTTCTGAATTTTATCCTGTTTGGTGTGTTTGTCACTCAGCACCTCAAATGGCCAGATGGGAAGTTCGGGTCTCGCAGATTCATTTATTGAAGTTTAGAATGTTAAGAACGTCCACTGTGCGCTTACTGGATTCCCTTAAATAAACACATCGCAAAAATCATAGCAAAGAGCTGCGAACAGAACAGAAACAAAGCAGTTAGATTAATCATCACAATTTCAACTGTGAAATTAATAAAAAAAAGGAAAGATATAAACAATAAAATAACGTTCAATGCACAAAAAAAAAACTGAAAAAAATGAACACTTATCTATTTATTTATTTTTTACTATCGTATTTTTCGCACTATAAGGTGCACTATTAATGTAAGTCTACTTTCTGGTTTATTTTCACACATAAGGCGCATCACAAGGCGCATTATGCAACACTAGTAAGGAACAGTGGTGTCGCAATGTTTTCCTTCCAATTAAGCTAAGCTAAGTAAACAAAACTGTAACTCTTAAAAATATATATTTTCTTTTAAAGTCAAAACAAGTGCTGGATGTTAATCTACACAGATTTCTCTCCTGAAAACTGTTTATTTGGTGAGTAAAGCGCTTCTGTTTATTTACAGTAAGCTTATATATACAGATTCCAAATAAGGCTGGGTGCAGCAGCATTAGTAGCTAACTGCTACTAGCCATGTTTAGCCATGCTAGCCATGTTTAGCGGCTAATGCCGCCCCACAGCGCTAAACTGAGGAACCCTGAGTGTCCCCGTAAACCACGTAGCTTGTTTTAACATGGTAAACACACAATATGCTCACCTCTGAGCGACATAAGAGCAAGCGCTTAGCGTTGTTAGTGGCTTATGCTAATGCTGCTCCAGCAGTGTTACCCGGGGTTAGCAGCAAACTACAGGCCGATAATACTCATCTCTGAATGTTTAAAGAGCTAGTGATTAGTGCGGTTAGTAGCTAATACAGCTCCAGTATCTGTGCTGGAGAACTAAACTGAAACTCCTGTATTTACTGCTCCTTAATACCTGACTTCAGGACTGTTTCAGCACAACAGACTGGAATATGTTCAGAGAGGCTGCCACCCACAACAACTCCACAGACATTCAGGAGTACACAGAAACTGTCTCTGCCTACATCACCAAGTGCACTGATGATGTAACCGACCTCAAGACCGTCACAGTTCGAGCGAATCAGAAACCAGTCCACAAGCTCCTGAAGGCTAGAAATGCAGCCTTCAGAACAGGTGACCAGGCAGGCCTGAGGTCAGCCAGGGCCAATCTGTCCCGCGGGATCAGGAAAGCTAAGAGACAGTACTCAAAGAAGATTTCCCAACACTTCAGTGACAGCAGAGACACACAGAACCTGTGGCAGGGTATCCAGTCTATCACAGGCTATAAACCACATCCACAGACCTGCGACAGCGACACATCTCTGCTGAACGACCTGAATGGGTTCTTCGCAAGGTTCGAGCCACTCAACAACACACCCGCCCAGAAATCCATCCTTCCTCCTGGTGACCAGGTGCTGACGCTGTCCCCAGACAGTGTGAGGAGAGCATTCAGCAGGATCAATGCTCGGAAAGCTCCCGGGCCTGACAACATTCCTGGCCGTGTGCTGAGAGACTGTGCCTGGGAACTCGCAGAGGTTTATACTGACATTTAGAACACCTCTCTGAGTCAGGCGGTGGTTCCCACATGCTTCAAAGCCACCACCATCATCCCTGTCCCAAAGAAGGCATCGCCATCCTGTTTCAACGACTATCGTCCAGTTGCACTCACCCTCATCCTCATGAAGTGCTTCGAACGACTAGTCATGCATCACATCAAGTCTTTGCTCCCCCCCTCCCTGGACCCCTACCAGTTTGCTTATCGGTCAAATCGCTCGACCGATGATGCCATCTCCACTGTTCTCCACTCAGCCCTCACACACCTAGACAAGAAGAACACCTACGTCAGAATGCTGTTTGTTGACTTCAGCTCAGCATTCAACACAATCGTCCCCCAACAGCTCATACACAAACTGGACAGTATGGGGCTGAGCACTTCACTGTGCAACTGGCTGTTAGACTTCCAGACTGGAAGACCACAGGCAGTGCGGGTTGGCAGCAGCACATCCAGCATCACCACACTGAACACAGGGGCTCCCCAAGGATGTGTGCTGAGCCCCCTTCTGTTCACTCTGCTGACCCACGATTGCACACCAGCACACACCTCCAACCTCTTCGTCAAGTTTGCGGATGACACGACGGTGGTGGGTCTCATCAGCAACAACGATGAGTCACACTACAGGAGCGAGGTGAGCCGCCTGGCCTCCTGGTGCAAACACAACAATCTCTCTCTGAACACAGAGAAGACCAAGGAGATTGTTGTGGACTTCAGGAGAACTCACACACAGCACACGCCTCTGTTCATCAACGGAACTGCTGTGGAGAGGGTGAGCAGCACCAAGTTCCTGGGTGTGCACGTCACAGAGGACCTCTCCTGGAGCACCAACTCAGCGTCACTGGCCAGGAAGGCAAATCAGCGTCTCTACTTTCTCCGCAAGCTGAGAAGAGCTGGAGCCCCCACCCCCATCATGACCACCTTCTACAGAGGGGCCATCGAGAGCATCCTGACCAGCTGTTTCACCGTGTGGTACGGGGCCTGCACAGCATCCTGCCGCAGGACCCTCCAGCGCATCGTGAGAGCATCTGAGAAGATTGTTGGCACCTCTCTCCCCTCCCTTCAGGACTTGTACAGCTCCCGCCTCACACGGAAAGCCCTCCGTCTGGCAGGAGATCCCTCTCACCCACTACACAGCTTCTTCATCCTGCTGCCATCAGGGAGGAGACTGCGGAGTCTCGGGGTGAGGACCAGCAGACTGCGAGACAACCCCATCCATCAGGCTGTGAGGATGCTGAACTCTCTTCCTGCTCTACCCCCCATCCCAATCCTGCCCCCAGCACACACTCACTCAGCATCCTGACCCCCCCACTAATAAAGTACTGAAACTCTGCACTACAATGCACAAAGTACTGGTCCCTTCCAAACGGACTTGCACTACACAACACCTGCACTACTGATATACTTGCACTGTCAATACGCACTTTAATTCCACTTAATTAAACTGTGAACTTTAAGGACTTATGCACCCATTCACTTTACCAGCCTTAAGCTATATACCATATACCGTATTTGCACTACTGTTATTTACTATTTTTACTGTCATCCCATCTCAATCACCATCAATGTTGCACTATTGTCTTACGTATGTTTATTGTGTCTTGCTGTATTGAACATATAGTGTCTCCCACTCTTTTATATTATAATTATATATCTATTTTTACTTATTTACTTATATTTATATATCTATTCCTCCCCCACACCACTGCACCTTGTTTTTGTCTCATGTATGTCTATTTGTGTCCCTGCTGTATTGTACACATGGTGTCTCCCATTCTCCTTTATTATATCTATTATCTGTACCTGCTGTAAAATTGGGAAGGAGAGTAACGTAATTTCAATTCTCTGTATGTCCTGTACACATGCAGTACTGACAATAAAACTACTTGACTTGACTTGACTTGTTATAAGGAGAACTGAAGATTTTTGGGAAATTGAAGGATTTTAAGTGCGCCTTATGGTGTAAAAAATACTGTAAGTATTAATGGAAAAACATAAATAACATAATTTTAATAACATAAATAAATCATATTTTCAGTCTGCTGAGTAAAATACTACACTCTGTAAAGATCACAGACTGTGTGTATATTAGTGTAGAGGGGAGACAGCAGGGGCCTCATGTACTAAAGGTGCGTACGCACAAAAACATTGCGTACGCCATATTTCACGCTCACGGTCTGATGTACTAAATTTGACTTGAACGTGTGAAAGTGCGTTCCCCCACGGAAGTTTTGTTTTGGGCGTACGCCTTTTTTTTGTGCGTATGTATTGTGTTTTTGTCATTTGGCGACACTTAGAGGCGATGCATTGAAATTACAACTATTAAGATATCCTTTATGCACACATTGAAGTAAGCATTATTGGGTAAAATAAAGTAAATTAATCAGACAGTTTCATTGTCTTACAGAAATAATCGTTTAACGTGTTTCCACTTAGCCTAGATCAGGTTTGTGCTGGAGTTGTTGGAGATGCAGCGTTGGCATTACTGGAAAATACTGCTAATGGCCGAATTCATTGAGCGCGCATTTTCCGTGACCATTATGTTTTTTTGGCCCATGATGATGATGGCTTATAAGCAGTTTTAGATTTCCAAGAGCATAAGAAAACAAGCTAAGTGTGTGACGTGTGTCTTTTTGGTAGGCAACTCATTTAAAGCATTTAAATGAAAGCATTTATCTTAGAATAATAAAACTTAAAACATGGGTAATTATACGCTATGCGTATATATTATTATTATTATTATTATTATTATTATTATTATTATTAATAATAATAATAATAATAATAATAATAATATAACATTATACTCTGCGTAATTGAGGGAGGAGTCATGGAAGGTGTGATGTTTTCGTGCATTTGCGCTTGATTTCAAGTTGATTGTAATGTACTAAGAGAAAGTACGTGGAATTCTGCCTACGCACGGTTTGATAAATCCGGATTTTTTTGTGCGTACGGAACTTTTCAGATCTGAGCGTACGGAACATTTTAGTAGGAAGTCCACGCAAGTCTTAGTACATGAGGCCCCAGGAGAACAGTAGTCACTGCGTCTCTTGCGCCCTCTAGTGGCGGGATGCAGTACAATTTTTAACACCCATCCATTCCTGCTAAAGTAACTGGGATATTACACATCCAGTCATTTATTTAGGAAGTTAGGTTTTGTAAATTCTGCCCGGCTCCCTCCTTTTTTAATAATCCTCAGGGCCATATTTTATCGATATAGGAGAGCTGACAACCGTGCACGTTGTAGGTTGATTTAGAGCGTGTCAGTGTGATTTTGCTATCATAACATCAGGAAAAGTACACCTTGCGCAGTTAGACACACACAAAAGGCATGTACTAATTATCTTATTTAATCATGGCTGTTTTTTGGGCGTAACGTGAAATAAAAACCAAGAAATAAACCAAGCTTTTTGCTGGGTTAGACAGACTAGCTTTAGCTTAGCTGGCGAAAATGATGGTGAAACGCAATCAGTAATTCAGTTCAAGAATTAAAATAGTTACAATAAATAAAATAAGCTGATATCCATGCTGTAATTAGCTAAGACTTAATTATCTAAGTAAATATCTTATATGTAATCTGTGGGGTTCAGGTAAAGTTTCCTTTTCTTTTATCTAAAGTTAAATTACACAGGGTTAGTTTCTATAGAAGCTAATGTTTACTATTGCAATTATATATTATAATTCATGTTTAATATATTGGTATATATCAATAAGTAGTTGGGTTTGTGAACAGTAGTCTAGACCATAGTCATTTAATTTCCTCTAGTTATTATTATTAAATAATTAACCAATAAACCATTAACAATATATTTGTATATAGGTTCGTAGGGCATATGTTCATGTTGTGAACATGAACAGTTTTTACATTTTACAGGTTTACAGCTTTCAACAGTGTAGAATTTATTATTATTATTACAAAATATTATTCACAAACTATGTGAACCCTTGTAAAATCCCTTTTTCATATACCTTCTTTAAACCTAAGTTTAATTAATTATGTGTTTTTAAAGATCATTTTAATACACTTGAAGTATATTCTAAATTGTGTATACCTTACTGACACTGGGAAAAATACACTAAAGTGAACTTTTAGTATAATTAAATGTGTTTTTTAATTGAGTATATTAAATAGAAAATTTTAGTACTTTACCTAATTGAACATACTTTTAATTCCCTTAATTATACTTCCTCAATATCATAGCAAACTATTTCTAAAAATAAACAGCAGGATGTGTGTCACGATTGGCTCAGTTCTTCTCTCCTAAATTCACTTGTTATTTGCTGAAGATTCACTAAATGCTGTTCTGTAAATGGGTTTGCAGTCAGAATATTAAATGGCTCTTAAATACAGATAGCTTACTTATACAAATATATATATAACACTAATAATGTATTTTTAAATGTTTATTTAGTGTTTTTCCACAATATTTAACAATATACATCTGGATGCAAACATATTGTTACACACTACTAATAGGACTCACAATAATGGTGATCACAGTGATATCCACAGTACAAAATCCAGAAAACAGAAAATAAAATAAGTATATATATATAAAATTACAATAGTGAGTATGGACAATCAGTGTTCTTGTGCTTAGATCTATTCATTCTTATTTAACTCAGTGGTGTCATCCATTTCCCATTTCCTCCAGTTCTTAGCAAATGTTTTTCCCCTTAATCGGAGCTGAAAGTAATTTTTTCTAGTACATAGATTTGTTTAACAGTTTGTACCCATTGTTCAAAAGTGGGGGGTTCAGTCTTGTACCAATTTCGTGTTATTACTTTTTTGCTTGCTATCAATAAGATCTTAGTTAGATATCTATCACTATTTAGGACATATTTATTTATATCACCAAAGTACATAACCTTACATGTGTTGGGAATCGGGTACTCCAAAATGTCTGTAATAGTATAATTTATTTTCTCCCAAAAACACTTAATTTTATTACATTCCCAAAAAATATGTGTATGATTGGCCACCGTACTTCCACCGCACACATCCTCCAACATGATTGGTGTTGCCCAGTTTGTTTGCTCTTTATTTCAGGTGTTATAAAATAGCGAGTCAGATTTTTCCATCCAAATTCTTTCCATATTCTTGAGTTAGTTGTAGTGTGTTGCGTTATATTCATTCTAGTCCATTACTCCTCTGTGATATCATCGCCAAGCTCCTTTTCCCACTTAGCTTTAATGTACACAGTGGAAGAAGCACTGCATTCTCTTAGACTTTGTCACTCTGAAATTTATACCACTGTATATCTTTACTACTGAATCAATGACTGCATTTTGAGCCTTTGGGATTTGTTTGCCTTGTAACTCTGTTGTGAAATAGTTCCTTAATTGTAGATATCTAAAAAAATCTCCATCACTCAGGACAAAATTTAGTTTTAGTTCTTGAAAACGCATTAGATTTCCATTCTTGACAATTGTGCACATTGCTGTGATTCCGTTTATTGCCCATTGTTTAAAGGTGTGATCTGCCTGACTTGGTTTGAATCTCTCAGCATAGGCAAACCAATTTAGCAATTGTGCTACTTGTCCTAATTTGTATTTTTTTAATAGATCAATCCACATATCTAGTGTGTGGGTGGTGATGGGGTCTATCGAGCCTTGTAATTTCTTTACAAGTTTCATATCACCAACCAGAGACTGGATTGGGAATTGCAAAACTGTCTTCTCTATATCTTTCCACCTTGAACAGTAGTTTTTGTCTCACCATTTAAGTATAGGTCCTAGTTGAGTTGCTTGATAATAATCCTTAAGATTAGGTAAAGACAGTCCCCCCTTGTCCTTGGGCAGTTGTAGTGTTGAGTAATTTGTCCCAAATTTGGAACCTTTCCTTCGGTATTTTTAGGGGAAGAGAATGAAACATGTATAAGGAACAACATTTATTTTAATTATTTTAATAATTCTAGAACTAAAATCTAGTGGTAAAATAGACCAGATTTCCAAGTCTCTTTTAATCTGTGAATGGATCTGGTCAAAATTTGTTGTGAAAAGCTGAGAGGGTTGCTTTAAAAGAATTACCCCAAGGTACTTTATTGCCTCTTCTTCCCTTAACAGCTGAAACATCTTTTGGATTTTTTGGGAGGGAATATAATTAAAAGCCAGAATTTGTGTTTTATTGACATTCACCTTGTAGCCTGAGTGTCTTCCTTATGTATTTAGCAGTTCCATCAGCTTTAAAAAGCATGTATTAGGATTCCTCAAATAAACTATAATATCATCTGCAAACAGACTAATAATATGTATTTGTCCTTTTATGGTAATTTCCTGTAGTTCTTCACTCTGATGTATAGCTTGCGCCAAAGGTTCAATATATAGGGAGAAAAGGAGAGGTGACAGGCCACACCCCTGTCGAGTGCCTCTTTTGCTCTCTTTCCCGTAAGACTGAATCGTTCCAGTACTAAATATAGAATATTCCAATTCACACTGTCGAAAGCCTTCTCGGCATCTAGGCTAATCAACATAGCACTCATTTTGGTCTTTTGTATTGAATCAATAATATGAAGAGCTCTTCTGACATTATCTTGTGTTTGGCGACCTATAATAAAGCCTGTTTGGTACTCGTCAATTAGATCTGGCATAAAGGTCATATATCGTTTGGTAATAATGGAGGTATAGATCTTATAGTCTATATTAAGGACTGAAACAGGTCGGTAATTACTGCAATGTTCTGGATCTTTGCCCTCCTTGGGAATTACTGAAATTATTGCATCCTTCCAAGATGGTGGTAAGTGTCCTTTTTCAAGAGTCCAATTAAAAGAGGAGACTAGTAGAGGGGTTAATTCTTCTTTAAACATTCTGTACCATTACGCTGGAAAGCCGACACTGCCTGGAGATTTGTTTGTTTTAAGTATATATATTGAATAATGTATTTTTAAAAGTTATAAAATCTGTATCTATAACATTGTTTACAGATTTTTTGTCATTGTTCATTTTTTCCCAGATTTTTATATAAAGACTTATATACAGTCTATGGTTGAGATGATCTTGGGTACTTGTAGTTTATTTTATCACCACAAGAGGGCAGCAGCTCTTAACAATTGTACGCCAGATATATATATTTTTTATAAATCTTATTTTTTTTAGATTGTTTAGGTACTCATGTATTAATACATTATTGATACCTGCAGATACAAAATAGAATAAAATATTTACCTCAATTGTAAGTACAACAATAGCCAGGGCACCGGCTATATAAATGTACATCTCAAAGTAGTCTACAACCGATGAGTAACAGCCCTGAAACAGAGAATTACAGTAGTATGAGATTACATAAAAAAAGTTTTATTAAATGTGTGTGAGCTTTGTGTGTTAATTCTTCAGTTTAGTGTAGTTTAGTGGCAGTAAACCACATTAAGAACTCGCACTTTTAATCATTATCTCTTTCTTATTTCTCTCATTCTCTTATACGTGTTAGTGCACACACAAACAGCATAGAAATGAATAGTTTTCTTGCTTTATTTCAGTGTTGTGTTATCAGTCTCCCTCCTTAAACTTGTAGAATTTAAATCAAATAAAAACAAATAAACAAATAAAAAGTATAAATGGTGCATTTATGTGGAATTTAAAGGTCAATAATACTTTATACCAGTGATTTATTGTTTGAGAAATTAATTGATTAGGATTTAAATACTGGATTAAAATGCCTGTGGTGAGTATCTGACCTTGTTGTTGCGATACAGCATGTTGCCGGAGAGGCACTCGTCCTTGTTGCTGAAGCTCACGTCTCCCAGGTGGCTGTTTTTCCGGCAGCAGGCCTCTGGAACTACCTGGCTGGGGTTGAGGACATGGAAGAGGCTCTCCTCGAAATCTTCAGGACTATTCACACCACAGCAATCAAACTACAGACACAATAACAAGGATATGGGAAAGACAGGCACAGAGGAAGAGATTATATATTATTTAGTATATTACAACTTTACATTACTTACTCATCTGGACTTTTATTCTATTAAACATTTAATGCTCCATTAATCTTATATATAATCTAATCAGTTTACAGGGAACAATTAAATATGAGACCCATGTATTACACATACAGCTCTGGAAATTAAAAAAAAGAGACCACTTCAGTTTCTGAATCAGTTTCTCTGATTTTACTATTTATAGGTTTATGTTTGAGTAAAATGAACATTGTTGTTTTATTCTATAAACTACAGACAACATTTCTCCCAAATTACAAATACAAATATTCTCATTTAGAGCATTTATTTACAGAAACACTGAAATTACTGAAATAACAAAAAAGAGCTTTCAGACCTCAAATAATGCAAACTGAAAATGAAAAACAAGTTCATATTAAAAGTTTTAAGAATTCAGAAATAATCAATATTTGGTGAAATAATCCTGTTTTTAATCACAGTTTTAATTTCATGCATCTTGGCATCATGTTCTCCTCCACCAGTCTTACACACTGCTTTTGGATAACTTTATGCTGCTTTACTCCTGGTGTAAAAATTCCAGCAGTTCAGTTTGGTGGTTTGATGGTTTGTGATCATCCATCTTCCTCTTGATTATATTCCAGAGGTTTTTAATTTGGTAAAATCAAAGAAACTCATCATTTTTAAGTGTTCTCTTATTTTTCTGAAGCTGATAGTGATATAATAGACAATAGACATAATAGACAGTTACATATAAAGCACCATGCACTTTACTTTACCCTGCACCTATTGTATCCAACTCACACAGCATTCTGCACCCTGTACTTCACACACAACTTATCATAGTTACTCTGTTACATACTGGACTATTCCCTCGCTTCCACACACATACTCCAGATATCTGCACATTTATATAGCCTTGTAATATCTATATATTCAGTTATATTTTACCTTAAATAATACAGTACAATGCCATATATCTACAGTGTATATTGTTTCATTTTTATCATACTAATTCTTAAAATTCAAGTTCCTTTTCCACGTTTGCTGATTGTTGCCAGGAGGTCTGTTTTAGCTTCAGTCCACAAGCTGATCGGGCTTTTTGAGATTTTTGTGGCGAGCTGAAACTGCAAATAACCTGAGCTTGTTGTGACTCAGCTGAACCTTCATGCTGGTCTTGGGAGTCATATGAGGTTTTTGATTTGCCTTCTTTACAAACACACAAAAGATTCTCTCATAGATCCTTCAGGCATCATACTGACCTTCTGAACTGCCTTCTTTCCTTTATAACTGTCCTCACTGTTGAATCCACAGACTTGTAGTCTTCCTCTGCTGTACAGAGCTGCACGGGCTGCTTTTAGACTGAGATCTTTAGACAGGTGCTTATAGGAGGTCAGGGTTGCTGAGTGTTAGCATACGGTTTGGGGAGTCTGGTAATTTTTATTTAATTACATCTGTTATTATGCTCCTCCCTTTTATGATGGCTCATCATGATATACTGCTGAGAGAGAAGATCCAGCAGATTATTGAGTTCATCAAACTCCTTATACTGATCCCAACTGCAGAGGAAGAACCGGTCTTTAGTCTGTAGCCAAGTTTAGCTGTATAACTCCTCTACTGCAGTCTAGCTCCGCCTGTCACCATAACTACGTCATTGATTTATCATACAATATATGGGCATGAGTGCAGTCATTTATGCTGACCTCAAAATTGCTGATGGGAACCCATTAACCTGAATGAGCTGAAATGTTTAAAAAATACTTTTTAACTTAAAAAAAAAATTATTACATTTATTTAAGCATTATTTACAATATTAAAAATATACAGGTCTGGAAAAATATAAGATAGCACTTAAAATTATGAGTTTTTTAAATTATACCAAATTAAAAACCTCTGGAATATAATCAAGAGGAAGATGGATGACCACAAACCATCAAACCACCAAACTGAACTGCTTGAATTTTTACACCAGGAGTAAAGCAGCATAAAGTTATCCAAAAGCAGTGTGTAAGACTGGTGGAGGAGAACATGATGCCAAGATGCATAAAAAAAACTGTTATTAAAAACCAGGGTTATTCCACCAAATATTGATTTCTGAACTCTTAAAACTTTATGAATATGAAATATGAACTTTTTTTTTGCATTATTTGAGAAGCGGTAAAGTCAGTACAGAGTTATACAAGAGCTTCAGTTTAGTTCTCTGGCAGTATTAGCATTAGCCGCTAACCTTGCTAAACACTAGCTCTCTCAGCGTTCAGAGGTGAGTATTATCCGCCTGTAGCCTGTTGCTAACCCTAGCTAGCACTGCTGAAGCAACATTAGTATTAGCCGCTAACTGTGCTAAGCGCTAGCTCCTTCAGCATTCAGCACTCCTGGAGCAGCTTTAGCATTATCCACTAACCGCACTACATGCTAGCTCTTAACCTTACTGTACATAAACAAACTTGCTTTACTCACCCAAATAAACATTTTTTTATGAAAAAATCTGTGTAGATTAACATCCATGTCACTAATACAAATTATAAAAAGATTGTAAAAAGTAAAATCTCTTTTGAATGATCCTGTTTCCTTCATTATGAAAAGCATGAAAAATGAGTATTTGAGAAGTTTCTTCATCTCATAACGAGATTACTAGCTTTTTGTGATCAATATTTCCAGTACTAAAATATTATAGAGAAACACCTACACACTCACTGAAACAAAAACATAGACAACACCACATACAGCAGCTACGGCATGTCTGTGTGAATTCAGTGTGTTTCTTTTAATTAGGGTGGAGCTTTTTTTAAGCTGATTAATCATTTAACTGCTGGAAGGCCTAATTTATACTGGACAGTAGATACTCTTTCCTTTCGCTTTTTAATGCAGGTTTATTGCACTCTATGCAGGAAGCGCACCTGCATGACTCTCCACAGGAGGGCACTGCTCACAATCAACTGGCTCCAGCTGTAATTAAAATGTATTACCGGTAATGTAACAAATGTACAAATGATATCCCCCTATAATCACTCTAGTCCTAACATGTAGCTGTAACCTAATTAATTACTTTTTACCTTTTTGTCTGATCACTGATTAAAACAGTTACTACTTTACTACCCAACCCTGGGCATGTTAAAATGTGAATGGAAATTATGGAGATATTATAGAGAATGGTGCCTAATTTATTCTTTTACAGTGCTGACTGACAGCTGAAGAGGACAGACATACTGTTTTCATGATGGCATTCCACGTAGTGGTCAGGACATCAGAGGTGTTGTAGCCTTGGTAGTGTTTCCTCAGTTCTTTTGTGAAGTACTCTTTGGTCAACTGTGTGAACAAACAGAGGATTGTAAAAGGTTGTAAACGGTTTAGTGCCAGATTACAAACCACCCCCTGAGAGTGACACTTACGTGCTCCCGAAAAATGAAAGCCAGAATAGCAGTAGCCAGCTCTGCTAGGAATATAACGAGGATGAACATAAAGAACTAGAGAAAAGAGAGAGAGAAAGAGAGAGAGAAAACATTATATTTATGAAGACAATTACTAAATTCACTCTCTAATATTAATAATGCATAAGGGAACAACAAACCACTTTGTTATAAAAAAACTAAAACAGACTGATGAGCACTCACAAACAGCAGCAGACATTTGTTCTCCCTCAGAGCTCCACAACAGCCCAGGAATCCCAGCAGGAACAGCATGCCACCCATAGCCAGTATGATGTAGACTCCAGTGAAGAGGAGGGGGTTGGCAGCCACTATCTCTCTGAAGTCTGTGGGGTCCACCAGCATCCACACCCCGACTCCCAGCAGAAATGAGCCTCCTAACTAAAAGAACCAGGGAGTAAAGAAAAGCGTTAACGACCTGCTACAACAGATTCAGGACAAATACTGAAGCCAAGAGACAGTTCCAGTTTCTGCAGCTCATACTGATCTGAATGATTCTGTACAGCAGATTTTACTTATACAATGATCATTTCTGTATCTGAAGGATAAATAACAATAATAACAACACACCATACATTAAAAATAATCCCTCCAATATGTACTGCTTATTACTGATGAACCATGAGAGAGAGAGAATGAGTGGGAGGGAGAGGGAGGGAGAAAAAGAGAGAATGAGAAAGAGAGAATAAAAGAATAAAAGAATGAGAGACAAAGAAAATGTGAGAGCGATAGAGAAAAAAAGAGGGAGAGAATGAAAGAATGAGCAAGACAGACAGAGAGTGAGAAAGAGAGAGACAGTGAGAGAGAGAAAAAGAATGTGGGGGTTGAAAATAAATCTCCTGTTGTTTTCTGCAAATTGTAATTGTCACAGTGAATCCCAACATCTTCCCAACCCCAAAACACACACACACACACACACACACACATACACGTGGGCACACGCACAGATAAATGCGTGGGTTGATGAAAAAACGGCTGTGTGTGTGTGTGTGTGTGAGAGAATGAGTGTGTGTGAGAGAGAGTGTGTACAAAGCTCTTATCTCAGGACACACACATGCATGCACACACACACACACACACACACACACGAATCGCACCCCACATATGAATACACCCCCTCTCCCTTCCTGATCCAGGGTTGGAATTCTTTTCATAGATTAGACATTAATAATCTGTCAGTCTGAGACCTGTTTTAAAGACGCAGTCATAATGCATCAGCACATATCTCCTAACGAACAATAATTTCAGTAAAAACAATAAAAAGTGTTGATCCAGTAGTCCCAGGTTTGTAATGGTAAAAAACAATATATAAGTGTCAGCAGCACTGTTATTCCAGTCAGCCTGACTGAGTCTGTTTCTATTATTGCTGCTAATTAATTTCCACACTGAGCATTATGAAGGATCTCCTACCTAAACAATATTAGTAGTAATTAGTAGTGCTCAAGTTCTGAATAGTTTTACACCTTGCCTCTACCCCTTTCCTGATTCTCATTAGGCTGGAAGGGTTCAGAGGCGCACTTCAAACAGAGGGGTATGAGAATCTCTGGTAAAATGGCAACACAAAATAACGATTAGCGCTATTTTATAGAGTTTAATGTGTAGTTTCAATGTTTTATGGCTGAATTCTTTATAACAAGTATAAAACAGGTCGCTAGTTATCTCAGTAGCTAGCTAGCTAACTTTCCCGTTCCACCTTAAATGGTGCAACAGACGGCAGAAGCTTGTCAGCATCTGTGGAACAAGGGGAAGTGATGCACTGGAAAAGAAGGGGTAAGGGTAAGTGGTAAGGCCAAGGGGTGAAATGGGATTTGGCCTAATGATCAGCTTCTCCTTTGAAGGACAATTGGGTTTGAAGTGAAAATGTATTAAATGGTGGTTCTGCTCTTTAATGAAAAACAATTGAATTGAACAGAATTGATAAAAGATGGATAAATACTCACAAAGATGAGAAAGTTAAAGACGAACATGAGATATTTGATGCAGCTGAGGCAATCACCCTCCATGCTGGTCCCTCTCGCTGAAGCCTCCCCAAGACCCTGCAGGAAAAAGCATGATTTGTAAATGAACCCAGGCTGAAACGCGCGAATAAAGTGAAAAAAATATCCTGCAGATTCTTAGTTTTAGTTTAAAACCATTTTTTTAGCCCAAACAGGCACATGTGAAACAATAAACCCATTATAAAATTGCATTTAGCTTTCAGAAAGAAATGGTCTCGACCACCTGACTGACTCTAAAATATGGCTTTTCATGTGCTGGATGTAAGTAGACCCTTCTGTTGCGAAGATCCAGCTCCCGTCCAATAAAACACTCACTGAAATGACCTCCTTTCACAGCAGCACTTTACCTAAATGGGGGGCCTTTTCCATTATTCTAGGTGGCGCTGCCCTCAACTGACACAGATACCACTCAAGGCCAGTTCATCCAAAACTATCAGTGTGACTGTCGAGCGAGAGAACGACAGACAGAGAAACAGAGGAGAGAGGTAAAGAATGAAAGCTGCAGGCTGAGACACAAAAGAAAATAAAAATATATAAATAGTCTTGAAATGTCCACAGGTGGAGACTGTCTTAAACTGCTAGAGCTCACCTTTCAACTGAAACACTTTACCCCCCTTTACTGCTCACCACTAATCCTGCTGCTCTTACCGACTGCAGCCACAGGTAAAGATCTACTCTCAATCAGACTGAAGGGCTGAACAGCTGCTGGTATTGATCTCATCTCTTGTGAAGAAGCTGTGAAGGAGCCCTGAGGGCCATGAGGCTTTTAATTACCCTCTTTCTCACCAAGTAAGAAGGTTCTAACCAGGAAGTACATAAATGAACTGTATTTGAACAGGCGCATACATTGGCGTAGGAACCTGGAACCCCCCCAAAAATAATACAGCAGGAATACCGCCATGAAAAGCACCTCACCTCGGGAGCATGTTTCTAACTAAAGTTAGCTAAAGCAATTAGCTCCACTTTTATCAAGAAGACGGTGCGTACCTGCGACTGGGAGAGCTTTTTTTTCCCCTAAATTATTTTTATTGATGACTTCAAGGGAAAAGCAGACCAGCATACTATCAAAACACTTGTACAAAAGTCATGTACTACACAACAAAATGGTAAAACCTAAGATAGAAGCTAAAAAAATTACATTATAAAAATTATATATATATATTAAAGAATTAAAAATACATTCGTTTAATAAAAGGACACCATCATAAGAAGTGCTTTTAGTAGAAAAAAATAAAAACACAGAACCCAACGCTAAGTTTTTTAAGAGTGGAGAAAATGTAAGTAATGTAAATATAATAATAATAATAATAATAATAATAATAATATTAACCAAATCTGTTATATTATTTTAAATATTAGGTGATAACTGATCAGTGTTTGTTATATGTATATAATTCAGACATTGCACGCATGTTTTTCTAACAACAGTAAATGTCCAAAAGCCATCTTTGGTTGGATTTAACTAATAATAAACAGAAGTACAGAAACAAATGTATTTTGATTATTTGAACCAGTTTCTTTGGACATAGAAATAACTTTTAAATGCCTTTAAAAAAGTTTCATATTTGAGTATCTGATGTCCGGGTTTTGTATAAAAATAAGAGGACTACAGCATGTTGCATGTTTTCTATTAGAGACAGATCTGAGTTCCTAATCGGAGTACGTGAATGTAAAACTGCACAGGCCAGAATAAATCAATCTGGCAGAAAAGATCTATGGGCCTTGGTGTAAATGCAGAGTAAGCAGGCTGATTTTGCACGGCTGTGCAGCCCTCATCGATTAGCCTCACAGAGCTATTGTACCTGCTGTAAAACAGATACAAACCAGGAGCAGAGCGAAGCGCAAATGTGCAGCGCAGTTCATTATTCTGTGAGCTTTCAGCTGCTGATTAAATGACCTGCAGTACAGAGTGAAAGTTACATACAGCTGTAGACATCATGGGACATTCCTTGTTGGTCACAATGAGCTCAAATGGAAAAAAAACGTAAGCATACGCAATTTTAATACATTTAAAATAAAGAAAAGGCTTGTTTTTCAGATATAAATGAGACCAAGCAAGCTCAAGCTTGTATTTTAACGTATATAACAATAACAATGTGTATAACAATGGGTCAACTGTTTAAGGATATTTGTGTCTGTATGGTGGTATGATGAAAATCATATTTCTATTGGTGTTTAATTTGTCCTCATCTACAGTGGTGGTTAAAAGTGAACCCTTTCAGATTTTCTATATTTCTGCATGAATACGACCTAAAACATTATCAGATTTTCACAAAAGTAAAAAAAAAGAACCCACATAAACAAATGAGACAAAATATTATACTTGGTCCTTTATGCAATTATTGAGAAAAACAATTTAATATTATATTTTTGTCCTGTGCTCCAGATTGAAGAGCTATAAAAAACAGTTCATACAGAACAGTTTTAACTCTGGGATGTTGGTGGGGTTCCTCACAATATCTGCTCACTTTAGGTCCTTCCACAACATTTCCACTGGATTACGTTCAGACTTTGACTTGGGCCCTGTTCCAAAACATTAATTTTATTATCCTTGAATCATTCTTTGATAGAAAAACTTGTGTGCTTTAGGTCGTTGTCTTACTGCATGACCAACCTTCTCTTGAGATTCAGTTCATGGACTTATATCCTAATATTTTCCTTTAGAATTCTCTGATATAATTGTGAATTTATGGTTCCATCAATGATGCAGCAAAACAGGCACACACCACGATACTTCCACCACCATGTTTCACAAATGGGATTAGATAAGGTTCTTAGACTGAGGTTTTTTCTCCAAACATAACACTGTTTATTTAAAGCAAAATGTTCCATTTTGGTCCCATCCGTCCACAAGAGAGCAGTAGCTTTCTCCCTGCATTTCACCCTGCCGTTCTCCTGATGGTGGACATTAACATTAGCCTGTGTGACAGAGACCTTCAGTTGCTTAGAAGTTAACCTGAGGACTATTACACTCCTTGCTCTTGGAGTGATCTTTGTTGGTCGACCACTCCTGGGGAGGGTGATAATTTCAGTCTGATCAGCATCAACAACTCTTTCGTTGAGGTCCTCAAAAATGTCCTTTGTTCATGCCATGATGCACTTCCACAAACATGTGTTGTGAAGAGCTGACTATGATAGATCTCTGTTCTTTAAATAAAACAGACTGGCATCCCATTGGTTGAAAACACCTGACTAATTTGATTTCAAGCTGCTAATCCTAGAGGTTAACATACTTTTGCAACTCACAAATATATAAAATTGGACCACAAATCAGCAAGTACAATCAGTTTGTCTTATTTTATCTAATTTTAGACTGAAGAAATGTTTAGTCAAAGAAGAGGTATACTGGAGGACACTGTGTGGCAGGAGCATTGCCTTTTCTGATTATTAACGTTATGGTATCCGTAATATTTGTTGTTCAGTGATCTGAAAGATACAGGCAGCTGTCCGGGGCTGTAATTGTCTCGATGCACTGTTCAAACTAAAAGTTATAACAGCATTTTTACCTTTTAGTACAGTCTTCTTAGCGAACATTAACACTTAAGACTCAAACTGTCAGATTCAGTAAAATTACTTTTAACTATTATGTTCATTTTGGCATTATACCTGAAGGTTAAACAAGAATAGCATTAGTAATGTTTTCAGTCTTGCTCTTTTTCTATTCTCGTCATCTCCCCCACCCCCCACCCCCCACCCCACCTCTCCCCCCGTCAGGCTGACGTTTTGGCTTGATTAATCCACTCTCTGCTGCAGCCGCCCCTCCTCTGCAACCAGGGCTAAACTCATTATCTTAACAACAAGGACACTATTCTGCTCTTCAACCTTCACCCTTTACACCACACTCAGACTGCACTGATCTCACACTGCTTATATAACGGCCTTCTTCATTCACCAATACACACAAAAAAATCCAAAACATAAGAAAAATAAAAGATTTAATGACTGCCAAATCATAAGAACAGGACAAACAACACAAATATAAATACATCCTACAAATAAATACAAATCTATTCTATAAATGCTTCGTCTGTAACACGTTATACACCACTAGTACCCTGTCTTTCAATATAAAGACTAGCACACGCCTCCTCTGATACTTGTAAAGTCAGACTCCGCCTCTTTTTGAACTGCTGCTAATGCATCATTACCAAGTAGCATCACAGTGCTAACACTCGGAGGAAAGCACAGCGACTCGATTCTGAAACATCAGCTCACAGATGCAGCCTTGTGCTGATCCACATCACCCTAGGAGTGATGAGGAGAAAAAGCACCATCTACTGTACCCACCCAAAGAGAGAGCAAGGCCTATTGTTCTCTCTCAGGGCTCCGGCAGCAGATGGCAAGCTGCATGACCGGGATTTAAACCAGCAATCTCCTGATCATAGTGGTACCACCCGGAGCCCTGTTTTTTTTTGTTTTTAACAGCAAGTAAAATATTCTGGGGTGTTGTGATGTTTTGTGGTGGATTCAGTGGCTTGGAGTTGCAAAAGGATGGGAAATCCTGCTCTATAGCATTTCACAGATTTTTATACTATTTATGTACAATAAGTACAGAACATTATTGATGTCCTGGAAATAGTGAATACGTCAAATATTTAATTTAAAACTCAGCAGACAGTTTCATATTTTCTGATTAAAATAAGGCAAAAATACAGAAAGCTAGTCATCCACAGTTTTAAAACCATTAAACAAAACAAAACACAAAATAACACAACACCACAAAAACTACATTGATTAAAAACTATGTGCTGTCTCTGTAAGTGTGCCAAACCTTTGCATGGACTACGGGCCACATGGATGATTTAATGTTATAAAAGACAACTGTGTATTACAAATGGCAAAAACATTGTGTATTTCAATACAAAAGATAAACAAAAAAATTAAAGTATTTTTGCTGAAAATACTGCATTACATATGTGTGAGTCTCTGTGCATGTATTGATTTTAGATTTTTTAAATAAATGTTCATTTTTATTTACAAATCACTTATTTTATTGACTTAAAGTTAAAATATAAAGGGAAAAGGCAAAGAAATCTGCATCTGAAGGTGAACACAACCATTTTTAACTATATCTCTATTGAAAAGCAAAAAAAAACACTCACTAAATAACTGCTGACTTTAGCCTCACTAAAACAATGGGTGCATTTGTGAATTGTAATGTCAAATGAGGAGCACATGTTTGACAGTGTGCCCTTGGAAACTGAAACATTTCTGGACACTTTATCAGTGCAAAGTAACAGTCAAACCCATTTAGGCTGATGCTCTGGTGCTGTATCTCTTTGTTGCTGCTCTAGAACTACATGTTAATAGAGAGTCTGCTGCCTGACCTGAACCGGAGATACACCATAGTATAGTTTCTATATTAATTCATATACAACTGGTTATTAAAGTCACAAAAAAATAACATTTTACGTAAACTGTACATTTATGGAAACTCCAATCTCTCAAGGATGAAAAATAATTCTTTCCATCCTGTTAATGCCAGCACGACTGGCAGACGGCTGCACGATGCAACACTACATGCACACAGACTATTACCACTGGCTTCTGGAAAAAGGTACAGGAGTATGCAGGAGTATGTTTCCTTCTGTTGCTTCACGCCCACACGCAGTTAGCCTGTTAGCCTGGGCAATGGATCATAATTATTAAAAAGGCACTAAAACACTAAACCATATAATTTTTTCATTAATAGCTGAAATGTGTTCATTTGAAGTAATGAAACAAACCATTCCTGCTTAAAAAAAAAAAACTTTCCTAACCTTTAAAATAGGGGTCATTTTTGCCCTCTCTGGTTCAACTGTGCTATAGGAACGGATAATGTGTACTTTGGTACCAGTGTATTGTATTTTTCGGACTATAAGGAGCATTATAAGACACTAGTAAGGATGCCGATATTAAAGTGAGCAAAGGTGTCTCCATATTTCCCTTCCAATGGGGAAGCTGGGGGAAAGTGCCTTAGTAAACAAAACTGTAATTCTTTAATAAACATTTTCCTTCCAAGTCAAACAACCACTGGATGTTAATCTACACAGATTTCTATCCAGAAAACTGTTTACTTGGGTGAGTAAAGCTCTTGGTTAGCAATGCTAGTCCGCCCCGGGTAGCTACTCTAGCTAACCAATCCCACCCCTACTCGGTGACATCCAAAATCTGCATCTCACTGCTATCAGAGGCTTAATGCTCAGCCCAATCTGCTCTGGCTTCTGATTCGCCCCTAAACCCATACATCACCCAATGCCCCTCCCAAACTACCCTACCCATTTTTTTTTTACTTTTTTTGAATTTGAGCTGAGGGTGGAGTCAGCTAAAATCAGGGCATTTAATTTCCTTTTAATATGTTTAAGATAAAAAAAACACTATATCGTAGAGGAGTAGATGAACTTTCCTCAGTAGGTCAAACTCAGGGCCGTTTCTCAATCTGTGTTCTTTTTGGTATTTTTTTTTTGTGGACTCGGGAAACGTCATCAGTCGCAGCCCAAGTTCTGTTTCATTTAGAAATTCACAGTTAGAAAAACACCCTCCCCTCATTATCAAAGTAAGGTGACTTATGTGGACTTCTTACAGTCCGATATCCCAGAATGCACTTCACACCAGTATAGGTGTAATGGTTGAAGAAAAAGTACATACCTGTAAATTATAGATTTTCAGAATAGGACTGCTGTGTGATAAAGTAAAGTTTGAAGTTATTTTTAGGCAAGAACACGGAACATTTTCAGAGATGTGTGGTCCAGGTAGGACCACTGTTTTAATTTCAGCATAAAAGTCCCACATTCTCTGTCCTCGGGAGTCTGCACTCGCGAGTCGAGCTAAGTCCCTACTGTCCAAACTTGTGTACTCCATTTTAAAAAGACAATATTGAGAGAGAGCCCACTTTAACAGCAGGGGCGGTGGGCACAGAGCTGGCAGGAAGAGGTTCTGCCGTGGTGGTTGTTGATACATGCAGTCAACACATTGTCCACACAAATGAGGACATGGCAAAAATGTCCCCATTATTTTGTCCCCATAAACCAATAATTGGCATTTGTTACACTGTGCCTCAGCCTGAAAGTGATGCAAAATGGACATTACATTTCTGCCTGTGGTGGCACAATCCAAGGCAATTTTTGCTTTTATAGAAATACGATCCATCCATTCATCCTTCCATCTATCTTTTTATCCATCAATTTTTCTATTAATCTAATCAGTCTCATTCATTGGCAAAAACATTTATTTAAACTCAGGAGTACATTTCATCAATATCTAAGGTATTTGGTGTTGCTCAAGCAAGCACACGCAGAGGGCACAAAAAGGTGGGATTTATAAATTTACCATTAATTTATAAAAAATTATCAGCAGTGTGGAAAAAAGTTACTTTACTTTTTATGTTACATCTTTAAAAGTAAATTCAACAGTTCTAGTGTGTTATCCTTTCTACAAATGCAGCTCATTACTAGCAACTGTACTACAGACTAATAATAAACACAGATCATCAATTTTACTATGTCAACACAAGCTAGGACGTTTTCTTTATATGACTTTTAGATTAATATCCAGTGTTGGACTACGAGCAGAAAGACCCTGATTTGAGTGGTCTACCAATCAGCATAAGGCAAAGCCATGCTTCACAGAGCCATTACTTTGATGCTTCCGAGAATATAGTCCTCAATAAATGTTTTTTTCTGTACAAAACACACTGACTACAGTACTGATCACAGGGCATACTCAAAATTACATCACTGAACGTTAACTCTTTAGGTGAACAACTATAAAAGCAGGCTGTAAGACTGCCCAGCCAATCAGATTTCAGTGCTGGAACAATGCACTCTTAAATTCTGATTAGGTGGGATGATTCCACCCCTGCTACCACGACTACCACAGAGCTTAGGTCAGACCTCTAGCTGCTCTGCTTCATCTGTGAAGACCGAAGATATGATTCCAATCCTAAGCAGGCCTTACACATGAATTTTAACAGATTAAACTCTCCTTTCTAACAGATAAAAGCACATTTTAATCTGAAAACAGTCATTTATTAGCACTGCAGTACATTAGGTACTCTGCAGTGTTAATAGTTGTAACCATTTATACTGAGCACGTATGTAAATCATTATAAATGTCTTGCCTATATTTACATATATGATAAATATACATTACATCATGACATATACAAAATACGTACCATTGCTTCTAAGTTGCTGATCCAGACAGATGTAGAATATGATTTCTTCGATATTCCCCCTCGTTCTCATTAGCCTGAAGACAGAAAAAGAGAGAAATACAATATAAAACGCAATATATTTACAAAATTAAAACTGTGTGCTCAACCACACATCCATACATAGAGGTCATTAGTTTACACTGCTGAGGTTCTGCAGATAGAGAGGATAATATGAGCTTCAATGTTTTTAACAGGGTCCCTTATGAACGCAGTTCAGACACTGTTTCAGAATTTTATTTTACAGCTAGAAGGCAAAATTAACATGGAGAAATGTGTGAGGTTCAAGCTTTAATGGAGCTGCACTGGGCCACTGCTGGAAGCTGCTGAAATATTAATATGGTGCTGCTTGATGTTTTAAGCCATGCTTTATTCTTTGACTGGTTAATAACTCCTTACTGTTTAATCTTAAATTGCATTTCATAAGCTATGTTATCTCTCATGTTAACCTGAGTTAGCATTTGGACTTATGTATGACAAAATGATAGGAATTTCTGACTCGTTACCTGTAGCAGACTGCTGCTGTCGGATTATGTTTAAGGTCAAAATATTGCTGGCAATAAATTTACACAAAATGGTAAATGGCAAAATGTTGCTCTTGTGCATGATCTCACACAGGCACCACAAGTGCAAACTGCAAGTTTGTAAGGCACTAATTTGTTCCTTGTGATCAGTACTGGTGCAAAGTAATTTAACACATTTGTATACTATTGCCAGGTGTAAACACGCCACCTGTACACAAGTGCACAAAAAACAATCAGACTGTGATCCACCAGAAATCACAGGCCTCGGTTAAGCCGAGTAGATATTGTAATAGGTATGTTTTGTATGCCAGGAATAGACACAGGTTTCACTCTGAATTAAAGCTGAATATTAGGGCTGCACGATATATCATTTAAGCATAGTCATCACGATGTGTGCTCGCTCAATAGTCACATCTGACTATGTGATTTCACTTAAGGCAATTAAGTCAAACACATCATGTTGCAATGTTTTTATTCTTGACACAAGATGTAGGTCCACAGCGCTGTCTCTGCTACTGCCTGAGAAGCGCGAGGGGGAGGGGAAGGGGGAGTGCAAGGGGGGTGGGTGGTTAGGAGTAAGCACGAGGTAACCGCATGGCCTCCATCCACATGGTTGGGCACGTGCTTGTAAACGTGAGCATGTGTCTAAGGCTGTGCACCTCAGTCCAGCACAGTTTAGCAGCGATATTTCCAGTTACAGCTGAATTCACGCTTTTAATCCCAGAAAAACAAACACTCTTATTTACCATTTAAAAAGCCATTTAAATGCTGATTAAAGGACTGATTACTGTTGTTGTGCTGTTTTCCTGGGGTATTGAGAGCTCGGTGCTGACTTAGCTCTTGATCGGTCCGCACGTGCAACAGAGCACAGGTGGGGGCGGGGCTGATGACGCCATGGGCACTGAATTGTTTAATATCTTGATATATATTGCAAAAAAAGAACATTTGCAATGTACATTTTTCCAATATCGTGCAGCCCTACTGAAGATTAAAATAAAAACCTGAAAGCATCAGTGTGCAATTCAGTTTCTGCAGTGTGAAAGATTAAATTTCACAATATGCACACTTTAGCAAAAATCTAGTTTTCCACTAAACTCTTTTTCTTGCACTTTCCTCTTCACAAGATAAAAATCTGTTGAGTTCATTTTTTGGCTTCAAAAGAACAACCATGCTGTTATTCTGCCATCAAATAGTCGGAGTGTGATGGATCTAGTTATCTTTCTTTTTTATTTACTGCTTGTAGCTGTGTCTATGGGATGTAGATAAACTGAGTGAAAACACAAATCACATGGAGCATTAGCAGATCTCTGTGTTTCAGCCCTGAATCACCAGTACTGGTACAGTGCTGTGCCCAGTGCTGATCTGCTCCTTCTCTCCTAGTAAAAGGGTCTATGAAAGTTTACTACCTACACAGTAAATGTAGGGCTTTAGAAGACTTACTGGCAATAAAGGATATCCTTTCTTTGGTCTGGTCTTGCACGTTTCCCTTTGCACGCTTTTCCTCTTGTTGTGCATATCAAACCTCTGGGCTTTTAGCAATGACACACAGGCCTCTGTTCAACTGCAGGGCCAAATGGTGACTAAAGCTGTGCTGTTCTGTTCTGCACTGGTACAACCATTGGCTGCATTACTTAATCAGGACAAGGACTTATTATTTTTTTATTTTTATTTTTTTAGCATTTTTCACATTTGAGCTGAGAGTGGAGTCAGCAAAAATCAGGGAGTTTAGTGCCCCTTTAAATACAAAAAAATGTTGAATACTTTAGTAGGGGTCAGCAATTCAGTTTGGCTGCAGGCCAGATATTTTCCAAGTAAGAGCAGAGTGTGAAGTTTTACTCAAAATATTGCAATGAACACAACATTACAGGTGACATACCAGAGTTCAAAAGAGGACAAATTGTTGGTGCACGTCTTGCTGGAGCATCTGTGACCAAGACAGCAAGTCTTTGTGATGCATCAAGAGCCACGGTATCCAGGGTAATGTCAGCATACCACCAAGAAGCACCAACCACATCCAACAGGATTAACTGTGGATGCTGTAAGAGGAAGCTGTCTGAAAGGGATGTTCGGGTGCTAACCCGGATTGTATCCAAAAAACATAAAACCACGGCTGATCAAATCACGCAGAATTCAATGTGCACCTCAACTCTCCTGTTTCCACCAGAACTGTCCGTCACCACAATACATTATTGTGCTCTAAAACCAGGTGTTTCACTTTCATTCTCCAACACTTGTAGTTCAGCTTAAAGACAAGGATGGTATATTACTCAGGATGTCCCTCACTTAAGGAGTACCGGACACCCAGATTCTATTCATATGCAGCAGACGTGTAGAAGGTGCTGACAGTGAAGTTGAGGAATCAAAGCAGAGCGTTAAAGCCTAGTGATTAATAGTGAGAGAACACTGTCAGACTGCACTGGGGGAGGAGGCTCAGAGGAGAATAAGAGGGGACTCACAGTTAAAAGCAAGAGTAGACCCACGAGACTCAATTAAAAAGAGCATTTCTAACTTAATACAGAGTTCTGCACAAATACAGCCTAAAAACTTCTGTTCATTCTGTGAAAGATTCAGTATTTACTTAAATAGCAAAACATCAGTCCTAAAGATGGTGCTCTTCATAAGTATGTACGTATTATGTACTATTTCCGTCATTGCTCACTTCTTTTTTAAAAACGAATTAACTAATAACAGCAAAATGTAACTAACGACACAAAGGCAAACTTTACCAATGCAGCTAAGAATGGTCTACAGTGAGAAAAATAAGTATTTGAACACGCTGCAACTTTGCAAGTTCTCCCACTTAGAAATCATGGAGGGGTCTGAAAGAGAGAGACATAATCAAAAAAACTATCTGGACATCACAATGTATGATTTTAATAATGTTTAATAATTTTTTTGTGTGTTACTGCTGCAAATAAGTATTTAAACACCTGCCAATCAGCAAAAATTCTGACCCTCAAAGACCTGTTAGTCCACCTCTACAAAGTCCACCTCCACTCCACTCCACTAAATTAGAAGCACCTGTTTGAGACACAATCAGTAATCAGACTCCAACTACTAACATAGCTATAAGACCAAAGAGCTGTCCAAAGACACCAGAGACTAAACTGGGGGAATTGCCAAGCAGCTTGCTTTGGGGGTGTTTTTGTCGTGTTTTCCAACATGACAATGACCCAAATTGGCTCCGTAAGAAGCATATCAGGGAGCTGGAGTGGCCTAGCCAGTCTCCAGATCTAAACCCTATAGAAAATACTTGGAGGAGCTCAAACTCTGTGTTTCTCAGCGACAGTCCAGAAACCTGTCTGATCTGGAGAAGATCTGTGTGGAAGAATGGGGAGAAATGCTGCAGTGTGTGCAAACCTGGTGAAAAACTACAGGAAACGTTTGACCTCTGTAATTATTAACACTGATTTTCACAGGTGTTCAAACACTTATTTGCAGCAGTAACAAACAGATAAATTATTAAAAAATTATACATTGTAATTTCCGTTTTGTTTTTTAGATTATGTCCCTCACAGTCAACATGCACCACAGATGAAAATTTCAGACCCCTCCATGATTTCTAAGTGGGGGAAATTGCAAAGTCGCAGGGTGTTCAAATTCTTATTTTCCTCACTGTATATTATCTTAGCTGAACAGAAGGGATATAAAATGAATTCAGTCAGGGTGTGCAGGGTGAGTTTATCTGCAGGGTTAGCAGTACTGTTGCAGCACTGGCTACTGGAGAAATAGGTATGTTGCAGTACCTGCCCTCCCCCCACTCTGCACCCATGCTAGGGACAGTGATGCATCATCTACAGCATAATGGCTTCTGCAGCCAAGCCCCACAGGTCCTACTGTTCCATATCCTTATTCTCTATACTCTAAAGCACTTTACAATTTATTTATTCTATTTTATATTTGTTAATAATGTTCAACTACTGGCTTAAGAGAAGGCAAACACTGCTGACACAGAGCTGCGGTTTCTGTATAAGTGGTTAAATATTGCATTGATTTACAATGCACTGAGTTATATAATATATAATTAAATTGATAGGCTTTCTTATAAAGTAAAAAAAAAGTTTTTATGAGTTGTTTTGATGCTTGCATTGTAGTCAAAGCAAAATCCACATCTTAATTTTAACTGATATAATTAGACAAATGCAGATTAGGAGAATATTTTAAAATCCGATTCAGATTCTTAACAAGAACACGTTTATTTCATATTCATGATATATTCACTTTTTTATGGGTTTAGTAGTTCTATGGTGTCCACTGGAGTAATTTTTTTTGAGAAATTTTAAATGTTCAGCAATAAAACTCAACACTATATTGCTAATAACATTTGCAATTATCATTAATTGTACTATAGTTACTGTAGTTCAGACCTTGAAATGTGATTGACTGAGAGGCGTTCTATGAGTGCTGCTATCAGCCGATAATAAACTGTCACCAAAGCTCTACATGTATTACTACTGTCCACTACTACAGAGACACTTTGTCTAACTGTGGATTGATGTACACTAAGATCTTTAGAAATGCTTTTGTAGGATTTACCCCCGTTATGTGCTAAATGAAATTGTGTGCATTGAGCCTTGCTTCACGTTTTTACAAATCATTTTAAATAAGAATCTGCCTGTGCGAAATAAAAAATAATCAAATGTAATTTATTAAAAAGTTTAAGGGTCTCCAAAACAGCACAGTAAAATATCTATTTCTATATTGTCATTTTGGAGCATGACTATTGGTCCATCCTTCATAAAATTCTGACACAATGTAAAGCCCAACTGCCAAATTTACACTGTCAGAAAGTGAAAATGTCTGATATTGACATCATGCTAAATAGTGATAAAGTAATTATAGTCTGAAAGCGCTGCTTAAAAAGTGCTAACCATGTTTCAATCAAACGACATCGGAGCACCATTGGCTCTTACAGAACATTTTTGCTCTATTATTTTCTTCTGTAGAACACATTTTCCCTGCAGCCTAACCACCCTGTCAAACATACTTGCCAACATCTGTTGTCAATTTGAAGCCACTATTAAATCCCACGTTAAGCACCATAGAGCAGACTGTGATGTCCAAAGCTGCTAAATGTCTAATTTGTGTAAAAACACATATTAAGTGTAGACTATACACACTAAAGTGCATCTTTAGAGGCTAAAGGGCCTTCACTTACTGTTGGGTAGTTTTGTTTAATTTAGTAGGTTAAAGTAAAGAAACAACATCCAGCAAGTGTGACCATTTGGTGCATCTACCAGGCAGTGAGTTTCAATGTCTCTAGAGGTCTTAAGACTGTTACATGGTCCACATACACATAACTAAAGTTTTAGAATGAGATAATTGCTCCACAAGAGGAGCAGATGAGATAGCCCAAAGGATCTGTATTATCCTTCCTTTTTTATTAGGGTTCAGGAGACATAGGGAGGAGCCAGGCATTTTTCCACAGTAAGCTCCCATAAAAATCTCTCTTTGCATTCCTTCTTCTGGCAAAGGGAGCAAGAAAGCAGAAGCGGATTCGTAAGGAACACTGAAACTCAGCAGAGCAAGTACCCCGGAAAACAAGAATTATTTAGGGATTAACTCACATGTTCAACATTTACATGCAGAGCAGCAGAGCACTTTGTACACTCATGTAAAATTCAATTAAAACACCCCATGAAGAACATCTGATTAGAAAAAGAACACCTAAACAAAGACAAGGGCTTCTAGAATGATGTGCTTTGGATGATTGTTGAGTCTTGCCCTGATTGAGACTGTAGCATCCCAGCTGTCAGACAGTATAGTTTAAAGACATTAGATAAAAGGTTAGAAAAACATACAGAAAATTTGCCAGATTGAAAATTGTAAAAACGTTAAATGTAACGTTCAGAAAACCGTTGATTTAACTAACCAAAAATTGTTAGCTGGGATCCTGGAGGAGGATCTGTGTAACCTAGAAGGGTAGAAGGTACCACCTCATGCTACCAGTAGTGACAAGGACACTAACAGAAGCACAGAACTAGAGAAGAATGATTAAAGAAGGATAAGGAGAGAGCATGCGTTGATGGTCACCACCAGCAAAACGATTTCCTGTTTTGAGGTGTGTCCTGCTAATGCCCATTAAATTTAATTTGAATTAAAGCAGGTGAACTTGATTTACAATCGGTTATGCTTTGTCTGAATTTGTTTTAATTCTGTGATGATTAATGTTGCTGTGATAGGGTTAGCGAGTCTACCCATCACCAGGACTGTGTACAGTTGCCTTAATTATTTTAAGTAGTGTATTTATGCCCAACAAGAAATGCTTTTGGTAAAAGCAACAGAATTATATAATTAAAGGTGTAAAATATATTTTATTTATAACCATTTTATGATTTTGTGAATCTGTTTACATTATATCCCTCCCTACAGCTGCTCCTTTCTCCTGGTTTTAAATGCATTATTGTAAGTTAACGTACACTCATCCTCAGTGTCAGTATAACTATAGTAGTGCACTGCTGTCACACAAACCCATCCACTTCTACTTGTATTAAAAAGCACAGCTCCACTGTTCACATGCAGCAGTTTTCCTGCTCACTGTTGCCATGGGAGGAGAGCACGATTGAAGCTTCACTACTGACTGAGACAGGATGGTGGCATAAACAATATCAAAGTATTACCACAGTATGTGGCACTACCATCCTGCGCTAATTCAAAACAAGAAAAGATCTGAAACAGTTCTTAAAGTTGAGTTTTTAGACTAAATGAACACTGTGCACACTATTCAATCACTAATTTAATTAATGATAAAGCATCACTTAATCACATTATATCAGTTAACTAAATGACATTTTTTTTCATGTTACACCCACAAAAGTACATTTGAAGTAAAGAAAATGATACGTAATGTACAAAATGTCTTTACAAATAAAAATCTGGAAAGCATGGCTTGTATTTATATTCAGCCCCCTATATCAATAGTTGGTAGATTAACCTTTCTCTTCAATTACAGCTTCATGTCTTTTGTGATTTATCTCTACCAGCTTTGAGCATCTAGAGATTTTTGCTCATTCTTCTTTATAAAACAGCTGAAGATCAGTCAGGTTGGATGGAGAGCGTCTGTGAACAGCAGTTTTCACGTCTCTCAACAGAAGCTCAATGTGACTTAGGTCTTTAGGAATTTGACTGGGTCATTCTGACACATGAATATTCTTTAATTTAAATCATTCCACTGTAGCTCTGGCTGTATGTTTAGAGTCATTGTCTTGCTGGAAAGCAATTCTGACCAGCTTCCCTGTCCCTGCTGAAGAAAAGCATCTCCACCACCATGTTTCACAGTGGGGATGGTGTGTTAAGAATGATGAACAGTGTTACTTTTCTGCCACACATAGCGCTTTGCATTCAGGTCAAAAGGTTAACCTCTGGTCTCATCTGACCACAGCAGCTTCTACCACATGTTTGCTGAGTTCATACATGGCTTGTGGATACAAACTACAAACAGCACTTCTAATGTCTTTCTTTCAACAATGTTTTTCTTCTTGCCACTTGTCCAAAAAGGCCAGGTTTGTGAAGTGCACAACTTATAGTTGTCCTGTGAACAGATTCTGCAGCTCCTCCAGAGTGACCATATGTTCTTTCCATCCCTTGGTTGTAGTTTAGGTGGATGAACACGCTTTTCCATTTTGGAAAGATGGATTGAACATTGCTCTGTGAGATGTTCCTTGGTCTTCATGATGCTGTATATCACTAATGTTCTCTACCAAACCTTTGAGGCCTTTACAGAACAGCTGTAGTTATACTAAAGGCTAAATTACACATAGCTGTACTCTATTTACTAAATATGTCAGGGGGCTGACTACAAATGCAAATTTTTATTTACAAAAAGGTGTGTGTCTCAGAGTAGTTCGATGCTTTTTAAATTTCAATGTTTTAAGGTGCTGAGTAAAAGTTTAATAAAGAGCTTTAGCATCAAACGCAAGGTTGAGTAAAGGAATGCTAGCAACAACATTTTAACGGATAAACAGAAAAATTAATCCAGGTAGATTTATGAACAGCTAAAGAAAAATAAAAAACGCTAAATAAATTTAAAATAAATGATTCATTTTGTTAAAAAAAAAAAATGAAGTTAATATTATATATCCGTCAGCCGTTCTTTGCTTTGTAGGCATTAATGTGCTTCATGTTTAGATCATCAGCTACATGCATGCAAAAGCCCATGGATGTTGCACTCTAAACAGTCCGAGAAATGATCAGCTGACCATTCCTAATGACACACCATTACCTGCCTAACCCATCCTTTTATATCAAAGAAGACCTAACAGGCAATTAGGTTCTGCCACTGAAAGTGTGTGCAAAGTTTAAAAAATATCCCGAACACTACTTTACTATTTAATTGTTAAATTAAATCAATATGAAAGTAACTGTGCAATAATATATGTTTACTTTTCACCTGAAACTATACTAAAAAGCATAATTCTGCTTGTGGTATCAAGCATTTTGAATACAACTGTAGAGGTCCACCTGAAGACTACCTGAATACCAGTATGGACGAGGTTTGATGCTGTTAGTAAACATAGCTGATGAGGTCAGCACTAAATTACATTGACCTAAATATAATCTGAATCATTTTATTATTTAGAGTCTTATTATTATTTAGGAGTAATAATAATAATATTATTTAGGAGTCTAGGATATAATATAATATTGATTGAGGGTTTGACATGTTTATTTACATGTTTATTTATTACCAGTATAGATAAAATGTTTTTCCTTTCCAGATCTGCCCCTTAGTCTCAGCAACTGATGCTACACTCAGACACACAGCATAGAAAACACAACCGGTTCATAATGCAGATTTAGAATATCTTACCACATAGATATACATATAATACCAAATAACAAAACTAACAAAACTATATCTAACCAGCCCTTGGCTGTCAATTTTCAGTAAGAAATACAGTTTAAATACAAAATTCAAGAAATGAAATTCTGCCTGCACACATTCAATTAAATAAACATTTTGCATTACCTAATCACACTTTGTAACAGTTTACTGTTTCCTTACACACTGCTGAAAGATACGAGCTGTACAGTGCTAGAACAGTAATGTTAGCTGAGCTAATTTAGCCTCAGCATTTGTTTGTCTAGCTTAAGACTGACCGTCTTTCTCTGTGTAATTTTTTCTCAAATATGATCTACTGTGCATTTCTGTGTCTATATGTGATTTAATTTACAGTATTTTTCATACTATAAGGCACACTTAAAATCCTTAAATGTTTCCAAAAATTGTCAGTGTGCCTTATAATCCGGTGCACCTTATGTATCCATTCTACCAGTCAGGTATTCATGAGCAGGAGAGACACCTGAAATACAGAGTTATACAGGAGTTTCAGTTTAGTTCTCCACCAGCATTAGTATTAGCCGCTAACCGCGCTAAGCTCTTTTGCCATTCAGAGATGAGCATTATCGATTTGTAGCCTGCTGCTAACCCAGGGTAGCACTGCTGGAGCAGCATAAGCATTATCCGCTAACCCCACTAGCTTGTTCGCCATTCCGAGATGAGTATTATCGTGCTGCAGCCTGCTGCTTACCCCGGCTAGCCCTGCTGGAGTAGCATTAGCATTAACCACTAACCACGCTAAGTGCTCTTTTGCTGTTTAGAGGTGAGTACATCTGAATGTAGCCTGCGTGTTTACTGTGTTAAAACAAGCTGCATGGGACGAAGCGGTAGCGAATATCACCCCGGCTTACCGGAACACTCAGGGTTCCTCAGTGTAGCGCTATCAGGCGGCGTTAGGCGCTAACCATGGCTAGCCTTAGTGTAAATCTGCAAATCTAAGCTTACCGTAAATAAAAGAAAGTGCTTTACTCAATCTAACAGTTTTCAGGAGAGAAATCTGTGTAGATTAATATCCAGCACTTGCTTAACTTTAGTCTGCCTTTCTCTCTTATCTCCTCCCACTTCCTCCAGCTCCCCCAAATCAAAAGCCTTCTGCAGAGTTTTCTGATTGTGATTTCATGATATTCTGAACATTCTGAAGCAAAGGCAACTTTCATTTTGCAGTGGCGGGTCACTACTTCAAAATGTATGAAGTGAAACTGTGTTATTTTCTGAAGCGTTTATCATCCCGTGAAAATCTCAACCATACAGTGGCTATGCCAGTGTGTGTGTGTACTCCTGCACTTTGGGCTTAATAAGATATTAATCATATTTATCAATTATTTTATGGACATTTTTTTGAGTTGAGAATCTTATATAAGACGCATCACATAAACTTTAATATAATATATGTCTGCTGACTGTAGGAAGAACTGTCATAGCATAATAGAAATCATAGTATCTGTAACCATATGGCTAAATAAAACAACAGGTCACAGAATCAAAGCACACAGCAGGAGCACATGCTGACAGAATTCCAAATTAATTCATGACTTTAAACACAGAAAAGATATCTGAAGTAGTTTTATAGATAAGAAACACTGTGAGTGAATGATTGTCAGCCTTTAAAGACTTTCGTGTGTAGTTACATTCTGACCAAAATCAATTTCTGCAATCCTTTGACCACAAATATATAAATAAATAAATAAACAAATATATATATATATGAATAGCTGCTATATTTCGCACTTCCGAAAATGGCAACAATGGCTCAAGGTGCCTCTTTCCTCAGCAATGCCCTACAAGGCTTTGAAAAGTAACATCAATCTGAAAAAAAACTACATATGTTAACAGAGAGACTGAAAAGATAGCGTTTCTTTTTCATTTTACTGATATATGACAAATACAACAAGCTGTTTGTGAAAGTGCGTCCTTCTTTCATCTACAGTGCAAAAAGCACAGAACTCTACTGTTAAAAAACAGCATTACTGTCCTTTAACAACCACCATACAAAGCAAAGGTCTTTGTAGAGGAACTCGGAGCAGCTCTGACATCAGCAATTTATCTAAACCCAAAGGCTCCTCGCTGGAGACCTGGTTAATGGATCCCTCTGTGTCAGCAGCGTCACACAGCAGCGAAAAGCAAAGAAAAACCAAGGTCTGTCCTCAGTGTCCGCTTAGGGACAATGCGGCAAACTCTTATCCCAGGCTACAAGCATTCAGCCCCTGAGCGAACGGACAGCTAAAGGTGTCCATAGGAAAGGAGGGGGTTGTGAAAGTAACGGGAGAAACAAATAACTCATTGGTTACTATTAATACTGCATTCTCACACATTAACAATACAAATGCTTAACCTTATGATAGCTATGGCAAACTCATAATCCTTTTTACATTTTGCTTTAAACCCTCTTTAACACCTCATACAATACAGGTTCATGTTCATTTCCTTTTCAGATTTTCTATGGATATTAAATTAATTAAAATCACGTTGATACTGGCACATAACTGCTGAAAACCAATAGATTAGATAGATATTTTAAACCTATATTTGATGTTGCATTCACACAATTACCAAACAGAATGTTTAATTAAAAACAAGCTACTGCGCTAAAACAAATATATATATTTTTTATTCTATTTGTACAAATCATTGTTACACTGCTCTGTAATGATAAACACATTACCTTAATTTATGTAATTTGTAAATGTTTATCTTTTGGTTCCCTTTAAAGTATCCACAATTCCCACATCGGCGTATCACTACTGGCGTGACAGTGGAGTTCCTAAGAAGAGCTTTTAGTTCAAGCTGGCACAAAGTTCTTGTTTTGAAAAAACAGTGACTCTACCTTCTTCATCATTTACTGAACACAACAGAGGCTCTACCTGCTACTGTGAACACATCCTTCCATATAGAACATTATTTCATTTCTAGGTGAGGGGGTTTAAGAAAACGTTTCATTTCAAGAATATACCTCCTCAAGAATGTTCTCCTGAGTCAACAAAACACCACACAGCACAGCGCACAGTATATCTGATTTCATTTACAATATATTTCGCACTACAAGGCGCATGTAAAATCCTTTAATTTTCCAAAAAAATGCAGTGCACCTTATAATCCACTGCGCCTTATGTATGAATTCTACCAGTCAGGTATTAAGGAGCAGTAAAGTCACTCTGCTGAACAACAGAGTTATACAGGAGTTTCAGTTTAGTTCTCCAGCACCGAGACTCGAGACTGAAGCAGTATTAGCATTAGCCGCTAACCGTAAATCAACCTGTAGCCTGTTGCTAACTCCGGCTAGCACTGCTGGAGCAGCATTAGCATTTACCACTAACTGCTCTAGCTCTTTTGCTGTGTGTTTATTTAAAAATGGGCTTCTAAACTTAAAGTTGTTTTATTGTATTTGTACAAATTAATGTAACACTGTGCTGTTATGTTAGAAACAGTTCCTTAATTTGTGTCAGTTGTAAAGGTTTATGTTTTGGTTGATTATTAAATATCTGAAAACACCATTATCTGCCCACAATTTCACACCACCAGTACCACATTACAACACAACACCACGGCACAACAGCACAATGCCACAGCACAACACAACACAATACAGCACAACACAACATCACAACAGCTCAGCACAACACACCACAAAACACTACAGTACAACACAGAACACCACAATGCCACAGCACAGCACAACACAATACAGCACAACACAACATCACAACAGCTCAGCACAACACACCACAAAACACTACAGTACAACACAGAACACCACAATGCCACAGCACAGCATAACAGCACAATACACCACGGCACAACACACCATAGCACAGCACAGAATAACAACACAGCTCCACAACAGCAGCACAGCAGCTCCCCTGTTTCTTCTACACCCTCGGCTGCGTTAGACCCGTTCGCAGGTCAGAGCAGAGGATCAGAGCCGTGAACCCCATAAACACCCGCTCTGATTTAAAACTACTTTATTTCACCGCTGCAAATATCAGGATAGAAGAACTAGCAGAATCGGAGTATCACAGTGTAATCATAAACAGTGTAAAATCTTAAATAAACCATTTCATTATTCTCTGAGTAACAGCAATAATAGATACACATACTAAACAGCGCGAAGCTCCCGGTCAGTGCTCACCTCAGATCGCTGCTCCGCGCCGCCACGGCTCCACCGGAGGGCTGTAGCGGGGACCGGATCACCGTAACCCGGGGAGCAGAGGATCACCGTAACCGGTTAAAGCGGGTGAGACTCAGCACTGATGATCCGCAGACCCTCGGACCCGCCGCCGCTCCGCGCGCCCGTTCCGCTGTAAGTTTCGGAGCTGAAGCCCCGCCCACCTGAATAACAGACATACAGCAGCTGAGCCAAGAGGGGGCGGACACTACGCTTTCGGTCACGCCCACTTAGTGTTCCAGTCCCCCACTGGTTATTGTGTTTTACGGGGACCGCGCTGTTTAAACTGATCCAACACTATTTTACTGTAACATTATAATAAGAAAATACACCATCAAGACTGATCACACTGATATATAAACATGCCAACATGCTCCTCCGTACAAAACCTGAACTGCACATCATACACTTTATATTCTATTATTTTACAGAAAATAAAGTAGAAACCATTTTAATAAAAACAACATACAGCTCTGGAAAAATATAAGAGCACTTCAGTTTCTGAATCAGTTTATCTGATTTTGCTATTTATAGGTTTATGTTTGAGTATAGTGAACTTAGATGTTTTATTCTATAAACTACAGACAACATTTGTCCCAATTTCCAAATAAAAATATTCTCATTTAGAGCATTTATTTGCAGAAAATGAGAAATGTCTGAAATAACAAAAAAGATGCAGTGCTTTCAGACCTCAAATAATGCAAAGAAAACAAGTTCATATTAATAAAGTTTTAATAATAATCACAGTTTTCATGCATCTTGGCATCATGTTCTCCTCCACCAGTCTTACACACTGCTTTTGGATAACTTTATGCTGCTTTACTCCTGGTGCAAAAATTCAAGCAGTTCAGTTTGGTTTGATGGCTTGTGATCATCCATCTTCCTCTTGATTGTATTCCAAAGGTTTGTATTCCAAACATTTCTGTATTGTTCTATCAGACATTTTACTTTTTTTTCACACCATTTGATCATAAATGTATTCTTTACAAATTGTAAACAATTTATAATCAAATGCCAGATATAAAAAGCACCAGAATAACTTACATTTAAAGTTAAAGTTGGAGGTATTTTTGAAGCATTGTGAAAATTCTGCTCCTTATTAAGAAAGTTATGGATTACTAAATTACTAAAAGTTTTTTTCCTAAGCATCACAAAGTGTGGGAGAAAGTCTGTTTAAAATTGTCTCCATCGACTCAAACTAAGACTTTATTTAATCATTGATTATGAGTGAGAACTGTAGGAAAAATGAAGGAAATTATAGTTAACTGCTGGATTTTACACTCTTTACGCTCTCTATTGTGTTTGTGATCTACTGTAGGACACACATGTCTGTTGTCTCCATGTCATGTAAACAATATACCCCCCCTCCCCATATGCTTAGCCCAGACAGCCTCATTATGTCAAATGGCATCAGAAAGCCCCCCTGGGACAAGCGCCATGTGTCATGCTGACCCCTCCTCCTCCCCAAAATCTCTTAGTCTCAAGTCTCCAGGCTGAAAAATGATTGACAGGGCAGTCAAGAGACAGGACAGGTAGAAAAAATCACCTCACTGACATATAAGGACCTGTATTCTTATCATTATAATGACTTTATCCCAAAAGTATATGCTTTGCACATTATGATTGTATAACTCAATCACTGTGGTTAGGAATGATATAGATTGAGATATGATATATTCATTCATTCCATTTCAAATAATAATATTCTCATAGGAAGAGATGGTAAGACAGATAGAAGGAGAGAGACAGAGTGAGGGAGACACAGAGAAAGTAAAGTGAAATGGAGCTGTCCCACATGTCACAATATTCTATATAATGATCCAGGTTTCTGTGTGTCAGCTCTTGAGTCCTGTCGCTCCGTGAAGGAAAGACACTGTTGCTGCACCTAGAATCAGACTGCAGCTTCCAGGCACGCCGTAATTGACTGCTCTGGGACCTGCAGGGTCCAGAGGGGAAAGACCAGAGTTTACATACGAGACTCAAAGGTTTATGAGAGTAGAATCTGTCCTCATCCTGAGATATAATAGAGATATAACTAACAGTGAAAATCATATGGTTGTTGTTCATGTACAGAGATTGAATCAAATGTAATGTACAGCTCTGGAATAAATGAAGAGAGCACTTCATTTTCTGAATCAGTTTCTCTGATTTTGCTATTTATAGGAATATATTTGAGTAAAATTAACACTGTTGTTTTATTTTATAAACTATGGCCAACATTTCTTCCAAATTCCAAATAAAACTACTGTCAAATACTGTATACTGTACCTTGAACTGTTATTCCATTATTTCATACCAGAGCAACAAACACTTGTGAACAGGTCAGTGAAAGTCCAGCACAACACAGTGGAGCAGGAATCACGCCAGTAAAAGTTAAATCTCATAGCAATAATCTAAATCTGAATTTGTATGCATGGTATTAAATTGTCTTAGAAATATATAAATAACATTAGCTAGCCTGGCTCTTTCAGTTCAACTCAGTAATGCTCCTTACTGAAGTGTATTATCAAAGATAATCATTCCAACTGTGAGTTGTTTCATTTCATAGTACATCGCACACAAACTACACATTTGCTATTGGCTCCTGGCATCAGGTATTTAAGGGGTGTGTCCCACCAACCCCCAACTCACCATCAGTGTGCAGTCCTGCTTACCAGGGCATTCAGGAATGACTGTCTTGTGCTTTTGTTTTTTCAATAAAAGATTGTTTTACCAAAACATGGCCAAATTAATCCTGTACAAAGTTAGGTTTTTGCTGTTCTCAGCCCGCATGAAGTCACACTTTGCAGTAAAGTAAACAGTAACTTGCTCTTATAGCTTACAACACACATGTTTAGGCAATCAACAATTATATAAAACATAACTAAATATCTAAGTGAAGTTAGCCCTGATGGACAAGACTACATCCTGACTTTCTCATAATGTGAATAAATAATTGCAGAGGTCAAATGCACTTTTTATGTAATGATGTACCAAAAAATAAAATAAAAACACATAACAGAAGGTATAAAAAGTAAGACTGCTGTTCACACTTCCAGTGTCCCTCACTGAGCTAAAAATCTCACATTTGCAGTTAGTTACCATCAATTTGTAAAAGTGCAGTTCTATATACATACACTGTACTGGATGTGAGTTGAGCTGTCAGATGATAGATGAAAACAAGTTCATATTCATAAAGTTTTAAGAGTTCAGAAATCAATATTTGGTGGAATAACCCTGGTTTTTAATCACAGTTTTCACGTATCTTGGCATCATGTTCTCCTCCACCAGTCTTACACACTGCTTTTGGATAACTTTATGCCTTTACTCCTGATGTAAAAATCTTATAATTACTGAGTTTAGTCTGTTGTTTAGTCTGTTGCCATTAGCAGCTTCTTTCCCATTGGCTTCTGGCACTCTCTATTTGCACACTGGGTGTGTCCATCATTTTCTGACACTCACCATCAGTGTGTAGATTTAATTTTATGATTTACTGCCTGACCTACCTTTGTGATGTAGGTTGTAAGAACTCTGTGTTAGCTGTGTGTTATGTTGTATACATTACAATATGTACATCAGTGGCGTGCACAGACATTTTGGGGGGCAAGTGCTCAGGGGGAAAAGAGCACTTTTTAGTGCACTTTTAATTTTACTGCCCCCCTCCAAGCAAATCAGTCCAGAACCGAGGCTGTATGTGGTCGTCAAGGGCGTAGGAGCGGGCTTTGCCAATATGAACCCAAGCCCACCCTATAGTTTCCTAGAACAACATTTGTGGAAATTACTTTTAAACACAAATAATCAAATTCCCTTTTTATTTTGTTTATTATTAGTTAACATCCAAGTAAAGATGATTTTACAACCTAAACATGTTACTCCACGTTACCGTTACAGTTGTTAGCAAAATTATGCATGCAATGTCTGAATTATATACATATGACAAAAACTGATTATTATTCTGTATTGGCATGTTGATTCTGTTGTATATTTACATTTTCTCCACTCTTTCTACTGAGAGCTCTTCTTAAGATGGTGTCCTTTTATGTAAAAGAATGTAACTTTATGTTTCATAGGCTGTATTCGGAATGGCATACTACTATACTGCGTACTGCATACTGCACTAGTATGTACTGCATACTACACACTGCCCAGTATGTAGTACTCTGTACTGCAACACTTTTGATTGTAGTACCCTACACGGTCCCTGACACACCAGTCAGTGCTCTGTAGTGCTCTGAATTCCTCAGCGAGCTGTAAACAGAAAGAACATGAAAAATATCCTACCGTTTCATTATTAAAACTAATGAGATCTGCATACTGTCCAGAATAGCAATTGCTGCTTTTATTTTAGAGTTTAGCAGTTAACCCAATTCTAACAACCAATTAGCAGCAGCCCCCACAACCCAAGTATGTTCCAGTTATATTTAAATATGTTTTCCTATCTATTTTAGTAGATTACTATTTTCATCTATGTAAGTACCAACAAGAAGAAAACATTTAAACAAACTCTCATTCATATTTACACAATCTCAACACAAGTGAAACATTTTATTAATTTGTATTCAAATCATTCCCTTATTTAAAAGAAAAATATGTATTTAAACACAGGGAATTATTTATTGAATCAACAGAACGATTTATTAAACAAAGGTAATTATTTATTAAATAAAGAGAACGATTTATTAAAACTGAGGGAATTTTTTATTAAAGTAACAGAATAATTTATTAAAACTCAGGGAATAATTTACTGCATCAAGGAAAGTAATGGCTCACCGCTGTCGAGACCCTCCGCTGTCCCGGCCGCGGACAGAGCACGGCCGCGGCAGCGGAGGGGGCTCGACAGCGGTAATGCACTGTAATCGAAGCTCTCCATGTATTACTCCGCCACGTACAGGTAACCTAGCAACAATGCAGCGCTTACAAACCAAACAGCGCAGCTACAAACAGAGCAGCAATGGAACTATTTTAACTGGCAGAGTTTTATAACCAAACAGATCTTGTTTTCTCCTTCTCTTCAACTTAAAATCCTTTAGTAAACAGCGATAGTGGAACTGTGGTATAATCACAATAATACACAGAAGGTTTGTGCTATAAGGGGTAATATTGTTACTGCTGTGCGGCGGTCATAGGCATGTTAAAGAGGATGAGAAACATATGATCGGTTTGGTTATAAACACACTTCAAGTTAAAATAGTTCCATAGCTGCTCTGTTTGTAGCTGCGCTGTAAGCTCTGCATTATCCGCCATTTCAGTCTATATTGTGGAAATCTAAGCTCACTATTAATAAACAGAAGTGCTTAAATCACCCAAATAAACAGTTTTAGGAGAGAAATCTGTGTAGATTAAAGTCCAGCGCTCCTTTAACTGAAAAAAAAAAAAAAAAAACGTTTTTTTAAAAATTAATGTTTTGTTTACTTGGCGCCACCAGCGGGAAGACCTGCGGAATTACAAAATTCCACCTTACATTCAGCTTAAAACACAGCTGAAAAATATATTCACTTAAGCTGTTATTTAATTAATAGCAACTCTTATCCTGATATAGTGGCTGATAATTATGTAAAAATGAATATTTTCGAATCGCTATTGGAGACATGGCGTTTGTGGGACTGTGCTTATGGGGTTCAGCGCCTCCCAGTGGTGTATAATGTTTGTAAGCGCTGCATCGTTGCTAGGGTCCCTGTATGTGGTGAATAATACATGGAGAGCATTACATTGCAGTGCAGTACCGGCTGATAATGTCTTTTATAAAATGCCTCAGCCAATTACATTGCAGTGTCGGAACTAACTGTGGTATAATACACATTATAGTGCGCCCTCTCATGTATAATTGGTGCATTAATGCATTACACAGTAACAACATTGCATAATAATAAAACTGCTGTTTTAATTTAGGTGTTATTTGGGGCAGTGAGTTAACAATAGAAACTGGGTATGAACAATAGTTCTGCGTTTTTAGGTCAATGCATTCTAGTTTGCATATGTAGGCCATTTAACAGCTGAATGTTTTTCAAGTACCTCTATTGATAGTGAATTTGCGTTCAGCAGAGAGGGAGTGTATGAGTGGAGATTTAACTGTACGTTTGGCCACAATGCTTTGGAATGTGTGTTAAATGTGGATTATATAAAATAATAGTTTTACCCTCAACCAGCCACTCTCGGCTTCTGCTGCTTTGTTGAAGTGCACTCATCAGCACCAGCGTGTTTGCACTATTTCTAGTGGAAATTTAATTAAGTAATTTGCATATGAATGGATATGAGTCCATTCTGTCTTTCTGTTCTAGTGGTTGTTTGATTTCTGATTAGTTGGTGAAACTATAAAACCAAGCTGGTTCTAATTCTGCAGTGATTTAGCACAGAGAGAGAGGAGACACAGATATAAAGAAGCAGAGAGGGGAATGGAGGCTGTGGGCCACAGTGAGAGAAAGTTGGTCCAGCACTCTAATTTAAATACATGACCACCCCTCCTCCTCCTCCAGTTGTCCACATTGTGCTTTTGCCTTCTCTGACAGGCCAAGCGTGACAGAAGCCCACTCTATACCTTCACTAGTCCTCTGGGGGAAGGAAAGTAGGCCAGGGGAGTTACGCGCTGGTACACTCACTCCTTCACCACAGAAAAAAACTGATTCACTGTGAGATATTCATTTTAACTAAAAACAATATTTGCTACAATGTTCAGGGCTGTGTTTCCCAAAATATCTCAGCATGCTGATCAAAAACTAGGTAAAAATCACACAAACTCTCTTTCCATCAGTAACACTAGGAGATGTTGGGGACCCTTATTAAATGCTGTTGTAGCTGATTTAGATACCTCAACACTCTTTTGTCTCAGTGGAGAGGACCTGAGCAGCTCATTTACAGGAACAGGAATGTTATTTTATTATGTATTTGTCACGGCTGCAGCAAAAAAAGGACGCAGAGAGCGGACGCAAACGCAAGTAATATTTATTAAACCAGAAAACAAATGGGGCGCAGTCTAAAGCGCTGCCACTATGAGTGGGAGGTCGCTCATGCTCACGCCATCAAGCTGCCGGCGCTCAGAGGGAGCACAATTGGCCTCGCTACGGCGTCACATCAATGACAAAAGTCGAGGGCGCAAAAATACCAGGTGAAAAAAATTAACCAGTGTGTTTTAACATTTTGCGTGTGTAAATGAACTTCTTGTGAGCACAAATGTGAAGCTCGCGAGCAAAAAAAACTGAATTGTGTGCGCGCTGAAGTAAATGTTGCTCTCGAGCTTAATTTTTCTCCTCCCAGTTGCTTTTTTTCCTCGTGCGCTGTGTGAATTACCTGCAGCAGCAGTTTGTGCTCGAGTGAGTGTTTTTGCGCTCGAGTTTTGAAAGGGGTGGTTTTGACAGTTTGGAGGTGGGTTCAGGGTCAACTCCCTCAGCGAACGCTATTGGCTGATATCTCCAGGATTTGTGACGGACCACCAACCTCCACAAGCCGGAGGAGGGCGGGGACAGAAGGACAAAGGGAGAGTTAGCTAACTGGCTATGCTAACATGCAAACAACCGGCTCCTCTGCATTGTTAGCCCGGGTTAGTGCCTGGAGCGCAAAACACTGCTGAAAAATGCTGCTGCAGGTAATTCGCACAGTGTGCGAGGAAAAAAAACACCCGAGAAGTAAAAAATTAAGCTTGAGAGCAACATTTATTTCACCTGGTATTTTTTCGCCCCCAGACTTGTGACATTGATGTGACGCCATATCTTGCTCTCTCTGGGTGGGTACAGTAGATGGCGCTCTCTCCCCACATCACTCCTAGAGTGATGTCTGTAGCACAGGGCGTCTGTGAGCTGATCTATCAGAACCGAGCCTCTGCGCTTTCCTCCAAATGCGATGTGATACTAATCAGCAGCAGTTCGAAAAGAGGCGGAGTCTGACTTCACATGTATCAGAGGAGGCCCATGTTAGTCTTCACCCTCCTGGTGTGTTGGGGCATGACTAGTGATAGTGGAAATTCTAATAAGTGGGTTGGGTAATTGGCCTTGGAACTTGGGGAGAAAATGGGGGAAAAAAAAAAAAAATGAAACATAAAGGTACCTGTAGCCGGAACATGCGTAGACAACATGCAAGAACTGATAAACTAATGATGGGGATGGAGCTACAAATGAGCACAGGTGGAAACAGTTTAGGTGGAGACATGGGGGAACACAGGACCACGTGGAGAAATAAGGCAATGAGGAAGAGAGGCACAGAGGGTAAAACGACAGGGAACAGGTTAAATATGTGACAGTATTTTGTTTAATGTTGATGTAAAAGTGGGGTTTGTTCCTACTGGCACGCCTGTGTGTGTGTAATAAATTGGGGTGTACTCACACTGAGCGTGCACAGTCTTCCTGTGTTGCCAAGTATGGACATCTGACTGTTAACTACTGTCATGGTTTAAATCAGTCTGTGGAGGCCCTGTGATTTTTTTGTGCCAAGATAGCAATACACAAGAAATGTACCTAAACACACACCATTTTTCGAACTTTACGCCCATCATCGTAAATATATTCGTGATCACCTTTGCTATTTAAATGATGTATAAATTGTGAAAATAGACTATTGGTGGAGTTTAAGCAAGCATTAAGCAATGAGCACCCATGTGAAATAAGGCCCTATGTCTTCTATCAAGGCATTTCGCTCCTACACTCTAAAAAATAAAGCTTTGGGTCAGCAAAATTGCATTGATATTTTAAGTATGGTACATCAGTTTTTCAGTTATAGCAGAAAGCATTTTTAATAGTATGAACTTAATAAGTGTCCCCATCTACAGATATTTTTATATTGACTGCACTAAACTCAAATTACATAAGTAATTTAACTTAAATTTAAATTAACAACTGAGACCATAACTTATCTCTCTCATTATCAGTCATATAAGTATTGCAGTAACACAGACAAAATCAGCTGGATCCAGACATATAATTTACAAACACTCACCAACCAAAAAACACAGTAACTTACTCTTATAATCTACAACACTGAGAGCAGTTACTGTATAACACATATCAGATTCACTAGAGAAGCAGCCTGTGGAGAATAAATACACACTGATGCTGAGAGAGAGGAGGGAGGACACGCCCAATATGCAAATAGCGTGACCAACATCAGGTGAAACCCCTGCAGAATTTCTCAGTAGACCCCGTTTAACTAAAGAGTTAAACTGAGCATGTGCAGTAGAGCAGAGTAGTCGGCTCGGCCTCAACTAGAGTTCAACTACAATTTTACAACACAAATTATTTATTTACACCAACTTTTAACAAGAAACTTAATAATGTAAGTTGAGGTAATTAGTTTATTATAGTTTTTGATGAAATTCAATATTTCTTGTTCTTGTTCAAAAAAGGAGATCAATTTTAACTTTAGTTTTTTGTGTAACTTTTCATTACCAAAAACTGATGTATTAATCTTGTTGATTTGCTCATAGAATATATTTTATTAACATTCTCGATTGCTCCTATAATGTCAGTTTTGCTGAAGTTTGTCTTAATGAAGTTAAACAATGTTAATATTAAACAGTATGATAAAAGTATGACTTTATTCAGTACTTTGATCACACAGCTCATCCCTCACACACTTAAAACTGGTGTCTGGTGGATCGTCTCTATTTCTCCAGAGTGATCTCCAACATGTACAAGTGGAAGAATTCAGATGGAGGAGAAAGTTAAGTTGTTAAATACAGATAATTAAGTTGCCAGAAAAATGACTTTTGTATTTTAGTGTATTTTAGTGGAAACAACATTTTAATTTTTTATGTCACTTCAACTCAGAAAAACAATAAATAAAAAATAAAAAAACTTATATATTTTTTTACAACAGAGTATTTATTTAAGTATTGGCTAAAGGCCATCAGAATTACTTTTTAGAGTTTAGTTTTACTGTGTATGATGAATGTGAGAAAGTAACTTCAATTAGATTTTATTCTGGTGTTGTTTCCAGGCTTTTATGCTTGTTTTAAGATAGAATTAAACACTTAAAGGAAATACCAGAAACATTTAAATTAGCTGGATCTTTGTGATGTCAGCGATTGGCTACCAGCAGTCTAGAAAAGCACTTTTAAAGCAAACGTTGTGAAAACAAAATCTCAGAGAATCTCCTGCTCTTTATAAAGCAGAAGCCGTGTGCTCCACAGCTTTAAACAGATAAAAATAGTGTTTTGCCAGTGAATCCATTCCTGCTGCCAGAGGCTGTATCTGGCAGACGTACCTGCAGCTGTCAGCGCTGAAGTTCTTACTGTTGTTCTGCTGACAGTCGGTTCCACATCCCTCAGATAATTATGGATTATGGATCCCGAACCCGACTGAACAAAACAAATATAATGAAGAAGAATTCAGAATCAGGGCAGCTCCTCGGGGAGCAGGATCATAATCCAAAACCTGTTTTATTTTTGTCTGACAACTTTTTATATTAATCTCTGTTTTATGTGTTTTATTAATATTTCATAGTAACAGCATCACCATAGACAAACACAGAAAGAATATTTTTCTTGTTGTGTTCTATGGAAGAATGAATGCAAATTGAAAATGCCTGTTTAATGATTCAGTGCACAACAGTGTGGAGAGACATCACCAGCATATCAGTTTACCACAGATACCCGAGGCACGGCTCTATGGTTACCTGACTGAATGGTACAGATTTAACCTGTATTTGTGGATTGCAGGGTGAGCTGTGTTCACGTACAGTGATTTCTGCATGTGTTGCTGAGCCTCGTCTCCTGTGCACAAGGATTTCTCCAGATCTTTTGATGATAGTACAGTGTCAGAAATAAAGGTACATGGTTGTACAAATTCTGTACTTCAAAGAATTAACCTTTACTCCATCATTAATATCCCTGAGTTAATATCAACTCATTTTAAGTGTATATATGTGTATGTATATATCAAATACACTCTATGACAGAGTTCTGGGAGTTTTACCATAAACTCCTTTACAGTGTGACAAAATTGAACCTGCATTGCAGTTCTCAGTGCACTGCCAGCACTGTATCAAACTATACAGTGCAAAATATGGTAACGTGCGCTTATATATTTAATGGAAGGGAGCCCTGGTGGGCAAGAATACACACTGATGGTGAGCTGGGATTGAGGGAGACGCCCATTACACTATAAAACATTACAGCCACATTAAGTTATGTGAACTCATTTGTTCTTTTCAATTCCAATTGCCATGACAAGTTTAGGATATTAAACTCAATTCCTTCGTTTTAAATAAAAATAACTTAAAATAACATATTGTCTTAACTTACTGTGATTTACTCAAATTTGCCCAAGTTTATTTAACTTACGTTTATAAGTTATTGGTTAAAAAAAGCAAAGTGGGAGGATTTGAAAATGCAGAGAGGTAGCGTGATAGGCAGCAAGTTAAAAAAGACTGGAGTACTTTTTAAAACTTTAAAACTGTGGACACATTGGACTAAACACTTTTTAACCAACACATAGCAATTAATAATAACAAGGAGCAAAAAACTAAAGGGGATTACTTTCAGCTGCGGAGGGACACGCCTATCTCCGGAGTCACCAACACTCTAAAAGTAATTCTGTGTTTTAGTCAGGAGAACTAATATTATTAAGTTGAGTGAACTCAACGGCCAGTACAACTCAACAAAATGAGTTCAGAGAACTTCAACCTGAAAACTAAAAACTGTTTGTTGAGCCAATAAAAAAATGTGATTTGAACCAACTTTTAGTCACTACACGTGACAATGCTCTTTCTACAGTTTTGGCTACTATAGGCTCCTGGCATCATATATTTGCATATTGGGTGTGGCCTCTCCCCTACTTACCATCTTTGTGTTGTCTGTTGCCCAAAGCTACCTGATCCTGGGTGTGCAGTAATTATAATATACATGTTGTTTGGCAGGTCTCAGTGTTGTAGAGCTGTAAGAGCACATTAACTTTATTCTGTGTTTCTAGTGATCACAGTATGCTGACTCTGAGCTACAGAGTTCACTCTTTACCCAGTTTACTCCTGTATTGATCCATTATTATACTGTCAGTATTGGCAGTTAATTAATAATGATGTACTAAATATGTTGAAAATACCTATGGTTATTATAAAGTTATAAGTTATGTGAATATTAATAAAGTTTTATTAAATTGTGTGAAAATAAAGATGAATTGTTAGTTTATTTGACTAAACAGAACATTTTAAAAAGGACAAATTAAACACTTAAGTTGTTTTAACTCAGTGCATCCAGTTGAAACAGTAAGTAATGAGTATTTGAACAACTTGTTTAACTTAACATCTTGAGTTGATACAAAGGTTTTAATCAAGTTGAGTTAACTCAGCTTTTTAAGGCAGCAGGGGAACTTATGTTACTGAGTTCAAACAACTTGAAATGTTTTACAGTGTAGAGAGTTCAGTCACGCTCCTCAACACCTTGGAATAAACTCTACACCACCAAAGAGTTCCCCTCAACTCAACTTGTAGTTTAAGTTGGAGAATAAACTCACACAATTTAACACTTTCACACATTTTTGTTTAACTACACATTTTTGAACTTTTGTACTGTATATGTTTGACTTTGCATAGTACGTTTTTTACCTGTGTAAATACGAAGCTTGTAATGTAATGTAAGCTATGTAATGTGAAACTGTTTACATTCAGCTTATTAGAAATATATTATCTCCCATTTTTATTGACTTATAGACTATTTTAATCAACTAAATTATTTCAAAATAAAAGAACACGGTGTAGTTTCACATCACATTACATCAAATCCCTAATAAAGAGTTTCTGCTTTTATTAAATACTCTGAGTTATCAATTCATGACTTTTAATTGGCTCAATCTATTTGCATACTGGGCGTGTCAGCTTGTCACTGAAACTACTGTTACTGTGCAGTTGATTCCCTTGGGATAATTCTATTAGGTTGACGTCTGTCTCTTCTATAGTGGTTACAACTGTTTACAAATTCTTGCTTACAATTTTAATTAGTGGCACCATACTCTACGTATTTTCTGTGTGGTGGCCACAAACAAAAAAAAAATCTGTTTTGGAAAATGAAATGTACAGACTAGAAGCTCCCCAGCCCAGAGGATTGTTGAACCCAGTTGCAGAACAGTTTCAAAGCAAAAAACCTGTATCATCAGAGTCCAATACACTAACGCTTCGGCCAAAAAATGCCCTTTTAAGGAGATAGGGAGCCCAAAAACGGCAGGGAAAAACTAGAACAGGCGGAAACAGACAAGGGAGAAATGTAAACAAAATCTCACCAGAGAAACATTTTTTTTTCATTATCATTCATTGTAACTCAAACAACCTCACAAGCCAGATGTTTCATGACGTGTCCCTGCTTTATGTTTTTGTTAAGATTATTTAGAGAAGGTAGTACAGGGGGATGACTGCACGTTGATTGTGTCAGTGAAAAAGGACACGCTCTTTATGCAAATTGATCCTCTTGTTATAAATCGGGACTTGACCACTGCATCTCAGTTCTCTTCACACTTCAGCATCTACAGACTCCTCCCGAATCACTTCCTGCTCCCGGCTCTTCAATCAAACTCTACTCTTTAGTGACGTCAGCAACATGAAGCACTAAACAGCACAAGCCCTAGAGGCGGTGGTTTAAAGGGGCACTAATCTCACTGATTTCTGATGACTCCACCCTCAGACCAAACTTGAAAAAGGCAGAAAAAAAAATGGTAGGACAGGTTTTAGAGGGGCACTGGGTGATGTATGGGTTTAGAGGTGGGGCAGGAGGGAGAGCTGATTGGTTGAGCTGCAGCAGCAGCAGCAGTGTTCTCTGATAGCGGTGAGATGCAGATGATTGGACAACAGCAGGTGGGCGGTATTATTGATTGTCTGATCTGCATACTGTGCTCCACACCTATAGCACAGCTGAACATGGGAGGGCGCTGTTTTTTTTAAATGCAAGAATTTTAAGCAGGACTGATATATTTCATTATTTTAAAGGAACACATTTTAGCTATTCATAAAAAAATATGATTTCATAGGTTTTAGATTTTGTGGAAGAATAATACAATTAGCTCTATGGAAATTATTTTTTAAAATTATATTACTGTAGTTTTTGTCAGACACTTGAAGGGGAAAAAATATGTAAGATTATACCACAGTTAGCTCCGACTCTGTGATTGGGGCATTCTATGAGTACCGTTATCAGCCAGTAATGCACTGTAACCGAAGCTCTCCATGCATTACTCCTCCACATACAGGGAACCTAGCCAAACAGCACAGCTACAAACAGAGCAGCATTGAAACAATTTTAACTCAGTATTTATAACCAAACAGATCATATTTTCTCATCTTCTTTACTCCAAAATCTTTTAACATACAATAAAAATGGAACTGTGGTATAATTGCAATAACACGCTTAAGATTATACTATGATGTATATTATCAGCACTGCTCTGCTGATCTACAACACTCTTGGTAGGCAAGAGTCCACACTGATGGTTGGTTAAGTGGGAGAGCAAGCCCATTATGCAAATAAAGTAAGTCAGGAACCAGTAGGAATGATGTCAATTTTGTGCATCATACTAAATATTATAGATTTATAATTAGTGGGGCTTAGCTGTTTAGTAATATTTAATGCAGTAAACTCTACCCAAATCTAAGTTAGATCAGATAATTGCTTCATATGTACTAATTAGATTTTGTATGTTTTTTTTAACAGCTGTTATTGAGTAAAGTTTAGGAAGTTTCTGCATGTGGTAGATTGATTGTTTTTTGTATTTATTGATTAATTTATTTAATCATTTAGTCCTCGTTTGACTAATAATCATTAATATTCCTTTCAGTACTTTGTTTTAATGAGCAAAAGAAAAGGTGAACTATAATTTGGATTCTACAAACTTAGATAAAATGGCATTGTTATATCACATCCATTGTTATTCTGATTTGACTGTTAAGTCGTAAATATACAGAGGTTTTAATCAAGAGTGTGTCAAAGTGACCTTTGTAGTTCCAGTTGTCTGAACTCATTTTATTGAGTTGTACTGGCCGGTAAGTTTAATCAACTTAATAATAATTGTTCTTTTAACTAAAACACAAAATCACTTTTATAATTATTCACTTTAATTTATTTTCTGTTAACTTAAACTTAAAATTTTAAGGCAACTCTGCTAGGGGTTTTGAGGTAAACTCAAACATTTACATTTTGAAGTTAAAAAAACAAATTAAATATTTACTTTGTTTTTAGTTATTAATTTTAGCTATTTTTAAGTTACTAATTTAAGTTCTATGAAATATGTTATAAAGTTGTGTCTATTACACATTCTGCATTAATTATAAAGGCACTATACTAATTTTTTCATTCATTTAAATTAGAAACTGTGAATTTCAATATATACACATATATATATATATATATATATATATATATATATATATATATATATATATATATATATATGGGGAATGACTACACACTGATGCTGAGAGTGAGAGGTGTGAGGACACGCCCAATATGCAAATAACGTGACCAACAGAATGCAGAATTGCTCAGTAGACCCTGTTTAACTAAAGAGTAAACTGAGCATGTGCAGTAGAGCACCTCAACTAGAGTTCAACTACAATTTATAAACTTTACAACACAAATGATTAAATTACACCAACTTTTAACAAGGAACTTAATAATATAATATAAAAAAAAATCTTGTTCAGCTGATTTAAAAATCACCTTAATGAAAACAATTTTAAGTTTATTTTTCTTTTGTGTGTGTATCATACCCTAAAATATATTTATCTTGCTAATTTGCACATAATTTATTTTCTCAGTGTCTTCTCTATTGTTCCTTTAATATCACTTTTGCTGAAGTTGTCAAACAGTGTCAATATTAAACAGTATGATAAACTTTATTCAGTACTTTGATCACACAGCTCATCCTTCACACACTTAAAACTGGTGTCTGGTGGATCGTCTCTATTTCTCCAGAGTGATCTCCAACATGTACAAGTGGGAGAATTCAGATGGAGGAGAAAATTAAGTTTCCAATACAGATAATTAATTAGCCACAAAATGACTTTTGCATTTTAGTGTTTAATGGAATATATTTAGTTTGGGTTAGTCAGGAAAGTGAGTTGAAACAACACGTTTGTTTTTTTTGTCACTAAAACTCAATAAGACAATAAATAAAAAATAAAAATCCTACCAAATTTATATAATTATTTATTTATCTTACAATATTGTATTTATTTAAGTATTGGCTAAAGGCCATCAGAATTACTCTGATTAGAGTGTACTGTGTGCAATTCAATAGTGCACCAGCCTTTTTTGATTTGGGGTTGTGTGTTATTGTATTCATTGGTTATAATTTAAGCAATTTGGAGATTAAATACACACTTGTATAAAGAAGTATTTATGTTCCACTTCATTCATTTCTTCATTCCACTTAATTACAGCACATTCCTGCAAGGACAAACATCTTAAATCGTATTGCTCCAGGTGATGATATTTACACATCCTTGAAAATAAACAAGCAGTGAACAGCTAATGAACTGTAGATAATCTTCAGTCTACATGTTATACTGAATATGTTTAAGATGTGTTTATCATACAGTAAATGATCAGCAGATAAAAAGGAGGGTCAGATATCAGGGTCAGAACTGCATCAAGTAGCCTGTATTAAGCACCGCTTACAGATTTAAAGAAGTGGTTTAGTGTTTTCTGAATTAGAACTTCACTGAGGAGTATTTCGGAAAAGGTCTCAGCGAGTCATTAATCTGTGCCTACATCACATTTTAGTCCCTCTGAGACTTTCCTCTCCCTATGAAGCTGTTTACCCTGAATAGAGCACATTGTTAATTACTGCCAATCCTACAGACAGTGCTGCCAGAGGGGGACTTTAATAATTAAAGCCGTTTTCCTTTCATTTTGGTAGTTCTGCGGCAGACCTGACAATTTAACAAACTAGTACAGATCATAGCATGTTCTCCACTACCTCACCACTGACAGCAGCAGTCTGTTTATTAATCATAATCAGAGAGGATTAAGATTAATACATGAACCTGCAGTCTAATTTGCTAATACTGACAACAGTGACAAATCTCACTCAAAATTCAGCCTGCAGCCACCTTCCAATGTTAAAGTCAGACAGCAGAGGGCGCTAACGCAGTCATTTAAATTCTAAACACTGAAACTAAACCAAAAGGGTGAAGTCTCACCACAGTTCAAATTATGATCCACTTTATAATCTATAGTACAAGTACAGTCCAAACGCCTACAGATCTGACCAAGACAGCACCCCATAAGGTGTTTTGCAAAACTCAATAGGACAACCCCATTACTAGTGATGCCCCTACACCAGGAGGGTGAAGACTAACACATACCTTCAAGACTAACACATATGAGAAGTCAGACTCCGCCTCCGCTGTGACCTACTGCACTCTCTCAGACTCCAGCTGCTAAAGGAGAAACAACATGACCTACTGTACTCTCTCTCAGACTCCGACTGCTGATGGAAAAACAGCATGACCTTCTGTACTCCCTCTGACTCTGTTTTAGTGGCAGTGGCTTTATCTGCTGGACCATTTGTAGAAAGTATGCCTGTTAGTATAAGTGCTCATGGTAAGCAGGAATTTAATAAAAGTCCATGGAGACGGATGCTGTGAAATGTAAGCTGATTGGCTACAGTGCCGCTGCCTGCATCAGTTATGTTCAGGTTCAGAGCCAGGTTCTTGTTGCCCGTCACTATAGTTACAGCTTCCATCATTTAGGTCTGCATAATTAGCTAAGAACACCCATACAATGCCACTCCATGTATCACTGTTTAAAGTATCTCTGTTTTAGTCAAATTAATGAAGATGCAAATAGAGATGATAATTTTGTAAAATTATGTTTCCCGACTGTTTTTCATGCCTGTCTATCCCTTCTATCACATGTGTATTAATAGGTTCTTTACTGTAGTGAATCTAAGCTTTATATGTCCAGAGAATCATGTTTAAGAACTGAGCCAGTCTGGCCTGGTTACCACTGGTTTGTATGTTAAAGTGACATGCCTGCCTCTTTTACATTACAGTATCCATACAGAAGATAAAATATTTTTCTCCCGTTCTCTCACACTCTTTAAAGAGTTACTGCAGGGAAGAAGCTGCATGACTGTGAGAAGCTAAATATTTACTACCAGAGTTGTGATGTATGTATTCATGATGGAGTAGCTCAGGTTTATCTCCTGAAAGGATGTGCATCCCGTGGTTCTGTTGCCATGGTGACGGAGGGCTCAGAGAAAGAGCGGGAGAGCGTGGGTCCCCGCATTGCTCTCCACTAACACAAGAAACACAATTCCTCAAACACACAGCAGAAACATGCCAGGTCCACATCACCCGCTCTACAACCACAAAAATACATCTTAAAACAAAACGTAGGAATTATTATTATGGATCAAATGTAGAATTTGAATTTTTATTATGTCCTGCACTGTGCTGCATCTAAAACATATTATATTTTTATATCATTCATGAAGTATATTTAAACCCTGCCAGAGATCAGAAATAGGATAAAAACAATTATTACAGTCTCAGTTTAGACAGTGAAAACTGAAGATTTTTGAGCACTGAGAGAGAGAGAGAGATTGATAAAGAGAGAAAGGGAAGAGACATTTGATAGATAGAACTGTACAGACAGGCTATAAACAAAGAATTTTATCTTCTTTTATCTCTTAAGCTGTGGGGACCCAACAGCTTTTTAGGCCACACACTGAACAAGTTCTGTAAACAACTATCTATTATAAAGTCTATTATAACCCTAAAACCTAAAACTGCTATGAAACTACATCATGGGGATTCATGTAAACTGAACATCTAATTAACATAGCCACTCCACATAGAGAGCTGTATTGCATCCTATTCATTTCAATGGAGAAAGCCGCTCCATGCTGCAGTGCATGCTGGGTTGTGTTGAACGCCACTGCACTGCATCCAGCCAATCAGGAAACAGCAGGCTGCAACTTCACACAAGCCTTACACACAGACCAACCACAGATCATGTCTTGATAACATGGGTAGTGCACTTACCGACATTAATAGCTGCATTTAAAAGCACAGTTGCTAAATGTGTCTTGGAAGACTCACCTTCACACTGATGGTGACTGACTGAAGTACATGTCTAGTGTGCAAATAATTGATATCAGAAGCCAATAGGAAAGATGCCATGTCAACAGTAACAGAAAAATAAAATACATTTTTTAAATAAAATATCTTTAAGTTAGAAGTAGGTTTACGGTGTAATATAAAATATCCCGCATTATGTTTAAAAAAATACATTTTAATCTGTGTTCAATTCTAGTGAACGTAGCCATTACTTAAATATACATGCATGGATTTGCAAAATGCTGAATATAATAAACACAAAAGACTTGGCTGCATGTACATGTTTAATTAATCACAGTTTAATAACTTACATTAGTATTTTAGGATGAAGAATCTTATTAATTAAATGACAAAACATTACTGAACAAAAGAAGAGATTAGAGGTCTTCTTTTCCCAGGTTAACCTTATTTACTAACAGCATTCGCTCCTGTTTATTCTTCCATCTGTCTGACAGCAGCACTCACACACTTTCTCTGACTAGTGGAAATTAAAGCCAGACGAGTTAAAAAAAACACATGGAGAAGATAAGGGTCTATTAAAGAGTGGTTCCGTCAGACTTACTCAGACCACACAGCAAATCCCTCATATGATGAATTTATAATAACCCTGAGGCAAATGGCTCTGTTTGAGTTTTTACATAGACAAAGTCAGATTACTCCGCAGCCTTCCACCTGCCTAAACAGAGACAGACCTAATGAGATGAGCCTGTCAATCATGTTTTGCTTTTAGCGGTCAATCACATTTTGCATTGACCAATTGCAGAGTAGAACATCCTATCCATTTTTTGGCATCAGCCAATCTCGATTGTTAGAATATTTTATGCTCAAACACTTACACTTACTCACACTGACTGACGGTTTTCTGACATTTCTATCTGGTAAACATGGTATGGCTTAACGAAAGTATAAATCAGCTCTGTTTTATAATTCAACTAAAAAATAATATTTTATATATGACTTGATCAAGTTCATGATGTTCTCCTGCTCTGAATCAATCAATCAATCAATCAATCAATCAACCAATCAATCAATCTTTATTTTAACTACAATGTCCATTGAGGGCAACTCTCATTTTCAATGTAGATGAGCATTTACAAATACAGGGATTGACATGACAAAGAATATAATAACCAAATTTAAACATTTTAAAATAACAGTAAATAAAAGATAAAAATAGTTAAAAATAAAAATAGAATTAGAATAAAAATAATTATTATAATAAAACTTATTTGAATTGTTAAAAATATTAAGTTAAAAAAATTAAATTAATACAACAAAAACTAAAAATACAGATAAATAAATGAACCAAAAAATTAAAACAATAATAATAATAAAAGTAATACCAATACAAAAAAATCAAAATAAGTTAAAAAGCGATAATACAAAACTAATGCTCTTTCTACAGTGTTGGTTCATGCACCTTTCCTATAGGCTCCTGGTACCATATATTTGCATATTGGGTGTGGCCTCTCCCTTACTTACCATCTTTGTGTTGTCTGTTGCCCAAAGCTACCTGATCCTGGGTGTGCAGTAATTATAATATACATGTTTCAAGTGATCACAGTATGCTGACTCTGAGCTACAGAGCTCACTCTTTACCCAGTTTATTCCTAAATATTACTAAAGTTTTATTAGCCTGAAAGTGTGTGTTAAAATAAAGATGAATTGTTATTCATTTAATCATTTTTAAAAAAAGGATAAATTAAACACTTAAGTTGAGTTAACTCAGTTTTTTAAGTCAGCAGTGTACAGGAGAAAATTAAGTTGACAATATTTAAATTTCCTATGTAGTGTCAATGGACTCTAAGTTGACACTACCTGAAAAAGTATGTCAGCACTACTGGAGAAAATTAAGTAGTAAATACAATCACTACTCTTGCTTGATCTACCTGATTATCTGATGCAAAAAGTTGACATGATTTTTTAAGTAGATCAAGCACGTTATTTTTTTCAGTGTAGATTAAATAAAATAAAATAAGGAAAAAATAAAAAGGAAACAAAGAACTAAAGAAGAACTAAAATAAAAAAAAGTTCAGAATAAATAAGATCAAGTAAAACAGGTACAAGCTGTCTGAAGGTGGTTAGATATTAAAACTTTAAAATGATTTAGTGACACCAGTGAGCTTTAGTGAATTTTAGAGTTTCCTGTAGTGAATTCCAGCTCACTGGTGCTGCTAGCTAAAAGCAGATTTTCCCAGTTGACCATTCTTTACTCTCTGCACAACCATCAAGCCGACTGGCTCTTTTTGCCATAGAGCGGGGCTTTATTCTTGAAAAGATGTCATGATTAGAGTTAGAAGAAATCCCATTCATACTGCAGTCAGTGGCTGCTCTTCTCATTAACAACCTCTATCAGTTTCCTGAACAAACCCAATGATAATTATCATGTAACTGGGTCACATGACTGTACTTTTACATTTTTACATCCGATGTTTATTAATCTTATAGGGAGCAAAAATACAATAAGTAAAATAAACTGCAGTGAACAGCAGAGTTACAGAGTGTAAATTAGTATTTAAGTTAAAAAAAATTAAAAGTCTCAGAATTTCCTGAATTTAAAGTGAAAGTTCTCCTGCACCGCCGAAAAGGGTGGAGTTTAGTTTACTAAAGTGTATTTAGTAGGGCTGTCAACATTGAAGTGATTTTGGAATCAGTAAAGCATTATTTTCTTATGCAAATTATTTACACCACCAAGTTTGACCCACAACATAATCTGTTGGTCATCACACATTTAGTGCTTTTCCATTGATGTGGAACCGGCACAGTTCTGGTTAGCCGTGTTTCCACCAACAAAAGTAGATTCTAGAACCAAGAACGTTCGATCACAACGGAACCCAAAGAATACCAGGTTCCTCAGCGCGAACTGTAACGACATGTGTGGGCGTGTCTGAGAACGCACAGTGTTCTGCTGAGAAAACAGTATTTACTCTGCATTTGGTGTTCTCCGGTTCTTAGTTGAACATTTGTGGGCACATATGCTGTACTATTCAAACTGAGATCTTTGAATCGAACCAACTTATAATAATAACTGAGTTTAGTCTGTTGTCATTAACAGCTTCTTTTCTATTGGCTTCTGTCACAATCTATTTGCATACTGGGTGTGTCCAACAGTTTCTGACAGACACTCACCATCAGTGTGTAGTGATTCCCCCTGGGCTACCTTAAATTAAGTTTCTGCGGGAAAAGGACTATTGTAAGCTTGTTTTGTTGAGAGTCTTTGTTAATTCAACTTATTTTTGATGTCATTGTTTATTTTGATTTTTAGTGGTGTTCCTTTAATTTAGAATGTTTGGCTATAAAAACAACTTTAATATGCAGATGTTGAGTGAAAACAGCTTTAACTAATCACTGCAATAAATGTAGTAAGATTTTGTTTTGAAAACATAATTAATTTAAGGCAACAACTTACCTATGATTTAAATAGGCTTAACTTATTAGTGTTTACAGTGTACACTCTAAAAAATAAAGCCATGGGTCTGAGTTTAAAAAAAGAATTTTAAATATGGTGAATTAGTTTTTCAGCTATAGGAAAAAGCACTTTTAAACAGCATGATCTTAACAAATTTACTTTAACTGCGCAAAAAAAAAAAAAATCAATTTACACAAATCAAACTCCCATAAGGAGTAAACCACTGCAGCAACTTATCTTATAATCTATAACACTGTTACTGTATAACACATATCAGATTCACTAGAGAAGCAGCCTGTGGAGAACGACTACACACTGATGCTGAGAGAGAGGAGGGAGGACACGCCCAATATGCAAATAGCGTGACCAACATCAGGTGAAACCCCTGCAGAATTTCTCAGTAGACCCCGTTTAACTAAAGAGTTAAACTGAGCATGTGCAGTAGAGCAGAGTAGTCGGCTCGGCCTCAACTAGAGTTCAACTACAATTTTACAACACAAATTATTTATTTACACCAACTTTTAACAAGAAACTTAATAATGTTAGTTGAGGTAATTAGTTTATTATAGTTTATGATGGAATTCAATATTTCTTGTTCAGCTGATTTAAAAATCACCTTAAAAAGAACAATTTTATGTTTAGGTTTTTAGTGTACACTAAAAAAAACTGTGCGTTAGTAAATGTAACGTATTTAAATCTGTGATATTAACAACAAAAAATATGTTTCTACCTTTACATGAATATATCTAGTTTTTAATTACTCCACATTTGTTCAAAATACAAGACATTGTGTATTTTTTCTTTAATATAATTTATTTATGTAATCCCAACTAATCTTTTTAGGTTCACCTGCACAACAAACTAAAGTCTTGTTATATTTACTAGAGTTTTAGTCACTACCTGTCTCAATGCTCTTTCTACAGTGTTGGTTCATGCAGCTTTCCTATAGGCTCCTGCTACCATATATTTGCATATTGGGTGTGGCCTCTCCCTTACTTACCATCTTTGTGTTGTCTGTTGCCCAAAGCTACCTGATCCAGGGCTGCGGTAATTATAATATACATGTTGATTGGTAGGTCTCAGTGCGGTAGAGCTGTAAGAGCACATTAACTAGAGTTAACAATATTTAAATTTCCCATGTAGTGTCAAATCTCTAAGTTGACACTACCTGAAAAAGTATGTCAGCACTACTGGAGAAAATTAAGTAGTAAATACAATCACTACTCTTGCTTGATCTACCGGATTATCTGATGCAAAAAGTGGATGTTTTTTTAAGCTCAAGCACACTATTTTTTTCAGTGTAGTCTGTTATTAACAAAAAATTGATTTATTAATCTTGTTGATTTGCTCATATATAATATATATATATATCTTCTCTATTGCCTCTATAATGTCAGTTTTGCTTAATAAAGTTAAACAATGTCAATATTCAACAGTATGATCAACCTTTTTCAATGTTTTGATCACACAGCTCATCCCTCCTCTGTAAAAGAAATGAAGTCCCTCCAATTTAAAATTAATTAATTAAAACTAAATTTCCTGGCTTTTTTAAGTTAGTACAACTTTATAGCTCATTTGTTCTCTGCACAAAATTAAGTTGACCTATCGGGACTTAAATATTAGCTAAACTTAAATAATTAATTCACATCAACATAGAATTATCACAGTGTTTTTATCATTATCTAATATTGTAAGTTGGCTGAATTTATTATATTTAGTGGAGGTAATTGAAAAGTGTATGGTAGACTTACCAACTAAACAAATGTGTTGAAATTAGTTGCTAAAACTTTTTTAATTAAATTAACAAACTCAGACAGAAAAACACTACTATACTGATTTTTTTTTTATGAAAATATAGAAATAAAGACTGAATATAACATTTTATTAGAGTATTTTTAATTTTAGAGTAAAATCACTTTTCTGGAACGTTTGCAGTTCACACAAGGGAGCTGCATACAAAACAAAGAATTAAAACAAAGTAAAAACACAATAAACTAAAGTGTATTTAATTACAAAGTTTTCAGTAAATGTTCCTTTGCAACATGTTTACTCAATTAGATTTTACTACAACAGTGTAGCGCCACATTTTCCCATGGCTATAATTATTTACTTAATAGTAGTACTATTGAATTTCTTTAGTTACCTTTACATGTCAAATATTTTATTTATTGTAGTATTATTTTCTGTAGACTGAAAAAAAATATTCATTGGCTCATATTAAATCAGTCAAGCCAAGTCGGTTAAGTTGTAAATATATAAAGTTTTAAGTTTATTCAGCTTAACTGAGTTTTGTTCACACAACAATATTTTAATTAGCTTAATGTTTATTTGTTAAAAAATGTGTTTTTAAATAATTTAGTTTATTTAACGTATGTGTATGTATTCACAACATTCACTATACTTTTAAAGAAACGTCAACACTGACAGTATTACAGTAGTGCTGTATAAGGGTGAAATCTGCAGCTCCAAGCCAGCATATTGTGATCATTAAAACACAGAATAAAAGTGCTTGTTCTTACAGTCCACAACACTGAGATCTGCCAATCAACACATAAGTCACTCGAACTCAACGACTACGATAAGGTAGCTTTGAACAACAGACAACACGAAGATGGTAAGTAAGGGAGAGACCACACCCAGTATGCAAATAAATGGAGCCAGTAGCATTCTGGGAAAGCTGTATGAACCAACACTGTAGAAACAGCATTGACGTGTGTAGTTTACTAAAAGTTGGCCCAAATCCTGTTTTTTCATTGGATCAACAAACATTTAAAGGTTTACAGGTTGAAGTTTTCTTTTTTTAATTTTACAACAGGGTATTTATTTAGGTATAGGCTAAAGGAGTGTAATGTAAAGTTTATTTAACATTCTGTACTGAATCAAACAAAAAATACATCTTTCCTATTGGCTCCAGGAATCATTTATTTTTGTGATAGATTTCTCCACTCAGCATCAGGGTGTAGTCTTGTGTTTGGGTCTAACAGAGCAGGCAGGGATGTGATTATAATCAGGTAATTCATCTTCTATGTTATGTTTCTTATCAGGAAAGCACAGGGTGGGGCTATTTATGTTAAATACAACATTTAAGTAAAATTTTTAAAACGCTATGCAAGGAAGCCGGTTTAAATTGTTAGCTCTGCAAGTGAGTGTTGGACGCAATAAGAGTTTTGTGGTTGCTGGTGTTTATAGACCTCCTTCTGAACCCTCTCATTCTATAGATGAGTTAGCTGGGCTTTTATCTCTATACACTGATTCAGAAATGCTGATCCTAGGTGATTTTAATCTGAACTGGTTAACTAATGCATCCCATCATCTAACAGAAGTGTGTGGTAATACGTCGCTTAAGCAATTAATTACTGAGCCAACACGACCAAACTTGCATGAACCCACCAAGTCAACCTTAATAGATTTAATCTTATCAAATAGATCTGACAAAATTACCTCTACAGGTGTATTTGACCCTGGTATAAGTGACCACTGTCCTATCAGATGCATTAGGGACATCAGCATAAAGAAGTCTTCTTAAACATTTTAATGATCAAGCTTTTTTAAATTATCTAGCCCTCAGCATCATTCACTATACCTCAGGAATCCTGGATGTTGACTTTGCACTAGATCATTTTACCAAAATATTTCTAGCAGTGGTAAACAAGCATGCCCCCTATAAAACCATGAGAATACGGGATATATCTAACCCCTGGATGACTAATGAAATATCTTCCTTGCTAAATGCTAGAAAAGTGGTGATAGAGACCAATGGCTTATTTTTAGGCAGTTAAGGAATAAATGTACCTCTCACATTAGAAAGGCTAAAGCAGAATACTGTATGGATCAATTCTCAAAATCTGCTTCAAACTCTGTCAAATTTTGGAAAGTTGCTAATTCACTTAAAAACAAATCAGAGCTTACTCCCACCCAGATTTTAGTAAATAATCACCAAATATCTGACAAAAGAGAGCTTTGCCAAACATCTATTAATCATTTTGTAGCAGCTGGACATGTATTTGATAAAATTAATACAACAATACCAAACAATGAAACACATGCGCCACCTGCTGTAAGCCATGGTCTCTTTACCATCCACCCTTTTCCTCATCATATAGTAGCTAAAGCCCTCAGCACTGTTAACACAAAAAAAGGCACAGGAGAAGACAGGCTTGACCCCTTCTTTCTGAAGCTTGCATCTCCAGTCATTCTTAAACATATCACATATATTTCTAATCTCTCCATTTTACCAAGTCAACCTTGAAAAAACACATTGGTTTATTTTTGTTTTTAAAGCACTCTCTGGCCATATGCCACCGTACATCTCACCAAAACTTATTAAAAATAACACAACCTACCAGACTCGCTCCAGTGACTGGATCACCCTTCAGGTACCGAGAGTTTTAACTGAACTGGGAAAATCTGCTTTTAGCTACAGAGCAGAACCAGCGAGCTGGAATTCACGACAGGAAACTCACTGGTCTTTAGTTATAGCTTATTTATATTTTATATTTTAGTTATTATTTATTCATCTGTAGTTGATTTTTTATTAGTTGTATTACCTTTGGTTTTTTAACTTAAGATTTTATGATTTGAATGCTTTTCCAAACATTCACACAAAGCAATCCAGACTGTTCTCATACAGAGTTCCCCAATGGTGGAACAAACTACCTTCTACTACCAGATCAGGAGAATCTCTCACTATCTTTAATAAACTCCTGAAGACAGAGCTCTTCAAAGAGCACTTACTCTCCTAACACCTCTAACTAACTACCTTCTACTACCAGATCAGGAGAATCTCTCACTATCTTTAATAAACTCCTGAAGACAGAGCTCTTCAAAGAGCTCTTACTCTCCTAACACCTCTAACAAACTACCTTCTACTACCAGATCAGGAGCATCTCTCACTATCTTTAATAAACTCCTGAAGACTGAGCTCTTCAAAGAGCACTTACTCTCCTAACACCTCTAACTAACTACCTTCTACTACCAGATCAGGAGAATCTCTCACTATCTTTAATAAACTCCTGAAGACTGAGCTCTTCAAAGAGCACTTACTCTCCTAACACCTCTAACTAACTACCTTCTACTACCAGATCAGGAGAATCTCTCGCTATCTTTAATAAACTCCTGAAGACAGAGCTCTTCAAAGAGCTCTTACTCTCCTAACACCTCTAACACACTAACTACTTCTAACCTCATTTCCTTCTTCCCCTCCTTCACTCCTCTATCCCATTATTTCCTTTCAACCTCCTTTAGGCTCTGTCTAAAGATGTTTTTACCTTTAACTTCTATTACTTTTGTACTTTGGACAAAAGCGTCTGCCAAATGTAATGTAATGTAATGATTCCTACTCTTAAATTAATATATTTACCTCATTTGTTTTATATCTTAATATTTTTCTAATTGTTTTTTTTAGAATTATCTTGTATATCTTATTAAAATGCTGTTTTTTTCTTATTACTTAGAATAACTATTTAAAAATGTTTTATTTGTTGTCAATCCCTTCCCTATGTAATTGCTCAGCTACATTGTATATGAGAGCCACCCTCAATGTACTGCGTGTTTAAATAAAGGATTGATTTCCAGCCTCTCAGTATTATTTACTGTTTTTTATTTGGGGGCTTTAAGCTTGTGTTACTGTGTTTTCCTTCTGCCTAAGTTAATCAACATTTTGAAGAGAAAACATTTGTTTTTGACTTCTTACAGCCTACAACACTGTGGCTTTGCACATATTTAAAACATAACCGCATACCCAAACAGAGATAGTTCCGGTTGAGAGAACTACACATTCATGGTAAGTGAGTGTTGTGGGGATACAGCCTTCATATAAATAAAAGGTTCCAGGAGCCAATAGGAAATATAGAACTGTTAATGCTGCCACTATGAGCGGGAGGTCGCAGGTTTGAACCCCAGCTCACGCAGCTTTGCCATCAAGCTGCCGGCACTCCTAAAGGGTGATGTGGATCATCACAGGGCGTCTGTGAGCTGATGTATCAGAACCGAGTCGCTGTGCTTTCCTCCGAGCGTTAGCGCTGTGATGCTACTTGGCAATACTGCAGCAGCCAGGGCTGGCATTTTTGGTTTAGACCGGCCCCTCATAATTAGCGGTGCACAACCGACTTGTTATTTACGTGTGTAGGGTTACAAAGAAGCGTAATGTATCATCAACATATTAAATATAAGAAGTTTAGTGTCTATTGGTAACTTCACCTTTTGTGTCTGCTCTGTGTAGTTCACTTGATTCTTTATCATTTTATTGAAATCATCTCTAATATGTATTTTTTTTAATTCTCTGATACAACAGTTCAATTCTAATTCTTCCTCCTTTAATCAGCTATAGCATGTATTTGTATCAGGCTACAAACAGGACATTCTGTATAGCCTCACCATTACCATTATTCATAATAAAAATGACCTTTATTATAATCATGTTTTTTTTTTTTTTGGGATGGAATGTTTAATGGGGCTCTTTTATTAAATGCTTGAAACCAGAGTTCTCTTCTTCTTTCCTACTCTCATCTTTTGATCTAGGTAGAATAAACAAACATTGAGCCTGATTGTGGTGCTTTATTAAAAACCAAAACAACAGCATTACTTTAACGTGCGAGCGAGAAAGAAAGAGAGAGAGAGAGCGTGTGCGATTAAGCGAGGGAGAGAGAAACAGTACGAGTGTGTTTCCAGTCGCCGATGTGCTCAGAGCTAAACCACGCAGAGAAAGGGTGTGGCCAAATTCTTTCTTTATCCTGATTGGTTCAGTCCACTGTCTATATTGCAGATGGGCCAATGGGCCGCCCCGTCTAAATTGTGGGCCGGTCTCTTAGAAGAAAAATCAGCATCGGCCCCTGAGGACTGCCGGCCCACCGGGCATATAACCAGTTCAGCCCTGGCAGCAGCTCTAAAAGAACATGTGCCGCAGGAGGCATGTGTTAGTCTTCACCCTTCTTGTGTGTTGGATTGTCACTAGTGATATGGGCTGGATAATTTTCTCAGCAAAAGGAAAAAAAAGGGAAAAATTAAGAATAAAGTTTTCAGCGATACAGCACGGAGTGCTAGATAAAGTTAAATCTGACACTAACGTTAACTAGCTGTGTAAACAGAACTGTTAGCTCCTCATTAGTTAATGAGGCAGTCTCGGCTTCAGCTCTGTCTGTAGGCTGTCCCAAGCCGAGGTGGGAGGGGCCATGAATACTAATTCACAAGTTGACGTAGACACGGCACATGTGCCTGCATTTAATCTGTGAGAGACAAGAACAAAGTGATTAAACGTGCAGAATTATAAAAAAAAAGTAAAGAAACTGAAGAAAGTGAGTGTCATTACAGTACCAGTGCAGATAGTTCAGATGAAGAGTGAAGAGGAGGAGAGGAGAGGGAATGAGGGTGAGTGGAGGACAGGAACAGCAGGGGGTGCAGTGAGATGCTGTTCTATAAAAAATTAAAACATTTAAGTCGTGCCAATAAATCTTATTATCAACCACAGACTCTAATCATTCTCCAAGAAAATGAACGACTCCAAGCTTGTGTTTCCTGATTACACCCCTCCAATCCAGTGTTCTAAATACATCAATTAATACTTGAAATAAATACAAATAATCTTATAAAAAGAGGCTTTATTAAATTCCACAGGGCATTCGTCTGTTTTACACACATCTGTTGTGTTTGGTGCTGCTGGATGGAGCAATACTCAACATATTTAAGATATTTCACACTCATAAAAACAGCCTGTTTCCCATCATTACACGTAAAGATACTTTAACTTCCTATATAAAAATTCAAAATGCACAATGCTAAAATCAGTGTATCCTGCTGTTTATACTGTTCAGAGAAGGCTTTATACTAGATTTTGGAACATTGCTGCGTTCAGCATTAAGAGCTCTAGTGATTTTAGGATGTTGTATTGGAAGAAGCTCCATCATTCCAGAGAACACAGTTCTTCCACTGCTCCCGATTGGTCTCAATACAGGGGGTTTATACCCCTCTATAGCCCACACCTGGCATTAGACATGGTGCCAAAAGGATCATGTTGAACTGCTGTAGTCTGCTGGAGTCCTATTCTATTGGCTGTTCTTCTGTACAGGGACCAAACATGAGCTTGTGTACATCTGTGTCAACAATGGGTTTAATTTGAAGTAGCTGAATGCACTCATTAGACGGGGTGTCCACAAACATTTGGACATAAAGTGAACTTTAATAATTAATGATCATTTTAGACCTTTAGATCGTTATTAATAATGCTGGTTCCTGCTATTCTTTCTGAAAGTTGATGTCTTGCTCACGAGGTTTTCCACACAGATCAGTTTCAGTGCCAGTGAACAAATGCCCTGAGGACGCAGTGTGTCTTTGATTTGATGAGATGCAATAAGAATGGCGTAAACTGACCAGAGACCAGGGGGAGCAGTGCGGTTCCAACTCTAACCCAAACAGAGAATTAGAACCAGCCAAGCTGTCTCTAAAATCTGCATGCATGCCTTACCACGTCAGCATCTTCTCAACAAAGAGACAAGATATCTGAGCATCATCCATCATCCAGGACTTCTGAAACACCACGGTACTTCATCTTCCTTTCTTCATGTAGATCTTCAGAAGTTGGTACAAATAATGTTACAAGTAAAATTGCTTAATGGAAAAAAAAAGAGCATATGGTAGTAAGATCTAATGTAATTGCACTAGGGCGGCACGGTGGTGCAGTGAGTAGCGCTGTTGCCTCACAGCGAGACTGCCTGGGTTTGATTCCCGGCTGGGGTGATCCGTGTCTTTCTGTGTGGAGTTTGCATGTTCTCCCCGTGTCTGAGTGGGTTTCCTCACACAGTCCAAAAACGGCACGTTCAGGCTAATTGAATGTCGGATAAAAGTACCCCCCAGGTGTGAGTGAATGTGTCTGAGTGTCTGTCTGTGTCTGTCTGCCCTGCGATGGATTGGTGGCCTGTCCAGGGTGTATCCGGCCTTCCGCCTGATGCCGGCTGGGATAGGCTCCAGCCCCCCCCCCCTCTTAACAGATAAAGCAGTTGACGATGAGTGTGAGTAAATTGCACAACAAAAAAAATATTCATTGGCTCAACCTTACTCAGTGAAGTTAACATTTTGCTTTGACTCGGTTAAATTGTAAATACTAATAGAATTCTGCCCATAACAAATTATACTTTAACTCTTTCACCCTCTCCTATTCCCCCAATTGTGGCTCCATCATGTCTGCTACAAAACTTGAGGTGTCAATCCTCCACTATCTCTGACCATTCATCTCTGCAGGGACCCAAACTGATAACTGACCACTTGCCTCTGCAGGGACCCTCATCGTTTATATGCTAATTTGAGACACCCATTAAAGTGACCACCCTGCAGTGTTCAAAGCAGGATCCAATGTATATAATGTCCCCTCAAAATATCCCTAGTCAGATTGCTTCTGATCGACTGACTAAGCTGTGCCCGTGTAGATTTTCTGTCTGCACGTGAATAAACTCAAGTCAACTCTGAAGCCGTCTCCTGACTCCTGAATCGGACACCTGGTTCCTGAAGGCCGAATTTCTAACAATACATAAAAAAGTTTTGTTCACACAACAGTAGTTTAATTAAATCAACAGCTTTTTTTTCAAGCATTGCACGCTTAAAGAAATTTGTTTGTTTAATGTGAGTATACTGGCATTCTTGATATGTTTAACATATATTTACCAGATTGCCAATACTAACAGTATGATCAAGAGTACTGTGAGCACAACACAAAACAAAACAAAAGCAACTTGCTTTTACAACCTCCAACACTGAAGTCTAGCAATCAACACACATACTACACTAGAGCATGTCCAGGATCAGGTAGATTTGGACAACAGACAACACAAAGATGGTAATTAAGGTTGAGACCACACCCAATATGCAAATATATGGTACCAGGAGCCTATGGGAAAGCTGTAACTAAAAGTTGGTTTAAATCACATTTTATTCAGGTTTTTGTATCAAAAAGCGCAAAAAGTAGCTTTGAACTCAAGTTTAATCTAACTTAATTAAGAATAAGAGAATTAACTAATAAAATCTATTTTTTTACTCTTTTCCTTCAGATTTCTCATTGTTAAAAATGGTTTAATAGCAGTTAGTTAGACTTAAAACCTGTTAAAAACTGTTATTCATCCATTTACAAGGGTCTGATGGGGTGTAAGGGTTTGAAGGACACACCCAATATGCAAATAAATAAACCAATCTGAAAAATGCACTTTGCGTAATATAATAAGAAACGTTAAATAAACTTTTGTTATTTTAAAGTGGATCACAGCTGTTTAGTTTGGGTGATATTTATAAAAATGTCAATATGCTTCACACTGATTAATTCGATTCTATTGGTTGTTTTTACAGTAAGTAAACCTATAAGCATATAGTTTTTAGTTCTCATTAAAAAATTTACTCAAATTGCACTGAAAATAAATATTAATTGGCTCAACTTAATTCAGTCAAATCATCGTTTAGATTTGACTCAGTTAAGTTTCTTAAAATTCTTAGTTTTGTTCACCCAACAGTAGATCAATTACCTCAACTGTTTTTTGCAAGAGTGTGAGGGCTTAAAGAATTTGGACTGTTTAATATGTATATATAGGCTTTCTCAACATGGTCAACATATTTTTAAATAACTGATAATATAGACAACATGATACTGGAGCAGCATAAGAGTGATCTCAATAGCTCTCGGTAAACATACTGTGAGCACTAGGAACATAAACAGAAAACAACTTACTTTTACACACTAAAACACCAAGAAGCTTTGGGCAACAGACAACACAAAGATGGTAAGTAAGGGAGAGACCACACCCAATATGCAAATATAAGGTGCCAGGAGCCTATAGGAAAGCTGTATGAACCAACACTGTAGAAAGAGCTCTGATATGTGTAGTAATTAAATGCTGGTTGAATTTTTTTTCATTGGATCTACAATCATTTACAAGGTTCCAGGTTGAAGATCTCTGAACTCATTTTGAGTTGTACTGACCGGTAAATTCACTTAACTTCATAATATAAGTTCTTCTGACTAACGCATAATATTACCTTTAGAGTGTAGCTATTATGGCATTTAGAAAAATGTGTTTTGGGGAGGGGGGTGCACTATAGGACTCAGTGGTTGTAGCCTAACTTTTATTCTTAATGGCTTTATTTTTTTCCCTGCTTTACATTGCTTTTACTTTTATATTTTTACTTAAACAGTACAAAGCTTGAGTTTGTTCTTTAATTTCTACAGAAGTATTTTAATATCTATACTTTTATCTACAGAGTAATGAATTGAGATTTTTTTTTTTTTTTTTTCTTTTTCACGGGTCAGAAATATTTCACCATTCGGTTACTCATTCTCATCATCCCCGCTAAAAACACTTAAAACAAAACAAAACATTTAATCAATACGAAAAAAAGGCTAAAAAACAAATCCAAGGCTGTGCCTGGGCCTGTAATTAAAAAAGGTTAAAAAACGTTTAAAAGGATACGGAGGGAGCCCCTCTACTCTTCTCCAGAGTCCTCTTCGGAGTACTCTCCAGAGGACTCTTCCCCCTCCGAACCTGACGACACCAACACGTATTCGTCATCTATCCGGAGGGGGGGTGGCGTGATGTCCATAATCCACCTATGGCCCTCCGGGTCAAGTGCATGCCCCAGGCAGTTTCTACATTCAACATCCCTGCACCCCTCGACCTGATGTCCATACTTCAGGCACCCCCTACAGAAGGCGGGCTGCCCTCTGATGAAGAGGTACCGCCTATTCCCACCAAGCGAGAAATTAGCAGGGGGGTACCTCCAACTTCCATCCTCGTTCTTCTTAAAAGTCATGATATACTAGCGGCGCCCATTCCAAACTCCCAGCTCATCCCGGACCATACGCTCCCCGGGCTGGACTTCTCAACTCAAGGGCGTTATTCCGCTGGGCACAGACGAGGTCCTCCGGTTTAAGCCCCAGCGCCGAAAACAGGGCCTCCCGGATGAAAGGCACTCTCTCGGTCGTCATCTTCGGCGGAGACTTCCTCTTGTTTCTTGTCATCCGGGAGGGCTGAGAGTTAATCTAAAAAACTTAAAAAAAAAAAATAAAAGAAAATAAAAAGAAGCTCGAGGAAGACCCTTGCGGCAGTGGTGGACAGGCCACCCACTAGCTGCACATATAGTCTCCTCCGAACTCCTTCTAAAACTAAGCCCAAGAACAGCCGACGTCCTCTTCAGATATTAAACTGATAAGAACAGATACTACACTTGATCTTAGCCAAAAGGCTGAGAAGCGATCAAAGAGTAATGAATTGAGATTTTTTTTTTTTTTGGGTCAGAAATCATTTCACCAGTATGTATTTTAACACTAGGTTACTCTTCTTTCATCATTCCCATAAAAAATTAAAACAAAATTTATTATCTAAAATACCCCTAAAAATAACTTACTACTAGATATGCAAAAAACATCTAAATGAAATTAAAATATATTTTCTTTTAAATTCACTCCTCTAATACAAGTGTAGGCTGTGCCTGGGCAAACGAACAAATCAAAATAACAGTTAAAACCACTTCTAATTTAAAAGGCAGAAAATCAATAAAACCAAAAAATGATTCATAGAATCACAGGATGAAGTCGTGTTTCTTCGACGGTGGGAACTACAGCTCGAAGAGGCCCTTCCACCTCTCCTTCGCTGCGTAATACCCCCACCAGATGACATCTAACTCCATCCGAAAAAACAGATCAGCACGGATTCTTCTATACATTCCCTCGGTTTCCAGGTTTGTCCCTCTACGGCTGAGGTCAGTACGAGCGTTCCAAAGCTCACGCTTGGTAATGCTCACCACCAACCACATCCGGGACAAGAAGGGAGACCTGGTATCCTGAAGCCACCCTCTTATGACCTTTTCTCTGGTCAAAATGAACTGCGGGTCAAATGCTCTGCATAGGTCGGCTATGAAATGAATTGAGATACTTTTTTTTGAAACATTTGCAAAGGAGTCTGATTGTAGTGGTAAGCAGTTATGCACCTATAATATATATTACATAAACAAAGCACTACAAACTGATGGTGAGTAAGGAATGAAAAAAAAAAAAACTTGAACTTACAAACATTATTCAATAATTCCATATTATCAAAATTCAGACATGATGAAAATGTTTAAAGACCTATAAAATACCAGTCCTGATCATAACTTTTATAAACATTTAAAAGCCCTTTTATCCCCAACTACTACTGACTGCAGCCTGCTGGAAGGCAGAGATGGACGTCCAGTGCGTCCAGCCCCGCCCACATTGTCAACATTATGTTGTCCAGTCCCACCCACTTTGCCAAAATGGCAGATTAATGTATTATTAATCGATAGAAAAATGCACAATGTTTGTATATTGGTTAAACATCTGAATAAATCAGAATAAAAACAACCGCTAACTGCCCTGTAAAAGGTTTACTTCTGTTTAGAGGCGGAGCTAAGACACGATGGTGACCAAAGTGGGCGGGACTTGACAGCATGACGCTGACAAAGTGGGCGGGGCTGGACGCGTTGGACGTCCAAGTCCGCGTTCCGCAGGCTGCAGTCAGTACCCTCTCACTTTTATTGTGGTAATTTCTGCCTCTGCAGCTCCTCTCAGGTTTAACTGTGCTATAGGTGTGAATGATACATCACAATATGCAGATCAGTCTACCAATAATACCCCTCCCCCCCTGCTGACATCTAATCATCTGCGTCTCACCGCTATCAGAGGCACACTCAGCCAATCAGCTCTCCCTCCTGCCCCGCTTCGAAACCCATACATCACCCAGTGCCTCTCCTAAACTACCCCTCCTATTTTTTTAAATTTGAGCTGATGGTGGAGTCAGCTGAAATCAGGGGGTTCAGAGCTGATTTCTATTAAACTTTGTGTTTATTTTACCTCCATCTTTCAGTATTGTAACTTTTCACGTGATCGCAATTAACCCCTTGCTTTTTGTGCAGCCTCAACTATTTTTGACAGATGCAATAAAAAGCCAACAAGAAATGTATAATTATTTGTTAATGTAAAAAAATAAGCTTTATTGTCGTATCCTAATTGTATGGCTATATAAAGTAAAAACTTATGTGCAAAATTATATGAAACCTATTTGAAATTGGAACAATATATTAACATATGTTTTGGGCATAAAAATAACTATGGTTATAAATGTGAAATACATTTTGTGAAATACGCAGCACCTATATTCCTTGCAAAAAAAGGTGCGGTTTCAGATTTGCAATACATTTTTTGATGATTATGCTTCATATAAAACAGTTCATACCAGAAACCGAGCTTAGAGAGAACCTGAGTCAGTTACTATAGCAACTTACGCTCTGAAGTTAACCTGCTCGCTGGCAGGTTAGCTTACTCCGAACTCAGGGTTACGCCCACTTTTCTCATGCAAACAGATCCAGTTGATATTGAAGCGCAAATTATTCGCAGAGCTCTCCGTCCTGAACGAGTAATTAGACCCAGATTAGACGTGTTTTTTAGTTTCTCCTCGAACTTTACCGTTTTTCCTCACAGTCAATGTTATACCTAAACAATATTTTAAAGCCACACATTTAAAATATCCCACATCGTGGATCAGCCTTTTAAAGTATGCCTAACTTTAAAACAGTTGTTGTGCAGTTTTGTGGTGTTCCTGGGCATAAGACTTTAATGAACATTAAAGAGGAATTCCACAGAATTGCAGGGTTGTCTTTATAACAAAGATTACAAAATTATCAGAAAACTGGGAAGTGGAAGATAAGTAGCTCTGCAAAATGATATTGATAAAATAAATAAATAATAAATAAATAATTATATTATTAAAATAATATTTTAGGATTTCCAAGAGTCATTGGATGCATGGATGGAACCCACGTTCCAATTAAAGCACCTGCCTTAAATGAAGGGGATTATGTAAAAACAAAATCCTTCCACAGCATTAATATACAAGTACTGATCATAAATTTACTACTTAAAAAAAATAAAGGGACTAATATTTAACACATTACACAAACTTATTTTCTCCTCCATTAATGATTCCATGAGTGATGGGCCTCCAGCTGTTCTGTGAAAGTGCCAGCTCCTCTGCCTGGGTAAAAGGTGGCGGTGGTGGCACCCCTCCTGATTTTCTTACCTCAGCCTTTTTCCTATTAGCTACAAAACCAGAATCAACTGTAGGGCAAACTAAGCTTGATAAAAGTAACAATATTAGGTAGTTAAGTCATACCACTGTGGACTGTTCTTTATATTTCATTTTCACTTGCTGCCATGTGCGTTTAATCCCACTTGGACTACACCTAAATTAATTTAAAAAAGAAGAAAAGTGTACAAATTAAGTTAAATAAAAATGTTTAAATATAATAACAACTACACAATTACATTAAACAACAATTAAAATATTTTCCATGTTTTTTGACTAAGTGCATTGTTGTGAGTTTTTAATTTTTATGTTAACTCACGCATTGACTCTGTCAGCTATTTTTGCCCAAACTGACTCCCTTTGCTTTGTTGCTTTTATGCCTGAATATGATTTCAGACTATGATTTAATACTTTGCATACGCAGATATTAATATTTCCTGCTCAATGGGGGTGAAATATGATGCCTTGTTCTTTCCCTCATTCATTTTCATGGTCAATCCCTGTTTCAGCGCTCCGTTGAGAATGCCTGTTTGTAGGTAGCCGTGAACTTCAGCTGAATTTAACCCATAGACTGTATATAGCTGGACAGAGCATCGTCTCTTAAAAGTGAAGCCACTACAGGTCGGGCGCCCCCTGCTGTTCGGCTGCAGGTAACTCCACCCATCCCCATAGGTTTCAATGGCAAAACAGAACAACTTTCAATCACGTTTTTTCTAATATACTGTAATTCTACCTCCATTATTTAAATGCAGCAGCTAGTGTAACCTCTGCTTATATTGTTACATTTTTATATCCCCACAGAATTCGGTTTTTAAAACTTTATTCAGCTCTATTCAAAAAAGGTGTGGTTATGGTAAAAGGGCTGCTTATGGGCGGGACCAGTAACAGACCGTCAGCTCCGCTCCGCCCCGCTCTGCAGTCTGTGACCGCGAGGCAGGGGCGGGGTTATTTAAATGAGTAGGCGGTCTCTCCACAGCCTTTCTCCCTCCTCTGGTCTGTACTGCGCAGACTCTGGTCTCTGAATCGCCAAAATGGAGGAAGATTTTGGCTTCATTTTCATTGAATGAATGGGAACGGCGACACGGCGTCCATCTTTATATACAGTCTATGATTTAACCTAATCAGAGTTGAGTAACCTAACTCTGATCAGCTGCTGTGGAACTGAAAACTCGGAGTATGAAGCGGTGAGGTAAGTCAACTCGGAATTCAGGGTTAGGTTTGGAGTTTGTTGAACCAGCTTTCTGGAATACCCCCCAGTAACTAAGAGTAATAACTGTAAATACAACAATAACTGCAGCACAAAGATTTAAAGAGACACCACAGTGCATTATGGGGCTAGAACTCCACCCATGCTGAAGCCGCTTCCTCTTATTCCTTATTAAATGTCTATTATTTAGCAATATGTTTAGCTAATAATTTAGCTTCATGATCTTTATGACCAATGACACAAGTTCCTGGAGGTTAGCTGTTTTCTTTGTGTTGTGTTTTTCTCTGCTTCTTTACCTGTCTCTCTCTCTCTAATTGGTTGCCGTGTCACTTTGAATCAACCCTCTACCACTCTGCCAATCAAAGAGCTCTGCTGGTCCAGATGGGGGCGGGACAGTCAGGAAGTTTCCCTGTTAGCCTACACTGGCTCATTAGTTGAGTTTGGGTGCTGCTCCCCCTGTGTTTTTAGTTTTCTATCTGATGCTAGGCTAATTTGTGAAGAGTATTTAATCTCTTTATTCTCTCTTCTCCTCTTTTCTAGAAAGATAGAACAGGTCTAGTCAGATTAGATTTTCTTTGTAAAGCCTAGTGTAGAATGTTTTTTTTTGAGGACCGTCCATGTTTTCCTCTGCCCCTAGCCCTTACCTTTACAGTGCTTGTCTTGTAGTTTTGTCTACAGTTGTTACAGCTCCCACACCTTTATTCACTCTATACTATATTTCCAACAGTGGGAACGTAACAAGCAAGGTCAGAGTGTTTTCATCAACAGCGTGAGTCTGAGTGGCAAAGAAACTTCACTGCTGTTCTGGGATCAGTGTAAATGAACTAAAAGACAGTACAGTGCTGGAAACTTCTCCTCAGATAGATACGACTCAGAAGATCTTTCCATCCACTCCTTTACTCTGATTCGTCTTCTCAGAGAGTTTAGGACACTTAAGGACCGTCTGATTCTTATGTGAAACACAAGGACTGTCTGCTGTGTTCATGAAGGACATAGAGCTGAACAACACCATGATAAGAACCTGTTGATCAGACAGACTGGAGCTGATCACGTCATCAGAGCTGGACTACAATCTGTTAACTTCACTCTGCTGATTATTATTCATATTGATAGATTCTGACTTCTAAGAGTTCATAGTGTAGATTTTAATCCATATTTATAGTAAATATTACCTAAATTAAACAGCTGAGTAAAAACATATTTTTAGTATGTTACACAAAAAGATACATCTTTCCTATTGGCTTCTGACATCCTTTATTTGTACAATTGGCATGTCCACCACCCCTAATTTATCTAATTCACTGATTTTACTCAGTGTGTCTTAGTAGATTTTAATACAACAGTGTAGCACCACATTCTCCTGTGCCTTTTATTATTCACTTAAAAGTAGTAGTTTTGAAATTCTTTAGTAAGGTTTACCTGCCATATATTTTATTTGTTATACACTGAAAATCATGTGAACTTTTTGCATCAGATAATCAGGTAGATCAAGCAAGAGTAGTGATTGTTTTTACTACTTAATTTTCTCCAGTAGTGCTGACATACAGCTCTACAACACTGAGACCTGCCAATCAACACGTATATTATAATTAATGCAGCCCAGGATCAGGTAGCTTTGGGCAACAGACAACACAAAGATGGTAAGTAAAGGAGAGGCCACACCCAATATGTAAATATATGGTAGCAGGAGCCTATAGGAAAGCTGCATGAACCAACACTGTAGAAAGAGCATTGATACAGGTAGTGACTAAAACTCTAGTAAATATAACAGGTGCAGGTGGACCTAAAAAGATTTGTTGGGATTACATAAATAAATTATATTAAAGAAAAAATACACAATGTCTTGTATTTTGAACAAATGTGGAGTAATTAAAAACTAGATATATTCATGTAAAGGTAGAAACATATTTTTTGTTGTTAATATCACAGATTTAATTACGTTACATTTACTAACGCTCAGATTTATTTTTTTCAGTTTAGTGTTAATTTCTTTAGACTAAAAAAAAATGTAATTGGCTCATATTAAATCAGTGAAGCCAACATTTTACTTTGACTCAGTTAAGTTGTAAATATATAACATTTTGTCCACACAACAAAAGTTTTGTTAGCTCAACAATTGTGTGTCACATACCAAGGTCAGAAATAATTTAGTTTATTTATTACATATTGGTACTCCCAGCATTTGTTTGTAGAACTGCCAATACTGAGAATGCAATACTCATACAGAACAAGAGAAAACTCTGCAGTTCTAAGACAGCAGACTGTGCTCACTACAAACACAAAACAACAGAAACTTAGTCTTACAATCTACAACACTGAGATTTAGAAGTCAACACATCTATTACGCCACTGAACGACTAGGATAAGGAAGCATTGGGCAACACATAACACAAAGATGGTACATAAGGGACAGGCCACACCCAATATGCACATATATAGTGCCAGGAGCCTATAGGAAATCTGTATGAACCAACACCATAGAAAGAGTCTCAGAAACTTCCTGTAGTGAATTCCAGCTCGCTGGTTCTGCTCTGTAGCTAAAAGCAGATTTTCCCAGTTTAGTTAAAACTCTCGGTACCTGAAGGGTGATCCAGTCACTGGAGCGAGTCTGGTAGGTTGTGTTATTTTTAACAAGTTTTTGGTGAGATGTACGGCGGCATATGGCCAGAGAGTGCTTTAAAAACGAAAATAAACCAATGTGTTTCCCAACGCACAGCAAGAGAAGACCATCCAACATTAGCAAAATTCTTGTTAAACGTAAAAAACTAAATAATCTGTGTTCTCTGGAGAGGTTTTCACCTGATGTTGATCAGGCTATTTGCATATTGGGCGTGTCCTCCCATCTCTTACTCACCATCAATGTGTAGTCATTCTCCACAGGCTGCTTCTCATGGGTTTATGTATGTGTTATATAACAGTTATCTGTGTGGTGTTAGTGTTGAAGAGTAGCGCTATGGCTTCATGTTAATGTCAGTTGTGAAAAGTTAACCAGCATGTTTTAATATTTTGGATGTATAAATCAACTTCTCGGGAGCACAAATGTGAAACTAGCAAGACAAAAAAAGTGAATGGTTTGAACGAGAAAATGTTGTTCTCAAGCTTCATTTTTCTCCTCTCGGGTGCTTTTTTGGCTCATGCGCTTTGTGAAGAGGGAGGTGACTCTGACTCCGCCCTCAAACTGTCAAAACCACCCCTTTCAAAACTCCAGCGCAAAAAACTCAGTCGAGCCCAAAGTGCAGCTGCAGGCAATTCACACATCGCACTGTCTGGGTTCAACTGATCATATCTGCATTACTGCAATACTTAAAAACTGATAATAAATACAAATGAAATAAAAATATAGTGTTGGCCACTACATAAATATTTGATTAATCAAAAAAAACAACTTAATTCTTTTAGTTGATCCTAAAGAAAAGTCAGCAGAACTTGCAATACACATTTCATAGCACTTAAATTAGACCAACTAAAAACATAAACTAATAATTTTATTGCTTATTTACTTAATATTTAAAGTTTATATACATATGAAAAATGTATTATCTGAACTAAAGGTTTATTGTTTCCACAACTGGGGGGGTGTGTCTTCAAAACTAAAATTTTGATTTTTTTTCAACTTCATTTTTACAGGGTAGTATTTTACTGTTAATTTACAGTAAAAGTATAAGTATAAGTATAAGTATGGGTAGCTGCAATTTTACAGTAATTCGCTGGTAATGTAAGACCCCAAACATTTACATTTTAGTAGGTTACTTTATTAAAATAGTAAGTAATTGTACTGTAAAAGTTTTTTTACACTCTGTATTGCTGATAATAAAGATTGTGGGGTATGCTGCTGTCTGTCTGGGGTGTCTGATCTCTTCTGGACTGTGTGTTTACTGGGCTTCAGATGAGAGCAGTACTGGAGGAATCAGTAGAGCTGAGAGGGAAAGAGAGTTTCTGCATTATTCATTAGAAACTGAATTTGGGTCATGAGCTCAGCAGCGCAGCACAGAGAAACACTGCACAGCTCACATATTCAACATCACACACACACACGCACACACACACTCACGCACGCACACAGGACAGAAGATCACTAAACACAGCAGATCTGCATCCCCTCCCATCCTGCAACATCTAACACTGTCCACACCAGAGTCAGGGTCTGTTTCAGGGGTGTTTAGAGTTAATCATTATTTTTAATATGTATCCTGACTCTTCTTTTTCTTATCAGACTGCAATCGATACTAAATGTTCCTTTCAGGTCTTCATTCATTTCATTTCATTTCATTTGAAGGAGGTAGGAGTGAGTTTAACACTCATTCTCTTTATCTGCCACTTCTGTCTGAACCACCTACAAAACAACACGGTATTTAAAATACACTCTAAGAAATGAAACACTGATATTGTTCTCATTACATAAAGGATTATGCTGAAATCATATATTTGCATATTGGGTGTGGCCTCTCCTTACTGTTCTGTGTTTCTAGTGATCACAGTATGCTGACTTTGAGCTACAGAGTTCCCTCTTTACCCAGTTTACTCCTGTATTGCTCCAGTATTATACTGTCAGTATTGGCAGTTAAATAATGATAATATACTAAACAGGTATAATGGCAGGGTGTACAATTTTACCGTTAGCGTTTACGATGGCAATGGAGGTGATTATTAGGGCTTCTAAGTGGGGAGAGGCTGCATGATGGCACCCGGCTCCCACCAGTTAGGGCATTCATGTACGATATGGCAACATTAACGACCAGGGTGCCATTTACCCGGCGACTACTAGGGAAGTTAAATGATAATCTTGGGCTGGCTAGGATGAAAGTTAAACCGAGCAAGTCTAGGAGAGTATCAATCGTTAAAGGGAAGTTGATACAAGAAAAGTTCATGATGGAGGTAGAAAGTCATACCATATATATTGGAAAAGTCAGTTAAGAGTTTAGGTAGGTGGTATACTGCAGCACTGAATGATAAAGAGCAGGTGGAAGGGTTGAGGACAGAAATGGTGGAGGCCATTAATAGAATTGATAAGTCTTTTCTGCCAGGTAAATTAAAATTGTGGTGTCTGCAGTTTGGTTTGTTGCCTCGTCTAAGGTGGCCACTAACAGTTTATGATATTCCAATGTCTGAGGTTGAGAGGTTAGAAAGGGTTATGAACAAGGCTATAAGGACATGGTTGGGCGTGCCGCGTTGCCTCTGGCAAGAGTCATGGGGATTGGACACAGGTCGTATAAAGTTTCTTTTGGGAGCTACATATGATGTTCTGCCAACACCACAAAACCTTGCTCAGTGGGTGGGTGAGGATCCAAGTTGTAAGCTATGTGCAGGAAGTGGCACGCTGAAGCACATTTTGTCGGCATGTAAGGTGAGTCTATCCCAGGGGCGCTACACATGGAGGCATAATCAGGTACTTAGATCTCTTGCAGGTAAACTTGATAAGAAACGGTTAGAAGTTAATAACATGCCCGTGGTAGGTTGCAGTAGGGTAATCACGTTTGTGCGTGAGGGGCAGCATAGTGGAGAAACAGCACAGTGCTTGAAAACTGCTGGTAAGTGGGCTGATGCATGAGATTGGAAGTTATTAGTGGATGTAGGTAGTAAACTGCAGATCCCAGAGTGCATTCTGGTTACAACCTTGAGGCCGGATGTAGTGTTGTACTCTGAAAGTAAGCGGATAGTGTATTTTATAGAGCTGACTGTTCCGTTTGAAGACGAGGTAGATGGAGCTTATGAAAGGAAAAGGCTGAAGTATACAGACTTGGTGGCTGAGGTGAGAGAGCGTGGGTGGCAAGCGTATATTAGACCGGTAGAGGTAGGTACTAGAGGCTTTGTTGCGAAGTCTGCCACAAGCCTGCTGTCTGAATTGGGAATTGGAGGTCGTGTGCTGAGGACAGTAGTGAAGGAGTTGTCAGATGTAGCTGAAAGATCTAGTCAGTGGTTGTGGTTCAGAAGGGCTGAGGCTGTGTGGGGAAGGGAATGAGTTTGTGCTTCTACAGCAAGCTTGGAGGGGGGTGGGTCTGGGACGGCAGACTTCACTGTTGAGCCTTCTGGAGGTGTCGTGGGCCTAATTCAGCGAAACACTGAGGAAGGAAGGTGCCTGCCTGATGAATGAAGGGGATTGGTGTGGTCTTGCTGTTCTTGTAATAATTTGTCTCATGAGTTTTTGCAGACGTCTGAGTACTTGGCAGTTGAGGCACGGACCATGAACATAGTTCGCTATGCTTCTGGATTCTTGTCGAGCCAGTATCGGATGGTAGTGGTTGCTGTGTTCTGCTCACGCAACTTATAATGTGATTTATTGTGTGTGATTGTGCTTAGGTAAGTGTGTTGTTGCCATAGTTAAAGGAAGAGAGCTTAGATTAAGGAGGGATTCTGTTTGTTCATAGGTTATTTTTTGGTAGGTCTGTTACTTGGCAGTTGAGGCAATGGACCATGAACATAGTGTTAGGCTGTGCTTCTGGATCCTTGTCGAGCCAAGTCCACAGAACTTGAAAAAAAATGTTGAGTTAATTAATTTTTTGTTGTATGAACAAAACTCAACTGATTCAAGTTATCATTTAGCTTTGACTCAGTTAAGCTGAATTAACTTAAAATGTTATGTTTCACAAAGCAAGAAGTCAAAGCAAAAAGAAAGTTAAGTTGAGCCAATTAATATCTTTTTTACAGTGCAGGTAAATAAATGTGACTTAAGTTGTATTTATTTAACCTGCAGCCTTAAATGCAGCAAACCAGGCTTCAGTCATTAAATGCAATCAACATGAACCTAAAACATTAATATAGCTTATTTACGTTCAGTAAATTAAACTTAATCTTGTTAAGGTAATTCAACCAGAGAATTCAAGACAACAATGTTATAATAATCCAACATAACTCCATGATGTTGCATTTAATTAAAACCATTTTGTTAGATTTACTTAGAATAAATTGTTGCAATTAATTGTATATAATTTTTCTAATTTAAGCAACCAAGTTTTGTGGGACCGGTTGACATAGCTAGATTAAGTAAATATAGCGTTTCATTTCATTTCTGAAAAAAATAACGTGCTTGATCTATTTAAAAAATCATGTCAACTTTTTGCATCAGATAATCAGGTAGATCAAGCAAGAGTAGTGATTGTATTTACTACTTAATTTTCTCCAGTAGTGCTTACATACTTTTTCAGGTAGTGTCAACTTAGAGTCCATTGACACTACATGGGAAATTTAAATATTGTCAACTTAATTTTCTCCTGTACACTGCTGACTTAAAAAACTGAGTTAACTCAACTTCAGTTTAATTTGTCCTTTTAAAAAATGATCTGTTTAGTTAAATAAACTAACAATTCATCTTTATTTTAACACACACTTTCAGGCTAATAAAACTTTAGTAATATTTACATAACTTATCATTTTAAGTTAATCATGGGTATTCTCAACATATTTAGAATATTATTATTTAACAGTATAATAATGGAGCAATACAGGAGTAAACTGGGTAAAGAGTGAATTCTGTAGTTCAGAGTCAGCATACTGTGATCACTAGAAACATGTATATTATAATTACTGCACACCCAGGATCAGGTAGCTTTGGGCAACAGACAACACAAAGATGGTAAGTAAGGGAGAGGCCACACCCAATATGCAAATATATGGTAGCAGGAGCCTATAGGAAAGCTGCATGAACCAACACTGTAGAAAGAGCATTGATACAGGTAGTGACTAAAACTCTAGTAAATATAACAGGTGCAGGTGGACCTAAAAAGATTAGTTGGGATTACATAAATAAATTATATTAAAGAAAAAATACACAATGTCTTGTATTTTGAACAAACGTGGAGTAATTAAAAACTAGATATATTCATGTAAAGGTAGAAACATATTTTTGTTGTTAATATCACAGATTTAATTACGTTACATTTACTAACGCTCAGATTTATTTTTTTAGTGTATTAATTAATGCGTCCATTCAGCCATCTATCTATCTATCTATCTATCTATCTATCTATCTATCTATCTATCTATCTATCTATCTATCTATCTATCTATCTATCTATCCAGCTTTCTATCCATCGATTCAGCTTCCCATACATTCATTAATCCATCCATCCAGCTTCACATCCATCCATTAATCCATGCATCCAATTTAGCTTTCCGTCTATCCATCCATCCATCCATCCATCTATCCATCCATCCATTAAGCTTTACATCCATCTGTCCACCCATCCATCCAGCTTTTATTTAAAATAATGCAATAATCCAATCAGATTCCATCCATCCATCAATCCATCCAGCTTTCCGTCATCCATCTATTCATCCTTCCATCCATTCAGCTTTCTATCCATTCATCCATCCAGCTGTCTACCCATCCATACATCCAATGATCTATTTATTCATCCAGCTTTCCATCCATCGAATTCAGGATCCCATTCATTCATAAATCAATCTATCCAGCTTTCCATTCATTCATCCAGCTTTTCATCAATCCATCCATTAATCTGTCCATCCATCCATATTTTCATTCATCCATCCATCCACTCATCCATCCATCCGGCTTTCCAATAAATATAATTTTATAGTTTCTGCTGTATAATTGATCTTAATACTTTTAAAAATACCTTTAAAATCACAGCCATTTAAATCACTAATCATGTTAAACCTAATCTCTAACCAGCTCCATACAGCCTGATATTGTTTTAGCTGATTTTAGATAGTTAAATAGTTTTTTATTATTTTGGAGTGTTTTTTTAGTTATCTTTGTTTAGTTAGCTTAGTTAGGTTATATTTAATCATCTGTTAATATCATTTGAATGACCTTTGATTTTCTTACCTGTGATTTTTTTTGTCTTGCTCTTAAAACTATTTATCTCATTTGTTTTATTGCCCCCTACTGGTTCCTGCCGAAACTGCAGCTTTTAATTTTCTGCAACTTTGTGTAAGAAAGTAATTCATGCACGTGACTGACTGTCCTGCACAGACTTCAGTTTCATCCTCTTTTCTGCTTCTACACTAACTGTGTCGTCTAGAGAGCGAGTTCCTATTTTAAGCCTTGTTTCCTCTTAAGGTTCCTCTTCTAGATCTGCGGGACTTTTTCTTTTTCTGTTGCAGTCTGTCTTATAAAAAATAAGAGTCTCAGACCTGGATCTCTCTCTGTAAAACTGCGTAAATAAAAAATCCTAACTTAAAGATCTTTATCTTGTAGCAAATAAAGACAAAAGCAAAGATCACACATTACACAAACACTTGATCAAATTCTGTTTAATTACTGCTGTATAAATACTTTTGGAGCAATTCTAAAAAATAATAATAATAAACCAAATTCTATTAAAATAAAAAAGCCTTCATCTTCATTGTCATAATCAAACAAGGAGAGCAATCATGTATATATAATAATGCTATATCACCAACTTTGATTTACATTATTTATATATAACGGTTTTATATATAAAATGTTCATCTTCTATATAAGGCATTGCTTTTTCATTGAGAATAATTCTATTCAGGAATAAAGACATTAATAGCAGCCAGGTGCTTTCTACAAACCCTCGGCTGTGATTAAAACTGATCAACATCAGAACACATGAGAAACATGAACAGAGTTGAACCTGAAGAAACTCCAAAAAAAGTTTATTTAAAAAATGATACAGTTTAATTTTCAAAATTCGGTTTTAGTATTGAATATAAAATAACTCCCAGTCACAGTCAGAGCTAAACTACAACTCCACGATTTGTACCTTGATTCATTAACCCAAGCATGTCTCAACAAGAGTGTTACGCAAGTGAAAGACAGAAGCCACAGGCTAAACTCATGTTTATACTCCAGCAGAAACACACACAACAAGGAGTTCCATTAAAATAATGGAAAATAACCAGTCAGAGACTCCCTGACTCTCCACTCCCAGGTACGGGAGAACCCAACCCTCTGAACATTTTAGGGTTTACTCTGCTCACAGCTCCCCCGTCCTAATTTGAGGGTACTGTGATGGGGATGAACAGAGGGTTCTTCAGGACGAAGGTCAGGAACCACTGATTAATCCTATGATTAATGATTATCCACTGTCTCAGAGCTTTGGCTCCATGTTTAGCTCCATGATTTGTGGTAACAGAAAAGACCCATCAGACTCTTAAATACTGTGTTGTGTGTATTTTTATTTATCCATTCTTCAAATAATGTACATACTGTATACAGCTCTGGAAAAAATAGAGAGCACTTAAAAATGATGAGTTTCTTTGATTTTATTGAATAGAAAACCTCTGGAATATAATCAAGAGGAAGATGGATGATCACAAACCATCAAACCACCAAACTGAACTGCTTAAATTTTTGTACCAGGAGTAAAGCAGCATAAAGTTATCCAAAAGCAGTGTGTAAGACTGGTGGAGGAGAATTAAAAACCAGGGTTATTCCAACAAATATTGATTTCTAAGCTTAAAACTTTGAATATCAACTTGTTTTCTTTGCATTATTTGAGGTCTGAAAGCTCTGCATCTTTTTTTTGTTATTTCAGCCATTTCTCATTTTCTGCAAATAAATGCTCTGAATGACAATATTTCTATTTGGAATTTGGAAGAAATGTTGTCTGTAGTTTATAGTTATAGTTAATTAATGAACAATGTTACTTTTACTTAAATATAAATCTATAAATATCAAAATCAGAGAAACTGATTCAGAAACAGAAGTGCGACCTTCATTTTTTACAGAGCTGTATCTATACATTACAGCCATACTAATGATAAACTACATTAACTCTTCTGTACTTAAATACCCTCTCTGGAAACATGCCAGAGCGTTTGCATAAATATCATCATGAGCCCTCTTATTAAGTGCTATACTTGGCGCAGTATCTAGTTATTGATATGTCCTGAAAATCCTGGGACCACCGTAACACTGAACCTCCCTCACAGTCAGAAAACGGTTTAAACAACATTTTAAAATCTATAAACCAACAAGCAAAAAAATAAGAAAAAGATTAATACTGTATAAAGCAAACAATATGAAACATACATTGTAGACCGTCGAGAACCCCAGCAACAGTTATTTTAGATGAAAAGAAAAAAAGAAACCCTCCTGCACCGGGTAAGATTCCAGGAAAATAAAGTACAGCCTGGTTTAACTGTTTGTCTTACGGTGTTTGTGTGTGTGTTTGGGGGTGTGTATATGCCCATTCTGGATGTGTGTGTGTGTGTGGTCCCAGCTCTCTCAGTATTTGGGTACTTTGCTGTAGTCCTCCTGCTGGACGCTCTTGCATAAGCACATGGACAGCATCATTCCCAGAAACTGAAAAAAACAAAAACAGAATTGTGAGTGCTCTCTTTTTCTTTTTTTTCTTTCTCCCTCTCTCTTCCTCTCACACACACACAAAATGTTTTTTGTTAATATCTATATTTCATTACCGTATTTTTTGCACTATAAGGCATACTGGATTGTAAGGCGCATTTTAAGAGACACTATTAGTGCTTTTCCACTGACGTGGAACTGTAATTTGAACCGGTTCGCCGTGTTTTGATGTTCTCCGTTTCTCCGGGCTTTCAGAATAAAATTGAAGGAAGAACTAGGAAGGAGAAACTCTACGGTGAACTAGAGGAGGATTTATCTCGGGCAGGATGTGTTCACACTAAAGAGCAAGTGATAAACAGGCTGAAAAAGATTCAAAATTAAGTGGAGCTGAATTCGGCCACAGCAACGGACCAGTGCAGCCCTGGCCCTCCGACTCCGTCCACATCAACCAATAGTGCCGCCGGTACGTTTACCGATGTGACGTTTGACGCTTCCACTAAAACTGGTGAAAACGCGGACCGGTTCACTGGAAAACACTGCGGTTCTTATAAGTCCGAATGGGACTGGTGCAAGAACCAGCGTTCTTTTGGTGGAAAAGCGCTATATATAGAACTTTTAATTCAGCAGGTCTCGCCGCTGGGTGGTTGGGGGGGTAACTGAGTTAAGTAAAGCTAAGCTAAGTAAACAAAACTGTGATAAAAAAGACTTTCTATTAAAGTCAAACAAGTGCTGGATGTTAATCTACACAGATTTCTCTCCTGAAAACTGTTTATTAAGGTGAGAAAAGCTCTTCAGTTTATTTACAGTAAGCATGTAGCTTGTTTAAACATAATACTCACCTTTGAACGATAAAAGAGCTAGTGCTTAGCGTGGTTAGCAGGTAATGCTAATGCTGCTCCAGGAGTGCTAGCCAGGGTTAGGAGCAGGCTACAGGCTGATAATACTCCCCTCTGAACGGGGAAATAGCGGTTAGTGGGTAATGCTAACACTGCTCCAGTCTCTGTGCTGGGGAACTAAACTGAAACTCCTGTATAACTCTGTACTTCAGTGGCTTTACTGCTTCTTAATACCTGACTGATAGAATTTATACATAAGGAGCACCGGATTACAAGGCACGCTGGCGATTTATGGGAAAATGAAAGAATAAGTGCTCTGTATAGCGTGAAGATGTGGTACTTGCCAAAAAACAAGAAATTAAGCATGCACCCAAAAGCACTGAGATAATAAATCAAGATGGTAAAATATGTTAATATAAACTAAGGTGTTCATATTTATATTTTCTAACATATTTCTGCTCATCTGTGCAGCTGAACGAACACAGGCCACTCCCCCTGCTCAGTAAAACTGCTGAGCTGCATGGAAATGATATTACATGCTGCAAGTTTCCTAAGACTTTTAGCAGATCTGTACCTCAAGCACTGCCACTCCCACACAGACTCCCAGAATAACTCCACAGTTACTCAGCAGCCAGTCCTCCACGCTGGACATGCAGCCCTGCACACAGAACATAACGGGATTCAGTGAAATACCCAGATCTGATCCTGAATAATAATAATAACCATATGAAAAAGCTCAGGGGGTACAGGGTGTTTGGTAAATCACAAAACTCACTGATCAGAATCATTACACTCTATAAAGTGATTTAGTGTTTTAGTCAAAAGAACTAATTTTATGAAGTAAATGCTCTTTCTACAGTGTTGGATCATACAGCGTTCCTATAGGGTCCTGGCACCATATATTTGCATATTGGGTGTGGCCTCTACCTTACTTACCATCTTTGTGCTGTCTGTTGCTCAAAGCTTCCCTATCCTTGGCAGGAAATAATACATGTAATATATATGTGTAGATTGGCAGGTCTCAGTGCTGTAGTTTATAATAATTCACATTAATTCTGGATTCCTAGTGATTGCATTAAGTTGACTTACTGTAAACTCTGTTTACTGTATTATACTGCTAAATATGTTGAGAATATATATATATATATATATATTCAATAAACTAAATTATTTAAGCCCACTATACTTGAAAAAAACTGTTGAGTTAATATAGCTATATAGTTATATTGTTGTGAGAACAAAACTCAGTTAAGTGAGGGGGGAGGAGGGGCTAAATGGGGGTTTCAAAGGAAAAAATACAAAAAGGGGGGGGGGGGGTTAAGAGAAGAAAGAAAGGAAGGAAGAATAAGGGAAGATGAAGGGAAGGAGAGGAGTGAGAAGTAAGGAGAAGGATGGAAGAAAAACTGAAGGGAGGAAAAGAGAATACAAGGGCAAACACTTAATGTTTGTTCGGTCTTTTTATTTAGTTCTGTACATTTCTTTTTTACGTCTAATATTCTTGCAAAGAAAATATGTAATGGCTCAACTTAACTGAGTTATCATAAGTTATCATTTCGATTTGACTCAGTTAAGTTGTAAATATATAACATGTCAAGTTAATTCAAATTCTCTCAGTCAAAGCTAGATAATAACTTGAATCAGTTGAGTTTATTCAGTTAAGTTTTGTTCACAGAACAATACTTTAATTAATTCAAATGTTTTTTTTTCAAGAATTGGGGCTTAACGAACAGCTTATTTAATATATATACATACACACACAGAGATTCTCAAAATACTTTGGATATTTTTATAGAACTGCCAATACCGACAGCTTAATACTGGGGAAGCATAAGAGTGAACTCTGCAGATCTAAGCCAACATATTGTGAGCTCCAGGAACACAGAATAAAGGTAACTGGCTCTTACACCCTACAACACTGAGTACTGGCAATCTACACATATATATATACTACACTAATGCAGCCCAGGATCAGGTAGCTTTGAGCAACAGACAACACCAAGATGGTAAGTAAGGGAGAGGCCACACCCAATATGCAAATACAAGGTGCAAGTAGCCTATGAGAAAGCTGTATGAACCAACATTTTTCATTGGCTCAACAAACATTTTTAAGTTTTCAGATTTAAGTTTTTTAAATTCACTTTATTGAGTTGTACTGACCGGTAAGTTCACTCAATTTGGTAATATTAGCATTTCTCACTAAAACACAAAATCACTTTTTAGAGTGCAAAGTGTTGATTTAACTCCAGAGTGTGAAGCTATACAAATCCTGGCAAAGAGTTGAAATCAGCTCTGTGGGAGTTAATTCAACACCTGACCTTTTGCTTTTGCCTAGCGATCATTATCTGCAAGATATTACTGTTCAGATATGTACCTTAGTGTAGACGGGCCACTCAGGAACCAGACTCTGACAGAGCCCGCTCTCCTGAACCTCTGAACCAGGAATGGACTCGTTCCTGCAGGAGCACGGATACAGAATCTGCGAGCTGTTCTTTATCCACACATTCTCAGTCCAGTTAGACGGTCCAGTCCATCCACAGCACTGAATCTGAGGAGACAGAGAGAGACAGACACGTCTTATTATCTTAGAATGAGGAAGAGAAACATACAATTAACACTAGATGCATCTTCTGAGTGAAAGAGATATAACACGTCTGTCTCATATACAGTTCCAATCTCAACCCTTTATTTAGCACAGTGAGTGGTGGTTTCACTAGATTTCATATTCACCGTATTTTATGCACTATAAGGTACACTTAAAATCCTTTAATTTTCCCAAAAATTGTCTCTGCACCTTATATATGAATTCTATCAGTCAGGTATTAGGAGCAATAAAGTCACTTTGCTGAAGTACAGAGTTACACAGGAGTTTCAGTTTAGTTCTCCAGCACAGAGACTGCAGAAGTATTAATATTAGCTGCTAACCGTGCTAAGTGCTAGCGCTTTTGATATCCAGAGGTGAATATTATCAGCCTGTAGCCTGCTGCTAAACCCTGGCTAGCACTGGTGGAGCAGCATTAGCATTAGCTGCTAACCGAGCTAAGCTCTAGCTCTTTTACAGTTCAGAGGCAAGTATTATCAGCCTGTAGCCTGCTATTAACCCCAGCTTGCACTGCTGAAGCAGTATTAGCATTACCCGCTAACCATGCTAAGTGCAAGATCTTTCGCCATCCAGAGGTGAGTATATCGGACTGTAGCCTGCACATTTACCGCTAGCTAATATCATAATAAATCTCAGTTAGGGGTGTGCCATACACCCCCCCCTGCCCCCCCACCACCAATCCAGTGCGCCTTATGTATGAAAATAGACCACAAAATAGACATTTATTGATAGGGCGCCTTATAATTCAGTGCACCTTATAGTGTGAAAAATACATTATATGGAGCAGCTGTGGTCCCTCAAGCTCCCACTGTATGTTCCCCCCGTGACCTCGCTGTATATCTGATGTTTTTATAGCCATGTTGTTGTTTTGTGCTCAGTGTAAAGTTCTCAGGCTTTCCTCTCGCTATTATCAGCGTGCTATCTACAATACTGAGGTCTACCATGACAACAACATCTAAAAAACACACAATGCCTATTACCACTGACTTCAGAAATGAAGCAACCTGTACAGTCATCTGAAAACAATAGCACACTAGTTTTAGTATTTTTTCAACATTCAGTTTTTAAACAAGTGAGACATCTGATCTTCATTTTACCAAAATACACCACAGAGACACCAGCGCAACATCAGTCCAAAAGCAGACAGGAAGAGGAGGACGTCTCCTTTAATACAGATTTATATCACAGACAAAAGCTGTGGAAAAAGTCCAGACATCTCTTACCGTTTTCTGCAGGTAATCCCAGGCATGCTCAGTTGTCTTGTTCTGACCCGTATAACCCACAAGAATCTTGTTCACAACAGTGGAAATCTCACGCTTTAGCTGAGAAAAGAGAGAAAAACAATCATTACTTCCAGTAATTATTTAGTAATATCTAGTACAAAAACCAACACAGTGATCATGTTTATAGGAACACATTAAAGGACTCATTCCACTGGATTAATATAATACTTTACACTGTTCCAATTCAGCTTCATTAGAAAAGAAAGCGCTGAACAGGAACCTTTAGAAACAGATCTGTATAAAACTGAGCAAACATCTCTACAGCATAAACATAAATACTTCATGGGAGATGTGAGATGAAGTGAATAGCTGGGCGTTCATGCCGAGAGCAACAGAACCTCACCCAGTTCTGAGAACAGCTCTGCCACCCTGCCCTGTGGTGAACCATTACTGGAGAAAAACAGAGCATGTCCAGGCAAAGGCCTCAGCTCCATTCTCCTCAGGACTGGCCATACAGGTAGCGGCTTTGGGGGATAAGCGTTAAACGTGTAGCTAACGCTATTATTCAGAAATTACAGGTTTAATTACACTCAATAAGCAACATGAAGGGCTGAACCCTCCAGCATTAACTGCACTAAATTACAATCTCCTTTCAGAGCGGATAAATCCGATTCAAGGTTATGTTCAGTCAGACAGAGCACGCTCAGTCAGATACTTCACTCTGGTTTTACTATGGGTTATTGAGCCCTTCTAAAGTCTCCATTGCTGTGCACCAGCCGCTGTGCATTTGAGCCAAGAAAACAAGCCAAAGAGTTGATAAGCAACGAGAGTGTACTGTTGCAGCGCGGAAAACGAGCCAAATAGTTGATAAGTGGCGAGAGTGTATAGTTGTAGCACAGAAAAGGGTCCGAATAGTTGATAAGTGGCGAGAGTGTACAGTTGTAGCGCAGAAAACAAGCCAAAGGGCTGATAAGTGGCGAGAGTGTACAGTTGTAGCGCGGAAAAAGAGCCAAAGAGTTGATAAGTGGCGAGAGTGTACAGTTGTAGTGCGGAAAATGAGCCAAAGAGTTGATAGCTGGCGAGAGTGTACAGTTGTAGTGTGGAAAAAAAGCCAAACAGTTGATAAGCGGCAAGAATGTACAGTTGTAGTGCGGAAAACGGGCCAAAAAGTTGATAAGCATATTATTGGCCTAAAGCCTACTGCTTAACCCAGCTGGCACTAATTCAGCAGCATTAGTGTTAGCTGCTAACCACGGTAATTGCTCGCTATTTAGAGGTGAGTAGATTAGACTGTAGTCTGTGTATTCACCGTGTTAAGACAAGCTATGTGGGAAGAACCATTGATACCACAACACTCAGAGTTCCTCAGTGTAGTGCTGTCGGGCATTTACTAGCGCTAAGTGCTGCTAACCATGGCTAGCGCTGCTGCCATCTGGGCTAAAATACTGGAAATCTAAGCTTACTGTAAATAAACAGAAGCACTTTACTCACCCAAATAAACAGTTTTCAGGAGAGAAATCTTAACTTCCAGAGCTTGTTTGACTTGACCTGTTTTTTTTTTGTTGATTTTTTACAGTTTTGTTTACTTAGGCGTCCCAGTGGCAAAACCTGCTGAATTTAAATTGAAAAATGGCAATACCACAGTTCCTTACTATTGTCGCTGATAATGCGCCTTAAAATCTGGTGCGTCTTATACTTTTATTAATGCATTTTTGAATTATTTGGTCATATTTAAAGGAGTGTGGCAATGATGTAATTGTCAGCTGTGGGTTCATAGATAGTTAATACTGAGTGACGTGATATCTTGAACAGACAGAAATGTAAAAAAAGATTCGGAGACAGTAAACAGGATATTGGTGTGCAGACTTGGTGTGTGAAGTCATCGCTGTGTGTGGTAATCAGGTTTTCTTGTTCACACTCCCTGCACAGTAATATGCACAAATGCAGACAGCATGGCAGCTTTCTTTATCTATCGTTTGGCTTTTAAATGTTATAGTAGAAGTGAATGGGGGCACACAGTCCACACTTTTATAAAGTTTATAGAGATAATCAGCTCGTGTAGATGAGATCAGAGGAATGTGATATGACAGTGCAATCTGTCTCAACATCAGAAAAAACAAAGCATCAAAGAAAGCAGAAGAGCTGCTGTTCAGTCCTGCTCTAAATGAATGGAGCTCTCACTGTCACTTTCTGTTTCTATACTATATACACAGTGTAACTGCAGACTAGTCTATACTGTAATTAAACCATTCACTTACATGGAAAAGTATCTGAGATCTGAGTGTGTCCTGTATTATTTATTGTACTCTGTGTTTATTATATTTAGTGTTATCCAGCTGTTAACACTCTAGCCTCACAACATGTATTTTAAGTAGTGGTGTCAATAAATAAAACAATTAATCAGATTAATCAGAGCAATATTCTGTGATTAACTGAGATTAATCGCACTTGTTTTTCTTAAGACGCACAGTTTTATAGAGGAGAAAATTTGATGCTGCACTTTTAAACACAGCGTTTTTAATGAAACGCGAGGTGCAGATAGGTTAAACAGAGTCGTGCAGCTGTAAGCAGTGAACACTGCACATACATGGTGTGTAAACAGCATGGAGCAGCAGAGACAGTGTTTCTTTAAAGCAGTATATAATCTGTCTAATATATCAGATTAAACTGCACCTTATCAGCAGTTTAGCTCAATTAAAAAGCAGTATATTTGATAGCTGTGTCGGATCAAGATCGCATCACGTTCTCACCACAAGCGAACCTCTCCAAAAAAAAAAAGACTAAGGCTGTGACCGAAATGGCTCCCTATTTACTAGTTAGGGCACTATTGAGTATGTCAGCCATTTTTCTTTGAGTTTCCGAATCATAAGGGGGGATTCGAGCGTGATTTTAAGGGGAACTAAAAACTCCCATAATGCATCATGATTTATAGTAAATATTGCTGCTTACTAAGCGAGCTGAATGTGTCCCAAAATGCATTGTGGGTCTCGCTACTAAGCAACAGACAGCCGAAGAAACGGAGCGGACAGCGAGCCACCAGGGTTGCCAGATTGTTACAGCGGGATTCAGATAAAACCAATTCACAGGGTAAAACGTGTTTCAAATCCACAAAATTACTGAGAAAACCACCCAAACAGCTGATGTTCGTCATATTAACAATATTACAGGGTTTATTCCTACATGATCTTTACTAAAATATAATAAATATCTTAAATATCACTAATTACAAAAAAAGATATTTAAATTAGTTTATCTGCATGTTTGTGTTATGTGTTTTGTGCCTTGTATCATTGGACACACGACACAAAAACGTAAAAAACAGTACATAAAAATAATCTTGCAAGCAATGAAAAAAAGAAATAATTTACATTACTGAACTACATGAAGAAAACCTTAAAAATAGCAGCGTACACCGGCTGCATCTTCTAAACAGCGTAATATAACAAACTGATAAATAACTTCATGATCAGCTCAGAGCTTCACTAGCTTTAATTCAGAGCTCAGTTCAGTGTGTTTATGGAGTTTTAAACACGACTCCACCCCCCTCTCACCTGTGTGTGTTTCTGCAACCGGTGCTGGCGCATGATAATGATTCACTCCAGTTTTACCACTAATTAGTGAACTTATTAGTATCTCCCTACATAGCGCAACACTAATGAGGGAGTAGGCAGCCATTTCGGTCACAGCCTGTATGTCATGAAGGCTAATTTTCCAGGCCAGAACACTACTTTAAATTTTTTCCATTTTTTTCAGGAAATCCTAATAGTGAGGAGCACAGCCTTAGCAAACTTACCAAAGCTCCCTTGGCTTCGTTGGAAGCGGTTAACTTAAAATCTTTCAGAAATGTTTACTGTAAACTTGAGTTAATTAAACTTAAAATTTAACTAAATAAACTAACAAACAGGTCTGTTGATACACAGCTCCAAATGTCCTATATTTTCAAGTTTACCCATAAGCAAAGGGCAGCTTCCTTCTGGGTGGAGTAGCACTACTTGTAATTGGCTTGTACTTGACATTAAAACGTTTCTCACTATTATCCAGACATCCTTTTCCTTTGCGTCACATGACATATAGAATATTTACTGAAACACATACAGTGTATGAGGAAAATATACTTTTAAGCCCTATCCGGATGGGATTAGTTTCTCAGGAGTTCCTGGGGTAATTTTCTCTTTCATGGGGGTTTTATATTCTCTGTGATTTAATTCCTGTCTGAAACGATCATGTACGTGTTTTTCTCAGACGTCCTCTTACAGGCTGAATTATCAACTGTTTTGCTCCTCCGGTAATTTTAGATTTTAGAGTTTGGTCTCCTCGCTGCTGCACTTTGGGCGCACATTTCCACGGAGATCCGCATAAACACAACAGCGAGTGGAAACGGAGACTGAAAAAGCCTAAAAACTCACTGCTACTCATTTTTCAATTGCAGTCCGGATGCAGGAGTTTTATCACTGAGTAAAAGAGTGAAATGTTTTTCACAGACTTCCCCCTGATAAACTAATCCCGTCCGGATAGGGTTTTTGACACATAAAACGTAAAAGACACAAAATTACATATTTATTCAATGAATACCAGTAAGGTTTTATCTGTACAGAAGCTGATTATTCTTTTCTCAGTCTGGCTGAGTTTTATATGATCGTAATACTCACCAAATCTCTCTGGAAGTAAATGAGCACAGCCGCTGTCACCTGGGCAATGAGGATCAGCACCAGACAGGTGAAGTACTGCCAGACAGAGAAACCCACACGACATGAGAGTCAGTTCATCACACTGATCACACAGCACGTTTACAGAGTTCATACTTATTTAAGTGTTTATGTATTTTTAATGAGGAAGTACAGCCGTGCAGCGCTGCATTATCCCTCTCTCAGCATGTACTGAGTACTGAGGGAGTAACAGCTGGTCAAACCTAACTCTTTCTTAACTGGGTCAAACAGTGCAGAGCCACTTCTCAACAGTAAAGCTTATTTAGGGATGCAGAGGGTCCGAGACCCTCACCGGATTATCCCCATCACCCCAGCTCAGCAAATACACTGCTATTATCCTCATAAATCCAACTCACACACATCATGTTAATGCCAAGAGGCTTTTATATCCACTTCAAAGCATTGTGAAGATGCATGCAAATTTAATTTCAACAATGTCAAGTCTTTCTTTTGTTGATATCAGTTTCTAATCGAAAAAAAATATTTCAGCTAAAATGTAAGATTTGTCACTCTTGTGAAATATGTCCATATTGTTAAAGATTCAACAATTAAAATTTAAATGAAATATGCTGTTGAAATATGTTTAAGACTTTTAACTATGTTTTTGTTTTGCCAGGTTAAATCTCTGAGAAAACTTTTTGTCTCCTTCCCCTGAACAACTATGTTGAACAATCTTTGTTTTTAGATCATTTGAGAGTTGTTTTGATGAGCCCATGATGCCACTCTTCAGAGGAGATTCAAATAGGAGAACAACTTGCAATTGGCCACCTTAAATACCTTTTCTCATGATTGGATACACCTGGCTATGAAGTTCAAAGCTCAATGAGGTTACCAAACCAATTTTGTGCTTCAGTAAGTCAGTAAAAAGTAGTTAGGAGTATTCAAATCAATAAAATGATAAGGGTGCCCATACTTTTGCATCGGTTAAATTTTGGTTTAATGCATATTGCACATTTTCTGTTAGTACAATAAACATCATTTCAATCCTGAAATATTACTGTGTCCATCAGTAATTAGATATATCAAACTGAAATGACTGGAATGTTGCATGTTGGCTGTGATATTATTTGAGGGCCATATCGCCCACCCCTAATAGCCTGATCTATATCCTGCTGGAACAAACATGGAATTCTTTTTTTTTTTTTTTTGTTGATGTCTAATTCATATTTAATGTTCATACAATGAGCATGGCATACTGAAGCAGTCTCACCAGTCCCAGCAGGCAGCGGATCTCATAGATGGCCCCAATGCATCCTAGAAAACCCATGAGCATGGAGAGAGAGCCCACACCAATCAAAATGTAGGAGCCCACCTTGAGTGTAGAAGAAGATTCCTCTGAAGGCAAAACAGAAAAACAGCAGAAAAACAGTAAGATAGACACACATTAACTAAATTCACACATCAGAACCTAAATACTGCATTCAAAACAATCAGAGTTCAGAACAAAAATCTGCTTTTTAAACTTCTAGTTTCTAACTACGATTTTAATTTTAATTTATTTCTAAGTCCCTTTAAGTTATAAATGCTTGGCTGCACTGAAAGTGAGGGTACATGTATTACCGAGTAAAAATAAATAAAGGTTGATTCATTTATTGATTGATTGAAATCAGTATTCAGAACACAGCAGGTCAGAAGTGGTTTGCTCTCCCTGTATTCTCTAATAATATATTGTTAACTTTCACATTTACATTCACACAGTTACAGGCTGTAGGTATGAAGGGTTCATTTTTATAAACTTCTGCCCTTTAACCCATCCACCATAAACTGGAACTCATATTAGCACATATGATCATTACAGCTGCTGTACTGAACTTACTGAACTAACTGACTGAGAATGTTCAGATATGCTGTAAAAATGATCAGGATACAGCTCAAATACAGCATATACTCATGCAAAAGTACAAATAAAAAGGGATAAGTACAATTCTTCTGTTTGTACATACAGTGCAAATCTCTGTCTCTGGGTCAGTATTTAACCTGCGTATGGAGTACACTCAGCCGATGCTATGTATAACTCTGTACACTCACGGCTTTACGGTAATTACAGGCGAAGAGCGATTCTGAAGAGAGTAGAGGGTCTGTATAGGTTGGGTGTGTATAACCTTTGGGGATATAATTTAAAGAAAAAATGAGACGCCGTCTTACAGATGCTTCTAGTTTTAGCCTTCTACTATTGGTCGGACTGTAGACAAGCACAAAGAATGTGTTTCTGCACGAGCTACAAGTGTTCATTTTGCGGCCGTGCCTCTTCACCACAAACAGATGTTGTAGTTCAGCTGTGGGGAGGAGCAGCAGAGGTTAGTTTCTGTACAGAAATAGGCCACATCACCCCTGTATTAACCTTCAGAGCTTACGCCATGTTTCTTAAAAGTAAACAAACGGGCAAAGAATAAGGCTGCATATATCAGGTTCAGAGATGACTCTCTGGTGCAGCGGCTCCACAGAACCAAGCAGCTAGTTTAAATTCATATTCACTGAATTTAACTTTAATTCAGGTCGACTGGACTAAAGAAAACCATGCCCAAAATAAGGGTAGATACAGAGGACGAGCCACTGTGTGGTAAGCTGAAGTTGTTTGAGGTCTGCCTTGTATAAGTTAGACTCAACTTTAGTGTGTTCCTAATGAATATGTAATCGTAATACTTTTAAGGGAAAAATATATGAATCTGATTAAAAAGCTGAGAAAGTTTCACTTTCAGTTGCCCTGATGAAAATTTAAAATGCTACAGCTAAAAATGGATTGGTAAGGAAAAGTGTTATTTTGCCAGCAACTACGGACTAAGGCACTGCCACTATAATCGGGAGATGGCTGCTTCGAATCCCATTCATGCAGCTTGCCATCAGCTGCTGGAGCCCTGAAAAAGCTGTAGATGGCGCTCTTTAAAGTTTAGATTCTCTGCCCGAGTCGGGCCGATATTTCTCATCACTTTCCTTGAGGTGGGCCGGGTCGGGCTCAAGAAAATAATCTGTGACGTAAGCGTCTGTTTTTTAATGCTATATATTTTTTTATATAAAGCCATGGCGTGATAATCACAATATAGCAATGTAATAAATCAAACTGTGTTTTAAAAAAAGTTGCACAAGTGCACAGTGCACACTCCACTTGTCCGTATTACGCGCTTGACTTAGTACTGTTCACTCAATATAAAACATTTGTTTGTTCAGAATTTATTTTCCATTCTTAAACCATGTTAAATTATATCAGATTAGAGGAAAGTCCATCAGACATCATTCTTGTAGCCTAATTTACTGATGTCTAGGCCTGTGAATAATTGTTCATATTGTTTGGTTTAAATTTTTCAGAGATCTGTTCTTAATAATCTGTTCTTAAATAATAGGTCTATGCTTCTTCAGTGTTGCAATGTTAATTAAGATCATTCTGAACAGATTTCGCTCATTCAACCAGCCTGAACATGTTGAAAAAAGCTCAGTTTTAACACTCTGCTTACAAAAAAAAATGTTGAGTGTAACACCTTAGCCCATGTCTGTCTTCTGTTTCTCCCTTATTTGGTCTCTTGTGCTCCTGCCCCTCTGTTTTCCTGTCAAGTGTTCCCAGCCATGTGCTTGTGTTGTTGTTTTTGTACCTGTCTCCACCATAGCTCCGCCCCAGCCCTGCCCTAGCTATTAGTGTTCTCACCTGTGTCCTGTCTGTAACCCCGCCCCCTCGTCATCCAAGCCCAGGTGTTTCTCACTCTCCTCCTGTATTTAAGCCCCTCTGTTTGAATGTTCAGTGTCTAGTCTTTTGTATCCTTTGTATCTTTGTATCCTTTGTATATTTTGTATCTTTGTATCCTTGCCGATCGTTGTATCCTTGCCGTTCGTTTGAATCCTCGTCTTCCGTGCACTCTGGTTTTGTGTTCCTAGTTCTAGTTTATCCTTGCCTTGTTTTCTTGTATGTTTTTTGCGTTACCCGTGTTTTGTTTACTGTTTTATTTTATCTTGTTTGTTTAATAAATAATATATTGCACTTACGTCCATCCCTCCGTCTCCCTGCGTAACATAAGACTCGACCAAAATATGAACGTAGCAAGGTGGCAGGCTACGATGAGAGCGGACCTTGAGTATCTCCGGTTCCTCGCCGAGCCTGCCGGCTCCCAGCTCTACAGCCCCGCCGGATTCCAAGTTTTCGACTCCTGCTCCAGGAGCTAGCTCCGGTCCGGTTTTCACAGCCTCGCCCACTGCTGAATCTGCGGCTCCAGTCCGGGTCTTGGCGGCAGCCGCACTCTCAGCTCCCGCTGAAGCGGCTTCTTCGCCAGCGGTGCCAGCCGCTTCCAAGCCCGCGGTGGCAGCCGCCTCCACGTCAGCGGTGCCTGCCGCGCTCACGCCAGCAGGACCCACCGCCTCTGTTTCAGTGCTGCCCGCGGCTCCAGCCGCCTCTGTTTCAGTGCTGCCCGCGGCTCCGGCCGCCTCTGGATCAGCGCTGCCCGCGGCTCCGGCCGCCTCTGACTCTGTACCCGCGGTGCCTGCCGCGCTCACGCCAGCAGGACCCACCGCCTCTGTATCAGCGCTGCCCGCGGCTCCGGCCGCCTCTGTTTCAGCGCTGCCCGCGGCTCCGGCCGCCTCTGACTCTGTGCCCGCGGCTCCGGCCGCCTCTGACTCTGTGCCCGCTGCCACCCCAGTTCACGTGCCTGGGCTAACCGCCTCTGCTCCTGTGCCTACTCCCAGGTCACGAGCTCCTAGGATCGCCGCGCCTGCTCAAGCTGCACCCGCCGCGCCTGCTCAAGCTGCACCCGCCGCACCTGCTCAAGCACCTGCAGCACCCTCTGCCCCAGCTCAAGCACCTGCAGCACCCTCTGCCCCAGCTCAAGCACCTGCAGCACCCTCTGCCCCAGCTCAAGCACCTGCAGCACCCTCTGCCCCAGCTCAAGCACCAGCAGCACCCGCTGCCCCAGCTCAAGCACCAGCAGCACCCGCTGCCCCAGTTCAAGCACCAGCAGCTCCCGCTGCTACAGCCTCAGCTCCAGCACCAGCAGCTCCCGCTGCTACAGCCTCAGCTCCAGCACCAGCAGCTCCCGCTGCTACAGCCTCAGCTCCAGCAGCTCCCGCTGCTACAGCCTCAGCTCCAGCAGCTCCCGCTGCTACAGCCTCAGCTCCAGCACCAGCAGCTCCCGCTGCTACAGCCTCAGCTCCAGCACCAGCAGCTACCGCTGCTACAGCCTCAGCTCCAGCACCAGCAGTGCCTGCCACCCATGTGGTACCCACTGCTCCTGACCCTGCACCCGCGGCCCCGTCCGCCTCTGACCCTGTACCCACTCCCAGAACTTTGTTTGCCCCCAGGCCTGCTCCTAGGCCCCCGGATTGTACCCTTAGCACTGTGCCCAGGCTGGCTCCCCTGACTTTGCCACAGACATTTCCTTGGACATTTGCCAGTCCTGGGCACCCTCCTGTGTTTCTGGTCCCTGTGTCTCTCCCTGTTTCGGTCCCTGTCTCAATATGTGTCCCTGTACCCATCTCAGTCTCTGTTTCTGTTCCTGTCCCCGTCACTGTGTTTGTGTCCGTCCCTGTAAATGTATTTGTTCCAGTTCCCCTGTCCAGTTTTGTCCAGCCCCCTGTCCAGTCTCAGCCCCGTGTCCTGTCCCCTGTCCAGTCCCAGTCTCCGTTCCCTGTCCAGTCTCCGTCTCCTGTTCGGTCCCCTGTCCAGTCCCAGTCTCCGTTCCCTGTCCAGTCTCCGTCTCCTGTTCGGTCCCCTGTCCAGTCCCAGTCTCCGTTCCCTGTCCAGTCTCCGTCTCCTGTTCGGTCCCCTGTCCAGTCTCTGTCTCCTGTCCAGTCCCCTGTTCAGCCATGTGTCCTGTCCCCGTCCCAGTCTTCATTCCAGTCTCCGTCCCATGTCAAGTTCCCTGCCCGGTCTCCGTCTCCTGTCCAGTTTCCATTCCCTGTCCAGTCCTCTGTCCAGTCTCCGTTCGTGTCCCCTGTCCAGTCCCTGTTCCCTCTCTCTCGGCGCCTCTGGTAGTGGCGCCGTTGAGGGGGGGTTATGTAACACCTTAGCCCATGTCTGTCTTCTGTTTCTCCCTCGTTTGGTCTCTTGTGCTCCTGCCCCTCTGTTTTCCTGTCAAGTGTTCCCAGCCATGTGCTTGTGTTGTTGTTTTTGTACCTGTCTCCACCATAGCTCCGCCCCAGCCCTGCCCTAGCTATTAGTGTTCTCACCTGTGTCCTGTCTGTAACCCCGCCCCCTCGTCATCCAAGCCCAGGTGTTTCTCACTCTCCTCCTGTATTTAAGCCCCTCTGTTTGAATGTTCAGTGTCGAGTCTTTTGTATCCTTTGTATCTTTGTATCCTTTGTATATTTTGTATCCTTGTATCCTTGCCGATCGTTGTATCCTTGCCGTTCGTTTGAATCCTCGTCTTCCGTGCACTCTGGTTTTGTGTTCCTAGTTCTAGTTTATCCTTGCCTTGTTTTCTTGTATGTTTTTTGCGTTACCCGTGTTTTGTTTACTGTTTTATTTTATCTTGTTTGTTTAATAAATAATATATTGCACTTACGTCCATCCCTCCGTCTCCCTGCGTAACATTGAGTGTAATTCAGAATTGGGCTCCAAAGGGCAGTATATGGGACGGGTTGGGTCGGGCTCAGGCAGAATGTGCATAAGAGTGATGTGGATCAGCACAAGGCTGCGTCTGTGAGCTGATGTATCAGAACCGATTTGCTGCGCTTTCCTCTGAGCGTTAGCGCTGTGATGCTACTCTGTAATGCTGCATCAGCAGAAGATTAAAAAGAGGCGGAGCTTTGTTTCACATGCGTTGGAGGAGGTGTGTGCTAGTCTTCACCTTCCTGGTGTTGGGGCATCACTAGTGATAGGAGGAGTCCTAATGAGTGGTAAATTTTAAATAAATAAAAAATAAAATAAAATAAAACACACTATGCAAAACAAGATCAAACTAAATTCAGTGTTATTTTGTTAACTTTGTTCTTACTACTGCTTCCTTCCCTGCTAAAAAAAGACAAACATACATAAAAAATGAACTTTGTCGGTCATATATATGACATATACTATTCTAATAGCGTATATTTCTCATGAATGTTTATTTGGGAATGGGTAACAGTAACTGATCCCTCTTTCCCAGGAATGAAAAATGTTTATTAGTCTTTAGAGAAGAAGTGAGGCCTCTTTTATCAGGACTATTTTAGAACGCTATTGTTTGTTTTATCCATTTGTTCCTCTGGAGATAAGAGAGGATCTGGCTGTTGGTTGGATTCAGTACCACGAGGATATCCTCATGCCTGGGGTGGCCCTGCTCCGAGCCGCTCTCTGAGCTAACATGGGTAAGGTCGTCTGTGTCATGCTGTGGAGCCTGAAGCCCACGCTGACTGTAGGACTGTAAGCAGAGGGATTTTTATTTATTGACTCGAGAGATGTTTGCTCTAAGCCTCCATTAAAAGCTCAGCCAAAAACAGGATCTCTGTGTGTTCTCAGTTTCCACGCTGTGCTTTCTTCCTCTGCTCCCCAGTTTTCAGCTCTGCTTTTTATTTATAAAAAGTGTGTCTCAGCTGCAGGAACAGAAATATAAGATCTCTTTATTTTCATAAAACCAGGTTTTGGTGGTAATCTCTAATAGTAGTTCCCAAAAGAGAAGCTTTCACTTCCGTGGAGAGCGCAGGACATTCCGTCTATAAATATCCAGCGGCGTAGTTCAGTGGTGAGTTAGGGCGAGCAGGGCCTGCACTCTGAGAATGGAAACTATGAGCGAACACGGAGTGAAAAAATACAGATGTTCAGATGTTAAACTAGATGCAGTGATTCACAGTCCGATTAAATGTTTCTAGTACACTTTTTTTTGTGAATCTATGATTAAATCAAACAAACAAAAACTGCTTTGACTTGTGCAATCTACCGCTCAAACACACAGACTTCAATTATGTGTCTTTTAATGCTAATAAACGCAGCTAAAGGATGATAAGACTAAAAAACACACAGCAGTTAACAGCATTAAAACAAAGTGAGAAACTCAGGACATCTGATAAAAACCCCTGTTTCAGCATTAGCCGCTAACCGTGCTAAGCGCTAGCTCTTTTGCCATTCAGAGGTGAGTATTATTGGACTGTAGTCTGTGTGTTTAATATTTTAAAACAAGCTATGTGGGACAAAGTGCTAGCTAATATTGCCCTGGCTTAATTAAACACTCAATGTAGCACTGTTGGGCAGCATTAGCGGCTAGCGCTAGTGGAAATCAAAGCGTACCGTAAATAAATGGAAGAGCTTTACTCTGAGAAATCTGTGTAATTTTTTTTTCCTTTTTTAAGAATTAAGTTTTGTTTACTTAACTTAGCTTAAGTTTACTTAACTTGGCGACACCCCTGTTCCTTACTAGTGTTGCCTAATGAGCCTTAAAGTGCACAAAATACGGTAAAGAACTTGTGACAAAATGTAAAGGACAGCTGCCAGATTAAACATTTTTGACAGCAAAAATACACTGGATTGTCTACAAATTCAACAGAAGCACAGACCCTACTGGACAGTCTTGGTCCGGTTCTTTATTAAACAGTTTATTCTATATAACTCAAATCCAACACAGAGCCAGTTTAAACAGCCAGCTGACGTCCTGCGCCTTAAAACCATCTGTTAATGGATGAATGTACAATATAATCCTACTAATTCAAATAATCTGATAAATGACGTACTTTCAGACCTACTATCAAAAACAACATAAAAAACTGGGGATCAAGTTTCCAAAGTCACCAGAAATGTGTGCAGGGAACCAAAACCACTCAGGATTACATTTATCATGTTTACAGCAATTATGAAACACAGCATATTTATGCTAGGCTCTGTGTTCTCACTCGTGTTTAGCAGTAAAGGAGCTCTCAGAGATCAACACAGAGACACCAAGCTATGAAATGTCATCACTTAACCAGAGGAACCATTCATCTTTTTTCTGAGTGACAGGATTATCCATGCAGTTTTCTATTGAGTCGTATGTCCACGTCCTAAAGAGGCACTAAAAACCCCCTCAGCTCAAATTTGAAAATTGCTAAAAATAGGAAAGGGAGTTTGGGAGGGGCACTTGTGATGTATGGGTTTAGAGGCGGGGCAGGAGGGAGAGCTGATTGGCTGAGCTGCAGCAGCAGTATTCCTCTGATAGAGGTGAGTCACAGATGGTTGGACATCAGGAGGCAGAAAGTACCTAAATTAAAGCATTTTTAAAGATTAGGAAATGTTTTTAATTTTTAAGCAGGACTGGTGTATTTCATTACTTCGGGGGAACAGATTTCAGCTATTAATGGAAAAATATGGTTTTGGGTTTAGTGTCTCTTTAAGTACACAAAAACTGAATCATCCCCAGCAAATATAAAACCAGCCTCAGGACTCCACTGCTTCCACAGCTTTTCTCCATATGTGCCAAAATGGGTCCTGACTGTGACTCTGAGGCCAGCATAACATGAAATTATTAAAACACCATTCTTCTCAGTTTTTACACTTACGCAGAACTGCAATAAAGCTCTGGTTGTCCAGTAGAACCCAAAGTCCGAAGCCCATGATCAGAGCACCAAAAATCTAGAAGGCAAGAAAGAGATTCATTAATTCATATTAAACTTTCAGTAGATCAACAGGATTTCAGAAAGAGATACCTTTAAGCACACTTTAATAGCAGCTTTACACTGGAAATATATATATTTATTTATTTATTGTTGCAGTGATTTTTTTTTATCTGTGAAACTTTACATTTACACAAACCAAACACTTATTTACTTTAATTTCTATGAAATAAACAAATATTCTCATATTTAAAGATTGCCATATAGCGTCAACTAGTTGTTTTCTCTCTGAAGAACCAAAGAACCAAAGCTAAGTATCTAATTTAAACCAAGTATATCATATAGTGTTTCCAGCTTTATCTAGAACACTGGTAAACTATGGTTTGGTGGTACTAGAAGAACCCCAAGGTGGTACAACTAGATAATCTGCTTGCAATAAAATATTAAGAACTAAAATGTGCAACGTTTTTATTGGTAATCTTCCTAACATTATTTTAGGTTGTGTTTAGTGCTTTACCTGTTAGAACCTGTATGTAATCTACACTTCAGTCCTTTACTCTCAGAACTACAGTTATATCATTATTAACATCAGTTCCATTGATCCTAGAGGGAATATCACAAGATATATCAACCCACAGTTCATCAACAATCTCTTACAGTTTCTGCACTACAGTAAATAGATAAATAAGGTAGTAAACACTGTAGGTATGACATGTAAATGTGTGAAATACAGGTCTAGATTGCTGTGTATAAATAAGCATGTGTGTGGTACACGTGTTCTTGTGAAATGGCTTGTAGATAGATACTATAGTACATTTAGATTGGTCACTGGTGGTACATGGTCCAAAAAGTTTGAGAACTACTGAGCAAGAGTATGACCCAAGAGTAAAGTATCTGGATTTCAGTGAAACCATCTGACATCCCTGTATGGTACTGGTAAACTACTATTAGAGGGATTGTTCTAGGGATGCAGAAAAATAATTTGGCTAAAATGATATAGGCTAAAATCAATTAGTGTGCTCACACAGTTGTGTAGTGTTAATTACCGGCAAATATTTGCCATGCTAAACATCTGACCCAGTCGACAACTGGGAGTCAGGAGCAGCGGCTACATACAGCCAATGGGATCCAAAACACGAGGCAGCTCATCAGTCCTGTATGAATGGGGTGAATAGAACTATTTAAAATAGTGACCAACTACTAAATACTACTCTGAGTATTTCTTTAATTTTAGAAAGTAGAATAAAGATTTTTTCCTAAATCAAAAGAAAGTATGCCTGTTAACTTCTACAGCAAGCATGATTTAATCAGTAAAGACACTTGCATTACAGCTTAGAGCTGATTGGTTGGAGTTTAGAATCAGACATCTATATATGATCAGACATTAATAAAGACTGATTTTACTCAGTTGCTTCATATAAACCCGTTCATGCTGGACTCACTTTAAGTGCGTATTCTCCTCTATAGTGATTCTCTGCATGGCATCGCTAGTTCTCATGTGTTTAGTTCCGGTGTGTTCTCATGATGAAACGTGTTTTTGGAAAGCAGCCAGATGAGTTGGCGATTTCCCACAGTGTAAAACTGTGTAATTTGTGACCCCGTGTCGCCGATCAGTCACAGTAGTGTGAACCTGAGCTAATATTACCGAGTTGTCATGTTTACCTATCATGTGCTGTAATTTATAAAGTGTATCCTTTCAATCCCAATGACACAATGTGCATACTGTAATTAGTGCTGGACGATATGGCCAAAATTTATATCACGATATATTCCTTAAATTTCGGTCGATACGATATAATTTCGATATCGATAAATACTTTGAAGGCCTCAGAAAAAGAATCCCTGCAATCTCTGCAGCTTGCACTGCAAATTTAAATTATTATTTAACTGTGTATTTGCACTTTTTGTATCAATCTATCTAATGGAAATCTGTACCTACTACTGTATGAAAATGTTTAAGTCTTTGAAACCTCCTTTCACAAAAAATTTAATACTTTAAAAAATAAAAGTAGTCAAAATAAATCAATGCTCAATTTTATTTGCATATAGCAAAATAATAACATGACATCCCTGTCAAACATAAGCCTATATAACTATTACAAATAAAAATAACTTTAAATGACAACAGAGGCAGAGCTTCTTATTCATTGTAAACAAATTTAACAGATTAAAACAAGTGTTTTAACTAGGATATATAATACAAGAAGCCTTTATATACATAAAAGCAACAAGATTTTCCCGTCAAATAAACAAACCTATAGGATTTTTCAACTATAAATAACTTAGTGACAACATAATCTATTAAAGTGCTTCAGCCAGAATACAAGAGGTATTCAACATGATATCAACGGCAAATAAACAAACCTAAAGGATTCATAAACTTTAAATAACTTAGTTTCAACATAATCTATTAAAGTGCTTTAGTCAGAATACAAGAGGTATTCAACATGATATCCACGTCAAATAAACAAACCTAAAGGATTCATAAACTTTCAATAACTTAGTTTCAACATAATCTATTAAAGTGCTTTAGTCAGAATACAAGAGGTATTCAACATGATATCCACGTCAAATAAACAAACCTAAAGGATTCATAAACTTTAAATAACTTAGTTTCAACATAATCTATTAAAGTGCTTCAGTCAGTATAAGGAAAATATTGTATGTAGTGAAGATGCTTGAGGTGGTGGAACAGATTAGATGTATTAACGTTACGCTGCTTGTCGGCTCCACTCACCGGCACAATTTGCAGCAAAGCGGCAAGCGAGCGGACCCGCGGCTGGGCGAGCGGAGCCGTGGATGAGCGAGCGGAGGCGCGGATGAGCGAGCGGAGGCGCGGATGAGCGAGCGGACCCGCGGCTGGGCCAGCGGAGCCGCGGATGAGCGAGCGGACGCGCGAATGGGCGAGCGAAACAGCGGCTGACCGAACCGAGTCTACCCTAGCCTTGGATCCGCTCGTCCCGGCTCCGTTTCGAGACATTTTAGATGCGTAGCGGAGCGGACCTGAACCTAACCTAGCCTAGCCTAGCCTAGCCATTTTAACCTAGCCTAGCCTAGCCTGGCTACGTGCCTGTGTGATTGCGTCATCCCGCACTGAGGTAGCACAGCTATGGGGGCTGAATGTGTTTGGCTCTGCGGCGAGCTGACGCCAGTAAAAAACGCCTGTCCGTGACAGATTCTGTACATAATACATATCGATATACCACAAAAGTGATATCACCGTTATTGAAACATTTCTTATCGCGATAAATACCGATATCGAATTATTGTCCAGGCCTAACTGTAATAATAATGTTATTAATTAATCATAGCAGACATTGCTAGGTGTTCCACTGTACTGTGTTGGGGAAAATTCTACAGCTAATGTCTGCTACTCAATAAAATTGCAACACCAGCTAAATTGACATAAGCATTGTTTCACTCTGTAACTTTGGGTGAAATGACCAGAATATTTTAAGCTAAGCTTCACCTCCTCCGGTCGAGGACTGTCACAGTGTGAAGAGTGCCTGGCGTCAGTGAGTTTAGCTCTCAGTGGCTGCGCTGTGGCAGGACAGGCAGTAAAGCACAGGCTTGCTGTGTAATTAAAGGCCTGATGTCTCTGGTAGTCAGACATCAGAGGAACACACACTCACACACCCTTCAGCACCGGTCATTAGCTGATGGGTGAGGCTGCTTATCCTCCTTTTTCACTAACAGCTCTAATTAGCCCAGAGCGAGAGCGTGCCAAACCTGCGTATCACTATTCTCACTAAGTGCCTGAGATCGACTTTAATTCTTTATTTCTGCATTAAAGGTGTCCCTCCACACATCAGTGTTTTATGCTTTGCCCAGTAATTCAGAGCTAAGAAGCAAATAGTTAAAATTGGTCTATATGGAACACCACCAGTGAAGTGAAATAGAGATAGGTATGTTTGTATGTTTAGAACAGTTCTGTTCACACTAGTTACTTAGTTAGCTGACTATCTTGAGTAAGCAGAGGCGGGTAGTCCAGGTCTAGAAAGTAAAAAAACAGGGGTGGACTTTTACTTTCTGGACCTGGACTACCCACCTCTGTGTGTAAGTAACTATAGGTTTAAATAGGATCTCCGGTGGATTTGGTGTTTTACAGAGACTCTAAGACTAGATCAGTGGCTGAACTGCACTTTAAAGGGCATTATTACACATGCTGTAAAGCAACATGTGATATCGCAAAGACTGTTATCAAGACTGTTATGTAAAATGTTTTTCTAACTGTTGTCTGTCTTGCTGCCTCCTGGTGTCACAGAGCTGTTAGCCAATCAGAGGCGATATGTTTGCATGTATGAATATTCATGAGTCCTTCACCAGACTAAAGCATCATTATAACGAATCACCGGAGCACTTTTTATTCCCAAAACAGCTCACATGGCATTAGACATTAGACATTAGACATTAGACATAAAATGAAAATCAAGCATGTTATACCATCATTCTCCAATCAGAGCTAAAGCAGCCGTTTATATTATCATTACAGTATCAGCGCACAGCTGCAGAGTGTAAGAAGGCCGAGGAGGCGACTCCGGACACATTAAGAAGGAGAAGAGGGGGAAGAGTGTATACTTACAAAGAACAGCAGGTTAAACAAGAACAGGAAGTACTTGGTTGCTGTAATGCATCCTTTCCCCATAGCTGCGACTCTGTGCGGGAGAGAAGTAACAGTCAGTAACAACGTCAGAGCCTGCAGGACACAGATCATTATTAATTTAAGATTCCAGATTCACAACTGGTTTTATTTCAAATAAATAGAAAGTCTTATTGTAAATAGTTAATGTTAGTATGTAAACTGTGCTTTAAAAAGGTCAGGGGAAACCTTAAATGAAAATGATTAATTAAACATCTCTGGGGAATGTTTTGACGCTGTGAGTAGATTGTGACAGTGGGGTCTTCTGCTGTTTCCTCCCACTTTTACATCACTTCCTCTCTGTTACCAATTCATTACCCTTAACCTTTTTAACATTTTGTTACCTTACAGCCACTTACATGTAATTTATTGAGATTTTAAGTGATAGACAAACACAAAGTAGCACATAACTAAGAAATGAAATGAAAATAATACATGTTTTTTAACATTTTAATTTAATAGAAATCTCAAAAGTGTGTTGTGCACAAGTATTTAGCCCCCTTTAACCTGAAACCCCTTAATATAAAATCCAGTGCAATCAATCAGAAATCACTAAATAACTTAATAGAGTCCAGCTGTTCAGAGATAAAGTTGTGAAGAAGTTTAAAGCAGGTTTAGGTTATAAAACACATCCCAAGTTTTGATCATCCCAAGGAGCACTGTTCATTCCATCATCCCAAAATGAAAAAGTATTCTACAAGTGTTTTTACAAACCTACCAAAACATGACCGTCCACCCAAACTGACAGATCGAGCAACGAGAGCACTGGTCAGAGAAGCAGCCAAGAGGCCCATGGTGACTCTGGAGGAGCTGCAGAGATCCACAGCTAGGTGGGAAAATCTATCCACAATAGGGTTCAAGGGGCATGAATACTTTGCAAGCCACTGTATCTGCTCAGTCTTATTATACTGGCAAGATACACATGGTTTTCAATTTTTTTGATCCTGGATTTTGGATATGTGCCACGTTTACTTTTCTCTTTATTCAGTTATTTTACACCTTGACTTCCTGGCAAAATAAATAAAAAAACTCAACATCACTAAGCCTGCCTTCCTGTGAGCCTGTGATTATTCTTCAGACAGGTGAAACCCAGAGAACCTGCACCAGAACCTTCTGGACCTGAAGGCTGTTTTTCTGACAGTTCCACTGCAAAACAGGCTATAATTTAGCTGAGTAAACAATAACGCAGGAGACACAACGTAAGCAAGTTTCACTTCGTCCAGTTCCGCAAAGGCAGAAAAACAATCACAGCTCCTCACAGGAGGCCCAGTCTCAGGATTCACACTGCTGTGGACTATATCTAGCTCTCTGTTTTAGTCGGCAAACATGAGGATCTCATCTAGCAGCCAGTCATAAACAAAAAATATATATCACATTAAATCACCTCAACATGCTTTTTGCAATCATTAATCCCCCGTTGGCAATGCTAAAATCACTATTACAAACTTTCATTGTTTTTTACTTTTACCAGATATGGATCTGCTTTAGAGTAGTAGAGTAGAGGTAAAATGAGTTTTGATGGGAGCCATGATGCTCCTTACTAAACGCATCCCGTCCAGGAGGGAAAAACACTGCCTGTCCACACTAAAAACTGATTGGCTGACTCATAATCTCCTTGCAGAGAGCAGGCCAATCAGAACCCTCTTTGTTTTGCATGCACCTTATGAATATGCACACGAGGGAAGCGCCTTTCTCTCCCTCTCCCTCTCTTTCACACGCGATTGGATAGAAAGTGTGTGTCGCCTGCGTGAGAGTTTGTGATTACTTTTGGGCTCTAGATTCTTGGAGATTTTATCTGACTTGTGGGCATCAGGGAGCCGTAATTGATATGCGGTTATTGACTCCTGCAACTTCTGAGAGATTTGGGAAGTCTGTGTATCGTAAACCATTATCTCCAAATGACATTTAATATTTTAAGCAAGATCACTTTTTAATTCTGTCTTTTACAATTTTGAAATAAAAAGGAATCAAGGTTCATACTGTCTTCAATTAAAGAAAAGCCAAATTAAATGTAAGACTCGCGGTGTTTCTTATTTTTATTTTATATACTGTTCCAAATTTCAACTCATTTAGGGTTATAAATGAGAAGATGATCACTGGTTGAAATATGTTCTCATAATGATTAACATGGCATCTGTTTACAATAAAGCCCCACCTATTAACAAAAACTGAGCATCTGCTAAACCTTAGAAACCTGTCTTTTAGGCTATGTTCACATTACCAGGCTGAAGTGACTTAAATCTGATTTTTTTTGTTCAATGTGGCTGTTTCATAGAGGTGTGCCAAAAAATCGATTCACATAAGAATCTTGATTCTCATTTACTACGATTCAGAATCGATTTAAAATGTCCCAAAATCGATTCTGAGGGGCGGGTTTTAGACTGATTTTGGGCTGGGTATTTTTGTTGGACCTGGCAACCCTGGGGATAGCGCTTGTCCCTTCAAACGGAGATCTTCCAGACACACACAGAGCGTAGGTGTTTGAGAATCACCGGTAAGATGGCAGAACAAGCACTATATTACCTTAGATTAACGTGTAGTTTCAATGTTTTATGGCAGAATGCTTCATAACAAGCATAAAAAAGATCGCTAGTAGTTAGTTTCAGTAACTGTTAGCTAGCTAACTAGCTAACTTTCCAGTTCCACCTTAAATAACGCTACAGGTGGCTGCGGGCTGCAGCATTTAAGGCGGAACGGAAAAATAACAATAAGCTAATCAGAGCTAATTTCAGCTCCTCATCACAGAGGAATTAAGGAATGGACAATATGAATTAATTTCTCCACCTCCTGCCCCCTTTCTGAAGAAATACAACCACCTTAAATTAACTAGTTAATCAGCAGCTGCTCCTGAACTTTAGCGCTTCACTGCTATCATCACATCAGCCCAGCAGCGTCACCTACACACCACCGCTAGTAGCCTGGTAATAAAGCAGTGTTATTTATTATTTATTTATTGTTCATTAACGTCATTGTGATATCCCAGTGATTCCTCTGTCACTGAGGACCCACATTCCTGCACATTTTATTGTTTTTGTAACTAGGGGTGGGTATCATCACTGATTTCCCAGTTCGATTCGATTCCGATTCACAAGGTCTCGATTCGATTTTCAAATCGATTTTCGATTCGATTCGATTCTCGATTCAACATCGATTAATTTAGGGAAATTTCAGTTACCATAAAAATTGTAGTTTGAATATGAAATGTAATTATACAAGGAACACTCAAATTTCATTATTAAAATATTAGTTTATATTATGAACACTCACTTATGAACTGTATATCCTTACATATAAATGTTACCAGAGCTTCAGATATTTTTTTAGCACGAGGAGAACTTGAAGGTAGTTTCATCGCAAATGCTTTCTCTAGTGGAGTTTGTGTGGGTTCTGCCGTTTTCTGAGTATCAGGATGGTGTCGCGTTAGATGATTTCTCAGATTTGTGGTATTTCCACAATATTTCAGCTCCTTGTTGCACAGTTTACACACAGCTTTGCTTTTATCCAGCTCTTCCCTACCGCCATAGCTTCTGAATCCAAAATGCAACCACACGTCTGCCTTCAGGTTCTTGGGCGCCTGCACTCCTGCTTCAGCCATGCTTAACTGATCACCCCAGCCAGAGCGCGCTGCTCGGAAAAAAAGGATGGTCTCGCGAGATCTACGCGAGACGTTAAAGCTACGCATACACGGGGAAAAGGGGCTAGTTATAAAGATCGATCTCGGGTTTATATAGATCGATATCGGATCATTCAAATGAGGATCGATTTAAATCGAATAATCGATTTTTTTAACACACCCCTATTTGTAACACATTACCTGCTCCAGGACCAGTGTATATTATGGAGGGTTTTTTCAATAAGATTCATAAGCCAGAAGCAGAAATTTTTATAAATCAAATCGTTTTGAATCAAAAATCGATTTTGAATCGAATCGTGGCCCCCAAAATCGGAATCGAATCGAATCGTGATATAGTAAACGATTCCCACCCCTACTGTTTCATGGCTGTGTGAACATGCCAAATCCGATTTTTTCAAATCAGATTTGAGTCACTTTCATATGTGGTCCTAACTCAGATATATATCCGTTCCAAGGACATGGGACATGAATGTGAATGGTCAAATCAGAATTCATGTATCTTTTTTTATTTTCTGCATTAGCATTAGCGCTACATGCTTCTCTCTCGTACCCACACATCTCTTGGTGCAGCTGTGCAGCTATAGCTGCAAAAAAACAGCAACAGCAAACCAAAGCCTGTCCTTTTTTCTCCTCCTGGAGCTGAGAATGAACTTCAGAGCAGCTGTTTCCTCTCCACTCCAGCAAAAGATGCTCCACATATGAGCTGCTAACTCATCCATTTCCCTTTATAAAGCTACGAGTGAGGCGTTTCAGGGAGAGATTTGTTCACATTACACACAGATACAGGTTACTCAAAGTTGTGAATGTGAACCATCAAGATATTAGTGAAAGAACAGTTATGTCTAAAAATACAGTAGCTTACTGTGAGGTCTGTAAACTTAATCTTTATTGTGTGTGAGTAATATAAAAAGTCCTAATGTCTTACAGTTACAGGGGATGGACAATGAAACTGAAACACCTGTCATCATTTTAGTGTGGGTGGTTTCATGTCTAAATTGGAGCAGCCTGGTGTTCAGTCTTCATTAATTGCACATTGCACCAGTAAGAGCGGAGTGTGAAGGTTCAATTAGCAGGGTAAGAGCACAGTTCTGCTCTAAATATTACAATGCACACAACATTATGGGAGACATACCAGAGTTCAAAAGAGGACAAATTGTTGGTGCACGTCTTGCTGGAGTACCTGTGACCAAGACAGCAAGTCTTTGTGATGCATCAAGAGCCACGGTATCCAGGGTAATGTCAGCATACCACCAAGAAGAACCAACCACATCCAACAGGATTAACTGTGGACGCTGTAAGAGGAAGCTGTCTGAAAGGGATGTTCGGGTGCTAACCCTGATTGTATCCAAAAAACATAAAACCACGGCTGATCAAATCACGCAGAATTCAATGTGCACCTCAACTCTCCTGTTTCCACCAGAACTGTCCGTCACCACAATCAATTATTGTGCTCTAAAACCAGGTGTTCCAGTTTCATTGTCCAAACCCTGTATTTCCCAAATGAAAAAATTAAGCTTCAAAAATAATAAGTTTTATAATAAAATAAGGCTTGGCCAAAACTAGAGTTCGTCTACAATTTGTAAATTTTGCAAACACAGATTATTTAATCAGACCAAATTTTACCAAGAAACATAATAAAGTTAGTCGAAACAACTAGTTTGCTTTAATTTACGGTGTCATTCTTAAAAATCACATTAAATAGAACCATTTTAACCATTTTACAGTGTGGATAGGCCACAGGTAACATTTTTCCACAACACTGAGCCAAACTAAAATATATATGTGGTTTCTATGAGACTAATCTGTGACTGAAACTTGTTTCTGTAACAGCAATTTGACCTTAAGTTTAAAATATTTTGGACAGACTGAAATATTTTAAACAGTTAGATGCTCATGGGAGATCATTGTTCGAATCCCGGTCATGCAGCTTGACATCTGCTGCCGGAGCCCTGAGAGAGCACAATAGGCCTTTCTCTCTCTGGGTGGGTACAGTAGATGGCGCTCTTTTCCCTCATCACTTCTAGGGTGATGTGGATCAGCACAAGGCTGCATCTGTGAGCTGATATGTCAGAACCAAGTCGCTGCGCTTTCCTCCGAGCGTTAGCACTGTGATGCTTTTTAGCAATGCTGTATCAGCAGCAGTTAAAAAAGAGGCAGTAATTAGGTTCACACGTGTTGAAGGAGGTTAGTGTGTGCTAGTCTTCACCCTCCGTGTGTTGAGGTATCACTAGTGCAGCTGAATGGGTTGGACAGTTGCCAGATAAATTGGGAGAAAATTTTAAGAAAAAAAAACTGATTTGCTGATCTACTCATATTAGCTGATGAGACATTGTCACTTGGCTACACAGGAAATAGTTTATAGTTTATTATCATCGTAAAAAAATAAAATCCTCCACGCTGTGCACAGTCATAAAGAGAGTAGATACACACCGCAGAACAGAGTGTCAAACCCTGAACAACATGGGACTTTCCTCAGAGGTGTGCTCTACAGGAAACGTGGGCAATAGAATCATGAGTTATAAAAAATACCATATAGTCTTGCCCTTTATTCTGGGAGGATGAACCCCAGGAGCAGTTATCTCATTTACTCTACATCCCGCTTCTGTTTCTGGGGACTAGGATTATTATAGAACAGATGATTGTTAAATGAATGCCAGACAGATTTCCCAGCCAGGGAGTGAACAGTGTAGTGGTTTGTAGGCGTGGTCCAGTCTAAGATGTGGTTATTTTGATTTGTGGATCACAGTTAGACCTTCTTTAATAGGCACTGGTTACTTCTGCATGTTTAAAAAGTCGAGACTCACAAGTACTCACAACTACTGTCGAGACTCAAGTACCCAGCTGGCCACCAACATCAATAGACGTTAATTTCAGGTTGAATGTTGGTCATGACATCAGATGGCAATTTTTTTAACGTCAGTATAACGTCTATAATGGAATTCAACTTATAAAGCACCTTTCTAGAAACTCAAGGACACTTTACAATTTACATGTTTTACACACAACCATTCGTCCTCAACACTCATCCACACGCCGGTGAGAAGCAGCAGCCAATAGCGCACAGCGTACTCTCAACCAGAAACAACCGTCCACCTGGAGGACTGCTTTGGGCACTACAGCAATTACCCAGGACAGAGTGCCAATCCATATTTACACACACACAAACTTACATATATACCACACACACACACACACCAGACCAATTTAGAGTATTCAATTTTTCTGGGCAATTTAGAGTATCCAATTTACCTGATCTCCATGTTTTTGGACTGTTGGAGAGAACTGGAGTCCCCGGAGGAAACCCACACTGACACGGGGAGAACATTTAAACTTCACCCATATAGGGACTTGAACCCAAGACCCCATTTAGGAGGCGAACGTGCTAACCACTAACCACTGTGCTGACTGTCTAATACTGTTAGGTGCCTGCAGGGTAGTAGAACAGAGGTTCTCACAGCAAACCTGTTTATAACTAGAAAGCATAATGGCTCACACGAAGACAAACCAATTTGACATAAAAACATACAAAATGCATGTAAAATTTATTTGGCTTTTGTTTTTCAAAAGCCAAATAAATTACAATAGAAATCTCTAATGATTTTTTGCTTTTTTTGAGGAACAGTGTTAGCATTCTTTCTTTATTTCCACCTCTGGTTATTACATAATGTTTATACTTTATATACAAATTATCTCTCTTTTTTTCCCTTTTTATGTATAAGTTTTTGAGTTAAAGTGTCACCGCCCCCTATAGAACAGACTATACTACCTCCCCCTGAGGACGGACCACTGCAGACCAATGTTCATGAACACAACACATTTCTAACTAAAGTTTTCACGGCTACATTAAAGTTCCTTGACATTAAGTTTCCCAGTCGGGTTCTGTTGAGCTCACTGCTGTTATTATGGGATGGTTTCTCTCAGACACGGCACTGCAGCTTAATGCCCTCCAGAAAAGAGAAGAGAAGAGGGTTTCCAGTAAAGAAACAGTGAGAGCTGTATCTGCTGTTTCTTCTCTCTATATCTGGTAGTTTGTGGAGAGTTTGTATGCAGTGTATGTTGTGTAGTTTTTAGAAGAAATCGATTTTTAAGCCTTAAAATCCAAACATCACAAATCTCAAATTCAGCAGAACCACAGGAAACTAAAAATAACCAGAAAATAACATTAAATCCAACTTCAGCTCCGAAAACATCACAAAAACACAGAGTATCTACCTAACTTTACCTTTAACTTTAACTTAAAAAACACAGCGCCACATCACCCAGTTTACACTCCACACACTCTCTAAACACACACACACACACACACACACACTCTAAACACACACACACACTCTACACACACTATAAATCTGCAGTATGAGACTCGCTGTGTGGAGAGTCTAAAGCTCAGCGGATTTGTTTACATTCCTCTGCTCGACTAAAATCACTTTAGTCTGAATTTAACTCACATTTTCTTCACAATCAGATCATAAACCCAGTCCGCCGTCAGTCCGCCGTCAGTCCGCTGATCACTGAACACTGTAGTCTCAGAGTCTGTGAGCGGTGGTCTGTGGATCTCCAGCAGGCTGGATTAACTCTTCCCCCGCCGGACTGAAGCTCCGCTCACTCCCACATCCTGCCCAAGGGTTTACATTAACTCTCCCAACAGCTGCTGCCCTCCTCCTCCTCAGTCTCCTCCTCCTCCTCCTCCTCCTCCTCCTCAGTCTCCTCCTCCTTCTCCTCCTCCTCCTTCTCCTCAGTCTCCTCCTCCTTCTCCTCCTCCTCCTCCTCCTCAGTCTCCTCCTCCTCCTCCTCAGTCTCCTCCTTCTCCTCCTCCTCCTCCTCAGTCTCCTCCTCCTCCTCCGTCTCCTCCTCCTCCTCAGTCTCCTCCTCCTCAGTCTCCTCCTCCTCCTCCGTCTCCTCCTCCTCCTCAGTCTTCTCCTCCTCCTCCTCAGTCTCCTCCTCCTCCTCCTCAGTCTCCTCCTCCTGCTCTTCAGTCTCCTCCTCTTCCTTCTGCTCCTCAGTCTCCTACTCCTTCTTCTTCTGCTCCACCTCCTTCTTTTCCACCTTCTCCTCCTCCTTCTTTCCCTTCTTCTCTGTCTCCTCCTTCTTTTCCTCCTCTTCCTTCCTCACCTTCACCTCCTCATTCCTCTCTTCCTATATCTCCTTCTGCTCCTTTTTTCATTTCTTCTTCTTTTCTTCTTTCTCCTCCTCCTCCGTTGTAATTCACATGTTGCATGACAGAGAAGAACTTCATTTTGTTTCACTTTAGTCAGAATGTTATTCAGACCTGGGCAGGGTTTTAAGTTTTTTATTTAGATGCTTTTTTGGTGTACCTATTGAATTGGCTGAACACAGCTGAAGGGTCACAAGTACAGTAGTGAATTAAAAATAACACTCCAGTGCCGGCATTTTGTAACAATACATGACAGAACAATATTTGGGGATTTATGTATAGTAAAAAAAAAAATCAACTTGTTCAACCATTCACTGATACATTACATTTTTAAAGCTTGGAATTGGGTAACATAAAGGGAAAAGAACATGTGATTATATGTGTGTAATACATTGATATTCAGATTTAATATACTGCCATATAAAAATATAGTGACGTATATTTTCAGCATATGTATTCTCTTTATATTCTCTTTTATTTCTCTTTATACTCTTTCACTAATGCATGTACTGTAGACTCCGCCTATGGCTATGTATGGCTGTGTAGGTTTAAGTGTTTCCAGATGTGTACCACTGACCTTTAAAAGGGGTCCCGGCACAGTGTACGGGAGAGAGAAACATCAGAACATCAGATCGGGCAACATCTCTCTCCAAGGCTGGCCTAGGAAGCCTTGAAGATATTGTCTTAGTCTTTGTAATAAATAATTGTATTACACCTAAGGCAATGTCTGCGGTGTCTTCTTCCTCATCTTCAAGCATCTTCACAGCAAAGAGACAGCGGTAAACGACAATAGCAAAAACTGAACTACTCCTGAAATGGAAGGGCTGTATGTGCTCATGAAAAATCATGTAAACAGGTTTATTTCATAAACAAGGAGATAAAAGAAGTGCAGATGTGATTTTCAATCTGTAAGTCAGAACATAGACCACAAGTTAATCTCCTGCCACAATTAATCATTGATAAAAAGCTGTTTTTTTACTTCCTCAAATTTATCATCATGGTATCAAAATAAAATAAACTACAACAAATGTACCTGTGTGTGATGTAAGAAGCCTGGCGCAAACTGGACACCACTTTACATTTGAGTGTTTTTGAGTTGTTCTCATGTTGGTTGACTTTTTGGTGGTTGACTGTTCAGCTCCACATTTTGCATCTTATTTGTCAAATAAACATTTTCAGTTCCACCTTAAATGAATCAGCAGTTATATACTACCAGTTGCTTTAAGAATTGCACCACCACCTGAGCATAAAAAACAGACACTTGCAATTTAATTTCTGCTATAACAAATTTATACAGTGAGAGATTTTTTTAAACATTATTTTTTACATTTATTGACCAAAGACCAAATTAGTTCATTTTAATTACATTTTCTTCTGTTTACTTATTTTAATTTGCAACAAAGTACAACCGCAAAATAGTGCAGTATTGCAGGACCTAGTGTACTCAATTAGTTTGCTTCTGCTTTTTGGAGTGATATGTTGTACGATTTTCGTACAGTGAATGTTTTTTTGGCTTGGACTTTTTTTTTTATAGGAATCCATTCAAAAGTGTCCACAAACTTTTGTCCAATATTCAAACGATTCTACAGGTCAATTTTTTTTAGATAGATCCATCAAATTTGGTAAACTCATAGAACCCATATAAAACAGGTCAGATTAGCATTTTTCAGTAAATTAACATCTTCTCCCCATAGGGAGGACATACACACACGTTTCATCAATTCTGACCAGCTTCCCTGTCCCTGCTGAAGAAAAGCATCCCCAGGGCATGAGGCTGCCACCACCATGTTTCACAGTGGGGATGTTGAGTTCAGGGTGATGAGTGGTGTTAATGTTCTGTCACTTATAGCGCTTTTAAAAAAAGTTCTCTTTTGGTCTCATCTGACCACAGAACCTTCCTGTGCATGTTTGTTGTGGTCCTACATGGCTTGTGACCAAACTGTAAATATTACTTCTTATGTCTTTATTTCAACAATGGTTTTCTGTTTCCATGAAGGCCAGATTTGTGGAGTGCAGGCAGTCTCGACAGATCCCCCCACCTGAGCTGTGGATTTCTGCAGTTCCTCCAGAGTGACCATGGGCCTGCTTCCCATTGTAAAAATGTTTTGTATTTAAATATAATAATACTTTAGTGTACTTTAACTATATTCAGGATAATTAAACTATACTTTTTTTCTCCTAATATTTATACATTTGTACCTACTTAACCAGTATTTCAGTATACTTAAAAAAGAAAAATAAATGTATTTTGTCTGTGCTCATTTTGTACATTTTGCACTGTGTTTATTGTGTTTACAGACCCTTTATCTGAGTTAAAAGTTTATATAATTTGATAAATGCTTTCCCTTTTAAATAACACCAGTAAACAAGTTCTCAGACTATCCTTTGATTGAAACCGTGTCTGAATTCTGATTGGGTCTATGGGAAATGTTCTTGCCCCGCTGAAGCTTTCAGAACCCTGGGAGTTAGTGAGACAGCTGCTCCCTGGGACTCGAGATCATGGTGATGGATCTTTAGAGGAACTGAAGGTCTTGCAGGTAGCCAGGAGCTACAGGTTCATGTTTAACAATTTGAATAATTGAAAAGTTAATTTATATCAGTAATTCAGTTGAAAATGTGAAACTCATTTATTATATAGATGTATTAAACACAGAGTGATCTATTATAAGCGTTTATTTATTTCATTGTTGATGATTAGACCCAAAGGTCAGTGTCTCAAAAAATAAGAATTGGCAGTGAAAAAAAAAATAGAATCCTCCAGACTCTGATCCCTTGATTTACAAATGAAATGTAAAATGTACTGATGACCAGTGATGGTTTGGAGAGTCATGTCTGTCATCTGCTGCTGTTGATCCACTGTGTTTTATTATCAAGTCTAAAGTCAGTGCAGTTTTGTTTTCCCACAAAATCTTACAGCACTTCATGCTGAACCTCTGATACCGACAACTTTTATGGAGATGCAGATTTCATTTTCCAGCAGGACTTGGCACACTGCCCACACTGACAAAATTACAGTTGATCTTATATAATTTTCTAATTTTCTGAGACACTGATTTTTGGATTTTCATTGGCTGTAAGCCATAATCATCAACAATAAAATATATAAACGTTTAAAATAGATCACTCTGTGTGTTTAATACATCTATATAATATGAGTTTCACATTTTCAACTGACTTACAGAAATAAAGTACATTTTTAATAATATTCTATTTTTTTAGATGTACCTGTAGCTTTATAGATCCATACAAACCAACAAAAACAAGTAGGTCACAACAGCGTTCTAATCTGACAATAACAAAACAAGAATGGGAAATTACAATGTGAACAATGCTGCCCTCTTCAGGATGTCAGAAACACAGTAGTAAAACTACAAATGAGAAAACATTTTTAATAGCATGTTGTACAGGACTGGATATAACAACACACACTTTAACACAGACTCAGGTCATGTAAAAACTCTGTATATCAGATACTGTTCAAACATTTCTTTATTCCAAAAACAACAAGGCAGGTCCATATCAACTGTGCTCTTCATGAAATACTCAAACGTTAAAAAGAACCAACATTCACATGATTCTCTCTATATACATGGAAGGTACAGTCTAAAGAACAGCTGTAAACCCACACAGCTGTCTAATTCAATAGTGTGGAATAAGTTAGTCCCTTCAGAGTGACAATACTTCACAACAAAATAGTAAACACCTGATTTAAGAATTTTAATCTGACATTTTAAAATCCCTTAACAAAACAGTTAGACTGAACATTTCTGAAATAAAAAGTAATTTAAGTATGAAAAACCCACATTTCATCTGCACAACCTGACACACACACACACACACACACACACACACACTACTGGCAGTGTATAGACATGTGGACAACATGCTGCTCACTACTTTAAGGCAATACTATAGATATGAGGGGAAAGTACTGCTACATCGGCCATTACTACAAATTAAAAGTCTTTGTGCTACACTAACCCAGATCTTCATTACAGAGACACAGTGTGCTCTTTACTCTTTATCTCTAATACAATAAACTCTGTTCTCAAACTGCGGCTTCCATGAGTTTCATGACCAATCGGCGGCTTCCATCGATCCTGTGTGTTTTAATTATTAAACCTTTTCAGTTCATAGCCAACATATTATCCGGTTCTATTCCAAACAATTATTTTAATATTCATCCTTTCCTATCTCTGTTTTTCATCCTGTGCTGATGGAGGTGTATCGCAGTGATCGCAGGTTGGTGTGGCACCTGCCAGTGAGCTACCACATCATGTGGTAGAGACTAGGGTTCAATTCCCAGTCTGGGTGACAGTGCTGCACTACACCAGTAAACACCAATTTACGCTTCTGAGTTCAACCTATGCTGTAGATTACGCGTATCCAGCGAACTGTGCGCCATGCAGCAAAACGCATCTGTGCGTGCGCTCATCAGCAGCTCTGCATCACTCTGCAGTGTAAACTGCGAATGCGGGAATGTGTGGGTCACGTGAACCGTAGTCGCATTTACAGGGAGGTGTGCGTCGAGTTACAGCATAGGCTTCGGCGTAGGTTTGACGCAGAAGTATAAATTGGCCTTAAAGAAGAACACTGGTGTAAAATAGACTTTTGGTGTAGTAAAACATGATAAAGAGTACTAACACCTCCGCTCTTCTGCAGCTTTCTGAGATAGTTATTTTGTGCTTTTTGCCCAGCACTTTTTACAACAGCCGTATAAGGGCATAATTTGCCCTGATAAATCGCTTTATATACTGTTATCCAGCTCATCTTCCACAGTGGCTAATATATATATATATATATAGCCACTATATATATATCAGTACAGTGATGGCAGCGCTCGGAGCTAAAGCTAGCACTATAAAGCGGTTGTTGTAGAGGGCTGAGCAAAAAGCACAAAATTTCTGGATCTTAAAACGCTATGGGAGTTGTGCTTTTCATCAAAGGTAAGAACTTTTATCATTTTTTACTACAACAAAAGTCCATTTTACACTCTTTAAGGAGAGTTCTACTTTAAGAGTCACTGGATGAGAGTGTTAGCTAAAATACCATGAATAACTGTGTGAGCTGAACAATTCATGCAAAACAGACGTTCCTCAGATGATCAAGAATCGAACGCTGCTTTGGCTATTTCATTATAGTAAAGACTGGTCGAGGAAAATGATCATCATTCAGGTTTTTATTCATACCACCTGCAAACAGATTGTAGTATGTGGCTAAAAAACTTTTTATTTGATTGCAGGCAGTATGAACCCAAAATATTTCATGTTTTATCTGGTCAATTTATGTTATTTAATAATATCCATTACTGTTTTTCAGCCCTGCTTCACTCAAAAAAAGTTGAGACAGTAAAAAATGGACTAATCGGTAATTTGGACGTTCCTACTTACAGCCTTTAGAAAAGCAAAAGATCAAGTGTTTCAGGGGTTCATTTCTCTCATTCTTTCTGTAAACACGCTTTAGGTTGTATAATAATACAGTGTCCACACACTGAAACTTCTCTCCATTTCTTCAATGGTTGAATGATATTATGGGCTGTAGAGGGAGAAATATACAAATCTCTTCCAGTTATTTTAATAACTTTCTGGAGATCCTCTGCTCGTCTTTGCTTCTCACAGATAAAAAGACTTGTCATGGACACTGCTTTTGTTCCAAATCTTTGAAATATTTTTTTTTACTAGCTCTAAATTTACTCCATCTCTGTTTTTTTTGTGTGTGTTTCAGGCCTGAAATGCAGGAACTGACATATCTTAAAAAATTAAATTAAGTTGACCAGATAAAACATTAAGAATATTGGGTTTACACCGTCTGCAATCTAATGAAAGTTGAAGAGAAACACAAGAAACACTGTATTCATTTTTAATTAGCTTCTTCCACATTGTCCCAACTTTTCTCTATTTATTCATTTAGTTAATTAGTTTATTACTTTTAAGAAGTTATGGTGCTCAACGGTGATGAGCAGGAAGCCAATTTTAACTTAATATTTCATGTTTTCAAATTATGAACATCTCTAAAAAGCACAACAAAATATATATATACATATATAAATATATATATGTATATATATATATATGCACATATACTATATAATTCAGTGTTAACTACTAGGTCATAAGAACAGCGAGAGGTCACTAGCATTATAAAATGTTTTTTTTTTTTTTTTTTTTTTAGTTTTTATTTCTAAATATGGACAATAAACTCAGAATTTCAAAGCTACATAGTAACTGCCCCAAATATCCCCAAAATATATTTACCTTTACAATGGTGTGAGTTTCCCACATAAAAAAAATCTGTCAATGCTGTCACTCAAAAATCTTGTATTTGGTGATTTCTACTTTGGCATAACATTCTTTTGTTTCAAAATTAATTTCCTAATAGAAGTGGTCCAAAATGATATTTTTATATTTCTCTTAAAATATTAAAGTATATATTTTTTATTGTTTTTTTGAGGCAGTGACACTGTAAATGTTAAAGCCATATTTGTGCATTATCGCAGACATTGGAAGAATGAGGAGATTTAGAGGTGAAACCTTCTAATTCCAGGTGTGCCATGCTCCTCCTGTGGCCCAGGGCAGGGAGCCAGGGCGGATGGCATCGTTCTCTTCAGGACAAAAGCTTGGCAGGACCACCTTCTCTTCTGTTGCTAAGCAATGCACCAGCCAATAGATGGTCTACGCTGCCATGCGGGTACAGCACTGCCTAATGGTTTGAGAACATGCACTGGCATGCTTTGTGTACATTAAAGGAAGTGTGCACAGCTTTCACCTTCCCACACTGATACGAGAACAGAGACACACTCATCCACCACAACCAGACGGGGACTAACGTATTAAACCCAAAACTAAACAAAGTGGAGAAAAAACGAGGGCTGGATCTGATCAATAGTCAAATCTGAGGTTCCTTATTAAATTAGCATGTTGGTAAAGCTTCTCACTAAACTGCTACAGGCGCAGCAGCATCACAGGCCAAAGCTCTCCACCTTTCAGATCTTTTTGGGTCGACGTCCGAGGTGGTAGTAGTAGGAGAGGCTGATGGAGAGGAAGAGGACGCGGCTGAGCAGGAGCAGGATGGCGTGGTTGGACAGTAGGCCGAGCTCCACCAGCGTGACTGAGGTTACTGAAATACACAAAGATTTCAATCAGTGTTCATTAAACTAACAATGATCTGTATCATTTCATTTAGCTCATCCTGTTAGAGGTACAGATTAGTGTAGTTCTGTGCAGTGGGTTCACAACCAGAAGGGGGCAGTATTGCTTCTGATCAAAAACTGCAGCAGAATAAGAACTATAAAGCCCTCCATCCATAACATTCTGAAAAAGATAAACAACAAACCTAAAAATTGGATTCCAAAGTAGCAGGATTCACTGAGCAGAGTCCACTGAATAATCACTTTCTCAGCAGTGTACAGACCATTCCACATGATCAGAGAAAGACCTGCAGAGAAAGAGAAAATCACCTTTTATAAAACATTTTTGTTTACTGGAGTGACCATATTTTACTTTACAAAAATGCAGAGTGTTGTAGTGCTGTGTCTTTTTAAAATTACGCAATTATATTAATGAACAAGACTAACAATTAATGCTAAGACTAATAAAAAGCATTAATACATTTTACAGTGTTTTTATTTAAGACATTATGGGTTCTCCCAGGTCCCTGCTGTTGTGCATTCTGTTTGTGTGATGGGAATATGAGGTCAAATCATAAAAATCTTTCGTTCTTTTAGTTTTGCATAACTCCTCTCTTAACTATAGTTTATTTTTCAAAATGGCTTTTATTTTGTTACAGATTTTCATGTTTTTTTTTGCAGGTCCCTCAAATTACTGTCCACTCTGTTATGTCTAACTATTGTCTCTTTAAATGAAGAGCTGTTTTACATATTGACACCATTTCCTGGACTGTGGAAGATAAGTGGCTAACTCCTTATGCTATTTTTTTTTTTTTTTTCTAATTTTATCCCTTCAGTCTGGCATGGTCAACAACCACAACATGTCCACCCTGTTATGAAAAATATGAGAAAAGGCTGTAAGATTTAAGCATTTGAAAATAGTCATATTAAAATGCATACAATACTTTGCCTAACTTCACTATTCTGCTAGCCTGGTTTTGCTCACACACTGGATAATAGCTAACTTAATGTCAGAATGTCCACCCTGTTATGGTGGACATCATAATGTATTTAAGAAGTGCATGTGTGTTTTATGATGCTTTGTTATTATGTTTAGTTTAAATAATAATAATAGATTTTCTTAATATTGAGTGTTAATTTCTTAAAGATTGCCCTTAAGTGCTGCAGAGAGACAGAAGCGTTACAGGGAACGCCGGGATTCTGATCCTGAAAGGAGAAATGGTGGAGACATAGACAGACAGACAGACAGACTGGCTGAAATCTGCTTTTAGCTAATGTTTTTTTAATTGCTTGTTGTTACTAATTGTTAGCCTTATTTATTAATTGTTCTAAAGATTTATAAATGACCGTTTAAGTGCTGCTTTTTTGGTGATGAAATGTAAAGACACAACACAATGGTCATTTAGTGCCTTATGTAATGCCAGAACCAATTTGACTTTTGTTTCCCCATTTGTGTTTTTTTTAACCAGCATAGGTGCTGGATAAAAGTCTCTCTCTTTGTCAAATTTTATGTGATAAGAAAAATCCATAAAAATATATATATATATATAAAATTTGTAATCACATAATTTATTATGTGTCATTTGTCCACCCTGTTATATATAGGTTTTCTGTCTATAACTTAATAAATATAGTACAGATAATTTACATTTTATTTGTAATCTTTTGCCTAAAAGAGCCCAAAGCATGCATCCTTAAAATAATCAAAATATTTATAGAATCCATTTTTATCTAAGCATAAAAAAGTGAAAGCATGTGCTGGTGAGAATTCAGACACACAATTCATAAAATATATCTTTATAAACTAAAGAATAAATAATACAAAAAAATTTGAAGCTAAAAAGTAACGGTACATAATTTAAACCAAAATTACTTTAAACAGATATGCATGTGTCTGTAAAAGGGTGGACCTAGGTAATAAATGCAACCAATTATATTCCTGAGCTTGATCAAAATTATTTTTAAAAACATTAACATAACCCCTTTCTTAATGAAACATGAAAAAATAGTGTTTGATTTTCAAAAGGTTTTGAGGTCCAAATGGCACCCAATCCCAGAAATGGCCCGAATAGCTGACAGGGCTAAACCATCTCTTTATAATGATTTTCTTAGCCAGATTTTCTTCTTTCTTTATAATCCCTTCAGTTTATCTATATCCATCCATGCCTCCATTTTAAGATGACATCACATTCCAAAAGAATTTAAATTGGATTGGACTGAGCAAAATGTAAGGATTCAAGGAGATTTTATTGTCATTCGCATCACATGTGGTACATGAGGTGTTTATGTTTAACATGCACTAGACTATATATTATTTAGAATTGTATATATTTTATTTTATTTTGTATATACAGATTTATTACTATTTGTTTATATATATATATATATATATATATATATATATTATATTATATTATATTATATTATTTTGGATTTAGGGCGTGTTGAAGTGTCTTTGGTTTCGTGAGTACACCAAATATAAGCTTTGTGCAGCTCCAATTGTGCAAAAGGCATGAACTAATTATTTTAATTAGTCATGATTGTTTTTTGGGCGTAACATAAAATAAACTCTTAACAGCGCAATGCTTTTGCGCGTCTCAGTAGAGGATTCTGAGCTGCTCGTTCACACTGTGAAGATACACCAGCAGCTCATTTAAGGAAACAGTTATGTTATTTTATACTTTATTCTGTTTATTGATGAGGTAAAAGATGAGTTTGAATTTGCAGTGCATCTGTGTGTGTGTGTGTGTGTGTAACGAGTGTGGGAGTATGAGCGCTGGGAGCACCTATAGGAATGTACTCTGATGATTGACTGTTGTCAGGGTTTTAATCAGTCAGTGGAGCTCCTTGGTTTTCCACCACCAAAATAGAAACATGCCAGAAACGTATAAAAGAGGGGTGACAGTGGCTGGCTGATGATGTATTTGTTGAAATGACATCCTGCTTTTCTGTGACGTGCCTTCTGTCAGAGTCTGTCAACTGGGCAAAGTGTCTTCTTTAATGTATATGTTCAAGAGTCCACCATCAGGAGAACACTGAACAACAATGGTGTGCATGGCAGAGCCGGAAGGAGAAAGCCACTGCTCTCCAAAAATAAAAACTGCTGCTTATCTGCAGTTTGCTAAAGATCATGTGGACAAGCTATTAGACTACTGGAAGACTGCTTTTTGGGCGGATAAAATGAAAATAAAACTCTCATTTAAAAGCAAAGAAAAATACTGCATTCCAGCATAAGAGACTTATCCCATCTGTAAAACATGGTGGTGGTTATTTCATTGTTTGGGCCGGTTTTGCTGCATCTTGGTCAATATGGCTTACCTTCTTTGATGGAACCATGAATTCTGAACTATATCAGAAAACTCTAAAGGAAATTGTAAGAACATCTGTATATGAACTGAATCTGAAGAGAAAGTGGGTCATGCAGCAGGACAATGACCTGAAGAACACACGTCGTTCTACCAAAGAAAGATTCAAGAAGAAAAAAGCTTATGTTTTGGAATTTGGGCCAAGTTAAAGTCCAGGCCTTAAACCAAAGACCTGAAGTGAGCAGATAATGTGAGTAAACCCACCAACATCCCAGAGCTGGAGCTGTTCTGCACAGAGGAATGATCTACACTTACTGGTAACGTTTAGCTGCAGTTTTTGCTGCAAAGGGAGGAAATCACCCCTCACAAATAAATAAGCAGGTATAATATTTCTCATTTGTTTAACAGGGTTCTCTTAATCTACTTTTAGGACTTATACCATATACCACTCTCCCCTCCCCCACCTACACACAACTGTGCTCTTTATTTGCCCCAAACTGCAGAGAGAAGCAAAGCCTGGTGACTAATTTAATCACTGAGTTGAACAGAACATCTAATTCCCAAGAGAATATTCCTGCTCCTTTCACATTCCAGAGTCCACCCACTCACTACACACACGCGCACACACACACACACACGCACACACACACACACACAGTATGAATGAGTGTACAGATTAGTGAAAACAGGCAGTTCTGTGTGCAGTCTGACTGTAATATGACGCACACTGAGCAATTTGGCCAAGGCATAGATATTGTTCCTACTGCTACTTCAGCATCTCTTATAAAACAAATAGACATGCAGCACCTCTCAACACAGCAGAGCAGAGCAGGAAAGAGACAAACACGGACAGAAACGATTTAAAGAGAGAAAAAACAGAAACAGATCTTACTCAGCAGGGCTCCTCCGTACAGACGTATCGAGACACTGGTGGCTGTTTCTTCCCTTTCAAATACAACTTCATAAAGCTGATTAGGAAAAGCCAAGGCCTAAAACACACAGACATCAAACATTATCACCACAAAACAGAAGAGTAGTGGGTTTGGGTGTGAACAGGTGAAGGAGTGGAGAAAAATGATAAAAATCAGTGTCAAAAAAAAAAAAAGTTTAGGTAACACTTTATAATAACTTTAATGAATATATTGTTATCTAATGATCAGTAGATGTGAACAAAGCAATAGTTCATTAGAATTTGAATATTAACAAATGCTCACACACGACACTAATTTATCAGCATGGATCTTCATATTAAAAATGTTAGCAAATCATTAGCTCATCAGAATTTGAACATTAATAAATCGCTAGTAAATACAAGTTTTTAACCAGGCATATGATACAACTTTTTAGTTTGTAAAAAAGTGAAAAAAAAAAAAGTGAAAGAATTAAATAATGGTATATTAATGAAAGTGTTACCATAGTTTATTATCAATAAGGATAAATGTATTTTGTGTTTAAGTTATGTTTAAATCTTAAGAAGAAATGTGTTTTCATTCCCAGCTGGATTTTTTATGTTTTGTTTTTTTAACAATGGCGTCCTCCTTTGTCGTCTCCCATTAAGCCCACTTTGGCTCAAACAGTGATGGATGGTGTGATCAGACACTGATGTACCTTAAAAGTTCACCTTTAATCTCTTTAGAAGTTTTTCTGGGCTCTTTTGTTATCAATTATATTATTTATCTCTTTGATTTGTTATCAATTTTTATATCCAGGTAGGTTAGCTTCAGTCCCGTGGATCTTCTATATAATAATGTGTGTAAGTGTCGCAGGAACATCAAGCTGCTTGGATCTGGTCTTATAACCTTTACCTTTAACCTGCTCCAGACACTCTAAACTCTTTCCTTCACTTCCTCTGCTCCATGTTGAGTGTGTTTCACACCATGTCACCAGTGACGACCTGTAGCCCTTTATATAGACCCACTAACTGATTACAAGACTGTAGACACCGGTGATGCTAATTAGTGGACACACCTTGATTTAACATATGACTTTATTCACATTATTTATGGGTACCATCATTTCTGTCCAGGCCTGTTTAATGAATTTACTTTAAAAAAAACTCTGTTAAAAACAGTTCAAAATCAATGTTTTTTTTTATTTGTTCATTTTAATAGAATTTTTATTTATTATTACTTTTGTCAGATTCAAGTTTTTCTGTGGGTTTTTATTTAATTTAACGAGGGATACCAACAATTCTGTCCATATGTGTTATATATATATATATATATATATATATATATATATATATATATATATATATATATATATATATATATATATATATTTATTTATATATATTTATATATATATATATTGGTTTTTGTTATTTTTTTCTATTTGTTCCTTTTATTCACAAACCTCTGCCACTGTTGAGTGGACGCTGTGTATGAAGATTATTTATACTGCTGGTACTCACCATTAAGGCCATTACTGTAAAGGCCACTGCTGAGAACAGAATCCATATTCTGTGGCAGAAACAAAACATGAAAGTGATTGGAAAAGAATGCATGCTGGATTCTAAATATAAAAATTCACATATTAAATCAGAATATTTCATTTTTAACATTAATACTGTACTGAAAGTCTGCATATTATTTTGCATGATTGCTGGAGGCATATTAAAATATGCATGAGGCTGAATGTGAAAACTCTACAGTTCTTTCTCAATTCTCATGAGCAGCGGGAGAAACTTCACTTGGAGTTACAAGTAGAGCTAATATATAACCCTGCCTTATTTTCCTCTAAAATTTTCTGTGCTCAAAATTGCATTAATATTTAGGTCTAGTCACCCGTGAGAGAAAAATGTTGTATTTGTAGTTCAGAGACAGATTCATAAAATACTAGAATATTCCCTTATCTTCCAGACACAAGACTGCTGGGAAATCGCATGCATTATTATATAAACGACAGAACTGAGGCCCTTCATCGCTCCCTCACCTCAAACCTACAGGCTCACGCACTGCAAACTTTATCTCATTCCCCAGCATCTGACTGATCTGTGAAAGAGAGAGAGAGAGAGAGAGCATCAACATGCAGTGAATCATTAACAATAATTAAGTTTGACAGGAACATTTACCCCCTAACACAGGGATGGGCAACTTCCATGATGGAGAGGGCCACATTTTTTTCAGCATGACCATTGGAGGGCCACATGACCTCGCACTTCAAATAATTGAATATGAAAAACGCTACAAATGATTTTCAATAAGAACAAATTTTATATGAATTTATATTTGTATGTTTACAGCACCAACATTTATCAACAACTATTTTCTGCATATTAATGCATTTTAATACGGCAAAAGACAAACCGTTTGCTTAAAAAAAAGTGCAAAAAGGAAGTCCTTCATATCAAAGAACAAAAAGTTTGCTTAAAAAACTGATTGCAAATACAGTAGTTCCTCTGTGTAAAATAAGTTCATTATAACAAGTCCTTCATAAGCAACAAGGACAAAACATTTGCTTATAAAAGTGCAAAAGGCATTTGAACTTATTTATAACAAAGAACAAAAAAGATTTAAAAACTGATTGCAAATAGCTCATTCAATAATAGCAGAAAACTAGACCACAGAGCGCCCGTGCCCGCTATTGTTTGGCAGCGGCGCCCTCTAGCGGTCAAAAGTAGAATTACATTTTTTTTTTATTTATTTTTTTTTTATTATGAAATTATTTTTGATCTATTCGCGGGCCACACTGAGTGATGACGAGGGCCGTGTGCGGCCCGCGGGCCGCCAGTTGCCCATCCCTGCCCTAACAGGTCAGCATGTTTGTCATTTTTTGCCTGATATTACACAGTCTTCAAGCTTTACTTAAAAAGCTTACATTTTTTATAATAAACGTTAATAAAAATTCTAATTGTAATAGAAATTATTTAAAAAAATGTAAGTAAATCTGCAACTGTCAAAATCTAATGAATAAAATAATAAAAGTGTCTCTTTCCTGAACTTCAGCTTAAAATCAGTATTTTTTTTAACACAAATCAAACATTTTATGTTCTCCAAACCTTTAGTTTTGTTAAAGTTCTGTTTTTTTCAAACCTGTAGAATTTGGGTTGATTCCTGTTACTGATCTGGAATTATTAAAGGGAGCAGAAAGAAAAGAGGCATCTTCTCCGAGTGTCCTGTGGAAAACTTTTCAGAATGTGAATAATCTATTTCACTACAGAGAACCAGGGTTGTGCATCACCTACACCTGTAGCCCGTATACAGGACGAAGCATTTTAAGGGGTTAATTGTTGAAAGTTGGTGTGTTAACCACACAGAAAATACATTTATCAGTCTTTTCTGTTAGGGAACCTGAGGACTACAGTCCACTGCAGCTGATTGAAGGGATTAATTAATCAAACTAAATCTAGCATAAAATCTGATTTGGTAACAATTAGTCAATATGGCCACCCACACCGGCGCTTCTGCAGATTTCCACACACTCTCAGAGTGAAGCTCACAGCTAACATCCTGCTCAACTACCCAACAATTCAGCTGTACTGCAATTCTGTTCGTCTGCCTAAAACTAACATAAAAAAACATTTACTTAACACATTGCTTATTTATTGACTCCTGAACACACCAAGGTATTTTACACACTAAGTACATGGACGTCTGAGCCTCTGACTGGAGCTTCTATTCTATGGTTATACCATTAAGTGTGTAACGACACTTTCTGATAATGAGTTAAAAGATGGAACTAGTATGTGTGGTAATGTGATACTAACAAGGCAGAGATTACACCAGCCAAAGTAATTAAAAACTGGATATTTAAACTTGCCATCTGTGGAGCACCAATGATCCAAAATGCTTCGAAATTATTCAAACAGTACACACAATTACTGCAGCAGAGTTGAGATCAATTCATTTGACAAATTCTCTATATTCCAGCCATTCTTATGCATGTTATCTGGGCCAGTTGGTAATTACTATACTACTACTATACTACCAATAGGAAAAATGCAATCTATACAGTAAGGCTTTGTAAATCTCACATGTGAAAAATTAATCTAGGACACACACACACAAACATTTCCTACTGGCTTCTGTTGCGAGAAACCAGTTTAAGAGGTTCCACAGTCCCAGTTTACATTCTTCATTCCCTTTTCACACCTTAGTTGTATTTCTGTCAACAAACTATTAAAGATGTCTTTTAGGGTCAGCTAGCTCACAGTGAGTAAGTGATTGACCAACACAAAGAAGCACATCATTAAAGTGTAAAGAATATGATACATATTGTCTCTACTGGCTTTGTGCATCTAGAGACTTCTTTATAAAACTGCTGAAGATCAGTCAGGTTGGATGGAGAGCGTCTGTGAACAGCAATTTTCACCTCTTGCCACAGAAGCTTAACGAGATTTAGGTCAGAACTTTAACTGGATCATTCTAACACATGAATATTCTCTGATCTAAATCATTCCACTGTAGCTCTGGCTGTATGTTTAGGGTCATTGTCTTGCTGGAAGGTGAACCTCCTTCACAGTCTCAAGTCTTTTACAGCCTCCAACAGGTTTTCTTTCAGGATTGTTCTGTATTTATCTCCATCCATCTTCCCATTAACTCCGACCAGCTTTCCTGTCCAGATTTGTGTAATGCACAACTTATACTTGTCCTGTGGACAGATTCTCCCGATCCACCTTTGTGGGTGATTTCTGCAGCTCCTCCAGAGTGACTATGGGTCTCTTGGCCGCTTCTCTGACCAGTGCTCTCCTTGCTGGATCTGTCAGTTTGAGTGGACAGTCATGTTTTGGGTGGTTTATAGGAACAGTTGTAAAATACTTTTTAGGTTCATTTTTGGATCATGGATTAATTAACAGAGCTCTTTGGGATGATTAAAGCTTGGGATATGTTTTTATAACCTAACCCTGCTTTAAATTTCTTCTCCACAGCTTTATCTCTGACCTGTCTGGTGAGTTCATTGGTCTTCATGATGCTGTTTGTTCACTAGTGATCTCTAATAAACCACTGAGGCCTGATCAGCTGTATTTATACTGAGACTAAATTACACACAGCTGAACTCTTAACTTATTATCTCACTTCTGAAGCTGTTGATTGCACTGGATGTTTTATTAGGGGTTTCTGAGTAAAGGGGGCTGAATACCTTTTTGAATACATATCACACTTTTCAGATTTTTATTTAATTAAAATAAAAACTATATATTATTTTCATCCACTTTACGATCGTGTGCCATTTTATGTT